>NC_137797.1:33386115-33986115 GCF_963383645.1 Muscardinus avellanarius
AGGGATGATGCTGTACTTACCACAAAGTGACTTGATTTATTCTTGGCCGTGAGTTCCTCATTAAAACAACTGGCAGTCTTCTGCAATACTTTGTGTAGTTTTTCAGATACCAGTTTGTGTAACTGGTTTATGAACCTAGTAATCTCATGGAATAACAAAGTGAGTTAAATATATTAGGTGCCCAATAAATGAGGTGAGGTTTGTGATTTGATTAAATGTATGTGCTACCCTCAGAACTCCTTATCCAAACACTTAGAGTTCATCCTAGGTAGTTGTTATTTTCACTTGGCTCTGAATTAAGCCTTGTCTACTTGGCTTCTGCTGCAGAATAACAGGGCCCCACCCGAAGTCCAGCAGCCTCATCTAGTATAGGATTTCCTCTCTGCAAGGCCAAAAATCATTGTGTTTGCTATTGTGATTTATTATATTAAGAACTCCCCACCCCATAAACAAGGTAATTTAAGACACAATGACGTAAATTAAAAACAAAAGTAACCCCATGTAAATAAGTTTCAGACAGTCTCTAAAAGGGATACCTGTTTATTTGTGAACCTTGAACTTGATTTTTATACAAATCCTTTACTTTTGTTGTTGTTGCTCTCAAAACCATTTGAACATTTAAAGTCTTTATTATAAACAGTTTTCCTGATGGCTATATTTTCTTCCTTTCTACCCATATTCTAATAATATAAATCTTTTACCAACTCATCTACTTTAAACCTACGCTGTCTAATATGCTAACCACTAACTATATGTGGTGACTGAATAGTCAAAACATTGATAGTATGAATTGAGATGTCCAATAAGTGTAAAATAATGCATTTTAGACTTGGTACAACAAAAGAGTGATAAAACCAAGTGTAGTGGCTACATACCTGTAATCCATGCACTTGGGAGGCTGAGACAGGAGGATTGTGGGTTTGAAGCCACCCTCAGCAATGTAATATGACTTTGTTTCCAGAAAAAAAAGTAGGGCTGAGGATGTAGCTCAGAAGTAGAATGCCCCTGGGTTCAATTCTGAGCACCAAAACAATAAAAAAAAGAGTTACAATATTATCTTATTACTATTTTTTATACCAATTACATCTTTAAGTGATAATATTTGGGCTATATTGGGTTAAATAAAACATCATTAAAGTAATTTATTTATTTTTAGTTTTTCCAATGTGACTGTCACAGTATTTTAAGTTAAATATGTGAATATGTTGCCTATTTTCTATTTTCTTTACTTTTTTTTGTGTGGTACTGGGGGTGGAACCCAGAGGCTTTTCTACCTCTGGGCTATACTCCCAGACCTATTTTATATTTTATTTGGAAACAGGGTCTCACTAAGTCTCCGAGAGCCTCACTCAGTAGCTGAGACTGGCTTTGAACCTGCGCGATCCTCCTGTCTCAGCCTCCCAAGTGTGGGGATTACAAGCATGTGCCACCACTCTCAGCTCTATTTTCTTTTCTTATTTAATATTTCCCATTAGAAAAAATTATAAACAGTACAGATAATTATCAATATGACATATCTGTAGTAGAAAACAAGTTAGAGCATTTAATT
This sequence comes from Muscardinus avellanarius, assembly GCF_963383645.1. Classification (NCBI taxonomy): domain Eukaryota; kingdom Metazoa; phylum Chordata; class Mammalia; order Rodentia; family Gliridae; genus Muscardinus; species Muscardinus avellanarius. The sequence goes on from NC_137797.1 coordinate 33,387,665, forward strand.
CAATGACTCTACTCTTCCAATTATTCTAGTACATAAAACACTGTAATTTGTGCATTCCTTCAAGAAATACAGTGATTCTTTTCAGTCACAGTAGTTTTTTTACAGAATGTGCATTCAGCAAATATCTCTTAACTAAATCAATAAGTAAACAAATGTAGTAGCTCTTTAGAAGTGAAAAAAGTATCAGAAACTGAAGAATAAATACATCTGTCATTTATATTATTCCAAGAACATTTTGTTCACTTATTCAGTAAAATAATTAAGCTCATCCTCTCCTAAGGAAGTGAGAAAACAACTCACTTTTTGGAAAGGGTTTTGACACTTGAGCCAATTTGGAAAAGGAATGATTAAGATTTTACTTGAAATTTTCTAGAGTGACAAAATAAGGAGAAAGCTTTTACTGCCTCTTTACAACACAGGGTGAAGCATCCCAGCAAGGAGTGTCTACCTAAAAATGAGCTCAGTATGAATTTTATTTATCTCTAATCTAATCTTGTCTTTCCTTTAGTGAAAGAAAAAACTTGAAAAACCTCCAGAAAGTTAGCCCCTGAAACCCTATGGAATTATAAAAGTTATGTTTCTCATTTCTGACTTTATGATATTAGAATTAAGGGAAGTTATAAAGGAAATGGCCACAGCTTTGGAAGAGATTGTCTGTGACTGGTGAATGTCTGACTAACAGGGCCTGCATAATGTTATTCTGACTGGCACAAAACAAAGATTATGTAATCACCCAGAGGAAATCATACAGAAGTGGCAGGTGTAAAAACACAGAAAAACTCCAACTGTCCTTTCCCCTAGGAAACTGATGCCCTTATTGGGAATCTCATCTGCATTTCTGAGATTATGCATATTTCAGTCAGGAGAGCCAGAGTGATCATTTCCTTAAGGGCCCAGAAAAATTGCTATCCCAGACATAGGGGTGCTGACCACCTTTCCTCCTCCCAGGGCATTCTGGCTGGCTTCTCATTTGTTCCTTAACACACTGTGCCTTTCAATATTGTTCTGGGTGTGTTTTCTGTATGTATGGATGTTTATGAGTGTTTAAGAGTTTGAAGATAGAGCCTGAGACTCATTCATCTTCATATCTACCGTAGTGTCTGGTACATAGTAGACGGTCAATAAATAGTTGAGGAAAAAGAGAAGGGAGAGAGAAGGAAGGAAGCACAGAGTGAGTGCTTCTTGCCTCTGACTGGAAGCATTTTAGCGGCAGGGTGGGAAAGGTGGGGGGATGATGGATGCCGTGGAGGCTGTGGGAACGTCTCTAAATTCCTCTTCTGTTGTGATGTGCACTTGTGTTTTATACAGACCAGTGCTCATTCTCACAAACTTCTCCTACTTTTAATGAACAGATGTTTTCGAGGAACTTTACTATGACTAAATTCCTCTCTTGGCAAAGCGGTTTTCTAGATACTGATTCTGGATGGAACCTTCCTAGGTGAACGTGGGAAAGTACAGCTAAGCAAAGCACGTTTATGGTTCACTTTGTGGAGACGGATGGGAAGGGGTTGTGCGTTGTTGTTGTTGCTGTTCCTTTTAGGCTTGTTTGGTCTGGGCCTCTTTACAAGCATCTTCTTTATATTCTATTTACTTATTTTCGGTTGGCACGCACACTGTAATTAGGCATCATAGTGAGATTCAGGGTGGCAAATACATACATGGACATGTCTCCCTCCAGTTCCCACCCTGCTCTCTCTCCTCCCAATAAATTGTCTTTACATTAATACAAATAGCTGCATGTATGAACCAAGGATTATTAGAATAGATTCCATCATCAGATTTAATATGACAATATTCTAGGTTCTCTTTCCCTTTGTTTTTTTTTCATCAGACAAATCTGACCGGGACCTTTAAGTTACAAAATATAGGTGCATTCTTAAAGGCGCATCCTGGAGAGACGTATGGTTTTAGACAACTCATGCTGGGACTTCAACAGTGACTCTGTAAGTGTTTCTGCTGCTTTCCTTTTTGTCTCACAAACTCTTTTCCACTCCCATCATCTCTCTGTACCTCATACTTCTATGTCACTACAAAGTAGCTTTTTTTTTTTTTTTTCCGAAACTGATGATTGAACCCAGGGGCAATCTACCTCTGAGCTGAGCTACACCTCCAGCCCTATTTTTTATTCTTTATTTTGAAACAGGGTCTCAATAAGTTGTAGAGGGTCTCACTTTGTAGCTGGCTGCAAATCTGTGATTCTCCTGTCTCAGTCTCCCAAGTACTGAGATTACAAGCTGCATTACTACGCCCAGCTCAAAGTAGTTTTTCAATTAATTTGTTTATGCATTAAACAAATATTTAACAGGCTTTGCAGGGCGTGGTGGCTCACGCTTGTAATCCCTGTGCAGGATCGTGCAGGTTTGAAGCCAGCCTCGTTGGCTTAAGAGACTCTGTTTCCAAATAAAATATAAAATAGATCTGGGAGTGTAGCCTGGAGGTAGAAGGGTTCCATCCCCAGTACCACACACAAAAAAAAATGTATTAGGATTTTACATGTTATCAGACATTGTGCTATCAGGTATAGGTAGAAAAATTTTAATTCTTGCCTTAAGCTTTGAGTCTAATGAGATAGAAAGTGAGGGGGAGAGAAAGAGAGGGAGGGAGGGAGGGAGGGAGGGAGGGAGGGAGAGAGAGAGAGAGAGAGAGAGAGAGAGAGACAGACAGACAGACAGACAGACAGACTGACTGACTGACTGACTGACTGACTGACTTGCAGGAGTAATGTAAAGGTGTAAATGTCTTTTTCATGAACTTCATCATAGCTTCCAGACTCATCACTTTAGGCTTCAGCCAAATGAATCAGTAGACGTGGTAGAACATGGGAAAGGGGGTCACCTAACAATAGAAAATTAATATAGAATACAAGCAAAGCCAAATGCATAGAAAGCTTTATTCTGATTTCTACCTGAATAATTTCTCCTAGTGGACCTTGAACCATTTGGGGTACTAGCAGATGAGTATAGATGCCAGTACTGTGTATTTATACTCATGGATGGAATTGTGATGGAACCCAGGGGAATTCTACCTCCAAGCTACACTCCCAGCCCTATTTTTTAATCTTTATTTTGAAACAGGGTCTCACTGAGTTGTAAAGAGCTTCACTAAGTAGCTGAAGCTGTCTGCAACCCGCAATCCTCCTGTCTCAGCCTCTCGAATGCTGGGATTACAAGCGTGTGCCAGTATGCCTGGCACAGTATTGTGCAGTTAAACAAAGAAAATATAAAAGAGTATTGATGTTTTTCATATAGTATGTGGGCTATTAAATAGTATGTGGGCTATTAAAGGGTGCATACACTATCCTGTGTGAAAAGAAACCCAGTAGATCCATAAAGGGTAGGAATAAGGAGATTCCACTTATTCTACACTACAACCTCCTTAGCCCCAGCAGCAGATATAAGTATGAAACACAGAGTCAGATAGGACTTTTGTCCATGTTACCCCGTGAGACTATGGTAAACTATAGACACTGTAGATCTTCTATTGGCTACAATCAGAAACACTGAATAAAACTGAAAAAATATATAAATGCATTGATAAGTTAACAGTAAAATCAGGAATCAAAAGAACAGTAGACAAAACTGTGACTTTCTTTGAGAACACATGGAAAACGAAGTGATTTTAAATTTCAAAGTTAAGTGGAGAGTAGAGGCCAGAAAAGAAGCAAGTTCTGATCCATCCAGGGTAGGGAGACTAAGAGAAAGTTTTCTTCCTTACCCTTATAACATACAGTTGAATGCCCCAAATGTCATTTTTTCCCCCCAGATGAACTAAGAATAAATCCATATGGCTTTCTCTATTCTCCACAAGGGGAATGTGAGAAAATTGTCTTTCTCAAAGGTTATAGTGGAGGAGAGGGGTGATACCCTCCATTGGTGACTTATAACCACAAAAATAATTCCTCCTCACATAGTTAGTCTTGAAGTAACAAGGAGGTGGTTGTGCTTGCCGAACACCTAAAACTCCAAATTTACTTTAAAGTGGTCCAAGTTACTAGTTGAAGCAAAAACATATCTGCTTCATTAGAACAACTTCACCTCAGGCCTCAAATAAAGTCCCAAGAATTGTAAGGTCACAAAAGGCTCAAGGAAAAAAGGCACCATCAGTAAGAACTATCTGAAATAACTGGGAACAAAATCAGAACAGCAGACATTTTTAAGATTGTGGTTCTCAGAAAAAAAATTATAAAATCCTTATATTTTTTTCAGGAATCTGGCTGCTGGTTTAAAATATATGTGTAATTTTTTTAGGCCTGCCCAGAAGCAATTACAAAGTCTACCACTGGTCAGGCCTCACAGGTAGATGTTTTCCTCCCTGTGCCAAACTTAGTGCATAGCCAGCCACTTGCAGTTTTCTTTTTAAAAAAAATTTTATTGGTGCATTGTACTCATACATCTTAGTGGAGTACAAGAGGTGGAGGCATACATACACACATCACCCAATTAGCCCTTACCCAGTTCCTGCTCCATTCCCTCCCCCTCCCTCCTTCTCATGTTTGGCATAGTGATTGACTTTGATATGTTTGTGAATATATATCATGAACATTAGAGAATTTCCCTCTTCCCCCTCCCATCTCCTCAGGTTGCCTTTTTTGCTAATACACAGTATCCCATTCTTCATCTAGAGTTCCTCCTATGACCCATTTTCTCCCTAGATTTCACATATTAGGGAGAGCATCTGATTTTTTATATTTTTGTGACTGACTAATCTCACTTAGTTTAATGTTCTCCAGTTCTATCCATTTCCCTGTAAATGATATAATTGTTTTCTTCTTTATGGTTGAGTAAAATTCCATTGTGTACATATCCCATAGCTTTGTAATCTATTCGTCTGTTGATGGACATCTTGGCTGGTTCCATAGTTGAAGATTATTGCCACCTATTCCTCCAACAAAGGACTAATATCTAGACTATACAAAGAACTCAAGAAACTCAGTACTAAGAAAACAAATAACCCAATCAAAAATTGGGCAAGGGAACTAAGTAGACACTTTACAAAAGAAGAAACTAAAATGGCCAATAAATGCATGAAAAAAATGCTCAACATCATTAGTGATCAGAGGGATGCAAATCAAAACTACGCTAAGATTTCACCTAACTCTAACTAGAATGGCAATCATTCAAAACACAAACAACAACAGATGCTGGTGAGGATGTGGATAAGTGGGAACTCTACTACATTCTGGTGGGACTGAAAATTAGTGCAATCACTTTGGAAAAGTGTATGAAGGAGCCTCAGAAGGATGGGAACAACTTACCATATGACCCAGCAATACCACTTCTGGATATCTACCCAAAAGAATAGAAACCAAACTATCAAACGACTGCATGTGTATCTATGTTCATAGCTACACAATTCACTTGCAGTTTTCTGATAGAAACTACATTCAGGATTTCAGGCCCAGGATGACCCTGGTGGCGCACACTTGTAATCAATCCCAGCATTTGGGGGGTAGAGACCAAAGGATCATAGTTCGCGGTTCATGGAGAGCCTCAGTTACTTAGTGAGGCCCTTTGCAACTCAGTGAGACCCTGTTTGAAAAATAAAGGGACTAAAAATTAGGGCTGGGAGTGTAGCTTGGAGGGTTCCATCCCCAGTACTGAAAAAAAAAAAAAAAGATTTCAGACCCCCCTTGGCTGGTCAAATTTATTCACATACTTAAAATCTTAGTCCTAGCACCTTAGTTTTAGGCTTTGATGGAAATGTTTTTTTTTTTTTTTTAAGTACATCTGAGGAAATCTTTTTTGTGGAAAACAGGGAGAACATTGAAGATACTTTGCTCCCTCTGACTCAGCATGCAATACTTTTTCACTCTTGGTCTGTCCTCTCAGACACTAAAGTTCATAAAACTGTTGGAGCCTTTTGTTCTGGGCTCCCTCAGCAGTGCTGTCAGTCACAGTGTGTACTGATCCACAGGGCCCTCCACCTGTGGACCACTCCATGGGGAAAGGGAACAGGAAAGGTTGGAGTTTCCTTCAGTTTTAAACTCTTGTCTACATCATCCCAGTAAACAATTAAAAGTTTAACTCTTCCATTTTGTGCTGGCTACTTTAATGCCTACTCTGTTTGATAACTCAGTTGTTTAAAATGCTTAAAGAACGATTAGTCAGTCACAAAAAATAAAAAATTGGATGGTTTCCTTAATATGCAAAAGCTAGGGAGAAATGGGTAACAGGAGGAACTCTAGATGAAGAAGGAGATTCTATAGATGAGCAAATAAGGCGACCTAACTGGGGGGATGGGAGGAGGGCAGAGGGAAACTCTCTAAAGCACATGATGTACTTAAACAAACATATCAAAGCCAATCACTAAGCCAAGCATGGGAAGAAGGGAGGGGAGGGAATGGGGCGGGAATTGGGTGAGGGCTAATTGGGTGATGTGTGCATGTATGTCTCCACCATCTTTTATCCCATTAAGATGTATGACTACAATGCACCAATAAAAATTTAAAAAAGAATGATGTATAAGTACAATGCACCAATACAAGTATATTTTAAAAATACTGTGTAAAAAAAGAATATAAAAGTACAAGTGAAGCAGAAGAGATTATTTTAAGAGACTGATTTCAGAAGAAACCAATAAGAACCGGTAGCAATCCAAGTGATAATAACTGCAATTATAAAAAATTAAATATGCCAATATATCACAATTAAACTGTAAAATACTGAATACAAGGAGATTTTAAAAGCCTCCCTGGAGAAGAGAGAACCAATCCAAAGTAATTATGGACTGACAGATGCCTTCTCAGGAACAATAGTGAAAGGTAAAAGGTAGTCAAAGCATCTTTCACAAACTGTAAAAAGTATAAAATCTAGAATTCTACATTTGGCCAAATCATATTTCTAGAACAACAAAAAAACAGTTTAAAAATATAAATAAGTCTTTCTTACAGAGATGCCTTATTCCATAGGGTGTTCTCAGGCAAAAGGAAGGGAATTTTGAAAATCAAGCAGTAAAGTTGAGGAGAATAAACCAAAAGAGAAAATACATGAGTAAATATAAACAATATTAACTATGTCAAATGGTAATAGGAGGGCTCATGGATAAACAATGCTTTATGTTTCTTTCTTCCTGGACACACTGACTACACTTCTTGTCCTTCCCCTGGGAGGGCACTGAGACCTTTATTGGGAGCTTGGTACTGAGGTCTCATCAAAAGAAATGTGAACAATAGTGTTGCTTCTCATCAGGTCTGAAGCTGCTAAGAGAGAATGTGAGTTCGAATGTGAGTTCATACATTCTCTCACATTTCTGTGGTTTGAAGTAAATTCAGAAATAAGTAAGTTTAGGAATGAGGTTTATTCAGATCCTTGAAATACCATGGGGGTGGAGGTTCACCAAAAATATGTTTCTAGCCTGGGTCAGATTATGGTATGAATAATAAATTATTTGTTGTTTTATTAAACTCCTGAGACTTCGACCATTATATTTGTGGCTATTGACATAGTTAACCAGCCACCATTAATAAGTAAAACCCAAAATATAAATATAAACATATATATTTGGTGGTACTGGGGTTTCTGGAAACCCTTCTACCTCAGGGCTATACTCCTAGACCTATTTTTTATACTTTTTATTTGTAAACAGGGTCTCTTAAGCCAGCGTGGCTGGCTTCGAACCTGCGAGATCCTCCTGTTTCCGCCTCCCAAGTGCGGGGATTACGAGCGTGAGCCACCACACCCGGCTAAAACAATATTTTAATAGTCTTGAAATTGGAAGAAAGTAATCCAGGTCTTTAAAGCTGATTGTTTTTAAACTTTGAGTGAATAATTTAAAATTTCTAGCATATAAATAGAATGTGTAATTTCCACAGAAGTAGAAAAAACATTAAATTTCAAAAGAGCACTCCAGAAGAAATTTATCCAGTAGAAGAAAGTGGAGGAGGAGGAGGAGGAGGAGAAGAGGAAGAGGAAGAAGAGGAAGAGGATGGAAGATGAAAAAGAAGAGGAGGAGGAGGAGGGAAAAGAAGAAAGGTAAATATTCAATATAAAATTGATGATAGAAATCATTAAACTGTATTAGTAATTTAACAAAATTATATCATTTTTAGGAAAAGGGATGAAACTAGGGAATATTATGTTAAATGAAATCAGCCAGTCTCAGAAAGTCAATCCTAATATGTTTTCTGTCATATGCAGGTATTAGAGAGAAAATAGGAAACGAAAAGGTCTTCAACTAAAATGTGTACAGGAGAGAGAACAGTAGAGTAGTAGAAGGGGATAGGAGAAGGGAGATGGGGAGGGGAAAAGGAAAGACTGAGGAAGGAACAGCTCAAATAATGTTTGGATATGAAGGTATCACTACCAATATCACATATATGGGAGGGAGGAGGGTGCTGGGGTCAGATGTGGAAGGAAATACACCCAGTTCTGTGTGCATGTATGAAGGTTTTACTTTGACTTTCACTATGCTGTATGATTGCAGTGAACAAGAAAAGTATAAAAATATATTAGTTATTTAGAGAGCTCAAGTGAAATGTAAAGGTGGTCTGTGTACATTAAAAAAAATCCAGCCCATGCTGAAAAGAATGGAGCTCTCAAACAAAAGCAGGTAGAATACTTGGAAGTAAAAGGATTATAGAGTTGAAAGAAAAGGAATGGAAAGAAAGATAGAAAAAATGCATAGCAAATTTAATTTCAGCTAAATAGATTTTAAAATAAAAATATTACTAGAGATAAAGAATGTCAGTAAACTGACAAACATTTAAATTTGCCACAGAGACATTAAAATTCAAAGTCAATGTGTTACTAGGTCAGAATCTCAAAATAAATGTAAGCTATAGAGCTATAAAATGAATAGATAAATCACCCACTCTAGAGTAATTTTAGAGGTCAGTAATGATATAGGAAAAAGGAGAAAAATGGTAAAGACATAAAAGATATAAACAGTTAATTACTGTGCTTGGTCTAATAGAAGTATCTTAAATATTATTGTGTGTAAAAACTGAGAAAATGAATTCTTTTCTACTGTACTTTATTAGATTATAATAAAATTAGAAATCAATAAAAACAACTAGAATTATCCCAAATATTTGATATTTGAGAATTAGGAAAATTACCTTAAATTAGATATCAGACAAAAACTCAAAATGAGAAAATATTTAGAATTGAAGGAATATGAACATATTGCCTATCAACCCTATTGAATATAATTAATGGCACTCAAAAGAAAATGTACATTAACTTCTCTTATTAGGAGAAAGAAGACATACAAATAATAAGTTACCTTTTCCAGTCAGTTTTGCTGTGGTAACGCACAGCATCTTAGTGTCTTATGGTGACAAAATTCCTTTTTTATTCATATTACATGTACCGATGGCTCCTGAGTTACAGTGACTGGGCTAAGGATTTTATTTTTTAACAACTTTTTGATAATATAAAAGCCATGTTCATTAATTAGAAATGATACTTTAAGTTTTTTTACATTTTCAGACTTTTATTACAGAAATATCTTTTAGGAATTCAGAAGTAATGGGTGCTTACTGTACAAATGTGTATAGGAGGGAGGACTATAGTCCTCTTTTCCCTCCCTTGCCCACTGCTCCCAGAGGGGCCTTATGGCTCTATGTTTTCAGTTCTGTTTCTTCTCTTTTTTTTCCTGGTACATTGTAATCATACATCTTGATGAGGCTCAGGGTGATAAAGGCATACATGAACACAGCACTCAGTGGACCCTCCCCAGTTCCCACTCCACTCCGCCACTTCCTCTCCCTCCACACTTTCCAATGCTCAACGCAGTGATTGGCATTGATAAGTTTGTGTATGTATATTGTGTCCATTGGTGTGTTTTCCCCTTCAGGTCTTCTTCCCCCATCCTGTCCTTCAGTTAGGTCTCCTTCTTCACTCCACTAAGGTTTCTCCTCCTTCGTCTGAAGAGATTTTGATTTTTAACAGGTTAATGATTAGTGTTATACTCCTTTATGATACTGGGCAGTAGAAGCTCCCAATCAGCCATACAATCAGGAGGGCAGATATTCAACCGTGTACTGTGTCACTAAACTATGATACTCAGGAGGTTAAATGTATTAAATGTATTTTTTATTTTATTTTATTGATGCATTGTAATCATACATCTTGATAAAGTTCAGAATGGTAGAGGCATTTAATTAATTTCAACTTATGAAGGACTTGTCAGGCTGTACATCTATAGATGCGTGTCATCTGCTGATCTGCCCCAGTGTCTCTGGTACCTCTGCTCCACGTGTCTTCATATTTTAAGACCTACCCTGGAGCAACTTCCATAGTAATCATTCTGTTCTTGTGCTTAAAGTCAAGGTGAAGAGCATTAGAACTGGTGGAAAATTCATTTGTACCTTAAGCTTCTACTCAAAACTTTATATTGTCAAAGTACATCTATGCCCAAGCTCAAAGTCAATGATTTGAGATGCATTAAAGGCAATACACTACTATCTGCTATCTTGATTTTTTTTTCAGAAATCACAACATAATTATTCCCAACCATAAAGAAGAAACCTTCAATGTCTCATTCAATCCTGTCATCACACTCAAAGCTTAGGGTCTCAGAGTAGTCTCTCCCTGGGGTGAAGATCTGGAGTGCTATCAAATAAAAAGACATTGCTCACAAATATACAATCATGGGATAGTAAAATAATAACTTTCATAATATTAATAAAATATTATTACTATTAATAGTTATTAATTAATAATATTTAATAATAATGGCAAATATAGGACTGGGAGTGTAACTCAGGAAGAATGCCCTTGGGTTTCATCCTTAGTACCCAAAAAAGAACTGAAGTCATTGCCAAATGTGCCCCAGGGAATATAATCATCCTTAGTTGGGAACCTAGACCTACACTATCATTTCAACAGTGATAGTCTGAGTGAGGCCAAGCAGTTTACTGCTGTATAGTAAGATACCTAAAATGTGTTTCTTTTTTTTATAAAGACAATATTTTATTTTATGTAATCAAATACAACTAATGCATGTGTATGTTCATAGCTGTAAAATTCACAATTGCCAAACTATGAAATCAGCCAATATGCCCATCAACAGATGAACGGATTACAAAACTATGGGATATGTACACAATGGAACTTTACTCAGCCATATAGAAAAACACAATTACACCATTTATGGGGAAATGGATGGAACTGGAAAACATGCTAAGTGAGATGAGTCAGTCACAAAAAGTAAGAAATCAGATACTCTCCCTAATATGTGGAAGCTAGGGAGAAAATGAGTCATAGGAGGAGCTCTAGACAAAGAAGAAATCACAGATGGGCAAATAAGGTGACCTAACAGAAAGGGAGGGGAAGAGGGAAGAGGGAAATTCCCTAATGTGCATGATATACATTCACAAAGATACCAAAGTCAATCACTAAGCCAAATATGAGAAGGAGGAAAGGGGGAGATAATGTGGAGGTAAATGGGGAAGGTCTAAATGAGTGATGTGTGCATGTATGCCTCTGCCATCTTGTACCCCATTAAGATGTATGACTGCAATGCACCAATAAAAGATTTAAAAAATAATAATGTAACAAACACTCCCATTGGAAGATAGATAACAAATATTACTTGATTAGATCTTTATATTTTTCAATCTACTATTTTTCATGGTGCTGAGCTCTTTCCTCAGAAAGAAACTTTGTGTGTGTGTGTGTGTGTGTGTGTGTGTGTGTGTGTGTGTGTGTGAGATTGGGGATGGAACCCAGGGGCATTTGACCTCCGAGCTACACCCCCTGCCCTATTTTTTTTCTTTGTTTTTGAAACATAGTCTCGCTGAGTTGCAGAGGGCCTCACTAAGTAGCTGAGGCTGTTCACGAACCGCGACCTCCGGTCTCAGCCTCCCAAATGCTGGGATTACAAGCATGCCCCACCACGCCCAGTTTAAAAGAAACTTCCATTATCCTCCTTGGTCACATCACAAGAGGGTATTGAATAATATGCATCTTGGGGGCTGAGCTTGTGAAAAATGCTTTCTCCTAGAAAGGTGGGGCCCCAATTTTTTTTTATGCCTTAGTAGTCACAAAGTTTTAAAATTGAGGATATTGAAACTTTTAGCATTGTAACTGCCTAAAAATGAGTTTTTTTTAATGACTTGAGTTCACTCAGAAACATGTAAATAGCTATAGTTGTGTTCTTTGGTGATGCATTTTTTTTCTCAAAACTCAAGATAATATGAACTGTCAAACTTCAAGGAGGTCTTCAGTATCTTTTCCTGCTAAGTGGTTTTGTCCAACTGGCATGATTTTCTAGAAGCTGGTTTAAAGCACTCAGGGTTTTAGCAAAAGATATGAATGGTCATGTCCTTTGTTTGGGCTTGTTTACTTCTTTGGATTTTTGTTGTTCAAAGTATCTATTTTCTGTTTATTTTGACACTTCTGTTTTTCAACTCTGCAACTCTGAGAATTGCTGGTTTCTCTTAATTTCTCTGTCTTCCCTATTGCAAAGCAGCCCAGTTCTTTTCTAAGCTCATCTGACAAATCAGAAGAAAAGAAATAACAGAATAATTCTAGCTAACATTCTGTTAGGAAATCTCTGTCTTCAAAGCTGCTGTTTAAGAAGATAAATTATCTACTTTCCCAGTTACTGCAGGGGACACTTTGCTAAATATTTTGCCATTGTAAACTATGGGTCACCATCTTCCCAGCCTCTAATAATAGTTTACAACTTGTCTCCTGGCCTTAAAGTCAATACACAGATTTTCAATTGTTTGTTATAGGAGTAGCTCACTTGAGATACCAATATCTGCTTTCCTCAGAGTGGCTATGGGAATAAATGAGCACGAAAGCTTTTTGTTTATACCAGCTAAAATTAATTTCTTATTCATTTTGCACAGAATCCTGGGTCAGATAAAGTTCTGTTACAGGCACTAAGTTGGGTGGGCTTTGCTCTGCTGTATGACCCAGGCTGAAAGTCCAGCTTCTGTGCTAAGAAGTCACAATGTTTCCAACAGATTTTGCCCAAAATTGGCAATAAAAGATTGGCATTTCTTCCATTTTGCTCACATTCCATACCCAAAGGAAGTTCTGAAGTTGACACCAAAATTAGTGGGCAGAGAAGAACAGTTATTTTATAAAAAGGAGGAACATGAATGATCATGAGTAATAACAATGTAATACATGGTCACATCTAAAACTATTTGAAAAAGAACAGACTAAGCCATCCCAAAACATAAAGATTTTAAAAATATCAGAAACAAACTAAATAGAAAACAAACATGTCAAAAATTATTAACTAGACCAAATATTTTTAAAGAGAATTAATAAAAGTGAGAGACCTCTGGCAATCTTTGTCAAGGAAAATAAAAGAAGGCAAAATAAACATTGCTAAGAACAAAGAAAAGGCTACAGTTAGAGATGGTAGCCAAGATTACAGAGGAAGGAGGGAATCATAGGAATTACTTGATTGGAAAAGCTAGAGAGAATACAGAAATTTGTAGAAATATGTGGCTAATCACTATTCATAAAAATGTGAACACCTGAATTATTCCATAAAAATCAAATCAGTAATTAAAATATTGGATCTAATAAGTTAAAAGGGGATCTGGTGTCAAGAAAAAATTTTTAAATATTCAAGAAACAAATGCTTTATATATAAATGCTTTATTTATATAAAATATTGTAGAAAATGCAAAATAGAGAAAGAGGAAGTACCTTTCCTCCAATTAACTCATTGAAGCTAAGTTAACCTTGAGTAGCATAATCTTACTTATAAATATGAATACAATAATTTTCTACAGAAGATTGTCCCCCAAATCAGGAATGTACTGAAAGGTTAATGATTCTTGAGCAATTTAAGCTTATTTTGCTTTTTTAGCAATGCAAGCCTTGTTAAACATTAGAATACAGTAACTTGCAGCATCCAATCATGGCTCCTAAGGTCTCCCCTACACCTAGAAGGGTCTAGAGGATCTGTTGACATACCTGGTTACTTTCCATGGGTCTCCTCCCAGCTCAGGGACTGAAGCTGTTGGAATGAGGAGGGCAGCACAATCTGGATCCCCTCGATGGTCTGCCTAGGTCAAAGAGCTGGACAGTAGCACCTGCCAGAATTGCAATCTCATTCCCAATTGTGATAACACAACCACAACGAGGGGTAATTCTACTTTGAAAATGTTACTCACCCCACACCTCACCTCATCCCACCAGCAATTGCTGCCAGGCAAGGAGGAGGAAGAGCCCAGCATGCATGCGTTGGTTTGCATCAGAGGTAGAAACAAATAAATAGCATGGTGATTGTGTCACGCAAGCATCCTCATAGCTGGGAGAGGGGGTTCTAAAATCAAAACCCTAGAAAGAAATGTGTCCAGTTTAAAAGCCAGATATCTTTATGATTATTGTGGCATTAGCTGCTCTGTTTTGTAAATTGACCCCTAGTGTCTTCCCTCATTCTGTATTGTTTTAAGAATTTTAATTTTATGCATTTTATCAATTAATTTGATTCTTTCATACTTATTTCTCTATTGTTTTTCATCCTCCTTTTTCTTCTTGTATTTTCTTCTGTATCTTTTTTCTGATCTACCTGTTTTCATTTTTTCTTTTTCCTGTCTCTTTTCCCTATTTTTTTCATTTTGTTCTGTATAACTTAGTATTAAATATACTATCATTAAAGTTTAACCTTTAAACCTATTCTATACCCTTTCTCATCTACTTTTCTCATTGATTAATGGGCTTATGGGAATCATTAGTAACAAATTTTTAGTATATTGATACATGATTTGCCATTAAGTTACCATTGTTACTAGCAGTTACTATCTCCATTTAAGGTGATCCAGGTAGTTGAACTTGGCACTTTGATTATGCTAATCAAAAGTTTTGAAGCTAAGATATGCCCCCCGCCAAGGCAGAATACAATGAGGTAACTGCTCACTTAAAGACCCTTACATAAAAGAAGAGGAATCCATCAAATAGATGTAGAAACAACATAGAACTTCTAAAAACATGAAAAAGAAAGCAAGAAGATGCCCCTGATATTTATAGCCCTTATAATTGAATCCACAGATAGAGAAATGAATGATATCTTGGACAATGAATTAAAAATGTTGATTTCCAACTAAGATTGCTATATTTAGCAAATTTATCCTTCCAAATTGAAGAAGACATGAAAACCTTATAAGCATAAACTAAAATTCTTGACTAGTACACTGGCACTGTAGCAGGTACTTAAATCCTACACATAGAAGTAGGAGATAATAACAAAAAGAGCTTGGGAAGAGTAATCTTATTGGAAGAGTAGGTAAGCAAGTGAGTACTAGGACAAAATAAAACATTAGAAAAAGATAAAAATGACAAGAAGTAATAAACACTATAATAACAGTGAATGTTAATGTTTTTCTCTCCTAGAGACTGGAAGATTGCATTAAAAATATAGCCCAAGCCAGGCATCCATGATACACATCTGGGATTCCAGTACTTGGGAGACTGAGACAGGAGGATCATAGTTTCAAGGCCAGCTTCAGTGACTCAGGGAGGCCCTCAGCAACTTAGTAAGAACCTGTTTCAAAATAAAAAATAAAAAATGATGTTGGGGTGTAGCTTAAAGGTAGAACTCCCCTGAGCTCAATCCCCAGGATCAAATGACAACAACAACAACAACAACAACAACAACAACAACAACAACAAGAAATGTCCAATTATATATTATTTGTAAGAAATACGTCTCATAGAAAAATACACTTATGGACTAAAAGTAAAAGACTGGAAAATGTTATTTCATGGAAATAAAACCCTAAAGCAAGCAGAAATAGCTATTCTCATATCCAGAAAAACAGACTTAAAGTCAAAATTAGATAACACAATAAAGGTCACTACATACAAGTAATGGGAAAATCCAATAAGAAGATATTATAGTATTTGTATAAATACTAGTGTACCTAATTACATAAAATAAATACTACTTGACATGAATGTTCAGACAGATCCCAATAAAAACACACTGGGTAATTTCAATATACCTCTTTCACCATTAAATAGGTCACCCAGACATGTAATCAGCAAAGACACTTCAGATCTAAAACACACAAAAAATAAAATGGGCTTGACAAACATCTAAAGAATATTTTATCCAACAACAGTTGAATACCGTTCTTCTCAGCTGCTCATGAAACCATCTCCAAAATAGATCCTATTTTAGGTCACAAATCAAGTCCTAGCAAATACAAAGAATTTATATAATCTCACCTTATCAGATCATAATGGAATAAAATTCAGTTGAGACTTAGCAATGTACTTTTGAATTATGAGTTGATTATCAAAGAAATCATGGAAAAAATTAAAGAATGATTAGAATCAAACCACAATAAAGAGGCAACATAGTAGAACCACCTTTATAATGTGGTTTTAAGAGGAAAGTTTATAGTTATGAGGGCCTACATTAAAAAAATTAAAAATTTCAAATAAATAATTAAATAACACATCTCAGTGTTTGAGAAAACCAAGAGCGAAATAATTCCAAAACCAGTAAAAGAAATAAATAATAAAGGTAACAGACAAAATTAATGATACCGAGAATAAAAAATACAAAGGATTAATGAAACAAAATTAGTTCTTTAAAAAGATAAAGTTGATAAACCTCAGGAAAACTAACCAAAAAGAAGACTCAAATTAATTAAAGGTAAGCAAGGTGATATCACAACAGACATCAATAAAATTTAGAGGATCATTAGGGGCTATTTTAAAATGAATATGCCAATAAATTTTAAAACCTAGAAGCCATGAAAAATTTCTAGACACAGATGATCTACCAAGATTGAACCAAGAGGATATAAAAAAACTAAACAGAACAATCACAAGGAGTGAGATTGGGTACAAGCCTTCCACCAAAGAAAAGCCTAGGACCGGAATGGTTTACAGTTGAATTCTACCCAACTTTTAGAGAAAAACTAAGGTCAGTATTCTTCAAATTATTTCATTAAATATATAAGGAAGAAACACTTCCAAACTCATTCTATGAAGCTAGTATCATCCTGATAATCAAATTAGATAAAACACATCAAGGAAAGAAAAATACAGACCAATATTATTGATGAATATAGATGCAAAAATTTTAATAAAGTATTAGAAAATCAAACTAAAAAACAAAGATTGTACACCATGTTCCAGTTTGTTCCATTCCAGAGATATAAGGATGATTCTACATGCAAAATCAATAAACTTAATTCATCACATAAGTAGAAACAAAGACAAAAATCATATGATCATTTTAATAGATGCAAAAAAGACTTTGATGAAATTCAGAAGCCATTCATGGTTAAAACACTGAGGAAACTCTGGACAAAAACTTAACTAAACGTAATAAAGGGTATATATGACTCAAAGTCAGCATCATACTGAATGGGAAAAGGCTGAAAGCATTTACTTTAAAATCAGGAAAAAGATAAGAATGTCAACTCTTACCACTCCTGTTCACTGTGATACTTGAACATTTAGCCAGAGCAATTAAGAGAAAGGAAAAGTAAAAAAGAGAGAAGGAAATAAAAGGAATACAAATAAGAGAGATGCCAAACTATCACTGTTTACAGATGATATAACCCTATACTTAGAATATCTCAAAAGCTCCACAAGAAGACTCCTAGAGTTGATAAACAAATTTGGCAAGTTATCAGGATACAAAAATCAATATATAAAATCCAACAGCTCTTATATATACCAATATCGCAATGTCCTCAAACAAAGTAAAATATCTATGAATAATTATAAATAAAGAGTGTGAAAGGCCTCTATGATGTAAATTGTAGAACACTAAGAAAAAATATAGAAGATACTAGAAGATAGAACAACCTCCTTATATTCATAAAAAAGGAGAATTAATATTGTTAAAATTTATGATTCAATGTAGTCCCCATCACAAAACCAATTACAGTCTTTATCGGTCCACAAAAAACAGCTGTAAAAATCATATGGAAGAACAAAAGATTGAGACTATCTAAAGCAGTTCTGAGCAGTAAGAGCAATATCTAGTTTCAAATTATACTATAGAACTATAGTAACTAAAACAGCATAAAACCGACATGAAGACCAATGGAATAAGAAATACAGAGGCAAACTCACACAGCACTTGACAAAGGTGCCAAAAATATAAGTTGGAGAAATGACAACCTTTTTTAACAATTGTCCTGGGAAAATTGAATATTCATATGTAGAAGAATGAAACTAGATGCCTATCGCTAGACTTGAAAAAATGTTAAGTTAAAATGGATAAAAGAACAAAAAATTGAACCAGAGACTTTGCAAACTATTAGGAGAAAACAGGAAAAACACTATAATTATAGGTACAGGCGGTGACTTCTTCAATAGGATACTTAAAACCCAGGAAATGATACTGAGAACAAATAAAATTAATAGAATCACATTAAAAAGTTTCTGAAAAGCAAAGGAAATAATTGCATGAAAAATAGCCTTGAAATTTAGCAGCTATTCCTCTGACAGGATCCATATCCAAAATACATAAAGAGCCCCCAAAATTTAACAGTGAACAGCAACAACATAACCTAGATCATAAACAGGCAAATTAACTAAACAGATTTCTCAAAAGAAAGATTTCTCAAAAGATGAACAAATGACCAACAAAATATAAAAAAGTTTTCAACAACTTTAGCAGTCAGAAAACAGAAAAATGCAAATTAAAACTACACTGAGATTTATCTAATTCAAGTTAGGATGGCAGTCATCAAAAATGCAAATAATAATAAGTGCTGGCAAGGATGTGGGGGAAAAGAAACTTATATACTATTGATAGGATTGTAAGTTAGTATAATTACTATGGAAATCAGTATATCGATTCCATAAAAGGCTAGGGATGCGTCATATGACCCAGCTATTCCATTCCTTGGATCTTTCCAAAATAATTAAAATAAGCATACTATCGTGATGCTTCCATACTCATGTATAAATCAGCACAATTCACAACAGCCAAGTTATGGGACCAACCTTGATATCCATCAACAAATAAGTGGATAAGAAAAGGTGGCTGAGTATGGTGGCACCTGCCTGTAATTCAAGCACTTGGAAAGCTGAGACAAGATCACAAGTCTAAGGCCATCCGCAACAACTTAGTGAGATCTTCTTTCAAAATTAAAAAAAAAATTATTTTGGGGTATAGCTCAATAGTAGACTGCCCCTGTGTTCAGTCCCTAGTATCATATTACACATACACACCCACAAAAAAAAAAAAGAAGGAAAGAGAGAATAAAGAGAAGGAAGACTCTTACTATATTAAAATTTACATAAACTTAGATCCTGGGGAACGTAGTGAGATCCTGTTTTAGACCCAAAACAGGAAGGTAGGAAGGGAAGAAAGAAAGAAAGAAAGAAAGAAAGAAAGAAAGAAAGAAAGAAAGAAAGAAAGAAAGAAAAGGCTAGTTAGGTAATAAAGTGCCCCTGGGTTCAATCATTAATATCAAATTTTAATATACCAAGCAGTTTTTTTTCCTGCAGTACTAGGGATGGAACCCAAGGGCATTCTACCTCTCACCTACATGTCCAGGCCTATTTTTTTATTCTTTATTTTGAAACAGGGTCTCACTAAGTTGGGGAGGCCTCATTAAGTAGTTGAGGCTGGCTGTGAACCTGTGATCCTCCTGTCTCAACCTCTCAAGTACTGGGATTACAAGCATGCACCACCATGCCCGGATTCAAGGAGTCTTTTTATGAAAATTAGATTTTTTTTTTTTTTAGTACTGTGAGTTGAACCCAAGGCCTAGCACATGCTAGGCAAGTGCTCTATCACTGCCTGTTTTGTTTTTTTTAATTGATCTGAAATAGGGTCTTGCTAAGTTTCCAAGGCTGCCCTCAAACTTGTGGTTTTCCTGCTTCATCCTCCTGAGTAATTGAGTAAGCACCATGGGTCCTGGCATTCTTGTATCATTTGATATATATGTACGTATATATTTTATGTATATTTCCCTATGTGTAAATATATAACATTCATCATGTTTTCTTAGTACTTAATTGTAAAGCAACAATGAAAAATGTATGACAGGGGAGTTAGCCAAACCTCAGGAGACACCAGCATGTGACACTTGGTGACTTTGCAAAATGGTAGACATCCCCTTCAGGGCAATCAAGATCTAGAGGACAAGTGGGTAAGAGCACTACCTGGACACTATGAGCAGGATGAGATTCCTTTCCCCGAGGTGTCAGTGAAGGGGGAGAGTGTGTGAGGGCAACCTCCTCGTTTTGAAAAGGAGTAGGCAACTCCAGCGAAGAATTTGGGCTTTCCATTGACAGAAGAATCACAGAAAAAAGGTTTTAAATGGAAAAAAGTTTCATGACTTTTAGTTACCAGTTATTCTCCCCTCTTACCACTGAGAAGGGGGAGTCCAGAGGTAGGGGATCTAAAACTGTATTTTGAGAACATAGAACTGTACATATACAGTTTCACTCCCATTAGCAGTCCTACAGGGTTGAATTCAGGGAAATTCCAGAGCACATTAGAAAGCTTCTGTCTCCAACCAGGCTTGGAAAGAGGTAGTCAGGGAAAGCTGCCCAGGACCCAAGAGATAAGGTGAATTTTGCTGGTGAAGTTTTCTCTTTTCTTTCTCCTTCCTTCCTTCCTTTCTCTCTTTCTTTTTTTTTTTTTTGTTTGGTGGTACTGGGGTTCCTGAAAACCCTTCTACTTCCAGGCTACACTCCCAGACCTACTTTTTTATACTTTATTTTTTATTTGGAAACAGGGTCTCTTAAGCCAGCATGGCTGGCTTCGAACCTGTGCGATCCTCCTGTCTCCACCTCCCAAGCGCGGGGATTACAAACATGCGCCACCACGCCCACCTTCTTTCTCTCTTTTTTCTTCCTTCCGTCCGTCCTTCCTTCCTTCCTTCCTTCCTTCCTCTCTTTTCCTTCCTTCTTTTCTTTTTGTGAACCCAGCAGTATTTAATCTCTGAGCTACAGCCTTAGCCCTATTTCTGATTTGAAACAGGGCCTCGCTAAGTTTGAGAGGATATCACTAAGTTGCTGAGGCTGTCCTGGAAACTGTGATGCTCCTGTCTCAGCCTCCCAAGTACTGGGTTACAAGAGTGTGCCACTATGCCTGGCTCCTGAAGAGCTTTTCAGTCAAAAGGAATAGCACATACAATGATCACTTTTTCCTTATCTTCCATCAACCCAGGGGGAAAATTGATAGATATAGTTATGACTCCCTGATTTCTATGAGCTAGAGTGCTAATTCTTTACTAAAGGCGCATTTCTGGTTCAAGACAAAGCTATGCACCTGTTGTTTAGGTGCATGAAGCGCCTTGAGCGTCCCATCTTCATAGTTCTTATCACTACATAATATAACCTTTTATTTGTTTTGCCTTCTAGATTCAGAGCTCTTTTAGGACTTCTATCTCTTTTTCCCATAATGCCCATCAGAGAGTTAGGCCAAGCAACAACAACAACAGCCAAAATCTGTTTAAAACATTTAGCAAATATTAAAGCTATAAAAGAATGATCCAAGAAAAAGGGTGCACCAGTGAGCTGAAAGTATCAAAAGAAGAAACATTTGAGAATGTACAAGAAGACCAGAAAATGTTCAAAAGCAAACTGGAGAGAGAATATGGTTTAATTCCAACAAATTTCTTTTAGTCTCCATTGCCCTCTGCTATTTAATCCATCAAAGAGTGGAGCTCTCCTTTAGTAAATTGCTTCAGTGTGTTATTGGCTTATTAGTTCTGGGAATCAAGACAGGCTTATCCAAACCCTAATCAATATTAGATTGAAGTTTGATTGTAAGATCCAATTCTACAACGATGATCTGAAAAGGTGATATGTTTTCTATATGGCATAGCACATTCAATTTTATTAAATCCAACAACTAAGTGACTGATTTCTATGACTGAATTAAATTCACTGCTATGGAATTAAGCGGTCCCTATTGTTTTCCCAGGTGGCATAACCCAGACAAGTAAAATGCCAAACAATAAAATTTTGTATTGTGTTCTAGGCTTGCAAAAAGTAATACAATGTAACTCCAGGGGTTTGGGGCAGGTACTGCAATGACAGTTTATTATTGAGTGCTAGCTTTGAATGGACCTTGGGTTTTCCTTTTAAGTAGAAGCCTGTATTATAGGACAAAGAGCTTTATCTTTTCTGACGGGAAAGCTAAGAATAACTGTTCTTTATGAGTCATGCAAACACATTCCGAAAGGGCTTTCTTCTATTAAACATCTGCAATAGCTCTTCCTGTCCTTTCCCACCACCTCAGCCCAGGTAGAGCTGACAGGCAAGGGATAATGGGCAGTGGTTATTTTTACTCCATTGAATTTCAATAAAGGAACAAAAAATAATTCACAAGAACAAATAATATTTCAGTTCTCTGTCTTCAGAGACACAATGTGGCCAAGAGTGACCTTTGGGGACAGGAACCGTGGAAGAATTCTTTTTTCAGCTTATAGTTGGTGCCAATTTCTCACGAATGGAGAGAATTCTAGCTCCCTGCCTGGGTCCTTATTTCACTATCTTTTGCAGAGATAATCATTTGAAATTTGAAGAAAATGTTTTTATCTGGGAAGCTCCCTAGTGCCATTTTGACCCTCATGAATGAATCTAATTTATTTTATGTATGGAAAGCTGGCACTTTGGCCCCAAGCTTGAATCTCAAGATACTGTTTTCATATAAAAAGGAATTTTATTTCTTTTAAATAAGATCTTAGATTTTTTTTCATTTAAAAATTGACTCTGTGTAGAGAGCACTACTCAACTTTTTCATGACTTGGAGAAGCTAAATGAGGGTAGGAGAAATTTTTTTTTAATGGCATTTTTGGCTGAAGAATTCTTCCCATCAATGGGGGGAGGCTGGCTATAATGGAATCAGATGCTGTCTCAAACTCAGAACTATACAGAATAGCAGCGAAGGAATGCTTTCTGATTTCACACTTCCCACGAGCCATTCTCTTTGCTCACATTTAACTTTCTGCTCAGCAGGCAGATCGGATATAATATTGGGTGGCTATGCAGTTTGGAAGAGAGATGTGCTTTCCCTTCTGTCCTTGTTCAAGTCTGAGAGGTAAAAAGACATGGGAGGTATGCACAAGGATTACAGCTATCTTAAAAGGGATCAGCTTGTAAGCTTCTAGTTCTTTTTGTTTATTCTAGAGAAAATAGAAATTCTGACAGCAAAGTTTTATCTATGAAATAGCACCTGTGTAATATCACAAGAGTGCTCACTAAGTAGATGCTCAATAATAGTGATTGAATGAATACATACCCTTTCAAGAAGAGGCAGAAAAGCAGTGGTATATTCTCTAGCTGTATGTCTATTTTTGTTTTTGTTTTTTATTTTTGCCTGACCTCAGTGGGAAACACATAGAAACCAATATGGCTAGGATATTACAATTTCTTATACCAATCCAGCATGTCAGCAAATTTGCAACATCTACTACTCCATCGAATAACTAACAGCAGCTGCTTAATGAATCCTCAAATTGGAAGGCTTTTCCTCCCCTTTTATATCCCAGCAGGGTAGAGCTAATGGAGGGCAAAATTTACAAAAATAATTAAAAATGGTGCCAGCTTTCACAAGACAGGGGAGGAGCCGTGCCCAGTGAAGACTTTAAGGACCAGCAGCTGCAGATGCCGATTTGAAGAAGCAACAACCGCTCTCACTCTTAGCGGAGGGCCTATTGTTCAGCAATAGCCCTTTCACTAATGAAAACCCTCTTAGACTTGGCAAATGTGCCAAACACTAGAAGGAGCTTTCCATGGCAGTCATACTGGTTGCCATGATTCTATCACTGGCTCTGGTTCCTCTTTGTTGTGTTGCTGTGCTGCAAAGCAGCAGAACAAACAGGAGTATGCCCGCCGGGCTTCCAGTGGAGCATGCGCTTTTTTTTCCTCAGAATTTATTTCTGTTGCCATCTGCATAAAAATAACATTTTTTCCCCATTCAGTTTGAATGCCCTCCACTCATGGAAACCATACACATCATTTTTCAGCTCCCCCTAAGTGCCCCCATGTTTTCCAACTAAATAATTTCTCTCAATCCTTTGTCCTTTTGGCTACTTCATGAGCCTGTCTCCTTTCTGCTTCATTCTGATGTCCAGCTGAGAGAATAGAAACAACTCTTTTTTTTCCATTTTCAGGATTATTAAATTATTTTTAGGCACAGTTTAGCCAGATAGAACCATCTTTCTGGCATCTCTCAATTTCCATAAGAACTGTGAAATTTGGAAAGTTGACTCAAAGTGAATTTTTTTCATGCCACTATAGTTTTCATGATAAACTTGGGAAAAACGTTGCCTTTGGATAAAATAGTCAGGCCTAAAAAATAATGGAAGACCACAAAGGAAGCAATTTTAAAATCAGAAGCATGCAATCCTCCATTGTCAAGGGACGTATTATCCTCTTTGAAAAGTATTGACATAGTCATCTGTGCTTCTCAATTAAGCACTTTGTTAAATAAGCTATTTGTTTTCTGTTATAATAGCTGGATGACATTTCAAATGCAAACAAGATTTCTTGGCTGAAGGGAAGTTCTGGATTTGGGAAGGAGTATTTTTTTCCTGCTCTGGCCATCACCATTTTAAGTTGGTATTTGTATCAATCTGTGCCTAGAGGGTGAGGGATATAATGAATCATGCGTAGAGAATGTACCCCTCTATCACTGTGAGCACAATATTTCCACTTCTGCAATAGCTCTTAGTTAGCACCTACTGAGCTGTCATGTGACCCCAGAATAAAATAGGCAAAAGTTTTCCTGGGCTCGGGGTACAGCTCAGTGGCATGGCATGTGCTTAGCATGCACAAGGCCTTGTGTATGATCCTCAGCCCCACAGAAACAAACAAAAGGGCTTCTTACCTACACCAACTAGTTATTTTAAAAAAGAGTAAGCATATGCATCAGTTTCAGTTGCAAGTAACAGAATATGCAAACTAGCTTAAAACAAAAATAAATGTATTGTCAAACGAGTGAAAGGTACATGGGCTGAACTGGCCCAAGTTATGAAGCTCAAACAATGTCAGATCTTTACTTTAGCTGTGCTTCCTTCTGAGGGTTTAAGTCCTCCTCAGAAAGGCATAGAGCAAGATGGTTTCAGTAGCTTTCGATATCACATTCTCTTGGGTAGAAAAGGGACGCTATCTCTATATTGGTAGTTCCTGCAACTGTCTTGGAAGTCCTTCTTATGCACAATTTAGCAAATCCCTTTTGTGAGTTGAACAAGGAGATCAAAGAAGTGGAATTATGTTGATTATTGAAGCTGGATCATGTGGTTGCAGGAGGGCATTCTGTGCTCTGATTGGTCAGGTCTGGGATGCATATATAGAAAGAGAATCTAGTTATTGGATCGACTAGTCCTGAGTCACCTTTTACCTTTGAAGTCAGACTTAGAGCCTACCATCTTGAACTTTGGGAAGCAAAGAACTTTGGGGAGCGGTGTACTTATTAGAAAAGAGGAATGAAGGTGGGTGTGGTTGCACATGCTCGTAATCCCAGTACTTGGAAGGCTGAGACAGGAGAATCCCAGGTTCATGGCCATCCTAAGTAACTTAGTGAGGCCATCCACAATTTAGTGAGACTCTGTTTCCAAATAAAATATAAAATAAGGCCGGGAGTAGTGGCGCAAGCTTGTAATCCCCGCGCTTGGGAGACTGAGACAGGAGGATCACACAGGTTCGAAGCCAGCCTCAGCTACTTAGTGAGGCTCTCAGCAACTTAGTGAGACCCTGTTTCCAAATAAAACATAAAATAGGTCTGGGAGTATAGTATGGAGGTAGAAAGCCCCTGGGTTCCAACCCCAGTACCACCAAAAAAAAAAAAAAAAAAATAGGGCTGGGGTTATAGCCCGGAGGTAGAAGGCCCCTGGGTTCATCTCTAGTGCCATAAAATAAAGAAAAGAAAAGGAAAGAAAAGAGAAATTTATTTGAGGAACTAAAATTAAAACTGACCACCTACAATGTTATTCTAAGTAGCTGAAAAGCATTTTGAGTACTTACTGTGGTCTGAACTTAGTGATAAGTACTTACAAGCCTTACTTCATTTATTTGTCTTATCAACTTTATAAAGTGTTATAGTTCATATTTAAGAAGTCAAAGTTTCAGCTGTAAAGAAAATAGAAAAGTAAAGGAGACTTTATGTTAAGAAGGAAGATCAATAGAATAGTGGAAGGAGATTGGGGGAGGGAGGAAGGAAGAGGAAGAGGGAAGCCTGAGAAAGGAAACAGAACAAATAATATTATGTTCATATATGAAAGGATCGCTAACAACCTTATTAGCACGAATGGGGAGGGAGGAGCCTGGTAGCAGTATAGGGTGAGGAAAGAACCACACCAAGAGATGTTGCATGCAGATATGAATGTATATTTTGAATCTCACTCCAAAATATAATTGTTTTGCACCAATGAAATTCTATAAAAAAAGACTTCAAAGTTCAGAAAATTAGGTAGTCTGTCTTTAAAGTAACACCGAAGGAGGTGGAGCCAGGATTTGAGCTGTATCATTTTATTTTGGGGCCTATTCTCTGAAAGACTACAAGTATTCCATTGCTCTAAAGGACAAGGACAACAAGCACAACAGCTAATGCTTGCTGGGCACTTACTGTGCAAAGGGCCTTAGTGCATTAGGAGTGAGTGCCCAGTCCATGCAGAATACAGAAGTATATCAGCCAAGAGAGGCTTCACACAGATAAAGAAGTGGACACAAAATTTGAGTCTGCCTTCAGCATGAACAAATGAACAAAGCTAGCAAAGTCATTTGAATAGGGGTAGTGATCAGCCAGGCCTTGGGGAAGCTGTTTTCTGTAAGTAGCCAAAGAATGTAAGAGTGTCTGTGAACTAAGTAAGAAAGGGCCAGGAGAGGCAGCAATTGATAATACAAAGGAAAACAGGGAGTTGTTTATGCAGCAAAGTCTCAGAGGAGGTGGGAGGAAATGAGATTAAGCTCTTAGATGCAGGTTTTAGCCTTGGATAAGAGGGATACCTTTTCTTAAGACAGAAGGGAAGAAAGAAAGGATGGGACAAAGAAAAATAATGGCTCTGTTGTAAAAAAAAAAAAACACCATCTCTTCACATTGTGTTAAGCCTACCCTGCACTGCTCAAAATAAGTGGAATTGCTCCTTTAATTTTGCTTCAGTTCCATCTTTCTCAAGGTCAAGAGGCAAGTCACCATATTTTTAGTTGGCTTTAGGGAATGTTTGCAAAGCATTTATCATCCTCCATCATGAAATTCTGGTCAAGTTTGCTTCTTATTTGGGTATGTTAAAGGTGCATTCCCTCTTTCTAGTGTCCTTATGGTAAAGTCCACAAAAGAACTAGTTTCACAATTTTTTTTTACAGAGTAATGTATAACTTGTTATTTGCAAGTAAATATTCAAATCTTGTGTTTCCAAGAAAGAGCTAGAATAAGCTAACTAATTAGCTGCAGTTTGTCAGGTAGATATATTGGCAGCTGGAAGTGACAACCCATTGCTTCATAATAAATTGACTTGGATCTTTTAAAAATTAATTAGTTGAAAAGTACAGCTGGGCAAAGATTGATGCTTTGGAGGCCCTTGGTACTCCCATAAGATACCAAGGTCAAACAAGTGATTATGGCTATTCACCTCGCAACTGCCTGTTCAGCAGTAATTCAACTAGCCAGCTCTTGCCAATATACTCCCTAATTATCTTCTCCAGGTTCTGTTGAGTCTTCCAGAAAATCCACAGAAACTGTGTTTTCTAAATATTGACCTGCCCTAATTATTGCTATATTATCTTGTAGGTATTTTTTTTTTTTTTGTGGTACTGGTGGTGGAACCCAGGGGTCTTCTTCCTCCAGCCTTATTTTTTATTCTTTATTTTGAAACAGGGTCTCACTAAATTGCAAAGGGCCTCACTAAGTATCTCTGGCTGTCCTCGAACTGCAATCCTCCCATCTCAGCCTCCCAAATGCTGGGATTACAAGTGTACACCACCAGGGCTTTGTAAGTATTTTAAAAAGCATAACACATACTATTATCAGTATATTCCAGGCTCAATATATTACAGGCTCAATATATTACAGGCTCTATAGTGAACCACTTACATACTTTATTTCATTTTTTTCCCCACAAGAACCCTATGAATTAGATATTCAAACAGGTGGCATAGTAAAATGGTGAAAGGCAAGATTCAAATGCCTGACTTCCTATATTTAGATTCCTAGACTACTCTTAACTGCTATGTGACTTTGGGCAAATTTCTGTCTGTCTTGCCTGTTTGTTCAATACCTCTTGGGCCCTAAATATTCAATAACAACAGCAAAATCATCCCTTCCCAAGAACCTTCCTCAATGTTATTGTAATGGAGTTATTTGCATCTGTCCCAGTGGCACTACAGAATCCCATGCTTTTCTCTTTTACAGCATATTTGTGTTAGGAATACATTTTCATGGCATCAAAAATTGTTTGGCAAGTCAATTTTACATATTTAGGAAAAAGAGTGTCACTAGGTATGTGAGCATGCTTGATGGAGAGTCTCTTGGGCCTTATATTCCTAACACAAAGCGTCTGTGCTGTACTCCTACTGGTGGGAGTATAGCAATTCACAATTTTCAAGGTCAACTTCATGGTGGTGCAGGAAAAGGGGGACATTCACAATTTTTTAAGAGATGCTAATTTTACAAAGGAATATGAGTTTCTATGTGGTTACAAAATCACAAAATAACAGTATACAAAATGAAGTTTAAGCTATTCGTTTGATATAAAAGATGCTCTCAGTTATAATATGTAAATCTTTTAGTCAAATAATCAATAAATAGAAGGTCATCACTGTTTTCCCCTGAGTCCCTTTCTTAGGAACTTGCATCTTTGAGTTGGAAGATAGACTTCAAGCCTGTAGATAAACTTTTAAAAAATATTAAATAATTTCACAGGGTGTGGCGAGGTCCTTTTTTTATCTTAACACTGTTCTGTATGTCTTCTGTATGTGTACATCCAAGTCTCTTTCTATGTTTGGCAAATTCTATGAACTTAATTCTCTGAAAAGATTACGAATACCCTCGGTCTGTACCTCTATTCCTTCTTCAATGCCTTTTATCTGTAGGTTAGGATGCTTCGTGTTGTATCATAGTTGTTGGATGTTTAGGTTTTGTTGCTGTAATGACTTTCCAACATATAGGCACAGGCAGTCCTCAACAAGACCTCCAAAGTGCAGGAAATTAAAGCAAGAATTAAAAAGTGGGATGGCATCAAACTAAAAAGTTTCTGCTCATCAAAGGAAACCATCAAGAACCTAAAGAGAAAGCCTACATAATGAGAGAAGATCTTTACCAACCACCACTCTGATAGAGGGCTAATATCCAGAATATACAAAGAGCTCTAGAGACTCTACACTAGCAAAACAAATAACCCAACCAAGAAATGGGCGAACTGAATTGATGCTTCACAAAAGAAGAGATACAAATGTCCAATAGATACATGAAAAAATGTTCTACATCATTAGCCATCAGGGAGATGAAAATCAAAACTACACTGAAATTCCATCTATTCCCAATCAGAGTGGCAAGCATAAAGAAGTCAAATAACAACAAATGATGGTGAAAATGTGGGGAAAGAGGAACTCTTTACACTGTTGGTGGGAGTGCAAACTAGTCCAGCCTCTATGGAGATCAGTTTGGAGATTCTTTAGAAAACTGGGAATGGATCCACCATATGATCCAGCTCTACAATTCCTGGGTATCTTTCCAAAGAGGTTTAAATCAGAACTACAGTAACATATGCATACCCGTGTTCATATCAGCACAATTCATAATAGCCAAAATATGGAACCAACCTAAGTTTCCATCAATAGATGAATGAATTGCAAAATTATGAGAAATACACACAATGGAATTCTACTCAGCAGTTAAGGAGAACAAAATCATGTCATTCACAAGAAGATGGAAAGCCCTGGAGAACATTATGTTAAGTGAGATCAGCCAAGCACAGAAAGAGAAGGGACATAAGTTTTCTCTAATATGCCCAAACTAGGGAGTATTAGGTATACCAGAAGGACTCCAGATAATGGAGGGGAAACCTAAGCAAAGCTAGAAAGGAAGGGTAGGAGAGGAAGAAGGCTCAGGTTGAGTAATGGAAGAGCTACATTCAAATATGTGTAAAGGCATGAATGTAGCATGATCAACCTGGACACTTACTGTTGGGAAGGGGGGAAAGGGGAAGCAGGTGGCAGAGGGCACCAAGCACTGTGTGAATGTATGCCATTTTCAAAATGTTCCATATAAAATAAAATAAATATTAAAATATTAAATAATTTTTAATTATTAAAAGTTAATAATTTGGGTGTTCAAAATGGAGGAGCATTATGAATTGGCACAGAAAGAGTGTGGAGCATAAAGGAAGTCAGAGAAGTGTAAGTTGCCTTGTCCCCTACCCCAAGACCCTATCAACTGCTAGCACCGTGTAGCTCAGGATGGAATTATCTGGAGCAACAAAAGTGTTCAAAGGATAAGAGAAGGAGAAGTGGAGGCAGGTAGTGCCAAATGTCAACAGCAATATGGAGAGCGGACCAGAGAAGAAAACAAAACAAAACAAAACATGGAATTCATTTTAGAAGCGTAATAAGATAGAGGAGGCAGAGGGAAGAAAAAACAAAAGAGAAATGAGTTTTGAGATCAAGGTTGGTGCACTGGAGGCACACACACACACACACACACAAAAAAAAAAAAAAAAAAAAAAGAAAAGAAAAGAAAAAAAATGCAGCCAGGAGTAGCATTGCTTAATATGTAGCTATTGTTTATTTACTTGTTTTTTTTATCTCTCTGTTTTAGAGTTCTTTCTCATCCTTCTTTGAACTAACTCTTGATGTTTAGAATATTTCCTGGATGCCGGGTGTGGTGGTGCATGCTTGCTTGCAATCTCTGCCTTGGGAGGCAGAGAGAGGAGGGTTGCGCTGGTTTGTAGTCAGCTTCGGTGTCTTAAGAGACCCTGTTTCCAAATAAAGAAATATAAAATAGGTCTGGGAGTGTAGCCCTGAGGTAGAAGGGCTTCCAGGAACCCCAGTACCACACACAGACATACACATACAAGAATATTTCCTGGACAATGTTCCCCCCCACAATGGCCTGAATAAACAATTACTGGCACAGTAAACTTATCCAAGGTATCTCATTCCTTTTTTCCTTTCTCTTTCTTCTGCCTCTTCTATTTTATTACTCTTCTAAAATGATTCTATGTTTCTTTTTTCTCTCTGGTCCTCTCTCTACCTTGCTGTTGACATTTGGCGCTACCTGCCCCCACTTCTCTTATCCTTTGAACTCTTTTGCTGCTCCAGATAATTCCATCCTGAGCTACAGGGTTCTAGCAGTTGATAGTGTCTTGGGGTAGGGGATGAGGCAACTTACACATCTTTGACCTCCTTTGCTCCCCACACTCTTTCACAGACCATGAGAAATTCTCTGTATTTTGGGGTCAGACATCAAAGGTGAAAACATATTCCAGTGCTGAGATCCTTTTGGGCACATGAATGTCAGCTAGTTCTCTTTTAAGCTGTTGTGCCAGGTGCTGGTCTTAGAAGAGGATGGAATAAGGTGAGCCACCTTCACGTCTGCTGCTCACCCAGGGAGAAGTTTTATTGCTCGATTGCTCTTAGAGATTGAGGTTAGAGAAGTTATAAAAAAAAAGGAAAAAAGAATGGCCAATTTTAATAGTTAACTATAAAGGATTTCTGCAGTTTCTTTCTTCCATCTGAAGAGAAAAGAAGCAATGTCTGTGCCTTTGTCTTGCAAGGCCCTTTCATCTGCTCTCCAGGAGTTTTTAAAGCTATTCAGGAGAAAAAGATAACCCAGGCTGAGCTTAAACCTCCCCTGGTGCCTTAAAGGCCATCTCTTTTGGTGGATAATTCACTGAACCTACAAATCTTGGATATATAGAATTTAATCAGCTTCCCTCCCATTTTTTTTTTCTTTTCGTTTTTCACAGAATGAGTTCTACCTAGAAAGAGTTTGGAATCAATTTTGAAAATATAAGATCAGATTCTTCCTACCTGCAATTGTTCTCCAGAGGCCAGCCAAGGTGACCCACTTCCCATGCCCTTCTTTGTGGACACTACAGAGATGTCTGTCTCACCACCTTCATTCTACAGCTACAAATACAACTCAGCCTGATGACCTTTGGTTGCATTAGGAAACCTGGGGCTCTTTGAGAAGCTCTCTTTGAATGTTTGCTTTAAACACCAGTCACGAAATGCCTTCATTTATTTTATTGTACTATGGAAAAGGATCTTGATGTAGAGATGTCTTAATCAGTAGGGTATTTTCCAGTAATCCAAAGGTGAAGAGGCAACAATGTAAAGATTATACCTGGCCTCTGGAGTCCTATTACGATCCAGGGCCTGCGCCAACACTTGCAAATATGCCATCCTTGGAAAGTTGTTTAATGCCTCTTCAGCCCAGTTTTTTTTTTTTTTAACTAAAATAACATTCCTATGTTCTAGGATTGGGGGGAAGAGTGAGTGATACATTTACAAGTAAAACACTGAGCCTAATGCCAGACTCAGTGTAAATGCTCAATAAATGGGCACGATCATTTTGGCCAGTTGAAAGTAGGAGCAGAAAGGAAAGAGATGAGAGACTCCTGGCCCCATCCACCTTTGTCCAGTCTGATATCCTGAGCCTCGGAGCCCTAAACCCCAGGCCTCCAGATCCACCCAAGCCATGTGAGCAGTTGCAGGAGTGCTACAGAGGCACAACAATTCTACCTCAGGCACAAGATTCTCTTGTTTGCCAATGTCATTACAATGGGAAATAATAAGGCATTCAGAATTTCTATCTAGAGGGAGATGGAGCACTGTGTCTAATAGTGAATGGAGCTTTTCAGGAAGATGTGTGTGTGTGTGTGTGTGTGTGTGTGTGTGTGTGAGAGAGAGAGAGAGAGAGAGAGAGAGAGAGAGAGAGAGAGAGAGAGAGAGATGTGTTATAGTATGAGAGTAATATTTTTTAAAAAAATGTGTCCCTTATCTGGCAAAGAGCCTATAGTCATTGAGAAGAAGTGACACATCTTACTCTAAGTCTTTAGAGATTCTGGTGCAATACACAATCTCCAGATAATGTTTCCTGATGTTCACTCTATTGTTCAGAGAGAATGTGTAATTTCTAATGTGGAGGGGAAGGTAAGTGGCATCTCACCCAGACAGTGGGGTAATTACTGGGAAGCTGTTGAGAACATGGACTCTGGAGACAGGATGTCTGAATTTGAGTTCAGACTCCTTGCTTACCAGCTAGATGACTGTGGACAATTCACTTTAATCTCTATGTGCTTTAATTTTCTCATCTTTCAAGTGGGAACAAGAATAGTCTTCCCCCTCACACAAGTGTTAACATTAAATGAGAACATGCACGTAGGAACCTCACAGTACGAACTCAAGAGCTTAGTGAACCGTAGTTCATCTTATTAGCAAAGGTTAATTTCAATTTTGTCTGGTCTTTCTTTGTAAAAATTTATTTCTTTTAATCCATTAACAGGTTTGAACACATCAGCTTTGTCCTTATCAAATCACTTTTAGTTGCTAGGTTGCCTGTTGCTTATTGTCTATTGAGCAATAAGAGGTAATATTGGTATATTTGAAAGAGGCTCTTGAGGTTTTTCAATGGAAATTTGTGTTTTTGTTTTAAAAGCACAGTGGATTAGTATTATGAAAGTCTCACTTGTTCTTTAAATGGATGACAGCACTGATGTCCCCACTCCATGTAATGTAGAGGCACGAGATCAGAAATTGAATTAACATATCCTGCTGTTTAAAGCAGGATAGGTTTCATAAGCTGAGGAGTCATTTCTGCATTTGCCACTGACTGGCAAGCCATTTCACCTTACTTAACCTGCATTACCAGCTTCCAAATTAGGATAACAGGATACTCCTACCCACACAGAGATGTTGGGCAGCTTAGTTAATTGATGTTTGCAATATGTTGGGAGATAAAAGGAATTATGGAAATATAAAGCATATCAAAGAAGAACAAAGTGAGATATTAAAAATGATGGAAGATGCAATAGAACTAGTAGATAGATTGGGTAACAGAACCTGGAAGACAATTAAGCTGGGATAACACTAAATGATAATATTGATTTTAGGTTTTGAGGAACTCATTCAAAAGAGTATCTCTTTTAATATACAACAGTTAATTTCCAAGTGCTGTAACACTTTTTTTTCCCCCAAATGAATAATGGTCTTAAAAATGGGAGGTGATTATTTCCACCAAAATGGAGTTCTTCCCTAACTCTGCGCTCAATTAGCATGACCTCTATAATTCTAACCCTTGTGGAATTTGTTCTAGGTCAAAGGTCAGACACTATAAAAAATAGTTAGATAAGAATTTTTAAAGAAAGAATTTTAAAAAGTCACATTTCCCATTCCACACCTGCCAATTTAAATCCATTTAAAGACCAGTTTGACCTTTTACTGCTTGTGGTAATAAAAGTTGACTTGACCAAAATGACTCTTTTTTTTCTTTCTTTTTTCTGTTTTATCATCACTAGATCTAATACCTGTGCCTAAGCCATCTAGTTTGACAGCCGTAATAGTTGAAATACTTTCCCTTGTCGTCTTTAGAAATGCCCCCCAGAGGCAAATAATCATTTGCCAGAAACAGTAAGTATAAATATAAAAGGACATTTCCTGCAGGTTCTTTTTAAGGTGGTATGTGGAAGATTCCAAGCAGGGGTAGGGATACTTACTATCTCCCTGGCAGATTTATGGAGACATTTCAGGTGGGACATGCATTTTCAAGATCCACAAGAATTTTCTCATTTCTATTCTGCAGCAAGTAATGCAATAACATGTCAGTATTTAGTTGTTGACCTTTGGTAGTTTCGAAAATTTGCAGAAATTGCCCATCACACACTAAAATGCATATCTACTAGTTCCAAGTTCTTGGAGGAATCCCACTTTGTCCATTTTTCTTATCACCTTTCTCAATGTCATTTACTGACTAAAGACATTCTAAGAAATAAGACTTTTTATGAGCTATGGGTTGAAATCTGAGAAAACAAATACAATACATTCTACCCACTCAAAAATGTAACTCTTCCCCCACAATATGTAGCTTTAATTGACTTGGGGCATGAGTGCCTTTTATAGTCGTTAAATAGCATTTGATGCATTTGATAGTTATTGCATTCTGTGCATTTTATATTGACCATTTCTGATGAATCTTTTGTACACATCTCTTTAGTATGAACTCAAAGATTAATCAAACAGGAGATGTGTGGGCTTTTTGCTTCCTTGGAGTTAAGAAATTAAAGCCAATTGAATTTTAGTCAAAGTCATGCCAGGTGAATGTCACAGAAAACACTAGAGGGATACAGGAGAAAAAAATATATCAGGAAGGAGTGGTTTCTGGTTTGCTGTGCTTCCCTTGAACAGTATACAATTTTTAAAAATTTGCTCCAGTCAAGGCGCCTGCCAAGTTCATGCACGAGATCTTAAGTTTGCCACAAGGAGTCCAGTCATTTCCAATTTTTTTAAAAAAACAATGTGCTATAAATAACACAAACAATGAGAGGATTGTGTTGGTTTCCTCTTGACGTACCATGGCTAAGGGCCTTCATCATAATCCTTAGGTGGAAGGCAGGAATTCTGTCTGAGCTGCAGGGTGATCCATGGCTTTTTCCAAGATTAGCCGAAGAGGCAGCTTGCAGGAAGCAGGCCTCCTAGCCAGGCACTCATTGTGGGATTTCTGAATTATTTATTGTGTAAGAGGGATCTGGCTTTGAGCACAGGGAATGTGGTTTCCCAGGCCACAAAGGCTTAAAATAGATGCCCATCTTTCTCCCTTCACAGTATTTATGTACAACCATATTACCCATCCCTCTTCCCCTCCCCTGAGATATACATTCTTTTTTTCTCCTAGAGGTGAGGGGCAATAGCACTTAATTTCTGCTTATTAGGAGTTGCTCTTGGGATTGTTCACTTCCTCAGGGGAAGGCTTGTGTAATGGGCATTGAAGAATCACATTCATAAATTCATTGTGATTCATCTCAGTACTATTACAAACGGCAGGCTCCTAGAAATTAGCATCACATTTAAGAACTGCCATATAGCTAGAAGATCGCTTCTGGGCATGCTAAATGGCTTGTGATTTTTCCATGTTCCTAAAATGTGTCCCTTAATGATTCATTAATTACAAGCTTTTATCTGAACCAGTTGGTCCATCATTAATTGGTGAACACTTCACTCAGCCAACTTAAAGCAACTGCTCTTTTACACTTATTCCTTGAGTGAAGACTATATGGCATAGACCATGGTTGCTTTCTTCCCCTATTAGTGTTCACCCTATACAGGTGCCTGTCCATGTCACTATTGAGAGGCTTCTAGGCCCCAGCATAAGTGGTGATCCTAATTGATCTCTAGGGAATTGCAGAGGAAACACAATTATACCATGAAACCAATGGGAAATATGTCTACTTTCATTTTGCTTTGCATAGAAAATGTGCTCAGCATATATCTTATCTTTGTATGATTTTATTTTTTATATTAGAAAGTAGCAAGGAGAGATGGGTGTGGTTGCAATGTCTATAATCCCAGTACTTGGGAGGCTGAGATAGGAAGATTGCAGGTTTGAGGCCAGTCTTAAAACCTATTTTATAATAAAAAATAAAATAGAGCTGGGAATGTGGCTCAGAGGTAAATCAGCCCTGATTTCAATACCCAGTGCCAAAAAAGAAACTAGTGAGGAGTAGTGGGAAAAAATCATGAAGAAGTTTGGATTTATTCTGTGTTTTTGGACAGAAAGACTTCAAATCCTTTGGAATCAGTACAGCCATTCAGACAAAGATAGATGTCTCTGTCCGGTTGGAGCCCATCTATTCAGTTCAATTTGGTTCAAAAGAATTTGTTGAGCAACTATTACATACCATACTATGCACTGTGTTATTATACCAGCAATAAAAAATACTACTTCAGGATTTTTTGGTGTTAAGTGAAACATAAAAATATATAAAAATATACCATTTAAATATTGCTAGATGTGCTTCTCGTAGTACCTCTTAGATTTGCTGAGGCCATAGCTTGATCTTGAATGTGAAATTAGTCAAGCAAAACATAACTTTTGTCATGTGAGCTATTTGGCCTTCTTTGTAAACATTATTGAATCAGCAGTGCTTAAGAGTTAAGGTTGATTTTTACTTCTTTATTTCATGCTGGTGGCTTCATTGAACATGCAGATCTGAGAGATAAAGGAGGTCCTTAAAGAAAAGCATGATTAGTGACCACTAAACTCATTCTACTGCAAGTTAGATTCAGTGTTTTCCAAGGAGAATGTCCGTGGGTTCAGTTCCATCTTCAGGGTCCCACGGAGACCTTGTCCAACATACTTTCTTGGTGCTCAAAGTTGAACAGTAGTCTATATCAGGGGACACAAACATTTTCTATGAAAGTCCAGATGGTAAATATTTTAGGTTTTGCAGGCTGGACAGCCTCTATTGTAGGTTCTAAACTCTTGCCCTGTTAGTGTTCAGCCTATACAGGTAAATAGGTAAAGCCTATCTGTGCTTCAGCCAACTGTTAGAAATAACTAAAAGAAGAAATAAATTAAAGTGGTTTTCTTAACAATGTCTAGAGTCATAAAATGGCTCATGCTAACAAGAGAATTGCTCAATTTCCCCCCTTGCCTGAGTTCAGTGCTCATTGTATAGTCATAGTAGGCATCTATCAAGCTTCAAAAGAGTGTTGTCATTTGGCAAAAGACTCATCTTTTCTTCAGATTTTCATAATACTCACAGAAAAACAAAGATGTATTACTACTGAAGCTGAAGAAATCACTGGGAAAATCATCCTATGGTATTTTAATCCAAATTCAAATAATAAATGTAATACAACTGCCTAATCCAACTGTCTCTTTACTGTTATCTCGGTGGCTATTGAGAGTATTGTTTACCATTATCTTTTGGGGGGAGTTCTCTTAGGTTATATGACAGAGACTTGTCTTCTACAATGGAGATACTTCCCAAAGGATGGTCCCAAGCTCTTTAGTTCTGGGTTCTTTATCGTTTCTTTCATCCTTTATCTGTCCTCAGGGCTTTAACTCTTAGCTTCTAAATGAAGAAAGAGGAAAGAAAGAGGCAAAGAAAATATTTATTCACTACTTAAGGTGTGTTGCAAAGGATCAGAATATAGAGATAGAAAACACAAATACTTCTCTGAAAGATTTCACAGTCCAAAAAAGAGACCGTGAGAAAGGAGAGAAGAAAAGGAAAAGGAAAGGGGAAGGGAAAGGAAAGGAATGTAGGGAAAGAAGATTAAGAGAAGAAAAGAGAAGTGAAGGGAAAGGAAGAGAAGGAAAGAGAATAGAGGGGGATCTCTCCAGCTCACAGATGCTGGTAGAGGCATGCACATAGGTGAAAAAAGTGAACATCTCTCAGATTCTGGGCATGGAAGGTAATAAAGCCATTTCATGCTGCATATAGAAATTTGAATATGAATTTCAGGGTAAAGAGTAGGTCTGACTTCCAAACTGGATGTGCTGCTCCTGAGAAATTATAGACCATGGCAACTGACACTGGCTCTTTATTGCCCATTTCCCTGTTGTCTTCCAACCCACAACAGAAGCTTCTGAAAGGCATCAGTCTTCCTCATTGTGTCATTAGCTCCTGAGCACTGCCTGGCTCCTAATAGGGGCTCAATAATATTTACTGAAGGATAGAAGTGTTTGTTTTTACTTTAGTACTGGAAGAATGAATCTTAGCAATTGAAAACAAATTTATTTCCAACCAAATACCTAGCATTTGTAGCTGTGGACATTTAAACATAGGCTTATCTGAGTATGTTTTTTTTTTTTTTTTGCTTAACTTTATATAGACATCCTAGGCTCTAACTTCATTTTTGAAAGTCAATCCCACATCTCCAATTTATTCTTAGACATGCTCCTTGGATGTGCTACCTCATACTCAGCAGTAACAAAATAAAATTTTCATCTCTTCCCTGCATGGAGATGATTCCTTCTTTCTGTGTGATATCAATCCCCAATTTACCCCTTGGAGTCTTAGACTCTAGGATGTAGGAGTAAATTAAAGAAGAATATGGAAGGCAGGAGTTATGTGGCTGCTGGAATTTTAGAAAATTTTGGTGCATAGCCTCTCTCACACTATGATAAACCCTCATCTCTGAATAAACCCCCTTGTGCTGCACTGTCCAGTAGATCTGAAATGTGAACCACTAAAATAAACCACATATGTGACTTTATATTTTTTCTTCTATTAGGAAAATATGGAACAAAACCAGAAAGAGAAATGAAAAATTACTTTTAATAATGAATTTTATTTAACCCACTATATCCAAAATATTATTTTAGACCAATTATTCAAGATGTGTTTTTCATTTTTTTCATTCACAATATTTGAAACCCTTGTATATTTTATAGTTGATAGGACAGATATATAATCTGTCCTGTGTATAAGCATGATAGATGTGTTTATAGAGGATGTGTTGACAGTAATGATGTGTTTACAAGTGTGCTGCGGCTGAAATGAAGATCTATATTTATTTCCTAGACACCTTCTAACTCAAGTGGGAATGGAGGCCATGGTGAAGCATTTGACCATTCCAGGTCATCTTGCCTGGAGTTGCGTGACAGGGATGGATTGAAGAGCTGGAATGAAGCTAAACATCTGTTGAATACTTGCATTCAGTGCTTCTTCCATTGAACTGCATGCAAATATTAATAACCCAACATGACATTAATCAACCACCTACTAATTTTTCTTTTCAAGTTAATCTTTGTCTCCTAAACTCCAAATCAGAGTACTCTTTGAGTCCTTCCTCCTTCTCCTTGAAATTCAATACCAAGTCCTAGAAGTTTTCTATTTGTAGAATGACTTACATCCTCTTCCTTCTATTTAATTATTAAGATAGCTTCTGTGGTCCCCAACTCTATCACTTTCTAGTTTGACCAGTGCAACCATCAGCCAAATGATTTCCCTTTGGGACACTTTGCTTCCCAGTCATGTTCACCATCAAATTTATCATCCAAGACACTTCTTGGAGAATATCTCTCTCCTTCAAAATAATCTTAACTAAATTACAGCAAAAATGAGACTCTTCAATTCCCTCACTGTATAAGTGAAGAAATATAAATTGAGGTGGGGTGTGCTGGTGCATGATTGTAATACTAGTACTTGGGAGGCTGAGACAGGATGACAGCAGGTTCACAGCCAGCCTCAGCTATTAGTGAAGCTGTCTGCAACTTAGTGAGACCCCTGTTTCAAAATAAAGAACTAAAAATAGGGCTGGGGGAATAGCTTGGAGGTAGAGAGGTAGCATGACCTTGGATTCCAACCCCAGTACCAATAACTAGCTAACAAAATTTATAATTCTATGTTACTTACGCAGATCATCACTAGATTTAAGTAAGGCTTTCTTATTCTTAGTACCATATGCATTCTGCTATACATATAGTCAGTAGAATAGTGTCCAAAGTAATTAATCATACTCTAGGCTCTGACCATTTTAAATTCCATTGATTATGTCCATCTTTTCTCAGCTACCATATCCAAAGCTGCCAACACACCCCTTAGAGAGTCATTCATCCAGTCATTGTATAAATGTTTATTGGGCATATCATGTGCAAGACATTCTGTTAGATGCTGAAAGATATCAACCTTCACAGGCTGTGTGCTGTGGCTGTGGAAGGTGATGCTGGCAAGGTAGGTGGAAACCAAAGTATTGACAAGTTGGCAATCAGGGTAGGACTTTGAGACTTAATTCACTAGACTGAGTAGAGCAACAGCCAGGTTTTGGGTAAGAGTGTGAGACGGTAAATCTGGCAGAGTATGTAGAACACATTAAAGTCAGCAGGACTTGGAGCTGTCCTAAGGCTGCAAGTGGTAGCTCATGGACAAAATGAAGCCTACAGATGTATTTTGTTGTAATTTCTTGTCTCACTGCTGGTGGTATGCATGTGTGTGGTGTGTGTGTGTGTGTGTGTGTGTGTGTGTGTGTGCATGTGTTTGTATGTGTTTAATTAAAGTGAGTTGATAATGTTTAAAAATTAGATGTTTACATAAAAACAATTATTTAAAATTCTCTTTAATAATCGGATAATTTGGCAACACAGAGTATACATTCCCATGGGGCAAGAATCTGCAGGGATTTAGGGGAAGCTCACTAACTCAGGACATGCTCTTGCTAGCCAGATTCACCTTGCACGCTACCTGCCTTGCAATGTAGGCATCAAGACTGAAATTCCTCCACTAGAGGTAGAATTACTCTAGGTCAAGGAGTGAGCAAGATAGTAGCATTAGAAATGTCAGTGATGGATTTGTTAAGAAGGAAAAAGGAGAGAGACAATAGTGATATGATTTGCATTTGCTTACAATGTCCTTTATGGCTTAACTTGAGCACACAACTAATTGGGTTCAATTTACCTTTCCTGTATGAGTGCCCCTTTGCCCTTCTTTTTTCTGCATTGTTTTCTAATAATTTGGTTATGCATATTTAACTTTTTGATTACTTTGTAAATAGTGCTCCTTCATCCAAAATAAAACTAAGCTAAACAAATTAGAGATGAATTGGAATTAAATGTGTTTTATAGTAAAATAAATTTTAAGAAAGTACTTGTAGGAAAATAATTTGGGAGAAAAGATCTTACGGCTCTGTTCTTGAAACTTACAGCCATAAAAGTTACATATTTAACTACATATATTTCTATGGCAAATAATATTGTAAACAAAACCCCAAAACTAAATGATTACTTGGAGAAAAGGTTTGCAATGCTCGTAACAGACAAAGGCCTGCTCTTTCTGAATATAGAAAGAACATCCGAAAATTGATAAAAAAAAGTTGAGAATTATGCAAGTTAAATTGAGAATGTTGGATATTAAAATGAACTGTGTATATTAAAAAAACTGGCAAACATTAATTCACAGAAGAAACCCAAGTAATCAATAAACATAAAAAGCTGTCATATTTTTTATTCACAGGCAGGAAAAGGCAAAATGAAACAATGATCAAATATCACTTTTTGCTCTTCAAATTTCAAACGTTAATATCTAAATGCTGGTGAGGATTCACAGAGGTGTCACTTCATTGTTGATGAGACTATAAATTGCTACAGCCTTTTGGAGATAAGTTCAATATGTATTATAGTTAAAATGAATATACTTTTTTTTTCAGTACTGGGGATGAAACCCAGGAGCATTGTACCTCTGAGCTATACCCCAGTCTTATTTTTTAGACATTTTTATTTTTTTGAAACAGGGTCTCACTGAGTTGTGAAGAGCCTAAGTGGCTGAGACTGTCCACAAACTGCGATCCTCCCTTCTCTGCCTCCTGAATGCTGGGATTACAAGCGTGCACCACCATGCCCAGCTTGAGTATTCATTTTGATCCAGGATATCCACTTTTGGCCATTTATCCTACAACAATGAAAGCACTGTTGTATAGAGATGTGCCATGTGTATGTTTATTATAGCTCAATATGAAGTGGGGAAAAACACTGGAAACAGCTTAAGTGTTCATCAGTGGTGGAATGGCGCAGTATTCCATTACTCTGCCATTAGAATTATGTATACTTGAGTTATATGTTTTTCTCTCATGTGCGGGAGCTAGGGAGTAATCATGATACAAGGGGGAGTTTAGATAATGGAGAATCCTAATGGAGACATGGAGGGGACTAGGGCAGGGTGGTGGTGGGAGGAAGGATTAATGAAGGAATCACTTTCATTAATGTTACGTAATCTTGTGAAATTACCAAGGGCAATCTTATGTCAGGTATGGGAAATGGGAGGGAGCGGGAGGGGTTGACGGGAGGCTCACCAAGTGCTGTGTGCATGCAGGCCCCTATATTCTGAACTACATTATGATATGAACCTAAAATGAATCAATAAAAGTATTTTAAAATTAAGAACTAAATAAAACAAAATATGTACAAATTTAACAAGTTATGTATACTTACATTGTGGTACGTTATACAGTGTTAGGTGAGAAACGTATATTGCTGAGGGAAATGCATGATGACAGTAATAATTAATGAGAAGAACGATGTATGCAGAAACAAATGATAAACTCTAGGTATGTGCATACATGTGAAACATAGAAAGCAAGAAATCACATGGAGGAAAACATGGAAGGAAATGTACCATTTGTAAAATTGAAAATTGGTGTAAAGAAGGACATGCTTAAATTATTTAAAGCCATGTCTTTTTACTTGTAAATATATACTCTTTTATAATTAATAAAAATTGAGAAAAATTCTAAAAATATCTCACTTTATATTCATGCGAGTTCCCTTATAAAGCTCTTAAAATGTGAGTTTGTCTGTTGAAACGGGAATATCTCATCCAATTAACTGCCTGTACTAAGCCTGTCGGTAACTCTCCATTATAGCATCTTTCGCCAAATTATCTGACTTCTTAGAAACACTGTCTGCAAACTCTTCTGTAAAGGTACCAGGTGCAGAGACTGCAAGGGGATGGGCCCTGCCACTCCTCTCCAGCATCCCTGCAAACAGGGCTGATCTCTCTCCTCTTCCCATAGACCCTGGTCTATGCCTGAGTGCTTCTCAACACTAGTTTTGAGGCTACTGCTATTCATCAACCAGAACTGAAGGTTCCGTAATACCCATTTTCCCTTCCTGGTACAATAGAAACAGCATGTATTTTGAGTGTGAGTCACATATTGATTACCTTGTGACATGGAGCAAGTTGATAAGCCAATCTGAGCTTCAGTTTTCTATGAATTTGGGAATTATCATCTAGATAATTTTCTTAGGAAGAATAAGTGAAATCTTATCCTAGATTTAAGGGTCCTTCATTGTCCTGCATTTATATTTATTTATACTTATACCCAGTTAAAGTTTGGGGTTTAAAATGCTCACATTATTACTTCACTTTTATCTATGTTTGGTTCTTCATTCGTTGTGCTTGGATGTTTGGCTGAGTGGAAGATACTAATGGAGTTTAATCTGAAGAACAGTGGTTCTTATTTTTATTCATTTTGCCCATTGACTGGAACAGAAGTACCAGCAGATCTTAGCCTGCTTTCCCCAAACTCCCGGTCCTCCATTGCTCATAGTCAACATTTATTAAGCACATATTATACAGTGGTAGGTTCTGTAATAGATGTTGGGGATTTAATAGTGAACATAGAGTCAGTTGGGCATGTGGTACATGTCTGTAATCTGAGTACTTAGAAGGCGAAGACAAGAGGCTCTCGGGTTCAGGGCCAGCCTCAGCAACTTAGACCCTCAGCAGTGTAGTGAGAACTGTTTCAAAAAAGGAAAAAAAAAAAAAAAAAGAAGAGGATGGGGTTGTAAGTGTAGGGTGTAGCTAAGAGAGAGAATGCCCCTGCTGAGTTCAATGCCCAGGACAAGATATAACACACATACACACACACACACACACACACACACACACACACACACTGAACAAGTCAGAAAAACTTCTTTCTCTTGTGGAGTTTCTAGTGAGAGAAGACAGACA
Organism: Muscardinus avellanarius; assembly: GCF_963383645.1. Lineage (NCBI taxonomy): Eukaryota > Metazoa > Chordata > Mammalia > Rodentia > Gliridae > Muscardinus > Muscardinus avellanarius. Next base: position 33,431,964 of record NC_137797.1, read on the forward strand.
AACACTGGTTGGCAATAAATAATAAAGTGATTTTAGTATTAAGTGCTATGAAGAAAACTGGAGAGAGTCTGAAGCTAAGGAGACTGTCTTGAATCAGAAAGTAAACAGGCTTGAATGTAGAGGTTAAATTCGAGGTCTAGACAGCAGGAAGTCCCAAGATGAGGAGGAGTAATCAGATCTCAGGAAATTGAAAGTGACATGACATGTTGACCAACAGAATACACTGATAGGGGTCAGATGCAAAGGAATGATTATGCTTACTCTTATTCTTTGTTCTCATCTGGGAGAAAATTTCTCTGTGGATCTGGGCCAAAAGGTTGGTGAGCAAGAGGAAAATGGTGGCATCTAATTAAGAAAACACTACAGGAACAGTCGGTTTTCTTTCCAAACTGTCCTGGATTTGCTACATATTTGGCAGGTTTTATAGTTTTCTTACTTTCAAAGAAAGTGAATCAAAGGTCAGATATGAGTATTGCACAAAGGCTGAAAAAAGAAAGCATTCTCTTCCTCTGGGGTGTCACAATGAAGCCCCTTACAAATTCTTCTCATAGGTTACAGACTTCAGCACAATGCTCAGGCAGATGATTAAACTACAGCAACAAATTAGATGCAATTAAATGTTTTCAACTCTCCCACATACCTGAAACCAAAGCTGCGAAAAAAGGGCGTATCTCAGGTAATTAATTGCCAAGAAATATTTAATAACTTCTCCTCTGCTACATTTAACATGAGGCATGAGAGCTTCATTCCAACTTAATCAAGGAGTTCCCCGGAGCCGTGGGCATGTCGCTGCAGAACACTAAAGGAAAAACCCCGAACACAGAGCTTATTTAATTTGCAACTCTTGCTACACCACTTCACACCTGAATTCTTTATCCTTTGGGCACACATAATCACCTGTGCTGTAGTAACATCTACTTTATAGGCAGAACTTTCATCTACCCACAGTTTCCTCTTCTTTGTGAAACCGTTTGGCTGACTGTCTCAAAATGACAGTAACCACTGAGCTGCTCTCTTTGTAGTCCAGGACCCTGCTGAATTCAGTCAAGATTATTTCAAGCTGTCAGTTTGCTCTAATAACAGAGCAAAAGCCCCTTTAATGTTAACATTCTCTACAGAGGGATATTGTTTTAAAAGTACAGATGGTACTTGACTTAGCATGGAGTTACATCCTGACACACTCATCCTATGTAGAAAATACCATGAATGGCAAATGCATTTAATATAACTAACATCATTGCTTAGCTTAGTTTTACTATTTGTTGCTTTTGTGGGTAATGGGGATCAAATCCAGGGCCTCACATGCGCTCAGTACATGCTCTAACACTCACAGTCTAAGTCTTGCTTAGTTTTAATGTTCTAGGAAAACTTATATGGTTTAGAGCTGGTCAAAATCATCTAACACAAAGCCCATTTCATCATGAAGTGTTGACTATCTTTAATTTACTAAAGACTGTGCTGACTTGAGAAACAGAATGGTAGTGTGGGTTTGCTTTCACATTATCATAAAGTTGATGGAGAATCATCATCAGGAGTGAACCATCTGTATAGACTCTTGGGAAGCAAAGGTACCAGGCAACTTCCAAAATGTGCATTGTACTATGCCAGCTTCCACCCCCAGGGCCAGTCCCTCTTTTTAGCTAATTTACAACAGGAGGTACTTAGAAAAAGCCTATCTTCTAAAAAAATCATTCAAAAATATAGCAGATGGGATGGTGGGTAAGTGTCAACTACTACGTCAAAGTTTGCAAAGATGGGTCTCATTGGCTTTGTATTTCCCATGCTAGATGACAGTGGAAGTGGGTATGAGATTTGCATTTAAAGAAGTATTGGCTGAGCCAGTTGGGTTGGGGTTGAAGGTTCTGGTTTATATGACCAATTTTACATGACCATTTTTTCTGACAGAAACATGGTTAATGTCAAGTTTCAAAGAAGACTTATAAAATTGAGATTCTTTTAGCCAAGTGTGATGGTGCAGGCCTATAAGACCAGTACTTAGGAAGCTGAGATAGGAGGATAGCATGTTCAAGACCAGCCTCAGAAACTTAGCAAGACCTTCAGAAATCTAGGGAGATGCTGTTTCTAAATGAAAAAAAAAATAGGTCTGGGAGTGTAGATCAGAGGTAGAATGTTCCTGGGTTCAATCCTCAGTGCCAACCAACCAACCAACAAACAAAACTAAAACAAAAAAGCACACACACACACACACACACACACACACACACCTTTAAAACTGTGGGGAAAAAGGACGATTTTATATTTACCTTTTAATTAATGGTATTTCTCCATTTCACTGTATATGTGTTTAGGTTCGAGAGCTATTTGCGAGATATTTGACTGAAAATATAGCAAATACAGACAAATTGTATATATTTTACACCAACACAGCTGGTTAGAATGTGAAAAATTTATGTACTCTGTTGGTGTTTTGCTTTCGATTCTATTATCCAGTTTTCCTGGCTTTTTATTCCACCCACCTGCTGTTTGCTAGCCTGGACACCCTGCCTCAGAACCCTCTTCTTTGTCACAGCACAGATTCTCAGTAGAGACATAGATTTATCATTTGGTTTGGTTTCATATGATTGCTTTCAGGACCACCCTGGTGTTTTCTGATGTTGACCAGGGACTAAATTTTGTGTTTGGAAATACTCCAGCTATTAAAAAAAAAAAAAAAAAAAAAAACTCACTGAGTTTTCCAGAGAAGATGCCCTTTCTCATTTCTCCAAAAGAGTATCTGGGTAAGTTCAGGGAGAATGTTCACTCTGTTCAGAACAAACTACTTCAGAGAGTTGAATTTGCAGCCAGTGTCCATTTCCATGAGCCAAAGGAGGTTGTGTGTGTCTCAGTGTTTGTGAAAGGGGAGGTCTGCCAGTCAGCATTTGAAAGCTCAGTGAAGTGTGCAGGAAGAGAGGCGTGGAGGAGGTTATTTGTAAGAGAGCAGGCCTGCTCTTTGTCATTAAGAGTTGAAATATTCTTGAGCTCTTGGTTTCTCCAAAGAAACTCAATTCTTGGGGGCAGAAGGACAAACTCCCTGGAGATCTGGAGAGTTCTCAATGGAGATAGTTTTAGAATCTGCGGTTTTGAATTGCAAAGGTCAGTAGGCAGTCATGTTGGGTTTTCTTCATGCCTGGGCTGGCTCCTCTGAGTTAATTGATTCCAAAATTTGGATTAGTTTATGAATTACCTAGGAATTTCTTCAAAAGTATAGACTCATTTTCCTACTGCCAGAAATTTTTCTTTGGTTGGTTTGAAATAATACTCAGAAATTAACAATACAAACAGAAACTCAAAACAAAATAGAAAAACCCCAGGTGACTCTACACAACCAGGTTGGCTCTGCCATCTCTCTTGTGCTAACCAGCTTATTTGGGAACTGAACCTTGACCCAGGCCTCATTAGTACCACACGCTGGATATCGCAGCTAACTGGTTCCGTTTGGGAATATATAACCTTGTCTCTGATCTTGCTAGAGGGCATCGTTGTGAGAAAATAACCCTTAACATTATTTGCTAGCATAGCTCAATGTGTGATATTAATACTGCCCTTTAGTTCCCCCTATATGATTTCAAAAAGAGTTTTGATCTTCAAGAGAATATCTACATTTCAGTGGAGAAAAAAAGGAAACCTAGTTTTAAAAAAATCAGTGCAATAGCCATCTGCTTAAAGCCTTTCCTAAGTGAGAATGGTTTCATGTATTTTAATGACCCTCTTGAAAAACTGGAATTTAAATATTTTTTCCAAGTAGGGATAACACACCTTATTATGATCTAATGTAATTGTTAGAAATAAATAGCCTTATTATCTTGTTAATTTTCCCTACTTTAGTAGGTTAATATAAGTGATAATAAGTACTAGACAAAGGTGTGTGTGTGTGTGTGTGTGTGTGTGTGTGTGTGTGTTTTACATAAAGTCATTAAACTTGTTCATTTTTTTTCCCCAAAGGCAGGCAGTCTTGGTCCAACTGGGAGGTCACTTCATTGTTTGCAATGATTTATGTTTCTGTATACCAATCTTGCTTTTGCATTTCTTATGGCCATTATTAAAAGAGAGAAAAACTGAAGAATAATGAAGTCAGTTGGTACTAAGGTGAGAGTTAAGAAAAACGATAAAGGGTCAAGAAAAAGAACCAAAACTCAATTCCTTAAAGAGTGTAAAAGATTTTAATGGACCAGTTGGTTTATCTAAGTCTACCTGGAACACATTAACCAAAATGGCTTACTGAGTAATCTCTCTCAGGGAGAACCACAGTAGAACTTCTAAAAAAGAATTTGGGAGCTCAGAAAAGCTTTATGCTCAGTGAAGCTGAGAAAAACCCCAAGCTGCAGATGGAAGCAATGCACACTGATTAGCATCAGTGCAAAGGAGATAAGGGAATGTTCCTTGGTTGTGCTGCTGTGCTCTGGGTCATTGGTTCATGCTTCAGTGTGCATAAGGGTCCCCTGGTAGGGTCATTGAAAATGCATATTCTCGGACACCTTCCACCCAGATCCTGATTCATCAGGTCTGGAAAAAACACAATTTTAATTAGCTAGCCTGTGATCTAGACCATACCTTGGAGTATACTGCTCTACATAATGTATTTGCTGAAAGTAAAATCAGTTTCAAAAGAATAAAAACAGTTCTCATTTACATAAGGAATGATATGGAAGGAAGAAAATATGAAAATTCAGAAAAATAGAAAACCAAAAACTGGACTCTTTAAGTGCCACTAATTTGAGCTTTGTGTAATATTGTCTACTAAGATTAATATTTTTTCATATTCTAATGCATTTATTTTTAGGGGCTTCTGCAGAGTTATCACCTCTAGGTGGAAGTAACTTAATATTTTAATATGTTCAGCTGGCCCCTATGTTGAGACTTTCTGTTCCAAGTTTCTTCCATCTCACTTAGGTGACCTACTCTAATCTCAAGATTAACCATTTATAAAAGTTCAACTTTTTTTTCCTTTTTACTGTTAAAACTGGTTCTCACTGGGCATAGTGGTGCATGCTTACAGTCCCAGTTCTTAGGTTGCAGGTTTGAGGACAGCCTCAGCAAATAGTGAGACTCTTATCAACCTAGCAAATCCCTCCTTCAAAATAAAAACAAAGTATGGCTAGGGTGTAGCTCAAAAGTAGAATGCCCCAGAGTTCAATCCCCAGTGTCATAAACATAATGAAACAAAAAACCAAAACACACAAACAAAACAACAACAAAACCTAGCTTTGTCAATCTTTTATTAAAAGGTATAATATTTTCCTGACACCCAAAAGAAGCTTCTTCAATATTGTTGTTTTTTATTTTTATTTTATTTTATTATCTTTTCTTGGTTCATTGTAGTCATACATCTTAATGGTGTACAAGATGGTAGGGACATACATGCACATATCACTCCTTTAGCCTTACCCAATACCTACCCAACAACCTAGCACTATGCAACAACTTAGGAATTAACACTTAGCCCTGCTTTAAAACACCCTTCCCACTTCCAACTTGTGGTCCCGTTCTCAGGCAGCCTTTCTTCTGATCAGTTTCCATGGTGTCTGGATACTACCATATCCATGATTCACCAACACTTTTGGATCCAGCCTTTCCTAATTTGAATTATTTTATGCCTCATTACCATCTCTGCCTTCCCCCCAGATCTGCTTTCATCATCAATCTTCCCCTGCTCTGAAACTTTACAATACTACTAAATAAGTATTGAGTTGAATTAGGAAAATCCACTTTAATAAACTACCAAGAGTCTTCCATGTGATAAGTACCAAATATTTGGAGCCCTTGAAAACGACAAAGAGAAACTAGATAGAAAATTTGGGAGGATACTGAGAATGTAGCTCATGGAGAGAGTACTTGTCTAGTATAAATGAGACACTGAGTCCAATCGCCAGCCCCAGCACTAGTGAAACAATAACTAGGAAGTTTGATTTGAACATCAATAAAGACAGGAGAAGGCACAATGTAACAAGAAAGCAGCACAGAATATGTTTTTTTTAAAATAAATAATTCAGTTGGAATATTTTGTTGGGAGTGTCACAGAAGGTCAGTGAAGAGATTAGTGCTTGCCTTATACAACAGCTTGGAAATCTCTTTCCTGTTTGCTTTTCTGTGTCCTCAGGCCTACTGTGTTGCAGTAACACCCCTGATTATGGGCTAGTTCCATAATCTGACCCATTTTGTGTCTGTGTGTGTGTGTGCGTGCCCTGGAAATGACCACAGTTTCAATGAGCAATCAGATTTCTTAAGTGAAAGGGAGATTACACTTTTTTTTATCTTTAAACTTTCTTGCTAGTTGTCTTAGATAAGCTACTGTGGTGCTTTATAGCTAGATGTTGATAAATATGTAAATATATGTTTTTTCCTTTTTTTTTTTGGTGGTACTGGGGATGGAACCCTTCTACCTCCGGGCTACACTCCCCAATCTATTTTATATTTTATTTGGAAACAGGGTCTCTTAAGCCAGTGAGGCTGGCTTTGAATCTGCACAATCCTCCTGTCTCTGCCTCTCAAGTGAGGGGATTACAAGCGTGTGCCACCACACCTGGCCTGTTTTTTACTTTTTTACTAGGTGAATATGTAATTGAAAATTTTCTTATCCAACCAAAAATTAATATTATAAGATAAAAATCATCTTGTCACTAAAATTGATTATTATACATCATTATTGCCATCATAACATGTTATACATCAAATCACTTAATCATTTCTCATTGTTATATATTGAGGTTTTTAAAATTTTGATACTCTGATAAGCAATACTGTATGACCTAAAGTAAATGTTATTGTACCCCAAATTATATCTTATACTTTTACCATAATCTACATTCCAAGAACAAAATCTATAAGCCCAAGAAAAGGGCTAAAGGTTTAAGCTTCTTATTAAATATAGCTAAATTCAAAACATATTTTAAATCAATTTTAGTCCTACCAATAAAAAAGGAATGCCCACTTTATCAAACTTTTCCAACAGTATTATTTTAGTGTTTTTTAGTATTTTTTTAGTATTTTAGAATTTTAGTATTTTAGTATTTTTAGTATTATTTTAGTATTTTATCTTAATAAATTTACTAAATAAAATTATATATTTTTTCTTTGATTACTATTCAAATTGAACATTATTTTTCTCTTTCACTAACCACTATGTTTTCAGGATACCTATGACCTCAGTGCAAATGCTAATGATTCTGTCTTAAATTGAGGTTGAAAGAAAAATGCCTGGTATAGGTGAAGGTCATGTGACAAGGAGTCAGCGACCAAAGGTTTATCTTCTCTAATGTCAACTATATGTTCTTGACCCTGGTTCAGTTGTCTTACCTGACACTGCCTCAGTATAATAGGGGGATATGTTATTAGTAGATGCCATGAGAGTAAAATGAGAATATCGATATAGAAGTGTTTGAAAAAAATTAGAAGTAAAATAAAAATATAGGATGACCTTATTTTTGCCTCCTCAACAACCATTTGACTGAAAGAAATGTAGACACATTTTGAGTTAAGTTTGATGGGCACATTAGTTCTGCATTCACGTACATATATTGATACCAACTAGATGATAGTGAGACACAAGTTTTTGAAGTAAAAAATTACACACATATACATATATCTGTGTATGTGTACATACACATACACATATACATATACATATACATACACATATACATATACATGTTCAGGAGCCCAGAATTTGAGAATCTCAATATGTAAGTGAAAAAATATCATATTCATGCCATGTTCACATATGTGTGTATATTAATACAATGTGATAAATGTTGTCATAAGAATATGTAAACATATGGTAAAAATCAAGAGGAAGGAAGATCAAAACATTAGGAAGGGCTCCTGTAGAAGGGACATTTATGTGTAAGGCAAATAAAAATTTTTGTGGTAGAAAAAGGAGGAGGATGATACTGTAGGAAGCAGAACAATATGAAAAATGGCACCAGGATGAGAAAGACCAAGGAGCAGTGAAGCATTGGTGCTACTGGAATACGTACATGTAGAGACTAAGAAGGCAGGCATCTGGTTGTTAAGGCCTTTGAATGCCCTGCTACAGAATTGTACCCAACCATGTTCGAATTTAGTCTTAATGACTAATATTTCAAATCTCTATTTCAAACAGGCAAATGTTGACTAATACATAGGTATCCCTTTCATAGTATAATTATGATTTGATTTCTTTGTTTCAAGTGAGAGAGTCAAGAAGAAAGCATTCTGAGTAATGGTCTCTGCTTCAGTTCAGGAAGCAATTACTAGTGAGCATGGCCTCAACTCCTCTTTCAACCAGTGTATAGTCAGTGTCTGGAGAGTACAAAGCACTGAGTCATCACTGGAGATAGAGTGAGATCTCTGTGCCATCGGAGAAATGACATCGCAGTGGACAAGCAAACAAGCAAACATGGAAGGAGTTATCAAACAGTAAAAAATGTAATGACAAACATAAATGGAGACCCCATTCTTTCCAATAGACTTTTAATGCCTATGTGCTCCTCTAGGTTCTGGCAATTTAGTGATACACAAAACAGTTAAAGTCTATGTGCTCAGGGAGCTCACATTCTTTCCAGTGAGTGAAGAATTAAGAGCAGTAAGGAGGGAATAAATTTAGATAGAGTGATGCCATACATTGACTTTTTTGTCCCCCTCAAATTCACATGTTGAAACCTAATTACCAGTGTGATAGTATTCAGAAGTGAGGCCTTAGTGATGTCATGAACTCAGGTGGGAAAAGCCCTCATGAATGGCTTTGGTGAATGTATAAAGGCCTCAGAAAGATCTTTCCTTTTTCTGTCATCTGGGGACACAGTTGGCTGTCTGTGAACTAGAAATGGGTGTTCACCAGACATCAACTCCACTGGTGTCTTATTTCTTGAACTTCTCAGATTCCAGAACTGTGAGAAATATATTTCTGTCATTTATAAGACACCCATTTCTGGTCTGTGCTATCACAGCTCAAGATGATGAAAACAAGTGGCAAAAAAGACCCTTCTATAGAGAGGCTACTGAAGCCAGAAACAGAAAACTGCTGGGAGGAGAGCCTTCCAGGCAGCAAGAAGAGCAGGTGCAAAGATTCAGGGAGTGGAAATGGCTTGGCCTATTGGAGGGACATAGGAGGCCAGCATGGCTGTGGTGGAGAAAAGGAGATAGAAAGTTTAAGGAGACAAGGTAAGGGATTTTAGAAAGGTCACTTCAATTGGCCGAGTACAAAACTGGATTAGAGGAGGCAATGAATGGAAGCAAGAAGAACATTTTGTAGAGTATTACTGTCATCTGAGTGAGAAATTAGGATCCTTAGATAGGGCAGTAGCAGTGTCAAAAGATGAACCAAAGGATAAAAATGAGATTGAAGCTGTTGATTATATAATTTGCTGATCAACTAGATAGGAATTTTTTTTACCTTTTTGGATTAAGCAACTGATAAATGCTGATACAATTTAATAAGATGATACACACTGGGGGAAAATAGGTTTGGGAGAAAAAAGTATGAGCACCATTTTAAATTTGAAATACATACAGATATTTATGTAGAAATTTTACATAGATAGAACACTGTACTTATACTCAGATTGTTCTTTTTAAAAATTTTTATGTGGAACATATTGAAAATGGCCTACATTCAGACTGTTTGGTTCCTTCCCCCCACTTCCCCTTCTCCCCTCTCCCAAAAATGAGTGTCCAGGTTAACCATGCTACATTCATACTTTTACATATATTCGAATGCAGCTCCTCCATTAATCAACCTCAGTCTTCTTCTTCTCCTATCCTTCCATTCTAGCTTTACTGAGGTTACCTCTCCATTATCTGGAGTCCCTCTTGTATTCCTAATACTCCCTAGTTTGGGCATATTAGAGAAAACATATTCCCTTCTCTTTCTGTGCTTGGCTGATCTCACTTAACATAATGTTCTCCAGGGCTTTCTATCTTCTTGTGAATGACCTGATTTTGTTCTTCTTTATAGCTGAGTAGAATTCCATTGTGTGTATTTCCCATAATTTTACAATCCATTCATCTGTTGATGGAGACCTAAGCTTTTAAAGACCTAAGCCTAGGGAGTCATCAGCTTCCCATGTAAACTTAAATTGGCTCCATGTAAATTTTAGTGAACAGCAAGAAACAGAGGGCGAAGAGAGAAAAGAAGAGGACCCAGAACCAAGCTCAGAGTCACTGTCACACTGAGCATTGAAGCCAACAAAATACATCAAGAAAAAACACACAGCATCATAAGGAGAAAAACAAGAGGGATATTATAGAAGCTATGGTGTATTGTGTATATGTGTATGTTATTTTTTTTTCAATACTGGGGCTAGAACCCAGAGGCATTCTACCTCTGAGTAACACCGCCAGCCCTATTTTTGATTCTGTATTTTGAAACAGGGTCTGTCTCACTGAGTTGCGAAGGGCCTCATTAAATAGCTGAGGTTGTCCACAAACCACAATCTTCCTGCCCAGCCTCTCAAATGCTGGTATTACAAGTGTGTGCCACCATACCCACCCAACTATCTGCCCAGGACTAAGAAGGGGATGGTGCAGGACTTTCCTCAAATGAAAACTTCCCATAAATTTTGCTAATACAGAAAAGAAGCCTGGCTTTCTCACTAGGACCAGTAAAGAGACAGTTGATTGATGTAGATCCAGAGCTATCAACAGCCTTCTTACCGTGGGAGGCAAACCTGCCCTAGGAGCAAGATAACTGCGGAAATGTAAGCTGAGAGATAGAGAAAAATAAATAGGTTTTTGATAATACTGTTTGAGCCTCTAGGTCCAATAGAGCCTTAAACTAGCATCATTCCTTGAACTTCCTGGATAAAAGAGTCAATAAATTCCTCTTGTGTTTAAACAAGTTGATTTGAGTTGTGTTCCTATTACTTGCAACCAGAAGGACATGACTATCATAGAAGCCCAGAGAGGAAAGAATTAAAAAAAGGTGGAGTGGCCACTGTGTCAAGAGCCATCGAAGAGTTTTGAGAAAGATGAGAGTAGAGATGATCGTTGAATTTGGCAACATGGAGTCCTTGACACCTCAGTGAAGGAGGTATCAGTGAGTGGTGAGACAGAACCCCAAATGGAGGGAGAAAAAATATTAAACTGGAGGTGGTAGAGTGGAGACAGTAGAAGTGGGCAGTTTACTTAAGAGGACTTCTTTTTGACTAGAAGTAGAGAAATGGGAATATTTGATAGTTTCCTCCAATCATTTATTCATCAAATATTTATCAAATGGTAACTGTGTGCATTAAACTATCATAGTCCCTGAAAAAAAATTTTTTTGTGTGTGGTACTAGGGGTGGAACCCAGGGGTTTTTCTACCTCTGGGCTATACTCCCAGACCTATTTTATACTTTATTTGTAAACAGGGTCTCACTAAGTTACTGAGAGCCTCACAAAGTAGCTGAGGCTGGCTTTTGAACCTGTGCCATCCTCCTGTCTCAGCCTCCCAAGCGCGGGGATTACAAGCGTGCGCCACCACGCGTGGCTGAAAAAAAATTTTAAAGTCTATCATCACCAATTTTTTTTTCTCAGTCAAGAGTGGTGATGGTCGACTTTTAATGAAAGTAAAGATAAATCCCTGCAGTATAAAAGTAACATCATTATTCTCTGACTCATGACATTTTGTGTTTCTGCAACATATTTCTTCCAAATTGCTAGAAAACATTTATACACATTTAGATGGGTAAATCTCCTTTTAAGGAAAAAGAAGGATTTTTCTCACTCTGGGATGAAACATTGAATGAAAAATGATTTGAAGTTACTTAGATCATCTTTTATCCTCTTTTGTCTGTGATAACAAAACTGTGGGGGGGGAAATACTCAGCCATAAAGCATCACTTTAAGAACAGCAAAAGGCCAAGTGTGGTGGCGCACGCTTGTAATCCCAGTGCTTGGGAGGCTGAGACAGGAGGATCACACAGGTTTGAAGCCATCCTCAGCTACTTAGTGAGGTTCTCAGCAACTTAGTGAGACCGTGTTTCCAAATAAAATATTAAAAAGAGGTCTAGGAGTATAGCCCAGAGGTAGAAAAGTCCCTGGGCTCCACCCCCAGTACCTCAAAAAAAAGGCAACAAAAAATATTCAGTGCTTAAATATTCCAGATATTCTGCAAGATAGTGAGAATAAAGAAGTAAAAATACAGCCTGTGATATAAGAAATCAGTGTCCAATATGGGGAGACATTTAAACAATTCAGAAATTCAATAAGAATCATAATAGAAACAAGCCTAAGACCCCATACAAAAATCTTGGCCGTGATTATCCACTTTGGAGTAGAATCAGTGAACACTTCCAGAAGAAAGTAAAGGTTAAATGAAGTCTGAAGTCTTTTACTCAGAGGATGCCCTTTACCCAGCAGCTTGCTTCTCCTAGTAGTGCCAGCCAGTTGGCAGGTGATATTCTTCACACAGCAGCACACAGTAAGAGCTCGGTCAGAGCTGGTTTAATGATTATTATCAGTAGGCTCCTATCTTATACAATCTACACATGTAATACATTAATTTTGGTTAAGAAGGGCTGAAGATATAGCCCAGTGGTATAGCACTTGCCTAGTGTATGTGAGGTCCTGGGTTTGATCCTCAGCACCTAGAACAAAAACAAACAATATGCCGGGCGTGGTGGCGCACGGTTGTAATCCCAGCATTTGGGAGGCTGAGACCTTAGGATAGCGGTTTGCAGCTAGCCTCAGCTACTTAGTGAGGGCCTCTGCAACTCAGTGAGACCCGGTTTCAAAATAAAGAATAAAAAATAGGGCTGGGGTATAACTCGTTGGTAGAATGCCTCTGGGTTCAATTCCTAGTACCGCAAAACAAACAAACAAATAAACAAACAATGTGTGTGTGTGTGTGTGTGTGTGTGTGTGTGTGTGTGTGTGTGTGTGTGTGTAGCAACAATGCCCTTGGGTCCCAAAAAAGAACTCTGTCTCCTCAGAGTGTCAGAGAAGCCCCTCCAGCCTGTGTTTCTATCAAGTTTTTATGTCAATCCAAGAGAACAGTGGCTTTTGGTTCCTTCTCTGTTCTCAGAATAATGGTCAAAAACCTAAACTAAAACAAACGAAAAACTTCCTCTTACTGCTTGCCAGAGAATACCAATGCATATCAATTTATACAAGTAGAAGTGGAGTGGTCACCAGCCCATCCAGAGGCCAGCTAGGACACCCTGTCCCATCTCTTTTTTCAGATGAGTAATCTGAATTCCCAAGTGATTACTGTGGTGAGTGTCCAGAGTCAGGGTTATGAATTAAATGTGTTCCCGCAAATTCATGTGTTGAAACCCTGTCCTCCACCACCTCCCCCATCTCAGGATGTGATTATATTTGGAGATAGGACCTTTAAGAGGTAGTTATGTTAAATGGGGGTAGTTAGGGTGGATTTTACTCCAATCTGATTGGTGTTCTTTTCTTCTTTCTTTCTTTTTTTTTTTTTTGGTGCAGGTCTGGGATGGAACCCAGGGGTATTTGACCTCCGAGCTACACCCCCTGCCCTATTTTTTATTCTTTATTTTGAAACAGGGTCTCACTAAGTTGCAGAGGGCCTCACTACGTAGCTGTTGACTGGCGTTCTTAAAAGAGAAAATTTGATCTGGGCATGGTGGCGCACACTTGTAATCCCAGCATTTGGGAGGCTGAGACAGGAGGATCCTGGTTCACAGACAGCCTCGGCTACTTAGGCCCTTTGCAATGCAGTGAGACTCTGTTTCAAAATAAAGAATAAAAAAATAGGGCTGGGGGTGTAGCTCGGAAATAGAATGCCCCTGGGTTCCATCTCCAGTAGTGCAAAAAGAAAAAAAAAAAAAAATCCGACCTGGAGACACCAAAGAAAGACCATATGAGGACACAGGAAATTGTAGCAACTTGAAAGCCAAGGTGAAGAGTCTCCAAAGAAATTGGACCTGCTCACATTTTGGTCTTGGACTTCCAGCTTCCACAACTGTGAAAGACCAATCACTTTTGTTTAAGCCATGAGGTCCCTGGCATTTTATTATGGTGGCCTTGGCAAACTAATAGTCAGGGAGCTGGTGAACAGATGAAGTGAGCTGAACAACCAATCTGTAACACTATCACGCTTTGCTCTTTTCACATTAGTAATTGGTTGCCTGCCTGTGCTTAGCCACACACACCACGGACACTTTTTTTTGCAGTGCTGGGATCAGACCCAGGACTTCACACACCCTAGGCAAGTGCTATACAATTGTACTACATCCTTAGCTCTACTTACCCAATGTTAATTTATTACTTATGCATATTTATATAGATAGCCTACTGATAATAGTACCTAAACCAGCATTTACTAAGCACTTACTGTGTATTGCTGTGTGAAGAAACTCAACGTGCCGTCTGGATCCTATTAGGAGAATCAAGGCAGCTGCTGGGTGAAAGGTGTTTGCTGCTTTTCCAAGTTCCACTTATGATGCCAGAATTCGTTTTGATCTTTACTTTCTCCTGGAATTATTCACTTATTCTAGCCCAATGTAGGTGACACTGCCAAGATTTTCTTTTATTTTTTATTTTTATTTTTATTTTTTTTTGTGTGTGTACTGGGGACGGAACCCAGGATCGCGCAGGTTCGAAGCCAGCTGCACGCGCTGGCTTAGGAGACCCTGTTTCCAAATAAAAATGTAAAAATAGGTCTGGGAGTGTAGCTCGGAGGTAGAAGGAAATCCAGGAACCCCAGTACCACCAAAAAATAAAAAATAATAATAAAAAAGAGACCCTGTTTCCAAATAAAAAATAGGTCTGGGAGTATAGCCTGAAGGTAGATAGGTTTCCAGGCACCCCAGTACCACAAAAATAAATAAATAAATAAATAAATAAATAAATAAATAAATAAATAAATAAATAAAGGGCTGAGGGCGATCCTCCTGTCTCTGCCTCCCAAGCGCGGGGATTACAAGCGTGCGCCACCACGCCAGGCTTCTTTTTATTTTTGAAACAAGGTCTCACTGAGTTGCAAAGGGCTAGCCGAGGCTGTCCATGAACCATGATCCTCTGGTCTCAGCCCTCTGAATGTTGGGGTTACAAGCGTGCGCCACCACTCCCAGCTTCCAAGATTTTTGAATATGGTCCTGTATTTATTTCTCTTATGATTCTTATTGAATTTCTAAATTGTTTAAATGTCTCCCCACATTGGACACTGATTTCTTCAACCACAGTCTGTATTCCCATTTCTTTATTTTCACTACCTTGCACAGGATCTGACACATTTTAAGCATTAAATATGTTTTGTTGAAGCCGGGCGTGGTGGCTCATGCTTGTAATCCCAGCATTCGGGAGGCTGAGATCGGAGGATCGTGGTTTGCGGACAGCCTCAGCTACTTAGTGAGGACCTCTGCAACTCAGTGAGACCTGGTTTCAAAATAAAGAATAAAAAATAGGGCAGGGAATGTAGTTGGGAGGTAAAATGCCCCTGGGTTCCATCTCCAGATCCGAAAAAAAAAAAAAAATAAATAAATATGTTTTGTTGTTTCAGTTGATGCTTGGTAGCTGGTCAAAGGGCTAGTTTTCCTGCTTTTGTCAGTGACATATTTATTTTTTATTTCTATTAAATTCCTATTTACTAGATAGCTTTGATGTAGTAAGAAACAGCCCCCAAATCAGAGTGGTTCACGGAAATGAACACTTCTTGAACAAGTTACACGGCAGCGTCTGGAGGTCAGTTGCAGCTGCAGTGGCTTTGCGTGGCTCTGCTTGGCTCTACTCCGAGTGTCTTCTCATTTTAGCTCCTTTCTTTATGTGACACTCCATGTTCACAGCAGTCAGGGAAGAGCAAGAAAGTTGGTGGGAATGATTGATGAATCCAAAAGTGTCCCAAGCATAGATGTGGTGAAAAGCAAGTCCTCGCAGACACTGACCAACACCAGACTCATGGCCAAGCCTGATGTCAAAAAGGCAGCAAAACCCAAAACTACGTGGAGAGTCATCTTTGGTATATGTGATCTTGCAGGGAATGTTGCAAACAATAAACAAATTACCACATGCTAATTTTTGCTGCCCATTTGAAAATAAAACCTAGTGCTCACCCACTAGGGCTCCTTTACCTGGATGAACTGTGTCTTTATATTTTCTTCAGTTGCTGATGCACTGCTCCCCTGAAATACACTTTGCCATCACTGTCCTTTAGAGCCATGCAAACGATTGGTATTTCTATAGAATTAGAAATAACAAATCATTATATAGAATGATCACCTTCAAAACCAAAAATACGTTTATAGTGAAGTGCATAATATAGGCACAGATGTAGTAGGGAACATTTTCTGCCAAGGTCTGAATAAAAAAGTCAGCCCAGTAATATAATGAAATTGGCTTACATGGTCTTGGGGTTTATATATATTCATAAGCATAAATATATATGTATATAACACATTTTTGTGCTCTATTTTAAATTGGCTTTTAAAAACAGTTAAACACTTGTTAGATTTCTAGAGCTTGATCCCATTACATATTTTAATTATGTAATGGACATCCTCTGCTTTCTTTTCACGCTCCCCATGAAGCTTCTCATTTATTCACTTAGCCTTCATTCATTCATTCGGTCATACATTATCAAGCACTTATTTCCCTAAGTACGCACTGTATTTGGCATAGAAAAGACGAAGATGAATTGACTCTTCCAACCTGAAAGAGCTCAAAGGCTACCAAGGGATACAGATGTGTTAAAAAAAATAATTACAATATGTAAGACCAGTATAAAGGTGTGAAAGGTAGCTCAGTGTAGCAAAAAAGAAAAATTAAAAAGTGTGTCCTGTGAAGCCAGACAGATCTAGGTTCCTGAGGTGTGTGACCTCAAGCACTTTACACAAGTCTCCTATGCCACATTTGGCTTTTCTGTAAAACAGATTATTGCACCTACATTTTTTATGAGGTTTAGGAATAACATGTGCAAAGTAATACCTATACTTTCAGAGCATCATAAATGCTCAGTAGAGGTAGTGTGGTTTATTGTGATATGTATTGGAAGAGTTAGAGCAACACAGATTATTCTAGTTTGGTGTGAAGAGATGCAGTTTGGAAGTTTTTCCAAAGAAGTGACAATTAAGAGGCATGTTCTTTGGGGGTATCCCTTAACATAGAAGGCCTGAGGTGGGGAGAAACTGGCAAGATGTGCGAGTGTGAGCATAGGGCAGGGGCAGAGAATGCTATCCTCATGTGCCCTTTAGAAAAGCATTACACTTAGGAATTCTGTCTTTATAGCCCTGTCTTCCCCCTACAGCCCTTCTCCCACCTATAATTTGAATTTACTTTCAAAAGTCTTCCACTGTTGTCATTAGGAGATTAAATGCGATTGATTTTTCTGCCTCTTCCTCCATTCCTTCCCCGGATCCCTACTCTCCCCTACCTGCTCCCTAGGGCCTCTCTCAACTCTGCTCTGAAAGTTTATATTATCTCTCACCTGTTTCCTGATTGTGAGACATTCATTGTGACTTATCTTGCTTTATCCTGAGACAGTTTTTTTCCCTCCACCCTCCTTTCTCTCCCTTTCTTTCTCTCTTACTCCCTCCTTCTCTTCTTCTCTTTCTCTTCATATTGAGAATCAAACCCTGCGGCATTCTTTCTCTGACCTACATCCCCCACACTATTCAAATTTTTTTTTTTTTTTGAAACCTCTCATCTGTGATTCTTTGTCTCTTCCTCTCAAGTACTGGGATTATAGGCATGTACTAATATGCCTGGCTTTGTCCAGAAACTAGTTAAAGATATTTTTAGTAAGCTCCGCCTCAAGGCCCATTCTTTTTATTTTGGAAATACAGATCTTTGAAATGACTTTACAAAATGTTTTCCTGTTTCCCATTTTAAACTCTTTAATGTTCCCTCCCCACTCTACCATTTCCATTCCCACATCCGATTTTGAAAGTGCTTACTTCCAGTTTAAGTGCCTTTTGTTTTGTTTTTCTTAAAAAAATACTTCTATTTCTTTAGTCCTTCAACTTGGGCAGGTGGGATTTGAACTTGATCTTCAATAATTATTTATTGCTTTTAATTTTGAAATATTTAAAAAACCTCATTCAACTGTAAAACAAGAAGTATTCATACTTTTTGCCCCTGGTCCCTAGAGAAAAGGCTCTTATAAGTTTCTCTCCTGTTTTAGGAAAGCACAAGACTGTCCACATAAAGTAATCTGTATTCTGCCTCTGGAATGGCTACATAATTCATGAGTAAGACACTGGTGTTAGGAGCAACTTTATACATTTGTCATCTAGAGGCAATGTACAAGTCTCCATTTCATTTTCCGTTCCCTTGTTTTTTCTATTTCTACTCTTCGGTTTTTTTTTTCTCCCTCTTCTTCCATCAACATTACATCATCAACAACAACATCCTTATCATCATCCATCACTATTAATTGTGCTGAGGATGAACCCTGGGCCTCACTCATGCTAGGCAAGCACTCTACCACCACTCAGCTATTTCCCCAACCTACCCTTAATACTTTTTGTCATACATTCTAGTGAGACCGCCCCAAAGTTTCACTTATTTCCTATTTGTAATGTTTAGATTCTGCATGATTTCCTTTTTTATCCCATTGTTATGGTTGGTGCTTTATGATTTCTTCAAGTTTTTTTTTTTTTTCAGTACTAGGGAACCCAGAGGCATTCTACCTCTGAGCTATATTTCCAGCCCTATTTTTTATTCTTTATTTTGAAACAGGGTCTCACTGAATTGCAAAGGACCTCACTAAGTAGCTGAGGCTGCCCACAAATACGATCCTTTTGTCTCAGCCTTCCGAATGCTGGGATTACAAGCATGTGCCACCACACCTGGCTTTCTTCAAGTTTTTAACAAATTTCTTTAGATTATTTTCATCAGCTTTACATGCATCTTAGACAACCTCAAAGACTTTTTGGTAGTATATTTATCCATAAAAATCACTTTCTTTAAACCATAATTTATATAGAATAGAAAAGAATTAAACCATTTAAAGTGCATCATTTGATGACTTTTGACACAATCACTAGTCTGTAATCAAAATACGGAACATTTCAATCAACCCAGAAATGTGCCTGCCACGTACCTATAATTAGCTTTCTTCCTATAGTCCAGTTTTTGCACTGTCCCTCTCACTGATTTGTTTTCTGTCACCATAGCTGTGCTTTTTCAAAATTTCCAGGCAAGTGGACTCATATGGCACATAGTCTTTTGTGTCTCACCTCCTTTACTTAGCATGATATTTTGGGAATCATTTCTTTTGTTGTATAGATCAGCAGGTTGTTCCTTTTTGTGGCTGAGTAGTAGTATATTGTGTAGATATACCACACACTGCTTGTCTCTTTACTAGTTCACAAACATTTGGGTTGTTTTGGGGTTGGAGAGTAATAGAAGTATTGTTGTGAACATTTGCATTCAGGTTTTTCTCTGAACATGTATTTTCATTTCTCTTAGATACTTAAGAGGAAAATCACTGGTCATATGACAATAATAGGTGGCTATCATTTTGCATTTCTAGCAATAATACATGAGGATTTTTAATCTTTACCAATATGTGACATTGCCAATTATTTTAAAGCAATTATAAATTTTAGTGGGTATATACTGATTTTGGTATTTTAACTTGCATTTCCTTTATGACTAATGATTTAGAACATGTTCTGCATGCTTCTTTGCCATTCATAGGTTTCTTTAGTGACATGTATATTCCAGTATTTTGCCTATTTTTAATAGGGATGCTTGTCTTATCAGTTGGTAACATTTATTTTTAAATTTTCAATGCAATTAGCTATGCTTTTTTCAAGAATTTTATTCCAATCTGTGGCTATCTTTTCATTTCCTTAATGAGGTTCTTTGAAGAGAAAATATTTAACTTTGAAAACATTTATCAATTTTCTTGTAGGGCTGTGAGACTTTTTTTGTATTTTATCTAGGAAATATTTGCCTAACCCAAGGTCACAAAGATTGTCTTTTCTGTTTTCTTTTAGCATTTTATAGTCTTTGTTCTTGCATTAAGGTCTTAGACAACACTTTGTCTACTTTCCTTTTTTTCTTATTTTTATTTTTTTTGCGGGTCTGGGAATGGAACCCAGGGGCATTCGACCTCTGAGCTACACCCCCTGCCCTATATTTTATTCTTTATTTTGAAACTGGATCTCACTGAGTTGCAGAGGACCTCACTAAGTAGCTGAGGCTGTCCGCAACCATGATCCTCCAGTCTCAGCCTCCCGAATGCTGGGATTACAAGCGTGCACCACCACGCCCGGCTTGTCTACTTTCAAATAAAATCATACATGTTAATGTGTAGTGTAAGAACCATTAAACTATAAACATCCCTTTCTGACTCCCAGGTTTTGTGCTTGGTTGTCATATGTTTTACTATCACATATACTATAAAGAAGACAATATGCTATTTTATATTCAAACAATTTAATTTTAAGAAAAAAATTACAAGAACAAAATGGTTTTATATATTTATCATTTGTGTTCTTTTTGTGGGAATCCATATTTCATCTAGCATAATATTCCTTTTATCTGAAGAATTTCCATGAACACTTCTTGCAGTGACTTCTTGGCTACGTGTGTGTGTGTGTGTGTGTGTGTGTGTGTGTGTGTATGTGTGTGATACTGGGGATTGAACCCATGGCATCCCAATACTGAGCTACACCCTCAGCCCTATTTTATTTTTATTTTGGATCTCAATATGGTCTTTCTACATTGATGAGAATCTCACTACTTGCTGAGGCTGTCTTTGAACCTATAATCCTCCTTTCTCAGCCTCCCAAGTATTGGGATTACAGGTGAGTGTCCTCATGCCTGTCTTTGGCTACATTTTAAAAATATTTGGGGGGATGTAAGGTATTTATGCTTATCATTATTTTCCCATTAGTGTAATTTCTTGTGACATTAAATCTGACTTAATTCTTGTGATTTCCTCTGTACATGACTTTGTTTCTCTCCACCTCCCCAGATATTTTTTTCTTTTTTTCTTTTGGTATATAATTCCCAGATATTTTTAAACACTTCCCTTTATCAGTCATTTTCAAAAACATGTTGTGCTATGTCTTAACATGATTTTATTTATATTTATTCAGCTTGGGTTTTGAGATTCTTGAATGTGTATATTTATAATTTTCAACACATTCAGAAATTCTGGATCATTATTTCTTCACTTGTAAGCAGAAGTTTAGTATCTTGATTAATGAAAAAATAATTTAGTATATTGATTACATTAGTTGAATAATGTCTGTAAGCACCTGGCAAGTAATAATCATCAAACAGATTAATACACATCACATAACTTGATCTCAGGATTTTAACACCTAGCCTCAAATTTATTAATTTCATTTTTTAAATTTATTGCCTCAGCTTTTCTCTATCAGCTACCTCCTTGCTGCTATCAAACGCTATTGAAATCTTGATATTGATATCCAAGTTTTGTATTATATTTCTTCTGCTACAGCTTGGATCTCAGATGTTCCCCAAAGGCCCACATGTTGAAGCCTTGGTTCTCATTCTGTGGGGCTGTTGGAAAGTGGCAAACCTTTAGGAATTGGAGTCTAATGAAGGGAGATTGGGTCATTGGGAACATGTCCTTGAAGGGATAGAAGGACTCTGTCCCTGTATTGTGTCTCTTTTTGCTTCCTGGTTGCCATGGGCTGAACAGTTTCCTTAGCCAGGTGCTCCCACCATGATGCTGTGCCTCGCCACAGGCTCAAAAGTAGTGGATCCAGCCACGGACTGACCCTCTGGAACCATGAGCCAAAACAAACCTTTCCTTCTTGTAAGTTTTTGACATCAGCTATTTCATCACTGTGTGGAAAACTAACACACTTTCTTTTAAATCCTTTATTATATTTGAACCTATCCCGCTAGTGTATGAAATGGGAACTGTTTTAACTGTTTTTTTTAAGTTAAAAAATTAGTAGGCATTTTAAAAACTTTATATATACTTTTGTTAATTTCCTACACTTAACTTTCTGCTGTTACCCTTTTTACAATTTTCTTCCTGTCCCACTTTCCTAAGGGGCTGTAGAAATTCCAAGTTTTAGCTTTATTACATTTAATGAAGATATCACACTTCTAAACATCATTTCCTTTCAGATATTTTTGGGTGACATATTTATTCACAAATCTGATAATCTCCCATCTTGTATTTCTTCCATGCTGACCTCCCACATATTTTATATCTTACAAATAAAAAAAACTTTAAATATAGAATGTGTAAAATTTAGATGAAAGTGATGTCTTTCATTCCTTTTTTTTTTTTTAACCTTGGTTCCTTAGTTATAAGGAGGGTTTGGATTTATCATAATACTCTTTAGATATCTAATCAATCCATCAATTTAAGTGTTTTTCTTTGTAGTACAAATAACTCAAAAAAGGATTTACAGTAATTCTGAGATGCTCATAATTGCACTAATCAAGTAGGCAAACTTCACCAGCAAATGATGCTACTTTAGTCAATTCTGACCAAATTTTTATTTTTATTTTTATTTTTTTATTTTTTTATATTTTGGTGGTACTGGGGTTCCTGGAAGCCCTTCTACCTCCGGGCTACACTCCCAGACCTATTTTTACATTTTTATTTGGAAACAGGGTCTCCTAAGCCAGCGAGGGCAGCTGGTTTCGAACCTGCGCAATCCTCCTGTCTCTGCCTCCCAAACGCGGGGATTACAAGAGTATGTCACCACGCCCGGCTCTGACCAAATTTTTATAGATTACATGCTCTACCATGTAGAATCATAAGGAATTTAGTGTGTAAATACCCAAAAGAAACTCTCGTGTGTAAATTCTCCGTGTTTTTATTGGTTTCTGTATGAAGAACTTAATTCATTTTGCAAACCCTAATTAGCTTTTTTTTTTGTGGTAGTGGGTGAATCTGATTGACAGGCACAATACTGGAAGGTAGAAACTGGGACACAGATAGTTTTCTTCATTTTACTTTGGTTAAGAGATTCTAGCAGTCTGAGGATGACAGATATTTGGATCTTTAGGGAATAATAGAAACCCTGAAAGATATTATTATCACAGAATGGATTTTGTGTCATTTTTGGCTCTCACTACAAAGCAAGATGTGAAAAGTGGTTTGCTAACTTTAGTACTTCTTAGCCTAACACAGTCTATGCTTTAAACCCCAGAGAGTTTTTCTGCTACTTTTCACAGACTTTGAAGTCTAAGTGATCATTGGATGAAAACTGCACTTTTATTTTGTTGCTCTGTCATACCGGATTCTTAGAGAGAAAAAAAAAAAGCCACTGCCACGTACTGTGACAAGTCACTGAATCCAAAATGGTATTTAAATGGTTGCTGAGTAGGTTATTTTTTAATTCAATTTTTTGTTGTGGCTGGCAATAAATTTTAGCAGTATTTGATTGATGGGTCTTTTTTTTAATCCCACTTTCCCTATAAATTAACCTACTTAAAAGTGATAGCATCTCAGTCACTTTAAAATGTAATGAGTGTTTTAAAATGGTACATACATATATTTATTTTATAATACATGCCTATCTTTTCAAGGAACAGCAGTAGGACCATAGTATGCTTTTCATTTCAGCAATATGTAAATCTCTTCCCATGCTCATATATCTAAGGTGCATGCAATTGAGCACACACTTGAAATAACCCTTGATTAAGCATGTTTTCTTTGGAAGGGTAGAGCTTAGGAAAAATATTAAAGTCTACATTCTTTTTTCAGAGTCTAGAGTCTACATCGGTGATGGATAGCTCAAGATCCATCTAATAAATTTTGATTGCAATCTTTTATGCCATCCAAGGCACTGAGATTTAGAGCACAATAAAAAATACGTGTAGAACCTAATTTTAAGATGCTTTTCTCAGAAATTGTGGGTTGGAGGTGAGCATCATGTTGGTGACTTAGGCCCGTGCCATGTTACCCGGCAGGTGATGCTTCATCAGATCAAGCCCAAGGTGAAACAATCGCGGACCTCCTCTGTGGGAACATAGTGGTCCTTTGTGCTGTTCCTGGTTGAGAATTGCCCTGCCACCCTGTGAATCAGAGAGAAACTCATGAAAGCATGGAAGGAAACCAAAGATGGCAAAGGATAGAGGCCCAAATTTTCTCTATCATTTCATTGCCAGTGCCTTTTACAGGGTCTAGCACAGAGTAAGCATTTGGTTGTGGTAAGAGGAATGAACTTATTCTAACCCACCTCACCCTTTAAGTGTATTATCCTAAGACAGCTCAGACAATACTACTCAGCTTAATGAAACTCAGTTTTACCATATGCAAAATGGAAATAATAATCCCTATATAGTGATAAGAATATATTTTTCTGATGGGACTCAGAATATATTTACTTTATATAAAATTGGGTTTATACATTTTATTTTTTCTAAATTAAACTACATCCATAGCACAATCTAATTTCCAAACAGTGTTCCTCTTAAGGATATCCCCTTGCACTTCTCATCCCCTTTTAGTTTTTTTTTTTTTTACATAGTGTGTTTACATACATACCCTTTTTTGTAGACTTGAAATATGAAGCTAAGGTATCTTCAATCCTAAGATGAAGCAACCAGAAGACAGGGCAAGGAGTCAGTCTTCCAGATGCCTCTGAAAAAGAAGTGGGTATAGGCTGTGAACCTAATTTTGTTCCTTTCCATTGGCAGCATGCTCTCTCTATGAGAAGGCGATCTTACCAGGGCTGGAAAGAAAATTGTGCTCTTTGGAGCTATGCATCACCTAAAAATATCCCTGTTCTCAGTTGGGACAAACTAGGGACATGTTTTAAACTACTCAGGAGGCACCTTGGAATTAACCTTTCGTGTTACTTGGTACCTGTTGGCTTTATGGCGACAGATTTAATCCACCCTCCTCTCCATGGAGAAAGGTTTTCCTAAAACTCACACCCAATTGTAGTGTCCACCCATCCTCCCATCCTTCCTTTTCCCAGGACTTTAAACCTTTCATTCCCAATTCTCCCCATAATACTGTTCACATTTCTTGGCATGGAATAAAAAGAACTTAATTACTCAGCCCCTTTCTGACTCAGCCTTGCTATTTTGAACTCCCTCCCTTCTCTCTCTCTCTCTCTCTCTCTCTCTCTCTCTCTCTCTCTCTCTCTCTCTCTCTCACACACACACACACACACACACACACACACTCACTCACTCACTCACTCAGCACCCAGTTTCTTGTCCCTGATAACTCTTACTCATCCTGTAGTTGGACTTTGCCATGTCATTTCTTAGAGAAATCCTTTTCTGATTGCCTAGAGCTGAGTTTGGTACCCTTCTGTGTATCCCTTTAATTTGTTGCACTTACTTTGTCTATAATATCTATCATAACATATCACAGTCTTTTGTCTTACTGGATAGAATATTTCAGCTTACTTGCCATCTTCCTTCCTTAATGGATAGCCTTGGAAAATTGTGATCATGTTCTTATATGTGAGCAAAACAAGAAGTCAATTAGGATGACTTCCTAATACCATATAGATTGTACAGAAACTATAAGTTTGATTTATTTGTAAAATTACTTTAGGCTTGGGCAACACATATAATTCTGAATCTTTATACTTAAACATATCATGGACACATTCTAACTCCATGAAGTCAGAGTGGTGATCATACCCCATTGAGACATGAAAGTTGCCTTGCCAAGCATTTTAAAAATTAGTCAAGAATGCTGAAGATTTTGTTTAACCAAGAATTAGGGTGGAGTATTGCAAAACTGAATTAAACATAAATGAACAATATGAGTTTTTCTTCCCCTCTCTAGTCCTTTTCGTAGAACTGTAAGTTTTTTTTATCAAGATTATTGATTAAAAGTATAGTAAACTAGAATATTGACTAGAATATATTGACTAGAGTATTATTTCACTTGAAACTGTTTTAGGTTAAAGGACATAATGTTGTAATTAGATTTTTTCCCACAACTTATGGAGTAATCAAACTCTGACAAATATTATTTCTTAGGAAAAATGTATGGCCAACACTTCAAGATGTTTGAAGCAGGGTAGATGTGTAAGAAAGGGCACAGAATGATATATGCTTGAGTAAATATTAACAAAAATGAAGAGAATGTTTCTTTCTCAGTGAAATGGATTCAACTACTATGATTTGCACTGTGTAAGAGGATCATATGCCCTCAATAAAATTAATTATAGATTACAATGGATTTGTCAAGAGTAGCATATATAATTTTATTTTTGTGAGCCAAGAAACTGTGGTCAAGAAATGGAATGTTCTTTGGAAACACCAAGATGAGGCTAAGCACACATTTGGTAAATTTATTTCATGTCAGCCAGGTATGGTGATGCATGCCTATGATCCCAGGACTTGGGAAGCTGAGACAGGAGGATGTGTGGTTCAAGACCAGCCTCAGCAATTTAGACTCTCAGCAACCTAGAGAGACCCTGTTTTTAAACTAAGCAAAACACAAAATAAAAAAACAAACAAATAAAAAGGGCTGGGGATGTAGGTTGGAGATAGAAAGCTCCTTAGTTCATTCACCAGCAACACACACATACACACATACACTATTAGTGGTAAAAGCAGATGATTTTGTATTTGATTAGAGATAAATAATTATGAGAGCTTGATTTAGTCTTCAGTTGAGTGCTTTGAAATTACATATAGTGAGGTTCAGTGTTATCACTACTATGAATGGACCCAGAGACCTTTCCTTTGGGTAGATTCTGTTAAAGACACTCCAGCAGATCCTTTCAAAAGCCAGAGCACTTTGGTTGAGGGTCAAGGAGTCTCCTCTGCTAATTGTGTGCTATTATATTCATTACAATGCTTCCTAACTACATGTTTGCTCTTAATGACCTACTTATAAATATAATTGCCCTAGAGAAGATCCAAGAAATAAGAAATACACTGAATATTCTGCATGAATGATGGCCACCACAAAAGATTAATTTGAGGTTGTTTTTTTAAAAGGACTCTGTAGATTGATGAAAAAAGGGCATACACAACTCCATAAATGTTAGCAGTGACATCACAATCCAGTGAGGCATATCAAAATAGATTTTCTAAGTATTTTATTTATTTCCTGGTACTGGGAATTGAACCTAGGATCAATCTACCTCTGAGCTATACCCCAGCCCTTTATTTAGTTTTGTTTTGAGACAGGGTCTCTCTATATTGCTAAGAGTCTCACTGTATTGCTGAGGCTGTTTTTGAACCTGCAATCCTCCTTTCTCAGCCTCCCAAGTAGTGGTATTACAGGCATGCACATCCATGCTCAGCTCTGTGCATTTTAATAGAGTAAAATATAATAGTTACAGTTTCTGAAAATTCAACATTATAATTAAATTCATAAACTCATTTTTTCCTGATTTCTAAACTTGTTCTCATGTCTTCATGCTGAATCACAGTGACCATTTAACAACTTAACACTAATATGTGCAGCAGTTACTTAGACCATACAACTGGTGGCATCATTCTTTTTTCAACTGACTTGTTGAACTGATTTTTTAAATTTTAATGCCATCTGGGGAAGATTAATTTAGGTGAAAAGAGCATTGTACTATGTCTGGTGTTGGACTAAGCAACAGACAGTAACAGGTGGCTCTAGGCAAAGTGCTTTATATTTTCTTTTATATCTGTCCTAGTTGTCTATAGAAAGGGATAAATGGATCCATCTGACTCTAAATATATTTTTAATTAGTGGTTTCTTGGCTCAGGTAAAAGTGTTCAAAACATTAGACCAACTTCTTTCTGGTTCCCAGTGAAGGTGTATTTTATGTCATATAGAGGGCACATATACACATGGCATTCTGAAGCATATGGCACAGGCACAGCTAAAACTCTGTGGCTGACGTGCTCATCACTACATTTTCTGGAGCACACAGAATAGGATGCCCTTTCTATATGCCAAGGTAATAAAGCCAGGTTGGGTTAGAGCAAAGAACTTTGCGGGATTAAGAAAGTAGAATAATGGGAATAAACAATAAATATTTCCACTGTTGGTCTAAGAACAGAAAAGAGGATTCAGTATTAATTTGACAGTTTATTAGGAGCTGGCAATGTTAGTAATAGCAATGACTTACTGAGCTATAATGTGATCAGAATTGTGATAAATGGTTCAAAAATTTTCTTATTAATTCCCACAACAACTTTATGAAATGATCAAACTTGTAAGAAACCAAAATGGGCCCAGAGAAGTCTGTGACCTGCCCAAGTCACAGAGATGATGAAGTGACAACCCTGTGCTATCTTTCTAAAACACTTTGCTTCCAGGGGAAAATATTAGAAAGGAAAAGATAAAGAGTAAATAAGGCTTTTAGACCTAACATTTGAACTGAGTACTTAATGAGAGTAAGCTAGGGCTATGGCAAATACCACTAAGAATACTCTTACTGAATTTTAACTTAAATTAGAAGTTCTCAAAAATAATATAGTAATTAAATATAAAATAAAACTTTAAAATAACCAAAATCTTATATACTAACCATTTTTTCCTTTCTTTCTTTTTTTTTTTGGTGGTACTGGGGATGGAACCCAGGGGCCTTCTACCTCCGGGCTACACTCCCAGACCAGACCTAATATATATATATTATAAAATATATATATATATATATATATATATATATATATATATATATATATATATATATTTAAACAGGGTCTCTTAAGCCAGCAGAGGCTGGCTTCAAAACTGTGTGATCTTCCTGACTCAGCCTCCCAAGTGCGGGGATTACAAGCATGTGCCACCATGCCTGGCCTACTAACCATTTTCTTAGGTGCAAATATTTCTCAATTTTTTAAACATATATTGATGGACCACTTACTATGTGTTCCAGATATTCTTTTAACCCATCATCATAAGCTGGGGATCACTCAGCAACATGCTTTCTGTATAAATTTTTTTTCACAGTGAAGAGAAAGAGAAAAAAGTTGAGATAATCTTAGATGATTGGTAGTAGATAAGAAATTAAGAGGGTGATGTGATATAGGCAGGTATTAAATTTATGATCAGTGAAGCACTTTCTGAAAAGCTATCACTTGAGCTGGTTTATGATGAATAGAAAATTCATCATGCAAAGAGCTACTGGAACAATGTCTTAGGACTAAAACTATAATTTTGAAAAATATTTGATGTGTTTGAAGAAGAGGAAAAAGAGGCTGAGGTGTCTGAAGTATAATCATAACAACATTTAATGTAAATTTTATGTTTTTTCCTATATAGCATACATAAGACATTCTTTAATTTATAAAATATTATTATATTACCATTTTAATAATTCATAATTTTTAAAGATGTAGGATTCTTTAATAAACCACTGCTCTCTTTTGGGATCTTAAGATAACTTTCCAAGTGGCAAGTAATGATACAATGAATATCATCTTATATACAATTTTTTGCTTTTTGTTGAACTATTTCTTCAGGGTTAAATAGTTGAACATGTCCATGACTATTTATGCTAATTTTGAAAAGTAATTTTATAGTTACTTTTGAAATTATTAGTGGCTATTCAGATCACTGTGAATTTCTAAATAACTACAGGATTAGCCATACTTTAGCTTTGAAATGCAAAGACAAACTTATTAGAATTTATATTTTTAACATAACAAAAATAAATATTCCTTCATAAAGAGACAGAAGATAAAAATAGCCACAAAGAATGTAATTAAGATATAACCACTGATAGGTACATGGACTTCCTCTCTCTACCTCTGTCTTTTTCTCATGTGTATAGGAGGAGTGTGTGTATCAGATTGTTTTTCTCTAGTTGTTGGTGATCATACAAATTTGTCCATATATTATATACTTTAATAGATAGAAAGTTTTCCATGTTTTCTTTTTACACTGAAATGTAAACTGTTTGGGGACCTTAAATACCATGTAAATTTTTGTTTCCCAAAGAGACAGTAAAAGAGAAACCATAAGAGATACATAAAAATTTGAAGTTTATATTAGAAATTATCTGATATACTCAATTTATTTGTAAATAGGGAAATGTATCCAGACACATTGTGATTTTTCCCAAAGTCCTGTGAATAATTTGTGATGAGTTGAAAGGATACATACCATCTGATATAGTGTTCTACCCTTCTTGATGTAGTATTCTAGCCCTTCTTGAGGTTTCTGTAGATATTCCAGTTCTCCTATAACTTATTGTTGAACTGATCATATACACTAATAAGTAGTAGAACTGCCTTGCTGAAATTTCTTTAGAATTATTTTTATTGAGGTTAAATTTATGTGACATACATTAACCATCTTAAGGTGTACAATTCAGTGGCATTTAGCACATTCATGTTGTATAGATAACCCCTCTCTCTGATCTCAAAACTTTTTCATTATCCTCAAGTGTTGGGAGCCATTAAGGCCTTCCCCTAGATTGGTGTCTCTGACTCAGCTGACTGTCCTTCACCCAGAGTCAACAAGGTTTGGGGTTATGGAAAGTTCAAAGAGGTCTGATAGAGGATCAAGTGGTGATGACAGGAGGGTACTGATAGGCCTATCTGTAATGATGTGTTTTGTATTGGTTTTTATTGTATTCTGGTGGTGGTAGCACGAGAATGTTGATTGACCTGTAGCTGTGTATAAATACCTCTGGAAAAACAAACCCGGGGTCAGAGTCGGCGCAATAAAGATGAGATTGACCCCAAAGTTGTGTTGGCCAGGAGCATCCGCGCAATAGAGAATACTGACCCAAGCTTAGTCGTCGACCCGTAGGAAATATTGACCCACGAACAGGAGTCAACCAGTAGATATAGTAGGCTGGCGGCTCCCCCACGTTAGAGTTAAAAACTCTTCATCCTCATGCCTCACTTCAGAACCCCTACTCTTGCCGGCTGGCTCTGGCACTCAAGGAATACCCTGCCCTATATATATTAAGTAATCATGTCCCTGTCCCCAAGCCCTCCATCCTTTGGGAGCCACTTATATGTTTTCTATCTCTATGGATTTTCCTATTCTAGATATTTCTTATAGGAAGAAATATACAATCTGTGACTGTTTGTGCCTGATTTCTTTTATTTACCATAATGTTTTCAAGGTTTATCCATGTTATAGCATGTATTTCATTTCTTTTATGTGGTGGAATGATATTCCATTGTATAGACACCTAACAATTTGCTCATTTATGTGCCCTTTGATGGGCATTTTTTTAAAATCAAATTGGTGCTTATCCACTCAAAGACTGAATTTACAAAATTCATGATTGCCAATTTAATACCAGAACAGACTAGCTATACCTATGACTTCTGTATTATTTTATTCTTCTTACATTGATAAGTTGATATTTAACTTTTGCAGTTTTTCTGTCCTATATTTAGTTAATTTCTAGTGTACAATTTTTAAGAATGTAGTCACCATATAGTACAATTTTTAAGGATGTAGTCACCATATAGTACCTTTGGATTCTATTTGTAGATATATTTCAATTGAATTTTGATAGTCATACTCCACTATAACAATGGAATTTTTAAAGTATAT
Source organism: Muscardinus avellanarius (assembly GCF_963383645.1). Taxonomy (NCBI): domain Eukaryota; kingdom Metazoa; phylum Chordata; class Mammalia; order Rodentia; family Gliridae; genus Muscardinus; species Muscardinus avellanarius. Next base: position 33,463,255 of record NC_137797.1, read on the forward strand.
TTCTGGATGAATGCATCTGACATTGCTAGGCTGCAAATGGCTGCCCCAAAGATGACCATATTCTAATATTTCAAACATATGAATCTTTATGTAGAAGAAGGTACTTTGTACATGTGTTAAGTATTTCAAAATAGATTATCCTGAATTTTCTCGTGAGTCCAATGTAACCAAAAATGTTTTATAATAAAAAGGCCATAGATAAGAGGGAATCATAAGAAATTTAACCAAGTGTCAGGAATCAAGAAAGCAAGGCAGCCTTTAGAAGCTGAATAAATCAAGGAAGTGGATTTTTGAATATACTTGTATTGGTGCATTATAGGCTCACATCATAATGCTATTCATTGTGATGGAGATACACATGCACTTGGTGAGCTTTCTCCTGGCTCCCTCCTCACTCCCCACCTTCCCCGTACAGAGTATTGAGATTGACATTTTTATTCTCAAATATGTGGATAATGTCAATGGAAAAAATCAATTTTTATCTGAAGTGCCTAGAAGAAATGCAGCCCATCTAATACTTGGATTTTAAATTTCTGGCCCTAGAATTATAAGAAAATAAATTTGTGTAGTTTTATGCTACTAGATTTGTGGTACTTTGTGACAGAGCAACAGGAAATGAATATACTTTACTCAAGAGATACAGTTTTAAACATAACACTAAGGCTTTATAGCAACTATATTCATGAGCATGAATATCTTCATATCCGACACATATGCTTTCAAAAATATTTATTAATTTGGCAACATGTGTGCTGCTTAATATAACTTCTGAATGAAAATAAAGAACTAGATTTGTCATAAGGAATGGGACAGATACTAGAAAATTTTGTGTGCTTTGGCACTGGATGAAGCTCTTAAGAATTAGCAAGCCGTGCGTGGTGGCGCACACTTGTAATACCAGCATTTGGGAGGCTGAGACTGGAGGATCGCGGTTCGCGGACAGCCTCAGCTACTTAGTGAGGCCCTCTGCAACTCAGTGAGACCTGGTTTCAAAATAAAGAATAAAAAATAGGGCAGGGGAGTATAGCTTGGGGGTCAAATACTCCTGGGTTCCATCCCCACACCCGCAAAAAAAAAAAAAAAAAAAAAAAAAATTAGCAAAGGCAGTAACTTTAAAACATGTTTGAATATCAAGTGTTTTTTGGATTCTTTTAAAGGTCTGTGAATGTTCTTTAAGTAAAATATATATATATATTATATGTATATACACACATGTATATTTGCAATATTATGTTTTAAAATATTCATGCCCAATATCCTGTTTTTTGTTCACATCTTCATGTGACTTGAGATTCTGTGAACTGTCTGAGTTTTTACATTGGATTCTGTAAGAATAAAAAACTGGACCAGTCTGTATCTCACGGAAGAGTATAAAGTTGAGGCATTTTTTTCACAATATGAAAATACAATAAAACTCAGAAAGCAGTTTGAAAAGATTAAGAGTGAATTGCTTATAAAAATAAAATTGCAAGCTCTTTTTCATTTATTTTTTCTGAATTTGCCTCTAGATTCTAATATTTTTCTTTAAGCCAACTGGATGGTCAGGGTTAATGCACCTGTAAAGACAGGAGCTTCTTGAATCATCTTCTTCCTACCTCAGAGGCAGCTGCTCCTCAGTTATGTCATGTTTCCTTCCTGATCTTGTTTGTGAATGACACTTAAAAAGAAATCATTTCCAGGGACAAAAGGCCCAGCTCTGAGTCTCAAGTCATGCTACCAAAATAGTCCATCAAACTATGCCTTCTGACTTAGTTACATCACAGTGAATCAGTCTCTTCTCTGTGCTGCATTAATGACTTTTCCCCACCTTTATCAATTTCAGTTTGAATGTGAACATGCCAACAGCATTAGGAGGGGACTGAGGAAATCCTATAGGAGAACAATTGCAGGAAATTGACATAGCCGTTAAGAAGTCTGGAAAAATTAAGTTAGAAGAAAGTGGGACTTGGCTTATTGCCATTTTTAGAATAAGAAAAGAATGGTAGGCAGGGATAGCTTTAGAAAAGTAAACACAAAACTTGAAATCAGCATCATTGTGTGCAAAATGCATTTAAATACAGGTTAATAATCAAGGAAATAAGGATAATAATATAAAATTACTTCTTTTGGGGTAATGACCATTGTAAACCGAGGCTCTGAATTGTTCTTTTTTTTTCTTTTTTTTTTTTTTCCTATCTCTATCTTTATCTCTGTTTCCTTAAAAATTTTTCTTAAGACAAAGATTTCTCTGGGCTTGGGACCAAATAATGGGTAAGTTTCTCAACACAGGTCCGATTCACAGAGTTAGAGAGTCAGAGAAAGGAAAGGTTTGTTTTCTTTAAACATCTGAAAGGAAATATGTTGTTAAATATTTATAGGTTTAGGGAGTCGTTTACAATCACAAATCTTAGATAAATAAATGAAATGTGTTAGGATCTGGTAACTTGGAAAAAATGACATCATGTAAGGTATGACACAACAGGAAGCAATTTTTACCTTTATTTTAAAGGAAATTCAGCAATAATTGTTTTGACCTCCTCTCCACATATCAGATCCCCTTGTCTAAAGTCAACCAGGGAAATGAGTGGTAATGAAGGGAAACCTTTATGAATGACTGGATGAGGCATGTGAAAACAGATCATCCCTAAATTTATCCTATGTCATAAAATGCTCTTTCTTGCTTTTGTCCTGTTGATGGTGACCTATTTTCTTCCAGGCTGGAAAATATTAAGTAAGGTAAATTTATCTTGGTAAAGAGTTACCTGATATGTTAAATGAGAGAGACTAGTAACGCCGTGTAGTTCCAGAGTTGATAGATAGCTTCAAGACAATCTAACAATTCTCTCATTACACAGTTTAGAAGGTGAGTATCAGAACAATTAAAGGATCTTTCTGAAGTTACACACCACTGGAATAAATAAGTATAAATTCAGAGTTTCCTGATTCTCAATCTAGTGCTGCCACAGAAGTTTGGATCAGTATATTCTTACCTTGATTAATAAAGCTTTGATTTCTCTAGTCAAGGGATATGAGTTAAATGCTCTATCCCTTATGATTCTTAAAACTATAGTAAAGTATAGATTTTATGTTAATCATCAATCATTATATTTTCAAAAGTGCTGACAAAGCTGCATTTTGGGGGCATGGCATGGTCAGTTTGTGGGCTCTATGAATGTTGACTATAACCTCTTATCACTTAAGATTCAAAAGGCCTTGGAGAAGTCCACCGTATCTACCTGATTCCGTGGTCAGCTGGATCTACCGTTTTCCAAATCTTTATTGATATTTTTAAACCTAACACAAGTTAAGAGACTAATCAAAGCTCAATTAAAGAGAGCGAACCAGATAATGTGTTAGTTCAGCCATTTGCCCCATGCAAGAGGGCAGAGCAAGACCATTTCTCTAATTTTCAGTGAGATCAGGAAAGCTCCAGAGAGCTCCTGGGGTAGTAAGGGTACTTCATCCCACATTTAGAGAAGGGTATTTCCTTACCTTCTTAGTCCTAGTCTTGGCAAGAATCCATCATTAAATATCTGTCTGTACACAGTTATGCATTTGTTTAATAAAAATATGTATTGAGTATAAGATATTTATTCTTTTTAAGTTTTATGTTTCTTATCTAAAATGATGCATTATTAGGACCAACTTCAGCTTTGTTGTGAAATTTAGAAAAGCAGCTGAATACAAAGATTCTGGTACAGTTCTTGGCACTGGAAATGCTTCCAGTATCAGGAGAGACAATGCTGAAGAAGAGGAGGAGGTGGTAATATTCCATAAACAAAAACCCTTGTTATGGAAGAACATGTTTTAAAGTTAAACAAAAGCAGAAGATTTTCAGATTATTTAACTTGACAGTATCCATATATCTGGCTAGAATTGTTGGATATAGTCTCCAAATAACTAAAAATAAGTCGATATTTATTTAATTAAAGAGTAAATTCAAGATAGATTTTATTATTAATAATCAACTTATATTTAGACATGATGGTGCATAGCTGTAATCCTAGTACTTGGGAGGCTGAGACAGGAGGATCACACACATACACACACAGAGACACACACAGACACACACACGGAGACACACACACCAGCTCACTTTCCAAAAAAGAATGTGAAGTAACTTATTAAGTGTTAGATGCCATAGCACTATTCAAAAAAGGATTAAGGAAAGTCAAGTGATTTGGGAAAATACTTGAATCAGAATATCATGGTTAGAGGTAATTAACTGCAGTGGTGCATAAAACTTACTGCAATCCCTCCTGGAAATATGTCTCTTCATAAGTAAGATGACGCATATCAAATTATATTACATACACACATATTTCCCTAGTTCTCTACTCTGAGGTGAAATTTATCATGTAGCTAGTCTCTGCAATAGGTTTTCATTTTATTAGATGAAGCTATTTCTTTTATAAATCTTTATAAAACTTGAGAGCTTAGTGTTTAAAATTTACATTGTCTGAAGACATTTTCATGGAGAATGAAAGTAACCAAAAGTGATACAGCCCAGAATTTTTGTTTTCTGATAATTTAAGAAGAGAAGCTTAGACTGATTAGTGAGAATAGTACTTAAACAGTATATCTCAGCCTTACATAATATTGACTAAAGCAGGTTTTGCTAAATGTGGAAAGCAAAGAACTTGAGGTAGAGGTCATCATATGTGCCTAAAATATTCTTCATTTTTTTGGTGTGTGTGTGTGTGTGTGTGTGTGTGTGTGTGTGTGTGTGTGTGTTAAGGGAGGGAATTCTGGGAATTGAACCCTTGGGCATTCTGCCTCTAAACTACATCTCAGCCCTATTTTTTAAATTGAAAAGTGTCTTCCTAAGTTGCTGAGAATGGCAAAGAACTTGAAATCCTCCCTTCTCAGCTTCCCAAATACTGGAATTACAGGAGTGCCCACCACAACTAGTTCAGCTCTTCATTATTAGTGAAAAAAAATCATCTGCTAGGCATGTGTTTGAGAAAGCTAGCTATTTTGTTATCAGAATTAAAGAGCCTGATTTGTATTTTTATTCAGATTACCAGGTGACTTTTGTAGGTGTGTGTTAAACACCAGGAAGTGAATTCGACTGGGCAAAAAAGCTTTCTAAAAACCTTCATGTGAAAATACCAAAATGTCACATATAGGGGAATGGTGGTGGGAGCAAAGAGGGAGCTGGAAGGAAACTCACCAACTGCCAACTGCCATGTGCGTGTATTTCACGATTGCTATTCACTATATTATGATGTGAGACTTCAGTCTTCAATGCACCAATTATTTATATTAGACCTTTATGAATCTCAAATACTCTCTCCTTTGCAATACCAGAGATCCTTCCTCTTAAAGAACAGTTCCTAACTAGGGCTCTACAGCAAAAACACTTAGGGAGTATTTCTAGAATGCCATCTTCACTAATACCAGACTTGAATGGTTATGAGTATTGAAAAAGGTCCAAAAAGAGTTTGATGTAAATTTTGAAAATAATTCCAATCCCAGAGCATAAAAAGACTTATGGTCTAAGTGGGCATGGGGACTTAAAGTTAGTTTGTACTGTCGAAAGCCTCAGTATAATTTAAAAAAATTTTTTTTGCGGGAAAAAACATGTCTATAGTTTTAAAACTTGAGTTAACTGCAAAATATACTATAAGATGACCAGATGCATTTTCTATGGAATGGCTTTATTTATATTATCCTTCCAGGTATCTAAGAATACCAGTGGTGGAAATGATATTCAGTTTGGTAGTAAGTCCAAAATGACATGCTAATTAAGGTATTTCTTAGAAAGCCCCACTAGTATCATGTGGTCAATACAGAAAAGGCTGTTTAACTTCCTGTTTGGCATGGCAAGAAGGTGGACTTCCTGTAGCGAAACTTTTATATTATTTATGTAAGGCTCAATTTATTACAAAAATGATTTAAGTGGCATGCAAATTTTCTCGAGTAAGCCAGGGAGGAGGAAGGCTGGGAGAGTCAGGTTTTACATCATTTTTCTTTGATATTTTATTCACCACCAGGGTCTATTTCTGTTCATTACAGATTCCTCGATTCTTTACCTCCCCCATCCCAATCTATTTCTTTTGAAGTCTTTCACATTTTAGTTGTTCATTCTGAAACCATCCTACTCTGTTTCTCGCCATCTCTTTTCCACAAGCCTTGGCAGGCTGCTACCATCCCTCACGTGGATCAGTCTAACAGCTTTTATACTAGTCTCTCTGCTTCCATTTTTATACACTGGCATTCATTCTTTACAAAGTAGCTCAAGAAGTATTCTTATTAGAGCCCGACTAAGTAATAGCATATAATTTAAGATGATCCTTGAAGAAAATCTTCAGCTACTTTATCCATTCCAGTGCATTAATGACTTTACTAACTAGTAAAAAAAAAAAAAAAAACCAAACAAAAACAAATAAAGATCATATTGGGACTAGGGAGAATTTTATTATCAGCAAACGCAGGCTAAAGGACACAGGTCTAGAAAATCAACATTAACAAGCAACCCAATTATATTTGAAATGAATAGGGCTGCTCTGTAAACTTCAAATGGAGGTAGTCAGTATAACAAAACATGTAAAATATCCTGATCCTTAAATCAGAATACTACCAGGATTTTTCAAGAAGGATTCAAGAAAATGGTTCAGGAGAATAATCACTTGTTCATTTAATTTTGTTCTAGAAGTAGATGTTTTTCAAAATTCCCCTTTGCAGTGGCATAGACATGTTGCATCTTTATTGTTTATCCTGAATCCTCCATCATATGTGAGAACCTATGTCTACTATAGTTCTGCTAATTCTGATCTTTTAAGCAGTTCCTCAGCTTATGTAATATATCTGTAGTTTTACATAACCAGAATGTAAAAGATGAATGAGAATAATTGTCAGATGAAACAAGGATTTGGTCTTGTACCTTTCAAATGATGTTTTAAAGAGTTCAGAATTCAACGTGAAAGCAATGAGAATACAACTGACTCTCATGAATGTTTTTCATTTGTTCTTGAAAATCCTATTGCTGAATGGAAATCATTAAAATAATAATACTAATCTTAAAATGTATTACCTTTAATGGGTAATGTTATTGTGTGTCCCATCCAAAATCAAGACATGAAAACAATTTTCCCTTATGGAAAAACATATATTGCTTGAATGATGTAAACAAATTTCCATAAGAAGCCACATGTTAGAAGCAGGTACAATCTGTATATATAATATCCTGAATACTGATTGGACTTGCTAGAAAAAGAGGAGTTGCTTGTGAGGGGTGGAGGAGATAATGAAGAAGAAATTTAGGAGAAGGAACACATGAAAATTGTACTCAAAACATAAGATATACATATACACAGCGTTAGGTCAAAGTAAAGGGTAATATGAAAACAGTGTATGCATGCAACAGACTTAAAAATTATCCCTCCTGTCACTTTTATTTTGCACGTATTAGCAAAACATCCTTGTATAGATTCATGCAAATGCTACATCTACATCAAAATTATCCTGTGTCAAGTAAATGTGTCTTTGCCTGAAATTTTAATGTCTATGTGTCACTCCTTAGAGTGTATTTATTTTAACAGTATAAAATTATTACACTGAAAAATGTTTTCTGAAACTAATCTAACACTTCAAAAGCCATGATGGAAAAATAGTCATTAACAGTAATTATGGGATATAAATCGTTAGGAATGAGGAAGGATATTAATCAAGGAAATAGCATAATCAGATTTGGCTGTTTTGATTCGAATCAATTGTAGATAAGCATTTATGTCCCTGAAAGAAGTGAGATAGAGAGTAAATGGACTACAGAGATAGTTGGCTCATAAAGGGGACAAGACCTGCTGATTATGTGATAGCAGGAAATGAGAGAGAATTCTCATCTTAAGCAACTTTATGAGGAAATGTGTCTCTTGTATAACAGCAGCAATACAAGAACAAAGATGCATAAGGTTAGTGAAAAAGATTAAAATGTCCACTCAGTACTTGTTTCTCAAGTCTTTACAGGAAACCTAAACACAAATGCTGAGTAGGTAGTTACTTGCTTTTGTAGTGATATCTCTTCTGAAGCTAGGAACTAGATATTCATCATTATCAAATAATAATCGCAGCTCAATGATTAGATGGAATTGGCTAGGGAGAGAGATTAGAGAAAAGGCCACCAAGGTTTGAGGATGGACAAAGTAGAGTTCACAAAGGACACTGAGAAGTATCTGCTTGAGATAGGAGGGAAACCAAGAGTGTGGAATCTCCTGCACTTAAAAAGGAATGGTCACATATTGAGTGATCAAATGAGATAAGACTAAAAAATATCTATTGGGCTGGGTGTGGTGGCGCACGCTTGTAATCCCCACGCTTGGGAGGTGGAGACAGGAGGATCACGCCGGTTCGGAGCCAACCTCTCTGGCTTAAGAGACCCTGTTTTCAAATTAAAAAAAAATATATATATATATGGTCTGGGAGTGTAGCCCGGAAGCAGAAGGGTTTCCAGGAACCCTAGTACCACAGTATATATATATTAGGTCTAGCAACAAAAGGATTGAAAGTTATCTTGAAAATAATTTCAAAGGATGATTGAGAGAAGCTATTTTTTTGGGGGGGGGTGGTACTGGGGATGGAACCCAGGGGCCTTCTACCTCCGGGCTACACTCCCAGACCTATTTTATATTTTATTTGGAAACAGGGTCTCTTAAGCCAGCAGAGGCTGGCTTCGAACCTGTGTGATCCTCCTGTCTCAGCCTCCCAAGCGCAGGGATTACAAGCGTGCACCACCACGCCCGACTGAAAGAAGCTATTTGAAATGTGAGGATTGTGTTAAATTGTAAAAAAAAGAAACTTGAGAGAATCATTTAGTATAGCATATCTCCTTTAAATTATATTATATTTAGAAATTCTACTGGCAAAGTCTCACAAGGCCTATTGAGAACACTTCAAAAACTTTTCAGGTGCACAATCAGAGATGAAAGTAATTCTTATATTCACTATTGCACACTTGTAATCCTAGTACCTGGTAGGCTGGGACAGGAGAATCACAGGTTTGAGGACACCCTCAGCAACTTAGCAAGGCCCTCAGCAACTTAGTGAGACCCTGTTTCAAAGTAAAAAATAAAATAGGGCTGGTGGTGTAGCTCAGAGGTTTAAAAGATTGAATAGCTAAAGTTGATTTTCTTTTACTGAACTTAGTTTAGAAAATTGATTTGTTATGTTGTAGTTATGTCATAATTTAGCAAAGTATTATACATAATTGGAATAATATTTTTATAGGCAAATAGGTCCTGTCCTCTTACAGTATGAAATAAGTTGATCTTGGAAACACAAGGAACTTCTTACACATCTAGACTCACATTGTGCTCACTTTGTACAGAATTGAAACAAGTATATTTTTTAAAAAAGTAACTCCATATAGTTTCAGAAAAGCCAGCAAATTTGACATACTATTTTGGTTGGTTTTAATGATGAAAATCAAGTTCATAGATTTGCATTAAACTTTTTCCAGTACTAAGGATTGAACCCAGCTGTATTCTACCTCTGAGCTACAGCCTCAGCCTTATTTTATTAATTATTTTTGAAACAGGGTCTCACCAAGTTTTGGAGGACCTCACTAAGTAGCTGAAGCTGGCTGTGCACCTGTGATCCTCCTGTCTCAGCCTCCCAAGTACTGAAATTACAATCATGCACCACCACACCCGGCTTGCAGTGGATATTATAAAATGTAATTTAAATATCACTTTACAATTTGAAAAATACATATAAAAACTATTTAATTCTTTCAACAACTATGTGAAGTAGCTGCTACCTTAAGTAATGTCTCCACAAGTTTTATTCTTAGTATGTGGGGTCAAATTGAAAATAAAAGTTTGAGCCTCGTGATTCTATCTTCTGATGTCCAATTTAGGAAGAGTGGATTTTATTCATGTGTCTATGGATTTATTTATTATCTAAGCTCTAAACAGAATTTCCTGTGGCATGATGATACAAATAACAGGAAGATAAATAATTTTAAAATAAGAAATAAAATAAAAGTTACAACTAATGTAGCAAAAGATCTTTATAAAACCCAAGTGAATTTCCTACCAATATGTATATAACCAACTTGATCAAAAAGACATGCGTATCATGCTAATAATTCCTGCATTTTTCTGCCAAGAATAGCCACTCTTCTGACTTCTAGCATATGTTAGTATGCTTATTTTTTAATTTCATATCAGTCACATATACAGTTTGTATCTGATCACTTTTACTCAAAATATGTCTGTGAGATTTACCTATATTTTTCTAGTAGATATTTGGATTTTTCTTTCATTTTTGTGTAGTATTTTGTTATGTGAACAATTCACAATTAATTTATAAACCCTACTATTGTTGAACATTTGCTTGTTTCAAGTTTTGTGCTATGACAGTGATTTTTCCTCCCTAGGATATTACAGAGGAATCTGTTATGAATGTTTTCATACATAGATTTTGGTGAATAAAAGCACTTATTTTGTTGAATATATTCTCAGGAGTAGATTACTATATACTATTTTTAGCTTTAGTGAGTTCTGCCAAGTAACTCTCCAAAGATGTTATACCAATCTATACTTTGATAAGCAATATAAAAGAGTTTACATTGCCCATATATTCACGAAAATTTTGTGGGTTTTTTTTGTCTTCTTAATAGCCATTTTGATGGGGAGAATCTTGGTATCTAGCTATAATCTAATTTGCATTTCTCTGATGACTAATTATGTTGACCACATTTTCACATGTTTTGTGGTCATTCTGGTATCTTCTTTGGTGAACTGTTTTCCTTAAAGTCTCTTATTCATGTTTTAAATGGGTTGCTTATTAGTCATATAATTTAGAAATGTTTTCTCCCAGTTAATGGTTTGTCTTTTATTCTCTTAATGGTATCTCTTGATGAACAGAAAGTTTAACTTTAATAAAGTCCAATTTATCAGTCTCTTCTTTTAAGTCTAGTGCTTTTAACTTCCTGTTTAGACATTTTCCCCAGTGTCAATGTCATGGGCATATTTTTCTATTTTTGTAAGCCACCCATTTGACTCAAATAATTTTTTAACAGACAAACAAGAAGGAAATTCACGACCAGACACAGAGCACATAACATTCGTAAGGTAAAAAATAAAATAATTTTTCAGAAAATATCCTGGTAATAAGGCCAGATGTCCTCTAGATTTGTATGCAAATTTTGATATTTCAGAACAAAAACTAAAGCTGTTTACCTTGTGAAATGTTAATTTGAATAGTCTAATTTGTTTTTATTTTTTAAAAAAAACATAATGCAAGAATATAATTAGAACTTTCCTATCAAAGGAATAGCTTGACTTAAGCTCCCTTTTGTAAAACTGATGTTTTGTAGCCTCTTGTATATTTATATTCTTTTCTGTCAGTTTCTAGTTCCTGAGAATTGCAAGTGCCAACCCCTCCCCAGCGTTTCCTTCAGCCAATGACATAAAGATTGTGCATCTATGCTCCTACCAATAAGAGTATAACACAGGACCCCAAACTGAAGATAAAATACTTAGCAGTTTTCCACCATATTGTTCTAGCCCACTTAACTTTACTGGTGGCAGGACCCTTTTTGCAAAAAGTAAAATTGCCTTGCTGAGGCCCTTTTGAACATGTGTCGTTTCTTACAATGCCATGCCAATTTGTTTCTAAAAACAGGATTAGGGTGATACCAAAAATTCTACTTTATATCTCCTAAAATTTGTCCTCTCCATAGGTTAGAATAATATCTGTTGGTGTTAAATGGTATCTGCTTCTTATTTTTAATAAATAATTGAGAACCCCCCTTAACCTTTGTTATGAGTACCATTTCTATCACTCTGTTTCTAAAGGCAGCCACTTTATGAATTTGCTGTGCTGCATATAATTAATTCTTCTTATCGTAAGAAATACGAATTGCTGTAGTGTTTGTTAAATGAAGAAAAGAAAAATAAATTATTAAACATTGCAATCCGAAAGCCCAGAGATTACCCCTGCTGTCTGAAGTGTTTCTTTATAGTTGTTTTCTCTGCATTGAATATAAATATATACAAGAAAAAATATAAAATATTCCTATACGTGGTGTGTCTTAATGGTTAAGAGGAGTTAAACTAAGCAACCTGGGTGTACATCCTAACTCTGCGATTCAGTAGCTTCCTGGGTCTCTTATGCACACACACACATACACACACACACACACACACACACACACACACACACCAAACACATACACACATTATATTGTATACAGTATGAAACACATACATTTTACATTACCATGGTACATTTGTTAAAATCAAACTAATGTTGGGCTCAATAAAGATTAAGACTTCTCCAACTTGTCCAAAATTTCCTTTTTCTGCTCTAGCATAACAATTCAGAACATCATATTCCATTTAGTTGACCTGGATTTTTAACATCAATAATAACTAAGTAGAAAGGAAAGGAGGGAAAGCTCCAGGTAGCAAGGCCAGTGCAGGACAATGCAGGTCCGGTGCTGAGCAGGACTGAGCAGGGAGATGCGGGCTCTATTGAGAGAGGTGACCTGTCTAGCATGTGCTGAGTAGCAGGCAGTAGGGAGAAGAATGGCAAAATTTAATTCTAAACAAGGAATGAATAGTCAAGTAGAATAGTTATACTGAATGAATGTTAGAGGAAGACAGACACAAGAGCAAGAAAACTTAAGAAAACTGAGATAAAAGCATGGACTTCTAAGCCCTTCCTATTCAAATTTGGTTCTGGAGAGAGTGGGAGAAAAAGAATGCCTGGAAGGAACTAAAGGACATACTTGATTTAATTCTCAGATTAACCTTGTAGGCAGGTATGACCACAATGCCCACTTCAGGAAAGGACACCAAGGCGTCACAAAGGCTATGTAATTCTCATGGGGTCAAAATATGAAGTGATGAAATTCAAAATCAAACCAAATTCATATTGACTCCAAAGCCTGGGCTTTATTATTCATTTAATCTAAAATTCTCTTAATTATACTTATCAGCACTCATCATGTAATTCTCTTCCTCTTTCAAGAGGATGGCTAAGTGCTAGATGATTGTATTTCATCAGCAAGATGCGCCAAAAGAATCTACTTGAAACTTTGATGCCCAGCCTCCAAACTTGTCTTCTTACTGATATAGACAGTGGTTACTCAATAAGGAAGCTCTATTTGGGGATCAGTCATTTGAGCAATGTGGTCAGTTGGATTTTCATTGGGGTAATTAGCTATTTTCAAAATTCCACTTATTTTTTGGGGGTGTAGATCATGACTTATATGGCTGTCTAGAGCTTTTGCTTCCAATTTTGGCTTGGAACTAGGGCTAGAATAAAAAGACAACATGAGAACTAGCAGGAAGAAGGTCCTGGCAGTGTCTTCAGGGGTTTTCAATGTGCAACTGAAAGGAAAAGAAAGCTGTGTGAACATTTTCGTGTTTTGATTCCCTTTGAAAAATAAGTGTCTCTCACCAGGGAATTATTTGAGGCAATGTCTTCAAAGTATCTGCCACTGCCCTCTTCCTTCATGGGTCCCTCTTTCTTATCACCTGTTCTTTCCAGATTCCAGGATTTCCAATAGGCTTTTAGAGTATATTCATTGGGGGCATATTACCTCAATCTGGACAAATCATTAAAAATTCAGTATTGGTTGTATCACAATATTGACTGAAGGCAAATGAGCTGACATGTTCTTGGCACTCTTTGGGGACAATATTCAGCATTTTTAAGAGAGTTAATCTATTCCTGAATTATTATTGATTGCCTTTTTTTTTGCATGTTTTTTCTTCTATACCGCAATACTCAGTAGATACTCCCTAAACTGTGCTTGACTTCACCTCTTATGATTGATAAGTACTAGAGTACCCTAGTGCTCTTTCTGGCCCTCATACCTTTCTCAGATCAACTCATCCATGCTCATGGCATTAAAAACAAGCTGCATGCTGATGACAAGCCAGCCACTCTGTGTCTCCATCCCTGGATGTTCCCATGAACTCAATCAAGAGTTATAGAAGTCTTAACTACTTGATAGAGCTATAGACCTCTTGATTACTTGATAGAGTTATAGACCTCTTGAATTCTTGATAACATCTTTTCTTGAACCTTATCATCATCATATGCCTTACCAGATCCAAAACTAAGTTCTGTGACCCCTCCAAACCCTTTTCTCTGCTAAATCTTTTCCCTGGCACTAAATGGCCAAACATATGCTAAAGCACCCATTTTAGGAGTCACAATTTCTTGAGGTCTTTCATTCTCCACCTCAATCCATAGTCAGGTGCCATTGCTTCTACCTGAATCTGACACTTCTCATCTCCACTTCAATGCAAATAACCATGTTGTTCATTCCTTACTACAGCAATATCTTCTAGCTGGCCTTCCTACTTCTATTCTCGCTCAACGAACATCTCTTTTCCACAAAATAGCTAGGTTTATCTTTTATTTAATTTGTTTAATTATTTTTATTTCTCTTTACATTATTATTTTTGCTATATGAATTAATAGTATTTTCAGTGATTTTCCAGATATCTACATATTATAAATTTATCTTTTCCATCCACTCTTATTCTACCTTTGCAGTTATCTTTTAAATATGGATGAGACCTGACACTTTTCTACTTTCCTCCACATCTAAGATAAAAGTCAAACTACTTACATAGTGTACAAGACCCAGTGCAAACTGTCTCTGCTTATCTTTCTGACATCATATTTTACTACTTCCTTCTTTTTTGCTCCTTAATGGCCTTCTTGTGGCTCCCCCAACAGGTCATTTGCTTTCTCCTAATATCTTTACATTTGCTGTTTTTGGTCTATAATTCTTACTCCCCTACCGCAATACAGCATATTCTTTCCCATGCTTCAGTGTCTACTTAAATGAATCCTTGAATGGGTTTCCTTTAACTTCTCAATCCATACTAGCCCTGTCCTGCAAATAAGCACCAAGCAAAACTTAATGCTTTCCACCCCTATGAGAATGTAAACTTCATGAGGATGAGGACCTCAATTTCAGCCCATAGTTGGCATTTATGGCTTTTTGATTGTTTAAATAAATGCTCATCACTTACCTTTTTAATATCCCTCCTAATTATAAAACTCTAGCTGGGCATGGTGGCTCATGCTTGTAATCCCAGCATTTGGGAGGCTGAGACAGGAGGATCGTGGTTCGTGGTCAGCCTTAGCTACTTAGTGAGGGTCTTTGCAACTCAGTGAGACCCTGTTTCAAAATTCAAAAATAAAAAATAGGGCTGAGGGTGTAGCTCGGAGATAGAATGACCCTGGGTTCCATTCCCAGTACCACAAAAAAAATAAAACTCTATAATTCTTGAATTATACTAATATTAATTTTTCATTTTATTTATGAACTTAATAATTTTATGAAAAATGATACCTCCCACACAGAGAAAAAAAAACAAGGAAGGTCAGTCTAACCCTTTCAAGGAATCTATTGAAATTAACATTTATGGTTAATAAATTTTTCAAGTCTTTTATCTTACACAAAATATATGATTATACATCATCTTAAATCTAAAAGCCTGTAAGTATTTATGTTATTACTGACACAGTTGATACAGAGATAAAAGAAGAAAAGAAACAAAAAGGAACAACAGAAATGAGACACTAAAAATTACCAAGTGCCTGCAATTGTGAAAGGCCACTTTGTTAAACATATTTCATCTTTCTTACTTCTTCCTAAAAATCTACAAGGCATGTTCTCACCAACTCCATTTTTATGATGAAGAAAACAAGATTAACTGTTTAATAATTTGACTTGGATCAAATAGGTGGTTGGTGGTATAATAAAGAATGTCAATCCAGTTCATTGCAAATACTAAAATATTTTGTACTATATTTCCTTGACTCCTCAGAGTTATGATGAATATTCAAATCTTATCCCTCTGGGATGACATGATTTTATTGTACCATAAAGTTTGAAAAGTAACTCCATTAATAGTTGCTTCCTGTCTTATTTATGGACTTATAAACGCAACTGCTATTTGATCTAGTCTCACTAGTGCTGTTGCTTATGGAATGGTCTTTTCTTAGGTGGGGTAGTCTAACATTCTGAAAAGGCATATAAAACAAGACATATACAGAAGAAAAAAAAAACTAATATAGGAGTAAAGATGAGAAAAAATTTTATTCCCAAGTGTATGCTTATGTATAGCCTTCAAAGTAGCATCATCTAAATTAGCCCTACAATTAATTTCATAAATGTACTTCTACTAAGCATCTAATAAATACCTGAATGAGGGGTGGAAAAAAGGAAGCAGAGACAAGTATGACCCAAACATTTTAAAAGGCAGTGTTCTTTTGTTTCTTATACATTTTTTTTTCAAAAAACCCTTTTGGCTTGTTTAATAGGCAAGTAGTTGAAAGGCAAGTCGTTCACACTGTTAGCAAATTTATGCCTTCATCTTTAAGACCCACTGTTGACTTTCTCCCTCTTTAGGAAAAACAATGGCTACTGCCATTGTGATTTTATGCCTTGTGATTTTCAAAATCCTTTATAGGTAAAACTGTATTTGTCTTCAGAAGGATTTTGAGTTTACAAATTAGAGAAGTTAGTGATAAGTTTCCTGGCACCAATTTATCTATCTCTGACTATGACTCTTATTATCTGAGAGTCCATAAGATTTAATGGCTCATTGCTTTAATTTTCACAACTAGAAAATAGAAAGTAGATATTTTTAAAAATAAAGTACAAGCAAACAAGCATCTATTCTTAATAATTATATCTACCAATTCTAGTTAGTATTTCATAGAATATAATAAGTGGAAGATAGGGTTTCTCCTCATGTTATTTATTTTAATTAGATATAAATGAAGTTTTTTTTCCATCAGAATACCTAATTGGCTCCCCACCTTCTAATAGAAATTATGGCAAGTCCTTAGCACAGAAATAGCTGTGTGATGTGACATTCTTCTTCAATATGGAGTGGGGGTGAAGGGGAGATGTTTCCCTGTGGCAATCTGAGCAGCTTCCCCTGTTCCTTCTACAACAGATTTCAGAGTGTGCCCTACTGGGATGTATCAATTTTTTGGCCACTTTTCAGTGTGTTTTATATCCATGGGGAAAAAAAAAACACTTTTCAGTGTGTTTTATATCCATGGAAAGCAAATAGTTTTTTTTTAAATTCTAAAACACATTAAGAATAATTTCAACTAATATTTTCTTTGTAAAAATATAATGATGATAGTAATATGGATATGTTAAGATTTGCTTTTCCATTCATGTAGTGTTCATAATGTGGTATCTTATTTAACATATGAAGTAAATAAGAACCAGAGGTTCAGTTATTTCCATAAGTTCACATAAGCAATTTTATTGTTCATCCCAGGGTACCTGATAGTGAGTCCCACCATTTTTATTTATTTCTAACTGTGAATTTACTTGTTTGTAAACTGGGAATGGTAAATACAAATTTAGTGAGTGTTGAGGATTAAACAGCAATCATGTAATAAGAGCCATTCTAGGCACATAGTAGGTGTTAAATCAATGCTAATTGTACAGTTTAATTTGAATACATGAAAAATGTCTTTTCCATTTCCATAGGACCCTAATTTTATATCACATAAATTAAGCTACATTAATGCTTTTTTTTAAAAAAAATAATGCATTAAAATATTTCATTGCTAGTTCAATGAGCTTCATTTAGATTTTGTTTTTATTGTCTTTCTCTAAATTAGTATTTATACTAATATCTTTTCTCATAATTTATAAATGATTATTAGAATTTAAAACAAGCCCTCAAAACCCCATTTTGAACTACAGTAACCTGAGATAGTAATAAAATTTATATGAAGTAAATTTCCTTTTTTTAGGGGGAAAACCAGTCTGTAAAGAACACAAGCAATTTCTCCAGTGAAGGAAGCAATACTATGCTCCAGTTGGAGGTACACTGCATTTTGAACCTAATACAAAAAGTGTAAAATATAATTTTGAGTTCCCTTGGCAAGATGTGGCTGGATGATTCAAAGATAAAAGGTATAAATGGCTTATAAAATGGTTCAAAGGCATTATTGAACATCAAAGAGTTACTGCTAAATAAAAATTTGATTAAAATGATTCAGAGACTTCAGAACAAAATTTTACTTAAAATGCATATATTTTTTTATAAAGGTGAAAAAGTGAATAGTGCACATTAGTGGTGCTAGGCTTCCTTAAAACATGGTAGTCAAGGGTTTTTAGCAGATGAAAATGTGTCCAGGCAGGGAGACTGTGAGACAGCAGAGCATGGAGGAAAGGGCACTGTGTCTCCACCTGACCTTTGCCTGTGCTCTCAGGCGTCTTTCTGTAGTCAGGTCCTGTTCTGAGTTCAAGGTCCTTATCTAGATTATGAGCGGGATTAGAGCACCTACTATGCCTCCTTTCTACAGAGTGAAAGTCAGGATCAAAGGGATAGATTTTTAAAAACACATTGTAAGCCGGGCATGGTGGTGCACATTTGTAATCCCCGTGCTTGGGAGGCGGAGACAGAAGGATCGCGCTGGTTCAAAGCCAGCCTTGTTGTCTTAAGAGACCCTGTTTCCAATTAAAAAATATAAGATGGGTCTGGGAGTGTAGCCTGGAGGTAGAAGGGTTTCCAGGAACCCCAGTACCACCAAAAAAACAAAAAACAAACAACAACAACAACAACAACAACAACAAAACCACAATGTAAACTAAATTTTCATTGTTATAGTTACATGTTTGTGGTCTTTCATAAGTAGCATAAAATAAACTTTTACAGTTTGGTGCTTATTTGTGAGGTTGCAGTGGAACATATTTGGAAACAAACTGTATCTCTAAGACTCTGAGTATATCTGATAAGAACGGAAACTTGTGTGGTTTATTTAACCAAGGAAAAAGCTCAAATTAGAATTCTGTATCCTGCAAATGATAGCATCAGAGAAACTGTCTCCGAGAGGCTCTCCCCTCTGCTTCTTGTGAAAAACATAAGTTTTATTGGTGCCTTAAAATATCGACCATTAGATCTCCACAACTCTGGTTTTTGAATCTCCAGTGGTCTTTCTGGGCTCGGGCTCAATGTTTATTTTAAGTACAGGGACAATCCGAACTTATCAAATATTATGGAGCAAACTGCCAGGAGTGATGGTGCATGCTTGTAATCCCAGTATTTGAGATGCTGGGACAGGAAGATTGCTCAGGTTTAAAGCCAGCCTCAGCAGCTTAGAGAGGCTCTCAGCAACTTAATTAGATTCTGTTTCCAAATAAAATATAAAATAGGTTTGGATATGGATCCCAGGAGTAGAAGACCACTGAGTTCCATCCCCAGTGCCACACACACACACAAAGTTATGTAGCAAATTGGGTTGGCTCATGCTTTCCTTGTCAAAAGATAGTAAAAAAATTTATTGACTACTGGCTTTTTAAGGAAAAAAAAACCCTCTAAGATGTAAATTCTGAACATAAAAAGCTCATGATCATTATAATATAATATGCACTTAAGATATAGTTTATAACAAATGACTAATCAAATGTTCTATAACTGTCGCTATTAATATTTTTGTTGGTGACACAATATACAGATTATTCTTTTTATAAAATTGTTTTTAGAAAGCATTTCATTTAATAGAAATATCTTATCATGAGAAATGAAAAATAGATTTATCTACATCTGACAATGATTTCTTACTTTTGCAATATGGCATAGTCAAATGCGACAATGTCCTAAGGGAGACTGAATCATTTGAACTGACTGAAGTTTCTTGTCACACTTCAATGTTTTGTGATGAATATTGTTTAAAACCAAGAATTAAGCTGGGCATGATGGCACATGTTTGTAATCCCCATGCTTGGGAGGCAGAGGCAGGAGGATTGCACAGGTTCGAAGCCAGGCGCGCTGGCTTAAGAGACCCTGTTTCCAAATAAAAAGTATAAAATAGGTCTGGGAGTGTAGCCTGGAGGTAGAAGGGCTTCCAGGAACCCCAGTACCACACACACAAAAAAATTTTTAAAATAAATAAATAAATAAATAAATAAATAAAATAAAAAGACAGAAGCGGCAGGCCCTTATGGCGGGCTTGGAAGTTCTCTTCGAGTCGGCAGCGCAGGCCATAACCTGCGCTCAGGACGCGCTCGTCTGCTTCCTGCACTGGGAGGTAGTGACACATGGCTACTGTGGCTTGGGTGCTGTGGACCAAGTCCCAGTGATAAGAAGTCAGAACTGCTACCAGCTGGGTGGAACAACAATAATGACCTATATGTCCTCCAATATGAGTTCAAGGATGGATCCAGAAAGCTCCTTGTGAAAGCTGTCACCATGGAGAACAGCATGATCATCAATGTACTGGAATATGGCTCACAGCAAGTGGCAGACTTGACTCTGAACTTAGATGATTATATCAGTACAGAAGACCTACATGACTTCTACAGGACCTACAGGAACAGTGAGGAGCTATGGTCTCATATTGTGTCTGGAATCATCACACCTATCCACAAGCAGTGGGAGAAGGCTGATGTAAGCAGTCCCCATTGAGAGTTCCCTCCTGCCACTGCCAGAGAGGTGAACTCCCTCCAGATCTCCTCACACCACCCACATACCAGCTGGCAGCCCCCCTGGTGTAATCCCCTGGGCCCGTTTGCTGTTGGAGGAGAAGACCTAGACCCTTTCAAACAGTAGGGAAATTACTTAACTCTGCAGTGACACTTGAACCATGTGGCCTTGGAATGTGAGAAGCTCCAGCTCATTCATTCCTTTTTGAACAAATAAGGTCAAGTCCATGGAACTCTGTGAGTTCTGATGCTGTCAGGAGCCAGACGTGGGCACCCCACAGGCAGTCGGAAACTGCCCTGAGAGGGAGAAGGAAGATGGTGGTGGCCACGGTCGCAGTGGTGATCGTGGCCACCGAACAGGACAAGCATTTCTCGGGGAAGCCCTGGACACAAGATTTTGGTTTAATATCAGATTGGGACAACTTAAGGAGACACTTCCAGCTGTGACTTCCTATTTAGAATAGGAAGTTCCTATCTAGAACAGGAGAAAGAGTGGATAATGGTGGAATTAGAAGCAAGAGGACAAGGAAGCGCCAGCCATGCAAGAAAAGCAATTTTTGGAAGAACACGCCAGAAGGGATTAAAGAAAAGACCACTTCAGCTGTGCATGCAGGGGAACTCTTACTCTTACAACATACCTTGTAAGAAAAATGATCCGGGCATGGTGGAGGTACAGTGCCGGGTGGGGAGCCAAGCCGCTCATCCCAGAGAACTCAGTGTACCTGGCCGCTGCGCTCCTTTGTGCTGAGATGCGGGCCGCAGTGCACTTGGGACAGCAGATCCTACTCTACGCGGTGAGGCTGTGGGACTCCACTCTTGGAAGGAAGATAAATTTTATTGCTGCTGAGTGCTCGATCTCACATCCTCTTCAAAACACACATACTGTCTTCTCTTATTATAAAAAAAAAAATACTGGAGAGGGGCCAAGATGGCGGCAGCAGTAGCCAGGACTCAGGAGATGCAGACAAACTCAATCCAATTCACTTGGAACTTATGGGGGGGGGGGAAATCCGCGAAGGGGGACTGCCCCTGCTGCACATGCTTAAGAATTCTGGACATCATATCATGTAAGGAAGGAGGTCAGCAGAGAACCAGGAGGAAGGTGGCACTGGCAGAGGGACGGGAAGTGCCAGCGGAGCACAGGCAGGGCAGCGCAGAGACACAGGCACTAGTGCTGGTGGCAGAGGTGGAGGCTATTATTTTGGAGAGTCAGAGACCTGATTCAACCTACCTTGATCTTTTGAAGAAATTGCCCCAAAGGTAGAAATTGGAGGGGCAGACAGATCCAGTCTAGTCCACCTTTAGCTTTTGAGGAAATCTCCCTAAAAGTAGACTGACTGCACGTGCCACACATGCTTGAGAAGTCTGGACAACATACTAAGTGGCAAAAGGGTTTGGGGGGTATCAGAGGGAGCCCTGCAGAGCTGCGATGGGCCTACACATTGCATGTTTTGGGAGTCATCAACCCTCATGACCACCACGCTCTTCTGCACAGAGTGGGAGGCCAGGGTGCACATGGAACAGCAGAGCCTGCTTTCCAAAGAGAAGCTATGGACCTCTGCCTTTGGAGGGAAGACAAAATTTATTGCCACTAGGTATTTGGGGTCCCAGCTTTTGCAAAAGACATGTACTGCTTTCTCAAATAAAAAAATAAAAAAAAAGGAAAAGTACTGGGCATGGTGGCGCAGAGACAGGAGGATCCTGCTGGTGTGAGGCCAGCCTTGCTGGCTTAAGAGACCCTGTTTCCAAATTAAAAAAAAAAAAAAAAAAAAAAAAAAAATATATATATATATATATATATATATATATATATATATATATATAGAGAGAGAGAGAGAGAGAGAGAGAGAGGTCTCTAGGAGTGTAGCCCAGAGATAGAGAGGTTTCCAGGAACCCCAGTACCACCACCAAAAAAAAAAAAGAAGAAAGTAAAAAGGGAACATCTGCGGACGACTTGCTCATAGTGACAGAGACCAGAGCCTCATGCACAGCAAGGCTGGTGCCGGGGCTCTGAGGCCAGGATAGGCACCAGCTGGGTGACTAGGCCAGTGCTGGGGCCAGGGAGGCTGGGATGGGAGCCTGCTGTGAAGCAAGGCCAGTGCTGGGGCCTCTGAGGCCGGGATCGGAGCCTGCCAAGGGATGAGGCCGGTCCAAGGGCCAGCCTGGCCGGGATTGGGGGCCACCGTGAGGCAAGGCTGGTGCTGTGGCCTCCGAGGCCAGGATTGGAGCCTGCCAAGCGGTGAGGCTGGAGCTGGGGCCAGCAAGGTTGGGATTGAAGCCTTCCATGAGGCAAGGCTGGTGCTGGGGCCTCCGAGGCGAGGATCTGAGCCAGCCGAGGGGTTAGGCTGGTGCTGGGGCCAGCGAGGCCAGGATCGGAGCCTGCCGAGGGGTGAGGCTGGTGTCGGGGCTAGCAAGGTCAGGATTGGAGCCTGCTGTGAGGCAAGGCCAGTGCTGGGGCCTCTGAAGCCAGGATCAATGCCCGCCTAGGGTTGAGGTCAAGCTGGGGCCAGCGGGGCCGGGATTGGGGCTTGACATGGGGTAAGGCTTGAGCTGGAGCCAGCGAGGCCGGGATCAGAGCCTGCCGGGTGGCCAGGCTGGCACCGGGGCCTTCAAGAGTGGGATTGAAACTTGCAATGTGGCATACACTGAGAAATAACACAGAAAATAAAAAATCAGATGCTTTCCCTAATATGCAAAAACTAGGAAGAAATGGGTAATAGGAGGAGATCTAGTTGAAGAAAGGGCCCTATGGAGGAGCAATTAAGGTGGCCAATCAGAGGGGATAGGATGGGGGAAGATGGAATCTCTTTAAAACACATGATGTACATAAACAAATATATCAAAGTTAATCACTAAATCAAGCATGGGATCAAGGGAGGGGGAGGAAATGAGATGGGGATAGGATAAAGGCTAATTGGATTATGTGTGCTTGTGTTTCCTCAGAAGTCATGTATTCCATTGTGATGTTTGACTACAATGCACAAATAAAAATATATTAAAAAACAAAAAATAAAAAAAACAAAAATTCATAATGTATGTATTCATTATTCACACCAATTATCTATGATTACATATATGGCTAAAATAAATGGAGAAAGAGAAGGGTTTGGCTATTGGAGAAGAAAAAAATAAGATAGTAAGAATTCAGCAAACTTTGAAAATACCCCATTCAAGAAACAAACCCCACCTCACCCAGAAAATAGTAGTTTACTTAATTTAGAATGTTCACAAATTAAAATATTATGAAAAAAGAGAGCAATTTATCTAAATGTCTGCCACATGACAGTGTTAGCAACTGCCCCTCTCTCTGCCTCCCGTTTCCCCACTTATTCCACCTCTGCAAAGGTTTTGTTTACCTGTTTGTACAGGTATGAACCCTCAAGGGCTTCTTCTCTGGAGGATTACCCTTGGCTGATGGGATCACCTTTTTCAAGGTATGTCAGGAAGGACAGTAGCCACAGACTACTCCAGAGGTGAGTGTTATGGCAGCTCAGCCCTCCCTCCTGTAGGCAAGATGCCTTTGGACAAGTTCCAGAGCCCACTAGAAGCTCATCTTTGCCTACTGTTCTTCTACCTTATTTTGCTCTCTTCATACTTTATAGGTTTTCCATAAGCAAATATTTGTTTACATGCCCCTAATACTTTTTTTTTTTTACCAATATTACACTGCTATCCCATTGTGCAGACAACATTTTGAAATGTTCAGTAATAAAGCTATAACTTTTGGCACTATCGATCTACTTTTAAATTACTAAATAGGCATCCATAATTATTTGCTACCACTTATTGGTGGCTTTATTCTTTGAGTTTATTAACTTCTTTTATAGATATTTTCATCACATAGAAACTCTACAATTTAGGATAAAGTAAGTGCGGAAGCTGCTCCTGTTTGCCTTAAAATGAATTTGAGTTCAGTGGATATAGCATAAGATTTGGCTCAATTATTTATTAACCATATGATATTGGTCAAATCACATAAAATTTCAGAGCCTTCACCTAATTTAACTTAAAACTGGAGCCATGTGCCAATGCCACTTCATTTTTGTGATGACCATCATCATGGTAGAATAGATTAAAAGCTTGGACCAGGGCCTGGTATACAGAAGTTGCTCAGTGATTGCTATTTTTAACAATAGAAAATGGTTTAAGTGCAGATGCCAGCAAATCAGTGAATTATATCCAAGTTTGCATCTCTGTTTTTAATCTTTTGCTCAATTTTCTTAAGTAACGATGGGTGTTCTCTTCTGCAGCAATCAACAGAACATGCTTAAGCTGACCTATGGTGTGTATGTAAATATCCTAAGTGGAACCAGCCATTCAGCTGATGAAGTGGAAGAGAACATGAAAGTGTAGATGCCCCCAAATGCTAGAAGTTCTGGACAAGTGAAGTTGCATATTTGTGACACATAGGAAAATCTTTCATTTAGACAAGTTTTGCCTACAAAGTGAACATGCAGAAAAACCAGACAATTGAGCTAACACTAAATATTAGAGGATTTTTCCTAAAATCCAGATCTATCTTCTCTTGAAAAAGCACAGGTCTTCATGCTATGTGACTCTGATTGGTCAGAGCCAAGGAGACTCAGTTGTTTGGAATTAGGACAACCATATACTTACTTGTCAAAACCTGGATTCCTTGAAAATGATGGGATAGTACCAATAATTATGGCTGACTAACGCACATATGTTAAACCTGGGATAAATGCTAGCATAGAGCCCTTTCCACTCCCAGTTGCTTCTCATATCAGTCATTGAACTGTATAATTTGCCTTGTACCTATAGGTATCATGGGATTCTCTTTCAAGAGCATCTGCTCTTTGAGTGAGTCTGAGACTCAGTTAATTAATTTCTTGGGTTCAACATTCATATAAGTGAATTCCTCTTAAGTAAAAATATCTCTAATAAAATCTAATATATCCCAAGATGATATACAGTGCTCAAATACTTATATTTTTCTCTCCAACTTTCTTTGAGATTAAAGAACATCATCAAGAATATGCTTTAAAAATCTTTATAGACTTGGTCATAAGGAAAGCAGGGAGAAAAAGTATCAAAATTTTTATATTATTGAAGTACCAGTAATTTCCACAAGGCAATAAGGTTATTACAGTTTTGTTTGAAGAACATGGTTACTGTGTGTAACAAAACATCTTTGGGAAGGAGTGGTCAGTGATGGGTCACCAGTGGAAAATGACATGTATATAAGATGGAGTTGAAGGCAGAAAAATGACCAGCTTAAGAAAGAAACAATGCATGTGTGTTTGGAATGGACAGCAGGCTTTGCAATCTGTTGCACTGGGATTTTAGGGACTTACCACAGACAGTGTTTGTTATTGCAGAACGTTTTGTTTCCCAGGAGGAAGGAAGATTAACCAAAAGAAATACAACAGTAAAACATACACAGATGATACAGCAAAATAAAGCCCTAAACTATAAACCGCATACAGCCCAATGGATTTGCTTAGGAATTACTGAGAGGCCCACCATCTAAATCTTCCATCCAAAGGATGTTTATTGAAAAAGAAGACTGGGATTGAGTAATGCACTGGATTTTTAGCCAAGCCCCCTAACACTCTCCACTATATCAACTCTTTGTGGCTTCTTAACCTTCTGGGATTTCTTTCTGGTCCCTTGGACTTTTTGTCCCCTAAAATCTGGCTTGCCCGTGGAATGTGTGTCAAGAAGCAGGCCTTATTTACTCATTGGGAAACTGACCACTAGCGAGGAGTGGAGCATACCTGATGGGAAGAGAGGAAGAAAGGACATGTGCTCACCCGCCCACTGCACAGAAAGCCAGCTCTGGCCAGTGAGCCACCTTGCCGCTTGCAACACCATAAAAACAACATGGCGGGCAGATTAGCATCTCAGGCCAGTCCTTGTATGTGCTGGTGAATTGATCC
Source organism: Muscardinus avellanarius (assembly GCF_963383645.1). NCBI lineage: Eukaryota > Metazoa > Chordata > Mammalia > Rodentia > Gliridae > Muscardinus > Muscardinus avellanarius. The sequence goes on from NC_137797.1 coordinate 33,489,568, forward strand.
TCTGGCCAGAAAGGCTTGTCTACTTCCAGAAATTTCTTCTTCATATTCAAAGATGTGTGAAATTCTTATCTCTCCCTTGACAGAATAGCCCCTTGGGTCGTTTTAAAACATGTTTGCTTTTTGTTTCAACCATAATCGAGATGGTTAAGTTAGGGTATAAATAGTGTTTTGTATGACACTTAACCTACTGCTAAATTCAGTAATTACTTTTTATTTCTTTTTATTCTTTCTGCTGCCACAATTCTATGAGAGAAGAATAAAATATAAACCATTTCAAGTCGTCCTCTTTCATGTAGTCCTCTTCCCCAAAATGTCTTATGGCAGAAGGAGTTAGTGGCCTTTCCTCCTTGGGTTCATGTTTTATAGGCTTTGAATGATGCTATGGTGAAACCTGGAGGAACTCATCGGCTGACACTCCCTCATGTGCCTAAAGGCCACACACAAGCTGTACTTCCTATTGTCTCCCCAGAAAAGTAACAATGGTAGCACTGATATAAAAAACAAACATGCCAAATGGAAAGAATGACACTGAAAATTTCAAGTAGGAAACATATACTTTCATACTGACTTCCTTATTATCAATCCCTATAATATGTTATTGTGCCAGCATGATGATAATAGCTGATCATTATTGTGGGCCTAACTAGATGGCTTATTAAGCATTTTAATGTTTTTTTTTTTTTTTTACTTAGCCCATATTAACAGCCTTTTAATGTAGTACTAATAATATCTGTTTTATAGACTTTAAATCGAAGTTTACACATACAAGGCATTTATTGGAGGTCAAGTAGTTTACTAATGGCAGATAAAGGATTACAGCCTTGTACCTGTTTTGCTACAAAAGACAGGCTCATCAATCACCACTATATTGCTGCTTCTATTCTTTAGTTCTTAGATATAACAGTGTCTCTTAAGTGTTTATTTGCTTTATTTATTTTAAATTCCATGAAATTCAACTAATACTTATTGATCTTTTACACAGTCCCAGGTATATAACCAAGATAATTTTCTTGACAGTGGTATCTTTTCTACTTGCCCCCATACAAAGTGGGGAGGGGGAGTTTAGAGTTCAATCTCTACATAAGCCGTTTCTATAGGCTGAGCTTAAGGAAATTGAAAAGGGACCTTTTAATGTAGTGGTAGTTATATCATTAACCTCAAACAAAAGGTGTAGGCATTCAGTTTGCTCAATTCTTTGGCCAGTAGAAGGGGAGGCTACCCTCAGAAACAAAACTCTAAAAACTGGTGTTGGAGACAGATAAATATAATCTAAAATCACTACTGCAGGCTGCTAATTCAGTTTATAATAATAGGGACTTAGAAAGGAAAAAACAGAAGGACAAATGTCATGAAAGAATTTTGGCTGAGCACTAATCCCACAAAATCCTGGGCTCAAGTCTGTTTTATGTGTGGAAAATCAGGGCATCTCTGGCGTGAATACCCTCAACCAGGAGCCCTCAAAATCCTTCCAAGGTCCTGCCCGTGGTGCAAGGGGGACCATTAAAAGTCTGAGCGCCCCCAGGTCTGAAGGTACCTGGGATCACCAGATCCAGGTTCCCAATGATGAGTTCCAGGGCCATTCCTCCAGGCTCCTACCACCTGAGTTAAGACAAAAGAGCCTTAGGCAATCACAGTGGGATCTTAGACTGTCTGGTTCCTCATAGACACTGGGGCCAGGTTCAAGGCGTTACCCTTCTGTCCTGGCCAAAGGTCCAAATGTAGCTATAGTTGGGCATATCAGGCCAGCCCCTAAAGCATTTTTTTACTCAATATTTCGCCTGCTTTTGGGGTGACCTCCAATTCTCCCATTCTTTCTTAGTTATACTAGAGACTCCAGCTTCTGTATTAAAGAGATATAATGTCAGGAAACCAACTAACTTGGGTACAAGCCTCTCCCTTGGTCTTATTTAAAATTATACCATGTTTTATCTCATCCATCTGGAAAAGCCCCAAAAGAAAAAAAATTTAAGCTGTTCTTCTTTTGCTGGCTGTACTAAGACAAGGTACTGCTCAAAGTTTTTTTGTATAATTCAATAGTTTCTAGCTAAAACATAAACTTAAAAGCTGTCCAGACCACCGTAAAACTTAGACCTCTGTGAGATGTGATTAAATACAATATGCATTGAGATGTGATTAAATACAATATGCATTGCCTTTAAAGTTCTTTTTTCTTTGGCAGAATTAATGTTTTAAGACACTAGTGATGCTATCTGATGTCTTGGTTTTCTGTGGTAATCTTTAATGCAGTTATTAAGTTATGTGATCAAATATAATATGCGTTGCCTTTAGTTTTATTCATTTTGCAGGATTAATGTTTTAAGGCACTAGTGATGTTTACCTAATGTCTTAATTTTTTATGTTAATTTGTAATTAAATTATTAAGCTGGAGAAATGTAAAATGTAAGCTTTCAAATACTCTTAACTTCATACGGTTTAAAGGAACACAAGTCTTTTAAATGGGCTTTTAAATTCTTGTATAAGAACATTGTAAAATGATATTTTTTTGGGTTAGAGTGTATATAGAAAAACATTTTTGGGGTGTTTGTGTGCATATATGATAAAGATGGGTTTATATAAAATTAATTAAAAAGATTTACAGTAAATTTCTATTAAGCCTACCTCTTGTAAGACCTTTGCAGGCCATTCTATTCATACTTATATTTGGCCCATGGTTTCTAAATTATGTGGTTAAGTTTGTCTTTAACAGAGTTAAAGCCATCAAATTCCAGGATGATGCTCCAGATGAAACTTAAGAATGGGCATTTGTCAAAACCCCTTGGAAAGCTATAGAGACTCATAATACTCACCCACCTAACTCCCTCAAACCCAAACTGCTTACATGCACTCTAGATCTGAAGCCCTACTCCTTCCCTTCTCAGCGTTTTAAGAAGTTAATGACCAATTCAATGTCCTTATTCCTTTGCTGTGGGTGCATGCAAGTAGTAAAAGTAAGGGAGGATTGATGAGAACTGAGCTTGTATTGATTGTTAATAAGAGCTATAAAAATTAAAAAAAAAACACCTATGTTTACTTTTGGCCTGACAGGTTTCAGGAAGTTAATAGAAAGAGGGGGAAATGGACTATTATTAGGAAAGGGCTTTAAAATGTATTAATGTGCCAGTATTGGTAAAGGGCTTCAAAATATCTTAAAAAATAACTTTGGTATTAGAAAGCCAGAAACTTCAGAGAAAGGACCCTGCAGAGTTCCAAGGGTGATTAGCAAGAGAATAGAGGAAGCCCAGGGTCTTTTACATTTCTAAGAGAAGCAAACTTCCCCAAGGAAGTCTGGGGTGGGGGGGATGCCATGAACCTTCAAGAGATCCCAGACTCTGATAATCTATAGTCAACTAACACAGTTTAGGGTATAACAAAAGGCTTGGGGTCTGTACTGGAGACAGGGCAGACCTACAGGAAGAAATTCCCACATCAGAAGACTTGCTCCAAAAGGGGTAGATCTAGTCTGGTCAGAAGACTTGGTATAAAATGTCCGGGGTCCAAAAAAAACCTTGGTGACTTCTTTTCAAGTCACCCTCCTGTACTACCTCTGGTATAGCCCTTTATTAACTCTGTCCTACCACCTTTGTAATAATAAAACGCTTGCTTAAGCTCATAGGAGTTCAGGCTATTGTTTTCTATACACAGCTCAGAACAAGAACCCGGGGCTACATCTCTCACTGTTGCAGTTTTGAGAGCCCAACAGGGCCCCCACAACAGTTTCAGCACCGTAACAGAATTGTTGACTGTGTCATCATAAAATATAGATACTTCTGTTGTTATCATTATTAATATTATTGTTATCAAAATAAATAATTTCCTGGCATAAGATAGATGATCAATAAATTTTGACTGAATAGATGAGTGAATTAATTAGTGAATGAAGGCAGGAAAGAGAAAAATTGGGGTCTACAAAAAGTAATGGTCTGTACTAGAAGCACTAGCATGGTCATAGAAACCCAAAGATCTCTGTGATCCAATGGCAACAGTTTCATATTAATGGAGCAGGCAGGTTCAATGGGTGCAAAAATATGTGTATGCCTTTGGGCAGGAAGTAGAGGACAGAATATTAATGGAGGCTTCATGGAAGAAAGAAAAGAAGCACAGAAGAAGAAAGGAAGGATAGAAATATGATAGTGCTCCAGAAATTAGAGTGGAAAAGACAAGAAATAGAAAGACCAACTAGGAGATTATTATCTTTGGGAGAAAGATGGAGAACATTTGGGCTTGGCAATAGCAGCAAATGGAAAGAAAAGAATGAATTCCAGAAACACTTGAGAAGTCAACAAGGCTTCACAACTGGTTTAGTGAATCAGGTGGGGAGAATAGAACTAGGTTTCTGGCTTGCTGGATTGATTGCATTATGATGGTATGTGATTGAGATTGAAGTCATATGGTTCAAAGCATAACCACAAGGCAGATATTACCTTCTTAATCTTTATTTTCCTTATCTGTAAACTTAAAATAGTCATAGTCCTTCTTGCATATAATTGTGAAGAGGATGAAATGATACAGCTCATGAAGGACTTAACACAATGCCTGGCACTTTGTTAGGCTCAAATCCCTCTTAGCTTTCTTACTTCCCACGGGATTGACAGTAGAGGAAGAACACCACAGCAAATATGTTTAGTGTTGCAGTGTTTGAGTTAAATTACTTATAAGGCATCTAATTTATAACAACACCCTTGACTCTCTGATGCAAGGTCAGAGAGTCAGGAAGGATGAAGGTTCAGCCAGTCAGGAAGGATGCAGGAAGAGGCTGGTGTTCCTTGTGGAGGACCAGTTTAGGACTCTCACAGTCATCTATAGCTCTCCATCTTCCCATGCAGATGGTAGCTGCTTGTTTTTTTGTTTGTTCGTTTGTTTTATACAAGAGCCACCACCTAATCCCAAAGGCTGCAAACTGCCATTCTTCCCCCAAATTGTACATATGGAGTCTTAAGCATTGTTGACTTAGTTCACAGGAGAATGAGTTAAATACACTTTTGAATCCAGATTTATTTTTAATTTAAGGCCATGCACAACCTATTGCTATTTTGTATTTGAACAGTACTGCATAGTCTGTAAGCATTTATCCAATTTTCTGTGTATATTTTTGAATGTTTAAAACTGACTTCTGCTTTTGATGTTAGCCTTTTGATATTTCTTTTTTTTTTTCTTTTTTTGGTGGTACTGGGGGTGGAACCCAGGGGCTTTCTACCTCCAGACTATACTCCCAGACCTACTTTTTATATTTTATTTAGAAACAGGGTCTCACTAAGTTGCCCAGAGCCTCACTAAATAGCTGAGGTTGACTTCAAACCTGTGTGATCCTCCTGTCTCAGCCTCTCAAGAGCGGGAATTACAAGCGTGTGCCACCATGCCCAGCTAGCATTTTGATATTTCCCATGATGTTGGTTTTTAAAATAGCCTATGGTCTTTCCATCTTTAATAATAAAAGAAAATTATCAGGTGGGGAAAAGGAAATTATCTACCTTATTTCTTAGGATAACTCATCCTTTATTCAGGAACTAGAGTGGGAAGTGGACAACTCTTATACTTTGTGGTACATGTGACTGGGTATATTTTAAGAGTAAGTAAATGAAAATTATGAACTTTTAAAAAATATTAAGTTCAACCTATAACTTAATACTCATCTTCACACGAAGAGACAGTCCATGATATTCATCTGCCAAATCAGAGAAATATGTGACTCTTAAGATTTTTATGTCAATTTTTAGAAATAAATGTCTAGCTTGTATGCTCACTTTAATTCTTAAGGTGTCATGTAGACATGTAAAATATCTTATCACAATTATTATTCAGACTAAATTAAGCCATAAAAAGTACAATGTGATTTCTTCATAAGACAAGTGGAAGCACAGGTTTTTTTTTTAAGACCTTTTGAGGAAAGTCAAGAAGAATTATTTCCATGTTAACAAAAAATTTAACAAACACACAAAAATAAATTGAGGAACATCTTCAGTTAAGCATTTCAGAACAGCAGGATAAATAGCACAACTTGGCAAATCTTTGTCTGACATGGATTGTTTATGTAAAATGTTGCCAATAGATTCAAATCTTAATTCACCCAAGTACCAAATGCAGCACTGGCTGTGTATGTGACTTAGGAATGCACTTGGTAAGTGACTGGTCTACTGAGTTAGCATTTAGGAAGCAAACCACTTAACTGTTGATAGCAAAAAAATAGACATTTTAGACCTTCCTTGGACATGGAAGCTATTTACCATATAGATTCAATCAAACTTCCAAGTCACTTAGAAGAAATAAACCACTGATTTTGTTCTAATGCACAGAACCAAATTTCTGTTGAGACTTTGCACTTTGAATGTTTCAGAGGGCATGTTAATTTTTATTTGTCAAAATAGCAATCCATGTTCTATGTTACAGGACACCTCAGTGGATAGTTACCTTGTAGATTTCTTTCTTTGTCTTTTCTATGAGCAGAAAGTCATATTACTGCTTTTAGCAGGGTATTTCAATCAAATTTTACTGCTATAATTCAAGACCACTGACTACATGACCTAGAGGAAGTCTATCAACTCTGAACGTTAATACGTGAGCTCTTTAGGGGACATTCTATATCTAGCCATAAAATATTCCTTCACTCACTGCGTCTGCTGTAATCTGTGTGGTGCCAATGAGTGTGTGCCCATGCCCAGACATCATGCAAGGAGAAATTACCGAGCTCCCTGAAGCAATCAAATTGTCAAGCTGGGCAGTTTACCCCACAGCAGCATTCCCAAGGACAGGAGCAGTAGCAACAATAACAACAACAATAACAACAACAATAATAACAACAACAAAAGAGTGTATAATGATCCCCACCGTGAGTCCAGGGAAGAGAAACAATAGCTCCTGAGGTTTTTTAGCTAGATGCCCCACAAAGGAGATGAAAGGATGGTTCTAGTTTGTAAATAGACACGTTAATAATTCTAACACTTTCTAGGTAGCTGGCATTTTAGAGGATGGGCCTGAAAGAGTCACCAGTTAAAACCTGCAGCCTGCAGGGTAACAATAAACCTAGGCTGAAATTGGCTTGGGGTAAAATTCATTCTCCTGCACAGGGATCAGCATTATTACTAAGATTATAAAGCAGTTGGAATTAAGGGTGGTCCAGTCCCTGTTCTCTAAGATATGGAATCCAGACTTTGCATCCTTCATACTCCTTCTGGGACCATGGGTAGTAAAGGTAATGAATTTCCAATTAATCTACCCAGTGAGGATTTTGGCTGGTTGTATATATTTTATTAAGTAAATTTATCATGGTTTAAATTGGGATTGCAGCTTTTATTTTCCCATATGGCTACACCATTTTACATTCTTTTACAACATATAGTAGCATTAAAGCACCGTGTCTTGCAATTGGAGCCAACTGCATTTTTAGAGAGTGGTCCTAAACTGTTTGGTAAATTCCTCTACAAGTGGGAACTTTGTGAGTTACAATGGATTGTAAGAGAAGGAGCTTACCAGGACAACAAAGAATGCTTTAAAACCCCAGAGAACAGAAGAGTCAGGTGGGCAAGGTGATAAATGCTGATTAATCAAAATTTTTTAAGATGTAAACTTCTGTTTTGTTTCCTGAGAATTGCCTAAAAGAAGGGCACTGAAAGTCATTCTCAGACTTTATATTAACCTTTGAAAAGAAACAATAAAAAATTGAACTTCTTTGTGGAGAAGGAGTAGGGATATATTCTGTCACACATATCTGGAATCCTAGGTTGAACCTACATTTCCAGTGGTGGTCAGAATGGGCACAAGGACACCTTCATTGGCCCAAGACAAGAGAGCCACCAGGGACAGAGGGACCTGTGGGGATAAAGGGGGTTCAAACACAATAGTAGAAGCAAAGTCCTGGCAGAAGTAGAGAGCATTTTATGGGATACAAATCTCTACTTCATCTGGAGATAATCTGCCTCTTGGGTAATTAAGACTACTAAACTGCAGAGTGGCAAATAACAAAATGAGTCAGAGACAGCTAATGGGTAGCTTCTATGGCTGCGCTCTAGTGGTTACTGAATCTGTATCTACCAGGGCAGGGCAGAAAGTTTTAAACAGTAAAAACTGTTTGGGAATATAGAACATCAACAGGCCATGATGGTTAAATTTCTTAATTCTTATCAGGATATACTAAAATCACTCACACACACACACACACACACACACACACACACACACTACACACACACACCTTACCCTCAACTGAACAATTCTACTATTAAAAATGTATCAGTGCCGGGAGTGGTGGTGCACGCTTACAATCCCAGCATTCGGGAGGCTGAGACCAGAGGATTGCGGTTCGCGGACAGCCTCAGCTACTTAGTGAGGCCCTTTGCAACTCAGTGAGACCCAGTTTCAAAATAAAGAATAAAAAACAGAGCAGGGAGGTGTAGCTTGGAGGTCAAATGCCCTTGGGTTCTATCTCCAGACCTGCAAAAAAAAAAAAAAAAAAAAAGTATCAGGAGGATCACGGATCACGGACAGTCTCAACTACTTAGTGAGGCCCTTTGCAACTCAGTGAGACCCTGTTTCAAACATAAAAAGGACTCAAAATATAGGGCTGGGATGTAGTTCAGAGGTACAATGCCCCTGGGTTCCATTCCCAGTACTGCTGGGAAAAAAAACAAGTATCCTAAAGAATTAGAAGCACAATTATGCAAGAAGAGATCTAAATGTAGGGATTAAATAGAGATTTTGTCATTAATCTATATAAACAAATATGGGGTTTTGTGATAACATTGTTGACAACATTGTTTGTAGTGAATTTTTTAAATCCTGAAAATATTGAGAACATTTATTAGTAAGGGAGAGGTTGAATACACTTTGCCACATCCAGACAGCACAACATTGTATAACATTAAAAGACTTAGTTACAATTATATGCATATATGCATTGCTCTAGACTTACTATTAGGTTACAAAAAGATCTAATATGTAGGGTGATGTATAGAATATGATCTTCTTGTTTAAGTGAAAATCAAAACTGCAGGCATATGTGTGCATTTGCATCAGTGTGGAAAAGGACGTGGAAAGCTACAACAGGCCATTTGTATGGGTTATCTTAATGGAATAGGATTGGAGGAGAGAGAGAAACAGGATTTATAAGATAAATGATTTATAGTGTCTAGATTTGTTTAGAGGTGAGTGGTTGTCAGAATTTTGAAATTCATTCCTTTTAAAGTGAAAAACAAACAAATAATAAAACACACACACACACACACACACACACACACACACACACAAAATCATAGAGCTATTGGCCTAAAGTTGCCAAATGTTAACTTCGTCAAAGAGAAAAAAAATATGTAAATACTATCTACTCTCAGTATACTTTTATAAAGAAAAAATGATGTAAAATGGAAGAGAAGAACACCAGCTGATAAGTTCTTTCAAAGCAATGGCAGTTAGAGATATATAAATGCATGAAATATTGTTTTCATTTTCTTCATTTAGGTACAAATTCAGTGGTCAGGGATCAAGTGTATGACCCTTTTATTTAATAGAAAACACTCTACTCCAAGTCAGAAAACACAGATACCAGGCACTTATTTCTGCAGCCTATAGACTGCTTACCCGTCTGGCTTGTTTCATCAGGAAAGTTAAGTGGGTTTGATCAAATAGTCTCAAAAGTCCTTTTGCCTTATAACATTCTCTTATTCATGACGATATTCATAATGATTTCATGTCTTCCTCTGCACAATCCATCTCTTCTTTAGTTTCATAAATTCATTCATTAAATAGTTATTGCATACCTTGAATAGATCAGGGCAGGTCCTTCCTCTCACAAAACTTGCACTCTCTTGGAAGACTACAACATGCAAGCAAATAAGTAGGTAGAGGAAGAGTTACGCATTGTTAGGAGTGTTACAGAAGGAGAAAGATGAGCCCATGTGATGGAGGCTGAGCATGGATGGGTGAGGAGAAGTAACTAGGCTGTCTCTATGGAAAGTCTTTCTGAGGATTCAGAATGAAAGTAAGAATGTGAAAACTCGCTGCACAAATAGCATGCCAGACAGAAGTAAAACCAAGGACTCAGTTTATGAATTGGTAAAGGAACTGATTACTCTGGGGACAGAAAGAAGGTCAGATGAAGTTGAAGTGTAATGAGCAAATTGAAGAGTGGTGTGAAGGACTGGGAAATTTAAAAAATGAAGAAGGAAAAGTGGGCATCCCGATGATGGAAGACATTTGAGTTTTTGTAAAAATGTAATGGGAAGCTATTAAAAGTTTGAAATCAGGGAAACATATAAGTTAATTTGTGTTAAATTAAATTAAATGACAGGAGGATCACCGGTTCAATGCTGGCCTTGGCAACTGCCTGACCCTGCTTCAAAATAAAAAAGAAGAACTGGGAATATAGCTTGTAGGTAGGTTGCCTGTGAGTTCAATTCCAAGTAATAAAAATAAATAAGTAATAAATAAATAAGTATATAAATAAATAGTTGTGTTTTAATGGGAGTTGAGGAAGGGCTGAATGAGTAATATCTACCATCCTGTACTTCATTAAGATGGATGACTACAATGCACTAATATAAAAAAGTTGTGTTTTTATTTATTTATTTATTTATTTATTTATTTATTTATTTATTTATTTATTTATTTTGGTGGTACTGGGGTTCCTGGAAGCCCTTCTACCTCCGGGCTACACTCCCAGACCTATTTTTACATTTTTTATTTGGAAACAGGGTCTCCTAAGCCAGCGCACGCTGCTGGCTTCAAACCTGCGTGATCCTCCTGTCTCTGCCTCCCAAGCGCGGGGATTACAAGCGTGCGCCACCACGCCCGTCAAATGTTATGTTTTAAAATGACCAATGGCTGCTTTATGATTGACACATTACTAGAAAATAGGAAATAGGGAAAACAATTTGCAGTGTTACTACTTTGTACTTGGAATAGGATGTAGAGAAAGGAGTGAAGTGGAATGATTAGAGAAATACTTTGGAGGCAAAATAAACTAGAATTGCTGGGTTAGGTGCAAAGGATAAGAAAAAGCACAGAACCAAGTCTCATTCCAGTTTTGAGTTGTGAAACTAGATAGAAGGTGGTACCATTTATAGAGACAGAGAGGACCAGAACTTATTTTTTTTTTTCTCTTTCGTTGAGAGTTGTGAACCAAGAAATTTATTTCACCTATAAAGAGCTGGAGAGGCTGATTCGCCCTCCATTTGAAATGTCAGCCAGGTGATTAAATACGAGACTCCTAGGCTCAGGGGAGAAGTCAGGGACAGAGAGAGACTTTTTGAGATTCATCTTCATGCTGGTGTTTCAAGCCATTTCAAGAGGAAAGAGACTTTAGTTTTTAACTCTAGGCAGCTCAATGCCTGTAGTTATTCTAGACACAACAAAGTTAATGAAGAAACACGGGCCAATGAATTTGGAAGAACATTCAACGGTGGTTTATGCTGTTTCAGGGTGACATGGATGTGTGTGTCATTAGTTTTCTTGCTTAGGAGTTTCCAGGTGGCAGTAGGAGGCTTAATACTGAATGAGAAATGTCACATACATGACATCTTGATCTTATGTTGACACGAGAGGCTTTATTAACACTGGAAGTGACATTTCATTGGTAAAATTGGTATCCTTTAAAAAGATGTTTTTAAGGATCAGGATTTTTTTTTTAAGGAGATGCTTTAAGGACCAGTATCCTTTAAGTTAGCATAAAGTAGATTTATAAATATGTTTTTATTACTGAAAATAATTTAAAACAGGCAAGATATTTCTCAGACACAGGTTTCAGGGCATACATAATTTTGTACCTGGCGATATAGAAGGTACTCGATAATTATTGCTTTCATTCCTATGAACCCACAATTTCTCTGAAATTCCTAATTTTTATATAATGTCTAAAGCTATCCTTTAACTATTCTTTGGTTCTGTATCTCTTCTATGTTACTTGTTTCTTGAAAGCACTCTGTTAAAACCTGTTGCTCAGACCCTGGCAAAGGAATGCTCCATTAATGGTAGGTCTTTATTTGCAAATCATCAAAATTACAAAGGATTTTCAAAGGTATGTAATGATATTTCCTCTCAGGGACCTATGATTAAGCTCTTAAATACTGAAAGTGTTTAATGTTGATTATAGGAGAAAAATATTTTTAAAAATCTGAAAAATGGTGGAGAAGTAGAAAGAAGAAGGGATTGTCTGAAAGAAGAGAAGAGAGGACATGACTCGTGTACATGCAAAATATGAAATAGTTCTGTCAGCGGTCACTCTTGCTGCTGGGCCACAAAAATGGACCACACACTCCCTGGAGGTCCTAGCTGGGTTAAGAAGGTGGTGGATAATACTTAGCCACACTAAGATATTACCCCAGGAGAGGTTTTATTGAAATTTGTAAGAGGTCAAATCACTGTGGTTTGTGAGTTGAACAAACTGCCTTAGAATGAGCTCTGAAATAGCCCAAATACCACAGCCTGATTCATGTTCTAGACCAAACTACTAAGACTAAAAGACAAGCAAAGTCCCCTAGATACCACCATGAGGGCTATTCAGATAACACTACTTTACTGGTAGAAAACATAAACACATTTTTCTTCAAATTTTATAGTGATTAAGGAAACTTCAGTAAGGAAACAGAGTGAATCCGCAGAGAGTTGTGAAACCGATGAGGGGTTTAAATTACCCACAATTTGCCTTTGAGCCAAATCAAATGCAATATCTAGAAGTTTCTTTCCCATAGGTATCAAAGGGAAAAGGCAAATTTTTGCTGTGCTCTAAACCTTTCACTTAGAAAAAGGCTGTAGTGAACCTGATAAGAAAAAGCAAGTTCTTAATCTGGGTTTCTACAGTGCTTACAGGAGATGAGCATACTAAGGAATAGAGCTTTCTCTCCAACCCCAAATAACTCTTCATCCCAGACCAACTGTCTCCATGTTTTCTTATCGAGTAAATTGAAATAAAGCAATAACTTGGCTGGACTTGCTGCCAAATAATTTTGTTAGATCTATTAACAAAAACTTATGTGCAATTATTTGTTTAAAAATTATGTTAAAATCATAAGCCATAAAAATATAGCTACTGATAAGTCTATGAGCAGCCACGTATCCTAGCACAGGCTTAGAATCCCAGTACTTGGAAGCCTGAGACAGGAGGATTTCAAGTTCAAGCATCTCAGTGAGGCTCTCAGCAACTTAATGAGAACCTATTTCAAAATAAAAAATGAAATAGGGCTGGGCATGTAGCTCAGACACAGAACACTGCTGGGTTCGACCTCCAATACCACCACAACGACAACAAAACAAAAAAAGAAAGTCTACGTGCATCCTTTGTACCCATACAAACCTGTCTGCTTCTCTCTTGCACTGCTGCCCGAGAGCCAGTGGTCTAAGAGAGCGTGCATATAGAGTTACAGATTCATTCTCAAGAGAAAATGCTCAGTGCCACTTGTTGACATTGGACAGGCTCCGTGGTTGGATTAGTGCTCATTGACAAATCCAAAGGCAAATAAAAAGCAAATATTCTTTTGGAATGTAGACTTCCAGGAAGCTGGCTTAGTGTAAATATGTATGGACAATTTTAGGGTTTACAAGATTTTATAATTCCCACACATAGGTGCTTTATAACATAGTCACTTTTTAAAATAGAGTTAGTCCCTATAATACTCTGACTGGAGGGAGTGGGACAGTGACATTGCCGCAAGAAATGCAGCCTGTGCATTTGTCTATGTCCATGTGGATTGTTCCTCAAAAGTCTCTTTCCCTGGTCCCTTCGGGAAGCTGTACCCAGTGCAGAATCACACTCTGTCTTCTTGTCCCCTTACCTATCTAGCACAGTAGATTCTCTCTTTCCATTTGTTGCTGTGTGGTGTTGGTCAAGCTGCCGAATCTCTCCATCTCATGCCTTCTCATATACAAAATGATTTCTACACCAATGGATCCAAGGAAGAATCACTAAGAAAGGATGGGTTTAGACTATTGATTTGTGTTAAACTCCATGAGCTTGGAACTCATGAGATGTGCCTTTGTTCAGCATGTGGCGATTTGGATATTTTTTTCTGATTACAGCACTTTGGGGGGGGTGGCTGAGTAATTTGAAATAATAATAAGAACCTGTTAGAGTGAAGCTGGCTAAATAGTACCATGTGGCTTTCACGGAAGCTACGGTAGCCAAAGAATAATTGAGATTTGCATATCCCACTCATGTTACTAAAATTTCTAACATATTTCTTATTAGTACAACAACATTAATTCAAGATCAGAGTTGTTCTATTTACATGACAATTTAAAATCACATCAGTAGCCTATTATTTTTTATAATACCAACATATTAGAATGAAGCAGAAATTCCAATTTCTGACAGTTTTTATTATTGTTTTTTGACATTTGAAGGAAACTGAGGAGTAGGGGCATAGCTCAGTGGCTGAACATTTGCCTAGAATGTTCTAGGATCTATCCCCATTATGTTAAAAAAAAAGGCATAGAAAGAAATCTGAGATTAGTATTTCTATTCTCAATATTCACCAAAACATAGATATATAGAAAATAGAATTGGATTGAATTAGTTCTTTGTTTAAATAGGAATCTAGCTTAATTGTGGATAAACAATGTTTGTTTCCTTTTTATTTTTTGAATAATTAAATAAGAAATATTGAGCCATTGTTTTTATAGATTGCTAACCCATTGACAATGTGAGCACTAATGTAAACATATTAATTGTATATGTATTTGTGAAGCATTTTTATTCTAAACTACCTTATAATTGATCATTTTATGATCATATTCAACATATTTTTCATGTGTTGATCATATTTTAAAAAAATCATTCACTTCTAAAAGTTATGACAAAGCCAAAATATTTTAGAAAACTTTCTTAAATTGAATTAATAAAAAATGTTGTTTTAAAATTTCCTTTGGAAGTATATATGAGTGAGAATACTTAAGACTTTTTGTAAAAGATTTGCCATCTGCTTATCTGTATGCGTTACAAAGTTGTAGTTAACAAAGAATGGCATTAAAATAGAAATATACAAATTATTAATAAAATAGTATAGAGAACTCAAGTAATATATACATATATATTTACATTAAACATTTTTACCATAAAAAGGTAATATTTCAAATTAGTGAGATGTAAATAAGTTATCAAAAATATGACACCGGAAAAATAGCATATATAATATAAAGAAGGAAATATTAGATCTCTAATTCATGCCTTGCATAAATATATTATAGATGGATTAAAGAGCTGACCAATTTTTAATTGAATGAGTATTTTAGAAGATATATAAAAATGTTATAACCTACAGAGATGATTAAAGTATCACAGGTAAGATAATAATTCATAAACTAAAAAGAAAAATATTGCTTTTGTTTAAATATAGATACTTCAATTAACAACAGTATAGATAAAGTTATACAATTAGTATCAGTCTGGAGAAATGCTAAAATTGTAACAAAGTAATAAAAACCCAGAATATATAAAAAAAAAACTCCTACAAATCAATAAGAAAAATCTAAACAGTTTATAGAATGTTTGGTAAAAGACAAATGAGGACGATAAAGAGCTTAAAAAAAGGGAAAATTGTCAGACTTATTTATAATCAGTGGTATGTATACTACAATATCTATTTGACTAGAATATATATATTTTTGCGTTACTGGGGATGGAAGCCCTAGGAATTCTTCCTCTGAGCTACACCCCCAACTCTATTTTATGAAACAGGATTTTACTGCACTGCAAAGAGCCTCACTAAGTAGCTGAGGCTGTATTCTAACTGAGATCCTCCTGTCTCAGCCTCCCAAATGCTGGGATTACAAGCATGCACCACAATGACCGGCTAGAATGAAATTTTTCATCAATGAAAGCCTATATAGTGATACAAAGAATAGAGGAAAACAGTCCATCTCCTGTACCCTTCATGGAACTCTAACTTGATGAAGCATTTTTGTGGGGTGATTAGAAAGTATATTTTGAAACTAAAATAACACATATCACTTGCTCAAGAATTCCACTTCTAGGAATCTATCCTAAAAAATGCGTATAACATTTCTCTAAAGACATTGTTGTTTTTAAAGACATTGTTGATGATATTAAGAGTTTGGAAAGCATTTGTATGAAGAGAGGAGCCATTTCAGCTATAACTGATACAAAATCCAAATAACAGTGTTTTAAATGTAATAGAAGTTTATTTTTCCCTCATGTAGACACCTGGTATGAAAACCTCAGGCATCTTTATATCTCACTACTCTGCCAATCTACCTGTGATCAAGTGTAACTGCTCCAGCTTCAGTCCTCTGATCCATATTTTAGTAAGTAGATAGGAAGAAACGAAAAGAACATGTCCTCTGCCATTGAGAAGCTTTATTGGGTAGTTTCTCAGGTCACTTCCTCTTTAATGGTGTACTAGTCAACTTCCCTTCACTGTGACAAATTAATTACTCAAAAAAAAATCAACTTAAGGGAGGAAAAATGTATTTGGGCTCATGGTTTCAGGTGTTTCAGTCCATGGTCCCTGGGACCCTTTGTTTCTGGGCCTGTGGTGGGGCAGAACATTATGGTGGGGAGCACATGGTAGTCAAAACCTGCTCACTTCATGGAGTCCCAGAAGCAAAGAGAAGGAGTAAGTGAGAAGAAGGGGCCAGGGACAGAATACACCCTTCAAAGGCACACCCGCAATGACCTGCTTCCTCCACCTAGCAACACCCTCCTAAGGGTTCCAAGACCTCCCCATAGTCCATCAAGTTATGAATTTACAAATCAATTAACCCATTTACCAGCTCAAACCCTCATGGCCTAATCACCTCTCAAATGCCTACCCAAATGCCTACATATTATCTTCCTTTCAAAGTCCCACAAAGAAAACTTGCATTAATTTTTATCATCAAATATCAAATGACATCATCTTTCAGAATGCAACTTCATCTCCACTTGTTTGCTAAGCCAATGCAAAACATATGGCTTCCATCTAGTCCTTAATTTTAAGTCAAATTTTCTTTTTATTCAGTGCTTAGTCACTGATAACAGGAATTATTCTAGCAAGTTGTAAGCTAAAATATTTGGCACAGGGAATTAGGTGCTTCAAAGCCATTGGAGGGTCTAAAAAGCAACCTTTATGCTGAGTCACAACAATGAGACTATATTGAAGCCAAGTATAAAATAAGAGGTAATCTGAATCAGGGCACCATGCATAGGCCCAGTAGTTGCTATTTCATTAAAACCAAATACTGCTATAACCTATCTCACGAGCAGAAACAGTGCAAGTACCAGATTTCATTTCTAACATACGAGTACATGTGCTCATTGAAAGGTCCTGCTGGAAACCTGACTTATAGAAGCATCTGACAAGAGTTGTCTGTAATTTTTCAGCCTCTTCAATTCAATGAAACATTTCTCAAGATAACTTGACATTGACTAAAATGAGTCAGTGTGTAATATCTGCTGTAGGACCTAAAAGTCATTTATGGTATAAGAACTGAATGAATTATGAAAGATTCATGCTAAAAATCTTAAGATGCCATTAAAAAGGTACATAGAATGGTATAAAATCTTATAATCATACATTAAAGTTAGGTCACAAAAAGCTGAGACAATTGGAAACATTAGGATAAAATATTATAGAAGGAACTATTAAGAAAAAGAAGCTTCAGAAATTGCCTCTGAAGCCCCTTGAGTCTTTGCTAATTGCTAAGGTGCATGTGTATAGAGTAAATCTCAGTGGAGGAAGACAAGAATAAACAACTTTGTACAAGGTAGGGAGGCAATTGAGCTCTGACTAACTAGAGATTGGTAGATACCTCCGGAGAGTCATAACTGGGTAGAGACTGAAATGTGTATGGAATGAAGACTAGCTATGGCCTAGAATGCTTGACACAGAAATAACGCAAACTAATCCTCAAGTACGTTAGCTATCTTTAAGGCAAGCATCAAGGTACTCAATAATGTAAGTTTACAATGTCTAGCATACAATAAGAAATCACTATACATGCAAAGAAGCAGGACATTATGGTCCATAATCAGAAGAAAAATCAATACATAAAAACAGATAAAAAATGTCAGAGAGAATAAGTCTGATAAACAAGGCCATTAATATAGCAATAATAAATAGGATGACAAATATGCCTAGTTTGGTCAAGACAAAAAACAGGAAATTCTTAGAAGGGAAATGAAATAGGAAAGAACAGAACAAAATATCTAGAAATGAAAGACAGGTTATGTGAAGTGAAAAATTCACAAGATACAGAATGAAGAGAAAATTAGGTAGACATAGCAATAGAATCAATCCAAATTGAATCACCAAGGGAGGAAAGAAGAACACAGGTTCTGCTTTACTTATACAAAATTATAGGAAGACACATTTTATTTAAAATGAAGAAAGTAGATCCATGGCTACCAAGAGCTTATGTTAAATTGGTGTATTCATAAGAAAGAATAGAACTGAATTCCTAAAATAGGTGAATTTTTCTTATGTGTAAATTATACCTTGATAAAGATGATTTAAAAATACATCAATTACATTTCAATACTCTAGAAAAATAGAGCTGTTCAACTAAAACTAAAAAAATATTTAGGAATAAAATCTACCAAAAGTGTACATCGTGTGTGTGTGTGTGTGTGTGTGTGTGTGTGTGTGTGTGTGTTTCCCTTCAGTTTATCAACCTAGGCTTTATTATATTTTCTGTTGTTAGTATTCTGTGTTCTTTTTAAATATCTCCTGTAGTATAAATGGAATTTCTTTCTGTAATGGACTCATTTTTCCCTTGGATTTATTTCTACTGATCTATAAACTTTTTAAAAAAATTTTCTTATTGTCATCACATTTTGGAGACTTTTACAAGGGTTATTTTCTATTCAGATTATTATGGTATTTTAATGTCTAAAATTATGGAGAACAATGTATCTGTTAAATACTTCTATTTCTCTGGGTAAATATTTATATGTTACTTCTTATTTCTGTCATGACCTAACCATGTCAAAATCTCTTCACTCTACTCAAGATATTTGGGTGAAATTAATTTTAGGAAGATTTGTTGTTGTCTTATAAAATTCTGAAAAATGATATGTGAATTTTAAGTTTTGCCCACTTTGGTCCAATTTCAATGTAGTTGGCCAGAGTATTTTATATATTTTAGTATGTTTATTGATGATAACACAATTTTCATTCTATTTTTTATTCTTTTGGTTTTTGTGAGTTCTAAATAAGGGTTGGAAATATAAATATCTCCACCAATTTTCATATACTCATATAAAAATTAATTGACTCACACACATACACACACACACATACACCAATATCAGAAAAGTATCTGCACACTAAATATACAAGTACAAAACAATCTCTCAGATTCCTTTAGTTTCTCTCAGCTATATTCACTAGTTAATGTTGCTTATATATAAAGGCTTATTTTTGCCTCCTCTAATCAAAAGTTTCCACAACCAGAATATCCCTATACAATGGGCAAGAATAGCAAATAGGTCATTGTCAGCAAATAGTTCCAGCAGACTCAATTATTCACATGAGTTGTAACTATGATATTCATGTAGAACCTAAGAAATCACTAATATTTTTACAGTGTGGACAGATCAGAAAAAGATTTGGGGCTACTCTTTTAAAATTCCTGTACTCTTTCAGGAAAAGACAAAGAAACAAACGTTTGGCTTAATATTTCAAGGTTATTGTCACTTAACAATTATATAGTATAAAAGAAAAAACTTTAGACATTGTATGTGTTATATTCCAGAATAAAACTTCTTGCAGGATCAATAATTATTAGACTAGTTATATTATCTGTGTAACATAGTGAGTGATTAATAAGATTTCAGGTTCTTTTAGTTATTATAGTATCATTTACATTATTTTAGTAAAATTTTCAGTCATTAGACTCTAAAGGAGGATCTTTTAAAAAATTACTTTACAAATAGGGGGAATGAAAAGTTAAGAATTTGAATGAAATGGTTTCTAAAGTCAGTTTAACTCTTAAAGCCTCTGATTATCCTAGTTTATATTTGCACAGCAAATCAACTTTCATTTATTTTTGTTCTTTCAAATGTTATCTCAAAATAAAGCATAAATCATATTTCGTTACCCAGTTCCAGCAAGTGGGGTAACTGTCTGGGATGCCTTTGGGAGTCTTCCTTAAGGCTTACAGAGTTTCCAAGGAAAGTATTTGGAGGCACCATGAATTTATTATAGGGTTAGAAATACATCAACACTTTTGAGACTTCTTTAAAATCAATCCAAGTGTGTAAAAAATAAATATGGTTGAAGATACTCATTCTAATATTAGTAGAGTGATGGAAAGTAAAATGTTACAGGGACAAAGTCCATGTCTGTTTTGTAAAAAACTCTACGTACCACCTTGATACATAGAAGGCACTCAACCAATACTCATTTATTAAATGAACAATGGAAATGTCCAACTGTAGCACAATAATTAAGTTACTGAATAACCTGGCTGACGATCATAAATCATTTCATTAGGAAATGAATTCTTATACCATGACAGTGAGGTATAATATGATTTATTATTTCTGGAAGGACAATTTATCTTCGTGTATCAAAAAAATTAATGAGTGTACATTGTACTATATTCTAAGAAAATAATTATAATATGTGTAATCAATTAGTTAAAAAGAGATGTATTGCAGAATTATTCAAATGAGACAATATTTATGAAAATAAGGTAATTTTTTTCTTTTTTCCATATTTTCTGCCACATGATTTGTTATTTATGCACTATCTTGAATTTTAAAAATTATTTCAGGGGAAATGGCAGTACCTTAACAATGAAATTTAACTGTCTTTTAGCTTTAAAGTCAAGAAAATGGCATACAATCACAAATTTGATGGTTGTTAAAATAATGCAACAAAGTTTTAACAACTATTAAGGCAACTATTAAATATTGAACTGACTCTCTCTCTCTCTCTCTCTCTCTCTCTATATATATATATATATATATATATATATATATATATATATATGTACTGGGGTTCCTGGAAACCCTTCTACCTCCAGGCTACACTCCTAGACCTATTTTATATTTTTATTTGGAAACGGTCTCTTAAGCCAGTGAGGCTGGCTTCGAACCTGCGCGATCCTCCTGTCTCCCAAGCGCAGGCATTACAAGCGTGCGCCACCATGCACAGCTTTAAATGATGCCATTAAAGAATTACAATGGTGTTTTGGAAAAAATTGCTCACCCTCTTTATTATCTACACTACTATACTACCATTGACTTTTTTTCTTCACCCCAACCTGAATTATTTTTTCTATCAACTATGGATCCTGTAGTACTGATCTTCTCCACCATTGTTGCTGAATTTTTTAGTGTTCCCTCAATACTGCTAGTTTGAGCTTCATATATCTCGTTGCTCTGTTATCAGATGCATATATTAATAGTTTGTTACAGCTTCCTGATTAATCGACCCCTTTATCAGTTTTTCTTACAATATAGTCACTCTATCTTTCAATTGGTTTTAAATTATTTGTACGTTTGAATTTAATACCTGTCACATATAGGTAGCATATATTTGGGTTCAGTTTTTTTTTTTTTTTTGGTGGTGGTACTGGGGTTCCTGGAAGCCCTTCTATCTCCGGGCTACACTCCCAGACCTATTTTATATTTTTGAAACAGGGTCTCTTACACCAGCGCAGCTGGCTTCGAACCTGCGTGATCCTCCTGTGTCTGCCTTCCAAGCGCGGGGATTACAAGTGTGCGCCACCACGCCCAGCTGGGTTTTTTTTTTTTTTCATTTTTTGTATAAGGATATATATATTTATTTATTTTTACAAATTTTTTATTGAACATATTTGTTTACATTTAAGCTATGCTTGGTGCCCTCTCACACCCCCCCACCCCCATTTTCCCTTCCCCCCTCCCACCAATTGTTTTCCAGGGTAACCATGCCGCATTCATAACTTTACACATATTCGGATGTAGACCCTCATTAAACAAGTTCAGCCTTCCTCCTCTCCTATCCTTCCATTCGAACTTTGCTGATATTTCCCCTCCATTATCTGGAGTCCCACTGGTAGCCTCTGTGTTCCCTAGTTTGGGCATATTAGAGGAAACACATGTACCTTCTCCTGTGCTTGGCTGATCTCACTTAACATAATGCTCTCCAGGACTTTCCGTCTTCTTGCAAATGATATGGGTTCAGTTTTTTAATACAATCTGATTATCTCTGTCTTTTCTTTGAATGTTTAATTCACTTATAGTTAATGCAACTATTGGATTTATATCTGTCATTTTGCTATTTGGTTTTTATATGTCACTATTTTGTTTCTCCTTTTCTCTAGTTCTTGGTTAAGTAAATATCATCTAATGTGCTTTTATTAACTTTGTTCATTTTAAGATGTACCTTTAATTATTTTCTTGGTGGTTGCTCTGGGATTTACGATGTGTACTTTTATACTTATATACAAAACAATCCAGCTCACATTCATAGTAAGTTAATTCCAAGAGTATTTGAAACTTTGCTCCAGTATAGTTTCTTTCCCCTTCCCTCCTTTGTATTATTCTCACACAAATAGCCTTACATACAGAGATGTAAATACTTATATTTTTCTCTAATTACACAGAAAATTTTTTTATTGTGTGCACATGCATATCTATTCGTGTGTGGCTTTGAGTTACCATTTATTATCCATTCTTTTCTGACTAAAGTGTTATCTTTGGTATTTTCCATTGGAAAGGTATGCTAGCAACATTTCTTTTTCAGTCTTTGCTTACATAGGAATGGGGAATGTTTTAATTTTTTCCTTACTTGAAAGTAAAGGATAGCTGGGCTTGGTGGCGCAGATTTGTAATCCCCGCGCTTGGGAGGCAGAGACAGGAGGATTGCGCAGGTTTGAAGCCAACCACACTGGCTTAAAGACCCTGTTTCCAAATTTAAAAAAGGTGTAAAATAGTTGTAAAATAGTTGTAAAATATTAAAATAGGTGTAAAATAGTTGTAAAAAAATGTAAAAAAGGTGTAAAATAGAGTGTAGCCTGGAGGTAGAGAGGCTTCCAGGAAGTCCAGTACCACCAAAAACAAAACAAAAAGTAAAGGATAGTTTTGGTTGGATGTACAATTCTTGTTTGACATTTTTTTTTTTTTAGCTTGTTTTATATGTCAACCCACCTGCTCTGGTTTTTGCTAAGTTATCTACTATTATTATTGAGGAACATTTGTATTGGTTCTTTTTCTCTTACTGCTTTAAAATATTCTCAGTATTACTACCACTCAACAGTAATGACTGTGGTGTGTCTGGGTATGGATCTCTTTGAGTTTTTTCCTAATCAAAGATGGTTGATCAAGCTTGTTAGATGTAAAGATTTACTTTTTCATCCTTTCAAAAATTCTTTGAGACTATTTCTTTAAGTATTATTTTACTCCTTTCTCACACTTCTGTCTTTCTGGAACGGACATTATACATGTGTTTGTATATTTGTTTTCCCAAGGTCTGTTGAGATCTGTTCACTTTAATTTTTTCCCTGTTCCTCAGACTATATAATCTCAATTTACTGTCAAGTTTACTGGTTGTTCTGCCAGGTCAAACCTGCTACCAAACCCTTCTATGTAAATTTTTGTTTCAGCTCTAAAATGTCAAATTTTTTTCCCTTTTAAATCATTCTATCATCATCCTATCTCTTTATTTAGAATATTTAGTGAGATAGTTGGCACACTTTTCTTTCTTTCTTCTTCTTTTTTTTTGTGGTACTGGGGATGGAACCCTTCCACCTCCAGGCTACACTCCCAGACCTATTTTATATTTTATTTGGAAACTGGGTCTCTTAAGCCAGCAAGGCTGGCTTCGAACCTGCGCGATCCTCCTGTCTCACCTCCCAAGTGCAGGAATTACAAGTGTATGCCACCATGCCCCACCACACTTTCCTTTAATTCTTTAAGCATTCTTTTCTTTTTCTTCTTTCTTTTTTTTTTTTTTCTTGTGGGTCTGGGGATGGAACCCAGAGGCATTTGACCTCCGAGCTACACCCCCTGCCCAATTTTTTATTCTTTATTTTGAAACAGGGTCTCACTGAGTTGCAGAGAGCCTCACTAAGTAGCTGAGGCTGTGCGTGAACAGCGATCCTCAAGCCTCAGCCTCCCGAATGCTGGGATTACAAGCGTGCACCACCATGCCCATCTAAACATTGTTTTATTTATTGCAACATATAGATCCCTAGAGAACAGTTTCTGTTGAATGCATATTTTGTTTTGGTTTGTTTTGTCTTTTTTATGTGTATGTGCTAAACTTTCCTATTTGTTTTGATGTCTCATTTTTTTAATAAAAACTGGGGAATTTGGCTAATACATTTCATTTTCTTTATCCATGGTACTTATGTTGTATAAAGACATTGCAAACACATGAAGCTTGATCCCATAAAATGTGTGTATGTGTGTGTCTGTGTTAGAATATAAATATAACTCCTAAAATCAATTCATCCAGGTAGACTCTATTCTACTTATGTAACAAAAGATCAAAGAAGGTTCAGAAAGTTGGCTTAATCCGCTGGCCATCTCTATACAAGATCTAAAATAAAAAAGGGAGAGAGAGTGTCACCTTCTTTGATCTCTCCTGGGAACATATGTATTGGACTACCCAAAATGTTCACTATGCAATGCACTCACATTGATGTGAATGAGTGTAAAAAAGTATGAATTTGAGGGTCACAAATAAGCTTTAGCAAGCCAGCAAATTAAAAAGTGTGAAATATATGTGGATGAGGATTGGCCCATTATTGGCACAATTATAGCATTAGATCTTACATACTAAATTTGTTATCATTTGTTGTTGCTGTTGCTGCTGCTACTGCTACTGCTTTGGCATTTGTTTACTTATTTAGTGACTTTCTGGGAATAGTCCTATAGTATAACTGTTTCCTGTAGAGTGTGGTCACTAGAATTTTCTATTATCTATCTATCTATCTATCATCTATCTATCTATCAATCATCTATCTATCTATCTATCTATCTATCTATCTATCTATCTATCTATCTATTACCAGTCTTTCTTTCCTTGTGGTACTGGGCATTGAACCTAGGAACATTCTACATGTAAGCTACAACCCCAGGCCTTTGTATTTTTTTAAATCTTTTTAAAAAATTTTTTTATTGGTGTACTGTATTCATACATCATAGTGGGATACAAAAAACTTTTGTAGACATCCATGTGCACATCGCCCAGTCAGCCCCCACCCGATGTTTTTTTAAATCTTGAAACAGTGCCTCATTAAGTCACTGCACAGTAGCCAAAAACCTGCGATCCTTATGCCTCAGCCTTCCAAATACTGGGATTACAGGTAAGTACCATCACAACAGGTATGCCTATCAGCCTTTCTATTAATTAATTAATCTATCTATCTGTTATTTGAAAGCCTATATTTAAAGGGCATGCCCTTGATTAGCATAGCTTAGTGCTCAGTCAATGAGTAGTCAGATTTCCATGAGCCAATAAATCCTCCACTCTTTTCTAAAGGGATCTGTGCACATATGAGCACATTTTTTAAATCCAGCTAGTTTATATACGTGCATCACTCTTAATTTCCTCCTTGCACACGTAAACAAGGCCAGACAGATAAGAACAAATAACCGTGGCTCCCATCAGTCTTTTCTGGGCATGTCCATATGCTTAGACTTCTAAATCTTGAAGACTAGATCAGAGCTTTTCAAAAACTATCTATAGGATTGTTTCCTTTCCCAGAACTGCATTTCAAATTTTCGGATAGACTTTCATTTGTTCCAATTGATAATGTTGCCTTTGATAGATATACTGTTAATTGTTGCAGGGAATTATATTTGTTTTGACAATTGCCTGAATTTAGGGCTTGTGTACTCAGTGGATTGCAAATCCGGCTGAATAGCAACAATGTCATGAAAGTGGTACTTTTCTTGAAAACTCTGGAAGTCTGGTCAAATAATGACAACCCTCTGTAGAAGAGGGCTTTTTAAAGAGTTCTAAATCAGATGAGCCCCATCCAGTGGTTGCAAGGCTGCTAGGTGTCACAGATACCAAGAAGGTGGAAGTATCCTCAAAATAAAATGTCATGTCACCGTTCTCATGTTTGTTACGAAAATCTAGAAATTTTTCTTAAACATTTTCTACATTGCTGTATGGCTTTCACTAATTTCAAGTGTTCCTATATGGTTGATTTTGGTAATTCTTCAAGGTATATTTTTTTTCAATGGAGAAATGTTAGCAATGTCCTTACTCTGTCATTCTGGAGATTTTACTTGAATCAATTATTTTTATCGCTTTGCCAAGAAACTAATGTTTATAAAAGAAGCCTTCTTCAATATCATAGTATATCTATCTCATATCCATTCCCTAACTAAACTTACAAGCTAATTAATTCAAATATAGTAATTTATTTTTCATCTACTTAACACTTTTTCAAGCATTAACAATAAACACAATACTTTATGATTTGATGTGGGAGATATTAAAATAAATTTTAGCTGGGCGTGGTATCGCACACATGTAATCCCCGCGCTTGGGAAGCGGAGACAGGAGGATCCCACAGGTTCAAAGCCAGCCGCGCTGGTTTAAGAGACCCTGTTTCCAATATATATATAATATTCATAGGTCTGGGATGTAGCCTGGAGGTAGAAGGGTTTCCAGGAACCCCAGTACCACCAAAAATAAATAAATAAATAAATAAAATAAATTTCAGACAGCTACTTCACCCTCAAAGAGCTACAGTCAAATAAGACAATGACACAGTTTAATATAAACATTTGAATTCTGCAAGAAGTTTTATAAAATGATATATGTTGATAATTTAAACTTTTAAGAAGTGATGCTTCAACTAAAGTACTCATGGAATACCTTGCTAAAATGCATCATAGAAGTTAATATATTCATGGATAGCCAAGTTTGGTGGTTTGTAATCCCAGTACTTGGGAGACTGAAACAGGAGGATTATAGGTTTGCAGCCAGCCTCAGCTACTTAGTGAGGCACTCTGCAACTTAGTGAGACCCTGTTTCAAAATAAATTATAAAAATAGGGCTGGAGTATAAATAGCCCAGAGGTAGAATGCCCCTGAATTCAACCACCATTACATATATATATTTTTTCATAGATGATATTATAATCCCATTCTAGTTTCTAAATGTATATATTTTTTTTTGATTAAAAAGGAATTTTCTTTATTACATATAAAGGAATTTACACTGAAACCCACAACAAACATTATACTTAATGCTAAATGAATAAATATCAATTAATATATGATATATTTTGTTTATATGTTATATGTAAATAATATGTATATTTAGGAAGAGAGTTGAATTTAAATTGCCTCATGTTATTAAAAATGTATTTTAAAACACTGATTATGGAAACTCTTAAAATTTATTTTACTAGCCATTTGAAGATTTTTATATGATCCTTATTTACATTTTACTATTTTTTGTCAAGAGACAATAATACTTCATAGAAAAAACAAGTTTAAGCATTCACGATGTTATAGTAAAATCTCATGTAGGAATAAGAGCGAGAAACTAAAGGTAAATTATGATAATTTCTTTATATTTTAATATAATTTACATTTTTCAAAGTGCTGCATGCATATTGGGATTTCTCAAAGTATAGGACATTAAACAACTGATAGAGAAAAAAGTATCTTTGATCTCTGGGGTCCATTATTTTCATCAATATAATCTTCATAAATTCTTTTTTTTTTTTATTTTTTTTAATTAATTTATTTTTTAAATTGGTGCATTGTAGTCATATATCAATCACATTGGAGTACAAGACTTGAGAGGATATACAAGCACACATCATCCAATTAGCCCTCCTCCAGCCCCCGTCCCATTCCCTCCCCCTCCCTCCATCCCACACTTCTTTGGTGATTTACTTTGATACATTTGTTTATGTACCTCCTGCGTTTTAAAGAGGCTCCGTCCTCCAGTATTACATACCCTCTGATTGGTCACATTAGTTGCTTCACTATAGGGCCCTTTCTATAGCTCAACCTCTTCCTGTTGCCCTTTTCCTCCTAGTTATTGCTGATTAAGAGAAGCGTCTGATTTATATTTTCTGCGATATTTCTCTGTGCATGCTGCGTTGCAAGTACCAATCCCACTCTTGATGGTCCCAGTAGTGGCCTGGCTACTCAGTGGACTGATCCAGAACTCGCTGGCTCAAGCAGCGGCCTTGCTTCATGGGAGGACCCAGTTCTGGTCTCGCTGGCCCCTGAACCGGTCAAACCCCTAAGCTGGCTTTGGTCCCGACCTTGGAGGCCCCAAAACTGGTAATGTCTCACAACAGGCTCCGATGACGGCCTCACTGGCCCCAGCACCGGCTTAACCCCTTGGCAGGCTCTTATCCTGGCCTCAGAGGCCCCAGTACCGGCCTTGCCTCAAGGCAGGCTCCGATGCCGGCCTAGCTGGCCCCAGCACCGGCCTAATCCCTCGGCAGGCTCCGATCCCGGCCTCGGAGACCCCACACTGGTCATGCCTCAAGGCAGGCTCCGATGCCGGCCTCGCTGGCCCCAGCACCGGCCTAACCCCTAGGCAGGCTCATATCCTGGCCTCGGAGGCCCCAGTACCGGCCCTGCCTCACGGCAGGCTCCGATGCCGGCCTCGCTGGCCCCAGTACCGGCCTAACCCCTCGGCATGCTCCGATCCCGGCCTCGGAGGCCCCAGCACTGGTCATGCCTCAAGGCAGGCTCCGATGCCGGCCTCGCTGGCCCCAGCACCGGCCTAACCCCTCAGCAGGCTCTTATCCTGGCCTCGGAAGCCCCAGTACCGGCCTTGCCTCACGGCAGGCTCCGATGCCGGCCTCGCTGGCCCCAGCACCGGCCTAACCCCTCGGCAAGCTCTTATCCTGGCCTTGGCGGCCCCAGTACCGGCTTTGCCTCACGGCAGGCTACGATGCCGGCCTCGCTGGCCCCAGCAGCGGCCTAACCCCTCGGCAGGCTCTTATCCTGGCCTCGAGGCCCCAGTACCGGCCTTGCCTCAAGGCAGGCTCCGATGCCGGCCTCGCTGGCCCCAGCACCGGCCTAACCCCTCGGCAGGCTCTTATCCTGGCCTCGGAGGCCCCAGTACCGGCCTTGCCTCACGGCAGGCTCCGATGCCGGCCTCACTGGCCCCAGCAGCGGCCTAACCCCTCGGCAGGCTCCGATCCCGGCCTCTGAGGCCCCAGTACCGGCCTTGCCTCAAGGCAGGATCCGATGCCGGCCTCGCTGGCCCCAGCACCGGCCTAACACCTCGGCAGGCTCCGATCCCGGCCTCAGAGGCCCCAGCACTGGTCATGCCTCAAGGCAGGCTCCGATGCCGGCCTCGCTGGCCCCAGCACCGGCCTAACCCCTCAGCAGGCTCTTATCCTGGCCTCGGAGGCCCCAGTACCGGCCTTGCCTCACGGCAGGCTCCGATGCCGGCCTCGCTGGCCCCAGCACCGGCCTAACCCCTCGGCATGCTCCGATCCCGGCCTCGGAGGCCCCAGCACTGGTCATGCCTCACGGCAGGCTCCGCTGCCGGCCTCGTTGGCCCCAGCACTGGCCTAACCCCTCGGCAAGCTCTTATCCTGGCCTTGGAGGCCCCAGTACTGGCCTTGCCTCACGGCAGGCTCCGATGCCGGCCTCGCTGGCCCCAGCACCGGCCTAACCCCTCGGCAGGCTCTTATCCTGGCCTCGAGGCCCCAGTACCGGCCTTGCCTCAAGGCAGGCTCCGATGCCGGCCTCGCTGGCCCCAGCACCGGACTAACCCCTCGGCAAGCTCTTATCCTGGCCTTGGAGGCCCCAGTACCGGCCTTGCCTCACGGCAGGCTCCGATGCCGGCCTCGCTGGCCCCAGCACCGGCCTAACCCCTCGGCAGGCTCTTATCCTGGCCTCGAGGCGCCAGTACCGGCCTTGCCTCAAGGCAGGCTCCGATGCCGGCCTCGCTGGCCCCAGCACCGGCCTAACCCCTCGGCAGGCTCCGATCCCGGCCTCGGAGGCCCCAGCACTGGTCATGCCTCAAGGCAGGCTCCGATGCCGGCCTCTCTGGCCCCAGCACCGGCCTAACCCCTCGGCAGGCTCTTATCCTGGCCTCGGAGGCCCCAGTACCGGCCTTGCCTCACGGCAGGCTCCGATGCCGGCCTCACTGGCCCCAGCAGCGGCCTAACCCCTCAGCAGGCTCTTATCCTGGCCTCGGAGGCCCCAGTACCAGCCTTGCCTCACGGCAGGCTCCGATGCCGGCCTCGCTGGCCCCAGTACCGGCCTAACCCCTCGGCATGCTCCGATCTTGGCCTCGGAGGCCCCAGCACTGGTCATGCCTCACGGCAGGCTCCGCTGCCGGCCTCGTTGGCCCCAGCACCGGCCTAACCCCTCGGCAAGCTCTTATCCTGGCCTTGGAGGCCCCAGTACCGGCCTTGCCTCACGGCAGGCTCCGATGCCGGCCTCGCTGGCCCCAGCACCGGCCTAACCCCTCGGCAGGCTCTTATCCTGGCCTCGAGGCCCCAGTACCGGCCTTGCCTCATGGCAGGCTCTGATGCCAGCCTCGCTGGCCCCAGCACCGGCCTAACCCCTCAGCAGGCTCCGGTCCCGTCCTCGGGGGCCCCAACACTGACCTTGCCTCACGGCAGGCTCCGATGCCGGCCTCGCTGACCCCAGCACCGGCCTAACCCCTCGGCAGGCTCCGATCCCGGCCTCGGAGGCCCCAGCACTGGTCATGCCTCAAGGCAGGCTCCGATGCCGGCCTCGCTGGCCCCAGCACCGGCCTAACCCCTCGGCAGGCTCTTATCCTGGCCTTGGAGGCCCCAGTACTGGCCTTGCCTCACGGCAGGCTCCGATGCCGGCCTCGCTGGCCCCAGCACCGGCCTAACCCCTCGGCAGGCTCTTATCCTGGCCTTGGAGGCCCCAGTACCGGCCTTGCCTCAAGGCAGGCTCCGATGCCGGCCTCGCTGGCCCCAGCACCGGCCTAACCCCTCGGCAGGCTCTTATCCTGGCCTCGGAGGCCCCAGTACCGGCCTTGCCTCACGGCAGGCTCCGATGCCGGCCTCGCTGGCCCCAGCACCGGCCTAACCCCTCGGCAGGCTCTTATCCTGGCCTCGAGGCGCCAGTACCGGCCTTGCCTCAAGGCAGGCTCCGATGCCGGCCTCGCTGGCCCCAGCACCGGCCTAACCCCTCGGCAGGCTCCGATCCCGGCCTCGGAGGCCCCAGCACTGGTCATGCCTCAAGGCAGGCTCCGATGCCGGCCTCTCTGGCCCCAGCACCGGCCTAACCCCTCGGCAGGCTCTTATCCTGGCCTCGGAGGCCCCAGTACCGGCCTTGCCTCACGGCAGGCTCCGATGCCGGCCTCACTGGCCCCAGCAGCGGCCTAACCCCTCAGCAGGCTCTTATCCTGGCCTCGGAGGCCCCAGTACCAGCCTTGCCTCACGGCAGGCTCCGATGCCGGCCTCGCTGGCCCCAGTACCGGCCTAACCCCTCGGCATGCTCCGATCTTGGCCTCGGAGGCCCCAGCACTGGTCATGCCTCACGGCAGGCTCCGCTGCCGGCCTCGTTGGCCCCAGCACCGGCCTAACCCCTCGGCAAGCTCTTATCCTGGCCTTGGAGGCCCCAGTACCGGCCTTGCCTCACGGCAGGCTCCGATGCCGGCCTCGCTGGCCCCAGCACCGGCCTAACCCCTCGGCAGGCTCTTATCCTGGCCTCGAGGCCCCAGTACCGGCCTTGCCTCATGGCAGGCTCTGATGCCAGCCTCGCTGGCCCCAGCACCGGCCTAACCCCTCAGCAGGCTCCGGTCCCGTCCTCGGGGGCCCCAACACTGACCTTGCCTCACGGCAGGCTCCGATGCCGGCCTCGCTGACCCCAGCACCGGCCTAACCCCTCGGCAGGCTCCGATCCCGGCCTCGGAGGCCCCAGCACTGGTCATGCCTCAAGGCAGGCTCCGATGCCGGCCTCGCTGGCCCCAGCACCGGCCTAACCCCTCGGCAGGCTCTTATCCTGGCCTTGGAGGCCCCAGTACTGGCCTTGCCTCACGGCAGGCTCCGATGCCGGCCTCGCTGGCCCCAGCACCGGCCTAACCCCTCGGCAGGCTCTTATCCTGGCCTCGAGGCCCCAGTACCGGCCTTGCCTCAAGGCAGGCTCCGATGCCGGCCTCGCTGGCCCCAGCACCGGACTAACCCCTCGGCAAGCTCTTATCCTGGCCTTGGAGGCCCCAGTACCGGCCTTGCCTCACGGCAGGCTCCGATGCCGGCCTCGCTGGCCCCAGCACCGGCCTAACCCCTCGGCAGGCTCTTATCCTGGCCTCGAGGCGCCAGTACCGGCCTTGCCTCAAGGCAGGCTCCGATGCCGGCCTCGCTGGCCCCAGCACCGGCCTAACCCCTCGGCAGGCTCCGATCCCGGCCTCGGAGGCCCCAGCACTGGTCATGCCTCAAGGCAGGCTCCGATGCCGGCCTCTCTGGCCCCAGCACCGGCCTAACCCCTCGGCAGGCTCTTATCCTGGCCTCGGAGGCCCCAGTACCGGCCTTGCCTCACGGCAGGCTCCGATGCCGGCCTCACTGGCCCCAGCAGCGGCCTAACCCCTCAGCAGGCTCTTATCCTGGCCTCGGAGGCCCCAGTACCAGCCTTGCCTCACGGCAGGCTCCGATGCCGGCCTCGCTGGCCCCAGTACCGGCCTAACCCCTCGGCATGCTCCGATCTTGGCCTCGGAGGCCCCAGCACTGGTCATGCCTCACGGCAGGCTCCGCTGCCGGCCTCGTTGGCCCCAGCACCGGCCTAACCCCTCGGCAAGCTCTTATCCTGGCCTTGGAGGCCCCAGTACCGGCCTTGCCTCACGGCAGGCTCCGATGCCGGCCTCGCTGGCCCCAGCACCGGCCTAACCCCTCGGCAGGCTCTTATCCTGGCCTCGAGGCCCCAGTACCGGCCTTGCCTCAAGGCAGGCTCCGATGCCGGCCTCATTGGCCCCAGCAGCGGCCTAACCCCTCGGCAGGCTCCGATCCCGGCCTCTGAGGCCCCAGTACCGGCCTTGCCTCAAGGCAGGCTCCGATGCCGGCCTCGCTGGCCCCAGCACCGGCCTAACCCCTCGGCAGGCTCCGATCCCGGCCTCGGAGGCCCCAGCACTGGTCATGCCTCAAGGCAGGCTCCGATGCCGGCCTCGCTGGCCCCAGCACCGGCCTAACCCCTCAGCAGGCTCTTATCCTGGCCTCGGAGGCCCCAGTACCGGCCTTGCCTCACGGCAGGCTCCGATCCTGGCCTCGGAGGCCCCAGCACTGGTCATGCCTCACGGCAGGCTCCGCTGCCGGCCTCGTTGGCCCCAGCACCGGCCTAACCCCTCGGCAAGCTCTTATCCTGGCCTTGGAGGCCCCAGTACCGGCCTTGCCTCACGGCAGGCTCCGATGCCGGCCTCGCTGGCCCCAGCACCGGCCTAACCCCTCAGCAGGCTCTTATCCTGGCCTCGAGGCCCCAGTACCGGCCTTGCCTCAAGGCAGGCTCCGATGCCGGCCTCGCTGGCCCCAGCACCGGCCTAACCCCTCGGCAAGCTCTTATCCTGGCCTCGGAGGCCCCAGTACCGGCCTTGCCTCACGGCAGGCTCCGATGCCGGCCTCACTGGCCCCAGCAGCGGCCTAACCCCTCGGCAGGCTCCGATCCCGGCCTCAGAGGCCCCAGTACGGCCTTGCCTCAAGGCAGGCTCCGATGCCGGCCTCGCTGGCCCCAGCACCGGCCTAACCCCTCAGCAGGCTCCGATCCCGGAT
The DNA here is from genome assembly GCF_963383645.1 of Muscardinus avellanarius. NCBI lineage: Eukaryota > Metazoa > Chordata > Mammalia > Rodentia > Gliridae > Muscardinus > Muscardinus avellanarius. Next base: position 33,523,159 of record NC_137797.1, read on the forward strand.
TTGGAGGCCCCAGCACTGGCTTTGCATCAAGGCAGGCTCCGATGCCGGCCTCGCTGGCCCCAGCACCGGCCTAACCCCTAGGCAGGCTCATATCCTGGCCTCGGAGGCCCCAGTACCGGCCCTGCCTCACGGCAGGCTCCGATGCCGGCCTCGCTGGCCCCAGTACCGGCCTAACCCCTCGGCATGCTCCGATCCCGGCCTCGGAGGCCCCAGCACTGGTCATGCCTCAAGGCAGGCTCCGATGCCGGCCTCGCTGGCCCCAGCACCGGCCTAACCCCTCAGCAGGCTCTTATCCTGGCCTCGGAAGCCCCAGTACCGGCCTTGCCTCACGGCAGGCTCCGATGCCGGCCTCGCTGGCCCCAGCACCGGCCTAACCCCTCGGCAAGTTCTTATCCTGGCCTTGGCGGCCCCAGTACCGGCTTTGCCTCACGGCAGGCTACGATGCCGGCCTCGCTGGCCCCAGCAGCGGCCTAACCCCTCGGCAGGCTCTTATCCTGGCCTCGAGGCCCCAGTACCGGCCTTGCCTCAAGGCAGGCTCCGATGCCGGCCTCGCTGGCCCCAGCACCGGCCTAACCCCTCGGCAGGCTCTTATCCTGGCCTCGGAGGCCCCAGTACCGGCCTTGCCTCACGGCAGGCTCCGATGCCGGCCTCACTGGCCCCAGCAGCGGCCTAACCCCTCGGCAGGCTCCGATCCCGGCCTCTGAGGCCCCAGTACCGGCCTTGCCTCAAGGCAGGATCCGATGCCGGCCTCGCTGGCCCCAGCACCGGCCTAACACCTCGGCAGGCTCCGATCCCGGCCTCAGAGGCCCCAGCACTGGTCATGCCTCAAGGCAGGCTCCGATGCCGGCCTCGCTGGCCCCAGCACCGGCCTAACCCCTCAGCAGGCTCTTATCCTGGCCTCGGAGGCCCCAGTACCGGCCTTGCCTCACGGCAGGCTCCGATGCCGGCCTCGCTGGCCCCAGCACCGGCCTAACCCCTCGGCATGCTCCGAACCCGGCCTCGGAGGCCCCAGCACTGGTCATGCCTCAAGGCAGGCTCCGATGCCGGCCTCGTTGGCCCCAGCACTGGCCTAACCCCTCGGCAAGCTCTTATCCTGGCCTTGGAGGCCCCAGTACTGGCCTTGCCTCACGGCAGGCTCCGATGCCGGCCTCGCTGGCCCCAGCACCGGCCTAACCCCTCGGCAGGCTCTTATCCTGGCCTCGAGGCCCCAGTACCGGCCTTGCCTCAAGGCAGGCTCCGATGCCGGCCTCGCTGGCCCCAGCACCGGACTAACCCCTCGGCAAGCTCTTATCCTGGCCTTGGAGGCCCCAGTACCGGCCTTGCCTCACGGCAGGCTCCGATGCCGGCCTCGCTGGCCCCAGCACCGGCCTAACCCCTCGGCAGGCTCTTATCCTGGCCTCGAGGCGCCAGTACCGGCCTTGCCTCAAGGCAGGCTCCGATGCCGGCCTCGCTGGCCCCAGCACCGGCCTAACCCCTCGGCAGGCTCCGATCCCGGCCTCGGAGGCCCCAGCACTGGTCATGCCTCAAGGCAGGCTCCGATGCCGGCCTCTCTGGCCCCAGCACCGGCCTAACCCCTCGGCAGGCTCTTATCCTGGCCTCGGAGGCCCCAGTACCGGCCTTGCCTCACGGCAGGCTCCGATGCCGGCCTCACTGGCCCCAGCAGCGGCCTAACCCCTCAGCAGGCTCTTATCCTGGCCTCGGAGGCCCCAGTACCAGCCTTGCCTCACGGCAGGCTCCGATGCCGGCCTCGCTGGCCCCAGTACCGGCCTAACCCCTCGGCATGCTCCGATCTTGGCCTCGGAGGCCCCAGCACTGGTCATGCCTCACGGCAGGCTCCGCTGCCGGCCTCGTTGGCCCCAGCACCGGCCTAACCCCTCGGCAAGCTCTTATCCTGGCCTTGGAGGCCCCAGTACCGGCCTTGCCTCACGGCAGGCTCCGATGCCGGCCTCGCTGGCCCCAGCACCGGCCTAACCCCTCGGCAGGCTCTTATCCTGGCCTCGAGGCCCCAGTACCGGCCTTGCCTCATGGCAGGCTCTGATGCCAGCCTCGCTGGCCCCAGCACCGGCCTAACCCCTCAGCAGGCTCCGGTCCCGTCCTCGGGGGCCCCAACACTGACCTTGCCTCACGGCAGGCTCCGATGCCGGCCTCGCTGACCCCAGCACCGGCCTAACCCCTCGGCAGGCTCCGATCCCGGCCTCGGAGGCCCCAGCACTGGTCATGCCTCAAGGCAGGCTCCGATGCCGGCCTCGCTGGCCCCAGCACCGGCCTAACCCCTCGGCAGGCTCTTATCCTGGCCTTGGAGGCCCCAGTACTGGCCTTGCCTCACGGCAGGCTCCGATGCCGGCCTCGCTGGCCCCAGCACCGGCCTAACCCCTCGGCAGGCTCTTATCCTGGCCTCGAGGCCCCAGTACCGGCCTTGCCTCAAGGCAGGCTCCGATGCCGGCCTCGCTGGCCCCAGCACCGGACTAACCCCTCGGCAAGCTCTTATCCTGGCCTTGGAGGCCCCAGTACCGGCCTTGCCTCACGGCAGGCTCCGATGCCGGCCTCGCTGGCCCCAGCACCGGCCTAACCCCTCGGCAGGCTCTTATCCTGGCCTCGAGGCGCCAGTACCGGCCTTGCCTCAAGGCAGGCTCCGATGCCGGCCTCGCTGGCCCCAGCACCGGCCTAACCCCTCGGCAGGCTCCGATCCCGGCCTCGGAGGCCCCAGCACTGGTCATGCCTCAAGGCAGGCTCCGATGCCGGCCTCTCTGGCCCCAGCACCGGCCTAACCCCTTGGCAGGCTCTTATCCTGGCCTCGGAGGCCCCAGTACCGGCCTTGCCTCACGGCAGGCTCCGATGCCGGCCTCACTGGCCCCAGCAGCGGCCTAACCCCTCAGCAGGCTCTTATCCTGGCCTCGGAGGCCCCAGTACCAGCCTTGCCTCACGGCAGGCTCCGATGCCGGCCTCGCTGGCCCCAGTACCGGCCTAACCCCTCGGCATGCTCCGATCTTGGCCTCGGAGGCCCCAGCACTGGTCATGCCTCACGGCAGGCTCCGCTGCCGGCCTCGTTGGCCCCAGCACCGGCCTAACCCCTCGGCAAGCTCTTATCCTGGCCTTGGAGGCCCCAGTACCGGCCTTGCCTCACGGCAGGCTCCGATGCCGGCCTCGCTGGCCCCAGCACCGGCCTAACCCCTCGGCAGGCTCTTATCCTGGCCTCGAGGCCCCAGTACCGGCCTTGCCTCAAGGCAGGCTCCGATGCCGGCCTCATTGGCCCCAGCAGCGGCCTAACCCCTCGGCAGGCTCCGATCCCGGCCTCTGAGGCCCCAGTACCGGCCTTGCCTCAAGGCAGGCTCCGATGCCGGCCTCGCTGGCCCCAGCACCGGCCTAACCCCTCGGCAGGCTCCGATCCCGGCCTCGGAGGCCCCAGCACTGGTCATGCCTCAAGGCAGGCTCCGATGCCGGCCTCGCTGGCCCCAGCACCGGCCTAACCCCTCAGCAGGCTCTTATCCTGGCCTCGGAGGCCCCAGTACCGGCCTTGCCTCACGGCAGGCTCCGATCCTGGCCTCGGAGGCCCCAGCACTGGTCATGCCTCACGGCAGGCTCCGCTGCCGGCCTCGTTGGCCCCAGCACCGGCCTAACCCCTCGGCAAGCTCTTATCCTGGCCTTGGAGGCCCCAGTACCGGCCTTGCCTCACGGCAGGCTCCGATGCCGGCCTCGCTGGCCCCAGCACCGGCCTAACCCCTCAGCAGGCTCTTATCCTGGCCTCGAGGCCCCAGTACCGGCCTTGCCTCAAGGCAGGCTCCGATGCCGGCCTCGCTGGCCCCAGCACCGGCCTAACCCCTCGGCAAGCTCTTATCCTGGCCTCGGAGGCCCCAGTACCGGCCTTGCCTCACGGCAGGCTCCGATGCCGGCCTCACTGGCCCCAGCAGCGGCCTAACCCCTCGGCAGGCTCCGATCCCGGCCTCAGAGGCCCCAGTACGGCCTTGCCTCAAGGCAGGCTCCGATGCCGGCCTCGCTGGCCCCAGCACCGGCCTAACCCCTCAGCAGGCTCCGATCCCGGATTTGGAGGCCCCAGCACTGGCTTTGCATCAAGGCAGGCTCCGATGCCGGCCTCGCTGGCCCCAGCACCGGCCTAACCCCTAGGCAGGCTCATATCCTGGCCTCGGAGGCCCCAGTACCGGCCCTGCCTCACGGCAGGCTCCGATGCCGGCCTCGCTGGCCCCAGTACCGGCCTAACCCCTCGGCATGCTCCGATCCCGGCCTCGGAGGCCCCAGCACTGGTCATGCCTCAAGGCAGGCTCCGATGCCGGCCTCGCTGGCCCCAGCACCGGCCTAACCCCTCAGCAGGCTCTTATCCTGGCCTCGGAAGCCCCAGTACCGGCCTTGCCTCACGGCAGGCTCCGATGCCGGCCTCGCTGGCCCCAGCACCGGCCTAACCCCTCGGCAAGTTCTTATCCTGGCCTTGGCGGCCCCAGTACCGGCTTTGCCTCACGGCAGGCTACGATGCCGGCCTCGCTGGCCCCAGCAGCGGCCTAACCCCTCGGCAGGCTCTTATCCTGGCCTCGAGGCCCCAGTACCGGCCTTGCCTCAAGGCAGGCTCCGATGCCGGCCTCGCTGGCCCCAGCACCGGCCTAACCCCTCGGCAGGCTCTTATCCTGGCCTCGGAGGCCCCAGTACCGGCCTTGCCTCACGGCAGGCTCCGATGCCGGCCTCACTGGCCCCAGCAGCGGCCTAACCCCTCGGCAGGCTCCGATCCCGGCCTCTGAGGCCCCAGTACCGGCCTTGCCTCAAGGCAGGATCCGATGCCGGCCTCGCTGGCCCCAGCACCGGCCTAACACCTCGGCAGGCTCCGATCCCGGCCTCAGAGGCCCCAGCACTGGTCATGCCTCAAGGCAGGCTCCGATGCCGGCCTCGCTGGCCCCAGCACCGGCCTAACCCCTCAGCAGGCTCTTATCCTGGCCTCGGAGGCCCCAGTACCGGCCTTGCCTCACGGCAGGCTCCGATGCCGGCCTCGCTGGCCCCAGCACCGGCCTAACCCCTCGGCATGCTCCGAACCCGGCCTCGGAGGCCCCAGCACTGGTCATGCCTCAAGGCAGGCTCCGATGCCGGCCTCGTTGGCCCCAGCACTGGCCTAACCCCTCGGCAAGCTCTTATCCTGGCCTTGGAGGCCCCAGTACTGGCCTTGCCTCACGGCAGGCTCCGATGCCGGCCTCGCTGGCCCCAGCACCGGCCTAACCCCTCGGCAGGCTCTTATCCTGGCCTCGAGGCCCCAGTACCGGCCTTGCCTCAAGGCAGGCTCCGATGCCGGCCTCGCTGGCCCCAGCACCGGACTAACCCCTCGGCAAGCTCTTATCCTGGCCTTGGAGGCCCCAGTACCGGCCTTGCCTCACGGCAGGCTCCGATGCCGGCCTCGCTGGCCCCAGCACCGGCCTAACCCCTCGGCAGGCTCTTATCCTGGCCTCGAGGCGCCAGTACCGGCCTTGCCTCAAGGCAGGCTCCGATGCCGGCCTCGCTGGCCCCAGCACCGGCCTAACCCCTCGGCAGGCTCCGATCCCGGCCTCGGAGGCCCCAGCACTGGTCATGCCTCAAGGCAGGCTCCGATGCCGGCCTCTCTGGCCCCAGCACCGGCCTAACCCCTCGGCAGGCTCTTATCCTGGCCTCGGAGGCCCCAGTACCGGCCTTGCCTCACGGCAGGCTCCGATGCCGGCCTCACTGGCCCCAGCAGCGGCCTAACCCCTCAGCAGGCTCTTATCCTGGCCTCGGAGGCCCCAGTACCAGCCTTGCCTCACGGCAGGCTCCGATGCCGGCCTCGCTGGCCCCAGTACCGGCCTAACCCCTCGGCATGCTCCGATCTTGGCCTCGGAGGCCCCAGCACTGGTCATGCCTCACGGCAGGCTCCGCTGCCGGCCTCGTTGGCCCCAGCACCGGCCTAACCCCTCGGCAAGCTCTTATCCTGGCCTTGGAGGCCCCAGTACCGGCCTTGCCTCACGGCAGGCTCCGATGCCGGCCTCGCTGGCCCCAGCACCGGCCTAACCCCTCGGCAGGCTCTTATCCTGGCCTCGAGGCCCCAGTACCGGCCTTGCCTCATGGCAGGCTCTGATGCCAGCCTCGCTGGCCCCAGCACCGGCCTAACCCCTCAGCAGGCTCCGGTCCCGTCCTCGGGGGCCCCAACACTGACCTTGCCTCACGGCAGGCTCCGATGCCGGCCTCGCTGACCCCAGCACCGGCCTAACCCCTCGGCAGGCTCCGATCCCGGCCTCGGAGGCCCCAGCACTGGTCATGCCTCAAGGCAGGCTCCGATGCCGGCCTCGCTGGCCCCAGCACCGGCCTAACCCCTCGGCAGGCTCTTATCCTGGCCTTGGAGGCCCCAGTACTGGCCTTGCCTCACGGCAGGCTCCGATGCCGGCCTCGCTGGCCCCAGCACCGGCCTAACCCCTCGGCAGGCTCTTATCCTGGCCTCGAGGCCCCAGTACCGGCCTTGCCTCAAGGCAGGCTCCGATGCCGGCATCGCTGGCCCCAGCACCGGACTAACCCCTCGGCAAGCTCTTATCCTGGCCTTGGAGGCCCCAGTACCAGCCTTGCCTCACGGCAGGCTCCGATGCCGGCCTCGCTGGCCCCAGCACCGGCCTAACCCCTCGGCAGGCTCTTATCCTGGCCTCGGAGGCCCCAGTACCAGCCTTGCCTCACGGCAGGCTCCGATGCCGGCCTCTCTGGCCCCAGCACCGGCCTAACCCCTCGGCAGGCTCTTATCCTGGCCTCGGAGGCCCCAGTACCGGCCCAGCCTCACGGCAGGCTCCGATGCCGGCCTCACTGGCCCCAGCAGCGGCCTAACCCCTCAGCAGGCTCTTATCCTGGCCTCGGAGGCCCCAGTACCAGCCTTGCCTCACGGCAGGCTCCGATGCCGGCCTCGCTGGCCCCAGTACCGGCCTAACCCCTCGGCATGCTCCGATCTTGGCCTCGGAGGCCCCAGCACTGGTCATGCCTCACGGCAGGCTCCGCTGCCGGCCTCGTTGGCCCCAGCACCGGCCTAACCCCTCGGCAAGCTCTTATCCTGGCCTTGGAGGCCCCAGTACCGGCCTTGCCTCACGGCAGGCTCCGATGCCGGCCTCGCTGGCCCCAGCACCGGCCTAACCCCTCGGCAGGCTCTTATCCTGGCCTCGAGGCCCCAGTACCGGCCTTGCCTCAAGGCAGGCTCCGATGCCGGCCTCATTGGCCCCAGCAGCGGCCTAACCCCTCGGCAGGCTCCGATCCCGGCCTCTGAGGCCCCAGTACCGGCCTTGCCTCAAGGCAGGCTCCGATGCCGGCCTCGCTGGCCCCAGCACCGGCCTAACCCCTCGGCAGGCTCCGATCCCGGCCTCGGAGGCCCCAGCACTGGTCATGCCTCAAGGCAGGCTCCGATGCCGGCCTCGCTGGCCCCAGCACCGGCCTAACCCCTCAGCAGGCTCTTATCCTGGCCTCGGAGGCCCCAGTACCGGCCTTGCCTCACGGCAGGCTCCGATCCTGGCCTCGGAGGCCCCAGCACTGGTCATGCCTCACGGCAGGCTCCGCTGCCGGCCTCGTTGGCCCCAGCACCGGCCTAACCCCTCGGCAAGCTCTTATCCTGGCCTTGGAGGCCCCAGTACCGGCCTTGCCTCACGGCAGGCTCCGATGCCGGCCTCGCTGGCCCCAGCACCGGCCTAACCCCTCAGCAGGCTCTTATCCTGGCCTCGAGGCCCCAGTACCGGCCTTGCCTCAAGGCAGGCTCCGATGCCGGCCTCGCTGGCCCCAGCACCGGCCTAACCCCTCGGCAAGCTCTTATCCTGGCCTCGGAGGCCCCAGTACCGGCCTTGCCTCACGGCAGGCTCCGATGCCGGCCTCACTGGCCCCAGCAGCGGCCTAACCCCTCGGCAGGCTCCGATCCCGGCCTCAGAGGCCCCAGTACGGCCTTGCCTCAAGGCAGGCTCCGATGCCGGCCTCGCTGGCCCCAGCACCGGCCTAACCCCTCAGCAGGCTCCGATCCCGGATTTGGAGGCCCCAGCACTGGCTTTGCATCAAGGCAGGCTCCGATGCCGGCCTCGCTGGCCCCAGCACCGGCCTAACCCCTAGGCAGGCTGATATCCTGGCCTCGGAGGCCCCAGTACCGGCCCTGCCTCACGGCAGGCTCTGATGCCGGCCTCGCTGGCCCCAGTACCGGCCTAACCCCTCGGCATGCTCCGATCCCGGCCTCGGAGGCCCCAGCACTGGTCATGCCTCAAGGCAGGCTCCGATGCCGGCCTCGCTGGCCCCAGCACCGGCCTAACCCCTCAGCAGGCTCTTATCCTGGCCTCGGAAGCCCCAGTACCGGCCTTGCCTCACGGCAGGCTCCGATGCCGGCCTCGCTGGCCCCAGCACCGGCCTAACCCCTCGGCAAGCTCTTATCCTGGCCTTGGCGGCCCCAGTACCGGCTTTGCCTCACGGCAGGCTACGATGCCGGCCTCGCTGGCCCCAGCAGCGGCCTAACCCCTCGGCAGGCTCTTATCCTGGCCTCGAGGCCCCAGTACCGGCCTTGCCTCAAGGCAGGCTCCGATGCCCGCCTCGCTGGCCCCAGCACCGGCCTAACCCCTCGGCAGGCTCTTATCCTGGCCTCGGAGGCCCCAGTACCGGCCTTGCCTCACGGCAGGCTCCGATGCCGGCCTCACTGGCCCCAGCAGCGGCCTAACCCCTCGGCAGGCTCCGATCCCGGCCTCTGAGGCCCCAGTACCGGCCTTGCCTCAAGGCAGGATCCGATGCCGGCCTCGCTGGCCCCAGCACCGGCCTAACACCTCGGCAGGCTCCGATCCCGGCCTCAGAGGCCCCAGCACTGGTCATGCCTCAAGGCAGGCTCCGATGCCGGCCTCGCTGGCCCCAGCACCGGCCTAACCCCTCAGCAGGCTCTTATCCTGGCCTCGGAGGCCCCAGTACCGGCCTTGCCTCACGGCAGGCTCCGATGCCGGCCTCGCTGGCCCCAGCACCGGCCTAACCCCTCGGCATGCTCCGATCCCGGCCTCGGAGGCCCCAGCACTGGTCATGCCTCACGGCAGGCTCCGCTGCCGGCCTCGTTGGCCCCAGCACTGGCCTAACCCCTCGGCAAGCTCTTATCCTGGCCTTGGAGGCCCCAGTACTGGCCTTGCCTCACGGCAGGCTCCGATGCCGGCCTCGCTGGCCCCAGCACCGGCCTAACCCCTCGGCAGGCTCTTATCCTGGCCTCGAGGCCCCAGTACCGGCCTTGCCTCAAGGCAGGCTCCGATGCCGGCCTCGCTGGCCCCAGCACCGGACTAACCCCTCGGCAAGCTCTTATCCTGGCCTTGGAGGCCCCAGTACCGGCCTTGCCTCACGGCAGGCTCCGATGCCGGCCTCGCTGGCCCCAGCACCGGCCTAACCCCTCGGCAGGCTCTTATCCTGGCCTCGAGGCGCCAGTACCGGCCTTGCCTCAAGGCAGGCTCCGATGCCGGCCTCGCTGGCCCCAGCACCGGCCTAACCCCTCGGCAGGCTCCGATCCCGGCCTCGGAGGCCCCAGCACTGGTCATGCCTCAAGGCAGGCTCCGATGCCGGCCTCTCTGGCCCCAGCACCGGCCTAACCCCTCGGCAGGCTCTTATCCTGGCCTCGGAGGCCCCAGTACCGGCCTTGCCTCACGGCAGGCTCCGATGCCGGCCTCACTGGCCCCAGCAGCGGCCTAACCCCTCAGCAGGCTCTTATCCTGGCCTCGGAGGCCCCAGTACCAGCCTTGCCTCACGGCAGGCTCCGATGCCGGCCTCGCTGGCCCCAGTACCGGCCTAACCCCTCGGCATGCTCCGATCTTGGCCTCGGAGGCCCCAGCACTGGTCATGCCTCACGGCAGGCTCCGCTGCCGGCCTCGTTGGCCCCAGCACCGGCCTAACCCCTCGGCAAGCTCTTATCCTGGCCTTGGAGGCCCCAGTACCGGCCTTGCCTCACGGCAGGCTCCGATGCCGGCCTCGCTGGCCCCAGCACCGGCCTAACCCCTCGGCAGGCTCTTATCCTGGCCTCGAGGCCCCAGTACCGGCCTTGCCTCAAGGCAGGCTCCGATGCCGGCCTCATTGGCCCCAGCAGCGGCCTAACCCCTCGGCAGGCTCCGATCCCGGCCTCTGAGGCCCCAGTACCGGCCTTGCCTCAAGGCAGGCTCCGATGCCGGCCTCGCTGGCCCCAGCACCGGCCTAACCCCTCGGCAGGCTCCGATCCCGGCCTCGGAGGCCCCAGCACTGGTCATGCCTCAAGGCAGGCTCCGATGCCGGCCTCGCTGGCCCCAGCACCGGCCTAACCCCTCAGCAGGCTCTTATCCTGGCCTCGGAGGCCCCAGTACCGGCCTTGCCTCACGGCAGGCTCCGATCCTGGCCTCGGAGGCCCCAGCACTGGTCATGCCTCACGGCAGGCTCCGCTGCCGGCCTCGTTGGCCCCAGCACCGGCCTAACCCCTCGGCAAGCTCTTATCCTGGCCTTGGAGGCCCCAGTACCGGCCTTGCCTCACGGCAGGCTCCGATGCCGGCCTCGCTGGCCCCAGCACCGGCCTAACCCCTCAGCAGGCTCTTATCCTGGCCTCGAGGCCCCAGTACCGGCCTTGCCTCAAGGCAGGCTCCGATGCCGGCCTCGCTGGCCCCAGCACCGGCCTAACCCCTCGGCAAGCTCTTATCCTGGCCTCGGAGGCCCCAATACCGGCCTTGCCTCACGGCAGGCTCCGATGCCGGCCTCACTGGCCCCAGCAGCGGCCTAACCCCTCGGCAGGCTCCGATCCCGGCCTCAGAGGCCCCAGTACGGCCTTGCCTCAAGGCAGGCTCCGATGCCGGCCTCGCTGGCCCCAGCACCGGCCTAACCCCTCAGCAGGCTCCGATCCCGGATTTGGAGGCCCCAGCACTGGCTTTGCATCAAGGCAGGCTCCGATGCCGGCCTCGCTGGCCCCAGCACCGGCCTAACCCCTCAGCAGGCTCTTATCCTGGCCTCGGAGGCCCCAGTACCGGCCTTGCCTCACGGCAGACTCCGATGCCGGCCTCGCTGGCCCCAGCACCGTCCTAACCCCTCGGCAGGCTCCGATGCCGGCCTCGCTGGCCCCAGCACCGGCCTAACCCCTTGGCAGGCTCTTATCCCGGCCTCGGAGGTCCCAGTACCGGCCTTGCCTCATGGCAGGCTCCGATGCCAGCCTCGCTAGCCCCAGCACCAGCCTAACCCCTCGGCAGGCTCTTATGCTGGCCTCGGAGGCCCCAGTACCGGCCTTGCCTCAAGGCAGGCTCCGATGCCGGCCTTGGTGGCCCCAGCACCGGCCTAACCCCTCGGCAGGCTCTTATCCTGGCCTCGGAGGCCCAAGTACCGGCCTTGCCTCATGGCAGGCTCTGATGCCAGCCTCGCTGGCCCCAGCACCGGCCTAACCCCTCAGCAGGCTCCGGTCCCGTCCTCGGGGGCCCCAACACTGACCTTGCCTCACGGCAGGCTCCGATGCCGGCCTCGCTGACCCCAGCACCGGCCTAACCCCTCAGCAAGTTCCGGACCCGACCTCGGAGGCCCTAGCACAAGCCTTGCATCATGGCAGGCTCCAATGCCGGCCTCGCTGGCCCCAGCATCGGTCTAACCCCTCTGCAGGTTCCAATCCCAGCCACGGAGGCCTCAGTAGTGGCCTTGCCTCACAGCAAGCTCTGATGTCGGCCACTGGCCCCGGCGCCCGCCTAACCCCTCAGCAGGTTCCGATCACTGTCTCTGTGGTTATTATTTCAAAGGTTCCAGTTGTAATGTATCAGATCTCTGCCTCCCCCGAATATTGGCCACTGGCATTGCCACTGCCTCCACCGTTTCAAATCCTTCTCAGGCTCTTTTTCCACTCTGAATGTTGTCCAGTGTTCCGAAGCATGCGTGATGGTAGCATTCGACATTTGGTGTAATTTCTCCAAAAAAATAAAGTTGGTAAGATCCGGTTTCTGCTTCTCCTGAATACAAGTCTCCACCACCATAGCGAAGAACTCTTTCAACACCGCATTTCTCCTTGGTCTCCGCTAAACTCTCTCCTTATATGTGATGTCTGAGATTCTTAACAATATAGAGAAATAGCAGTCCTCTTTCATGGCGAATTTTTCCATAAGTTCCAGTGCATTTAGATAAGTTTTTTCTGCATCTCCAGTGTCCTGGCATCCATGACGGCTTTCTTACCACCTCTCCGATGTTTTTCTTTATCTTTTTCTGTTCTGGGCCCGGTTTCTCCAGGGGTCTGATGTGCTACTCGCAGTTCGGCCGGGACCCAGAGTCCCGCGATCCGGGCCCCAGCTGGCGTGCCCTGTGCTCGACCCCCCGCCCAGAACCCAGCATCTTACTGTGCCTGGTTTCTCCAGGGGTCTGGCGTGCTACTCGCAGTTCTGCCTGGGGCCCAGAGTCCCGGGACCCGGGCCCCATCTGGCGTGCCCAGCCCGTGACCCCCGCCCAGAACCCAGCGTCTTACTGGGTCTGGTTTCTCCAGGGGTCTGGCGTGCTACGCGCAGTTCGGCCGGGGCCCAGAGTCCCGCGACCCGGGCCCCATCTGGCGTGCCCCGCCCGCGACCCCCGCCCAGAACCCAGCGTCTTACTGGGCCTGGTTTCTCCAGGGGTCTGGCGTGCTACTCGCAGTTCTGCCTGGGGCCCAGAGTCCCGCGACCCGGGCCCCATCTGGTGTGCCCAGCCCGCGACCCCCGCCCAGAACCCAGCGTCTTACTGGGCCTGGTTTCTCCAGGGGTCTGGTGTGCTATGCGCAGTTCGGCCGGGGCCCAGAGTCCCGCGACCCGGGCCCCATCTGGCGTGCCCAGCCCGCGACCCCCGCCCAGAACCCAGCGTCTTACTGGGCCTGGTTTCTCCAGGGGTCTGGCATGCTACTCGCAGTTCTGCCTGGGGCCCAGAGTCCCGCCTAAATGTATATTTTTACATGTCAATGTATCCAAAATATTATACAAATGAAAGGTGTTCTAAGCACTGAGACAGGTTAGTGAGGAGACCTGTTGAAGCATTTTTTCTTTTTTTCTTTTTAAAATTAATTAATTTATTTTTTGCCTGTCTGGGAATGGAATCCAGGGACATTCGACCTTCGAGCTACACCCCCTGCCCTATTTTTTTTATTCTTTATTTTGAAACAGGGTCTCACTAAGAGGGTATTACTAAGTAGCTGAGACTGTCTGTGAACCGAGATCTTCAGGTCTCCGCCTCCTGAATGCTGGGATTACAAGCGTGTGCCACCATTCCTGGCTTGTTGGAGCATTTTTTCAAAACCCTCAAATCTTGTTATATTAGTGATATCCTATTCAAAGGATGTCATACTCATAATTTCTAAGAGTAACAAAATCATTTCATTTTTTCCTGTGCCTATTATTATCATCTATTTGAAAGCTACAGTAAGAAATACATTTTCTTTCTTTCTTTTTTTTTTTTTTTTGGTGGTACTGGGGTTCCTGGAAGCCCTTCTACCTCCGGGCTACACTCCCAGACCTCTTTTTACATTTTATATTTGGAAACAGGGTCTCCTAAGCCAGCGCGCGGCTGGCTTCGAACCTGCGCGATCCTCCTGTCTCTGCCTCCCAAGCGCGGGGATTACAAGCGTGTGCCACCACGCCCGGCCAGAAATATATTTTCATTGAAGGACAAGAAAAGGATTCTACACAGTGGGGGGAAAAAAACTAAAAGCAGAAGGTCATCTATTGAGTTACTAAGAGTACAAGCTATTTTCTTGATAAGAAAGTGTTAACTTTTATTTCATCTGTGAGCAAGCTACATGATCATGCCCATATTTGGTGCAGTAGAAGATGTTGAATGAACAAATGGGGCATCTGTGGAAGCCCGAGGAGAGCTAACATCTTCCAAATAAATGTCGGGGCAAAAATAAACAATCAAGGAACAGGTCTGTTTGAGTCCACCGTTGGCTCTAAAAATAGTCCTAGCATGAAAATAGAGTCAAGTGTTTTACAAAGTACCTTGGCAATAAAAAGTGCTATTCCAGTGAGGTGCAAGCCTTAGGAATTCAAAGAGTTGGGCAAAGTGACTAAATGGCTAAGTTATAAACACAGGTTGCTAAAGACAGAAGCATTTAAAATAATGAGATGCATGGTGGGAACCCCTGCGTGCAGCACCATAAATCCGACTAACTAAAGTCAGCAAGATGCAAAACAGCAGCCGAAACAAAAGGTCTGAGAGACTTGTAGGAAAAAGGTCAGTGGAGGAAATGTGAATAACTTAGCAGGAATAGTAATGGACAATGCCTGCCCGTCTTTCTACGTGACCAGAGAGCATTACTATTTGAAAGTACTCAAATAAAGATGAAATACTAGAATGTTAAAATGCATTTTGTGTGTTTACTGCAAGGTGGTTGATGTTAATCCTTTCAAATCTCTGTTCAGTATTAAAGCTTAGAGAACCCTTCATATGGCAGCAAGGAGTCATTTTTCAAAGGGGGTGTAATGGAAGGATAATCCTAATATTTGTCGCTTGATTTTTAGGGCTCATTCAGCTCATGTGGAATGAGGACTCGTTTTGCAGGTTGATTATGAAACATTATAAATCTCAAAATTTAGCCAGAGCATGTGCAGGAATAAGTTCCAAATGATCCATCATGTGAGATGGGGGAGTCCGCATGATGCAGGCAGGCTCAGCTCCAGTTATAATGTTGACACTTCCTGTAAATGTGATACTTCCTGTACATCTTAAGTGATCAAGACATTTTATAATAACATATTTATTATGCAGAATAAATCTAGATAACAAACAAAGACTTCCACTTGTGACCTTGATGTCTGCATTTCTTCCCTGGGGACCCTTGGTACAGGATAAAATAGCACAACAGACGGCTGTGCACTGAATGCAGTACTTGGATTTAAAGCCTGGTCTGTTGATGTAAACCTGTAATTCTTCTAAGCATGACAGGAATGGTAGTTAGTTTTATGTATTGACTTGGTTAACCCTTACTACCCAAATTTTTGTTAAACAGTAGTTCAAATGTTTCTGTGTGTATATATATATATGTGTATATATATATATATACATATATATATAGATATATATATATATAGATAGATATAGATATATAGATATAGATATAACTAAATTTGAATCAATAGACTGAGTAAAGCAGTTTACTCTCCATATAGTGGATAAGCTTTATCCACCCACCTGAAGGCCTTAGGAGAAAAGGCCAAGGTTATCTAAGGAAGAAGAAATAAAGCCTCCAGGCAATCTTGCGACTGGAGAATATACTGTCAGCTCCTCTCCTGCCTGCCCTTGTGGATGTTGGAATTGCCAGCCTCCATGATCATTTGAGACAGTTCTTTAAGTTGTATATACGTGCCTGTGCATCTCTATGTGTGTGTGTGTGACATCTGCTTTATATGACATCTGACTAATCCTGTTTACTTGGAGAACCCTGACCAACAGTATACCAGAAAAAAGAGGAATTCCCCAACCTCTTCAATGTTTGGCTATCAGTGGGCCTGAAGCACCTCTGAAGGTAGGTAGGCTGCTATCATCAAAAATCCTGAAGATCACTGGGTAAATATACAGGCTGTATTGACTTTCTTTAGCTGCCAACTTGAAATATAAGATTTTCACTTAACTTTGGAGTAGATAATATACATCTGAATGCATCTATTTTCTAGTTGCATTTTACTCCAAATTTATATCCCAAAACTAATTGAAAAGGATAAAAATGAATGATAAATAAATACAAAGTCTTTGGAAATTGCTATAATTCCTAAACTCATATTGCGATGCATATTTAGACTGAAAGAAAAGAACACGCTTAACAAAATACAAAATGCTTCAGATCCTGAGCCAGAAACAAACCACCTCACCTTCAAATAGGTTGTCATATTCCAAAAGACAAAATATTTTTTCAACTAGAATGTCCTGTTAGACCTATTTGATAGCCCAGAATTATGAAAGGGAAGCACTTAGAAAAGATCGTGGTGGTGTACATGCCACTTGCATTGTCCATGACCTAGTTCCTGATTCCAAGAACACAGCCCATTGTAAAGAGGGACTAAAAGACTAAAGAAAGATTATGAAATCCATGTAGCTAAACTGGACAATCCAAGAAGACATTTGCTTTCAGGATGAAGAAAATAACATATTGGATGAAAGTGGCATTTGAAGTAAATCTCAAAACTGTTCAACAGAAGATCTCACTACCATTTAAAGCTCTGTAATATTTAGAAAGATTTTACCATGGTAACTAGTCCCCCAAAAAATAGAAAGGGGAAAACAGACTAAAAAGAAAGAAAGAGTAAAGACACATGAGCCAAAGGCTACTGAAAAACACGAACTAATAAAACTATACTGTTCTACATAATTATGATTAATCCTAAAAGAAAGAAGTGAGAAAATAGAAGCACAAATGAGTCATGCAAGTGCACAAAAAAGTGATTGTAAAGCCATGGCAATGGATGAAAAGAATTCTTATAAAACTCAGGAAATTAAAAAGTAAAAAGATCATCATGGTGAAAAATACAGGAACAACAAAAAATGGCATAAACAACTGACAAGTTCAGAAATACAGACAGACATTGGTGAGAAAAGATATCACCAGATGAAATGAAAATAATATATAGGCTAGATTTAAGAGAACGTAGTTGAGATTTAACATTTGCATGGTGATTATTTCTGAAAATAAAAAAGAAATAGTTTAAAAGTCTTGAGTGATATTTGCACATACACAGATACACAAATGTGTATATGTGTGTTGGGGGGACACTGGGGATCGAACCCAGTGGCATTCTACCTCTGAAGTACACCCCTATCCCTATTCTATTTTATTTAATTTTTTTTTTAAACTGGGTCTCACTAAGTTGCTGAGGCTGGCCACAAGCCTGTGATCCTCCTGCCTCAGCCTCTCAAGTTCTGTGTTCACATGTATTCTGATTCTTTTATTCCAGGAACATGGCACTATCGCAGTCTCATTTCCTGTAGTAGACATGGGCCGTGTGACTGAGTTGAGCAAATAAAATATGAATAGTCAATGCTCTGTGTTCATTGGCCAGAGTCACTCTTCTCCCCATTGGGTCAACTATGAAAACTATCCAGAAGAGCGTATGGCATCAGCTACGGAGCCTGAGGGACAAAAATCAGCATATCCCCTCATGACCAATTTCAGACTTACAGTATGAGCACAAAATGAACACTTATTGTGTCAAACCATTAAGATTTTAGTTCCATAGCATAATTTGAACTAAGATAAAACTAATGTAGAAATAAATGTATTCCTGTCCGGAAAGTCTTAGTAGAGTATTAAGCTTGAATAAGTTTAGAAATACATATGTAACCAATTTATTAAAAAAAATTGGAAATTTACTTACATTTTTATCTCTATGTGTTTTTGTTAATTTTATTAATGCATTTTTAGTTTGGTTGTTGATTTCATTGTTTGCCATCTTAAATCAGAGGGGCCAAAAAACTTAAAAAAATATTCTTTGAAAATCACAAACCAAGTATAAAAATGCAAACAGTTCTCAAATGATGAAGTCAATGAGTTATTTTATTCACTATAGTACTTTGTGAACTACTTGATGTAAGAGGCTATGTTCTTCCCTTCCTTTCTTTCTTTCTTTCTTTCTTTCTTTCTTTCTTTCTTTCTTTCTTTCTTTCTTTCCTTCTTTCTTCTCTTTCTTTTTATTTTTGCCAAGTAAGGTGCATGGAATTATATCAGAGAGAAATAAACTTCTCTTGGACAGAGTAGAATTATTAGTGGTTTCTATGTTGCCTGATTCTTTCAACTGGCTTAGAATTATGAATGAGGCCAGTTGGACTCCATATATATGTGCACAATTTAAAAGGTTTCTGGATGTTCTTTACTTTGTATAACACGACTTTTATTTGAATCATCTTAGTTACACAGGCTACCAAATGTATTGTAAGTCAAGTTGAAGACTGAAAGAGATGATTGATAGAAGCCATTATATAATTATGCCAAAGTAATTTTTTATAAACTGGTTTGGAAATGACATAACAGCATTTTACAATTAAAATGAAGTTCAAATTGAGACATCTGCAAATGTAACTGACAGGGTTTTACTCTTTCTCCCTTTGAAAGCTAAACGATCAGTCATGTTCTGGGAAATGAATTACATACACGAGACTGTGCACATAAATATCTCAGTTTAAATCTCTTCTTAGAATACCATAATTCTTCTCCTACATTACACACTTACCTCTATCCAAATAATATATGTAGTCCTTAAAACCTCTGAAGAACTTTCACCTTCATCTTTAATACAGAAGAGAAGAGGGTAGAGGATTTTTTTTCCAGGTAAATCTTTTTTTTTTTTTTTTTTTTTTTTTTGCGGGTCTGGGGATGGAACCCAGGGGCATTTGACCTCCGAGCTACACCCCCTGCCCTATTTTTTATTCTTTATTTTGAAACCGGGTCTCACTGAGTTGCAGAGGGCCTCACTAAGTAGCTGAGGCTGTCTGCGAACCGCGATCCTCCAGGTCTCAGCCTCCCGAATGCTGGGATTACAAGCGTGCGCCACCACGCCCGGCTGCCAGGTAAATCTTGTAAGTACAAGTGTCACCAGTCCCCACTGGCTTGCATTTTGGCTCCTGTCTTTGGCTAAAAATATTATTACACTGTTTTGGGTCTCCCTACCTTTTATCATTCCTACCCTTTCTTTGCTGCAGTTTCTTCCTCTCTGGCTATTTGATTATAGACACTTGAGTGGATCCAATTTACTGCTGTATTCTTTTGCTCACCTTGATGAGCACCTTCAACTTTTATGGCTGAAAGTTTCATCCTCCTACCAATGACTTCCAATTTAATGTCACCAGTCCTAACCAATTTCTTGAGCTGCACATCTTAATTTTCAGTTTCTCACCAGACATGCCAACTGGAATTCTCTGCAAACTCTTCAGACTTAACATATCTGAAAGATGACACTATAATCTCATCTAGACATTTCTTATACCAATGATTTTCAACTCCAGGTTTGGAGAGGGAAGCTGGGGTGGTTAAGAAGTTGAATTTTAATCAGGAGGATGTTTGGTGGCTTACAACCAATTTATTTCCACATAATTTGTGCCTGAATTTCTTGAAGCAGGAAACTGGAGAAGTGAACATAAAATAAAATAAAAACCTTGTGGGTGGTTCTGCCCAACCTTCATCCTCCTAGCTCCAGGAATGATTGTGAGGCTCATGGCTGTCCAGACTCTGTGCTCCTTGTCCATTCTGTGCAGCTGCCACCAACATATGACATCAGTGCACCTGGGACAATGCCTAGGGGTTTCCTATTTATACCAGCAGGGGCAGACAGAGAGAGAAGAGGCTGACAACTTCTGGATAATGTCCTAATTCTAAAACATCTCTCTAACATCTGTTTCATTTTTATTTTTTACATCTAGTCCCTCAACAACAGCTTTACTTAGGAATGCTGAGATTACTTTAACTTCTGTTGTGACCTAATGGGTAAATGCTCTGCCTTTAGTTTTTTCCAATTCCATCCACCCTACATACCTCTTAGAGAAGTATAAATACGATGTGTGTACATATATAATTTTAGTATAATTTAAATAATATACAGTTAATCAATATTTGGTGAACACTTTGATAAATTTTGAAACTATATGTAGTCATGTAACCACTATGATCATCATGATATAGAATATATCTACACCTGGCAAAGTTTTCTTTTCCCTCTTTGTAGAATAGTATTTACTATCTTCCAATCCTAAGCACCACTAACATTAGAAAGATAGATAGATGATAGATAGATGATAGATGACTGTAGTTGTGTTTTGAAATCTAAATAAATGAAAATATATTATGTGGCAAAAGTTTAATTATTTCTGGCTTATTTTATTGAGTATAATAATTCTGAAATGTATCAATAATATATATTATTGAATATATATATATATATATATATATATATATATATATATATAATCAGTAGATATTTATCACTGAGAAGTTATCCTAAGGTACAGCTATGCCACAAAGTGGTATGTTTATTAATTCAACAGTTGTTATGCATTTGAATTATTTCTAATTTTCAGATAATAAGAATCTAAGTATTTATGAGATTTTACTATTTCATTTTTCTTAGGTAAATATTTAGGAGTATGATAACTGTATCCCAAAGTGAATATAGTTTTGCATTCCCACCATGAATGGGTGACCATTCCAGTTTCAGTATCACTACCAACATTTGGTATTATTAATCTTTGTAACTTAACAATGCCTTTTGAAAACAACTTTTATGTTTAAGTAAGTCCAATTTAACAATTTTTTTCCTTGGGTTATGCATTCGGTAGCACATCTAGTAAATTATTGTACAACCTAAAGTCATGATGATTTTGTCCTTGTTTTCTTCTAGAGTTTTAGGTTTAGTTTCTACATTTGAGTCTAAAATTCTGTCAGGCAACTTGTGTATTTGATATGAGATAAAGACCACTGTTATTTTTCTTTAAATAGAAATATCCAGTTGTTATAATGCTATTGTTGAAAAGACTTTTCTTTGACGATTTAATCACATTGGCTCCTTTTTTGACATTTCAAATTATTGACTCTATTTTATTTCATTTACCTATATGTTGAGTTTACTGTTTTGATCACTAAAGTTTTATAGTAAACTATGAAATATCCAATAAGTCTTTTAATTTTGTTCTTTTCCACAATTACCCTGGTTGTTTTAGGTACTAGTCCTAGTTTTTAGTGTATAGAAATTGAACACATGTTGTTAAAAATGACCCTAAATATCTCAGTTCATTATATGGTGCTATGTCGGGAATCCAGCCCGACAGCTGGCGGGGCTTGGAGAGATGATGAGTACTGACGACTTGAACACAAACCCACAAGCTGGGAGTCAAGTCAAGCAAGATCTCATTTATTTCTCTCCAAACAATCATATTTATAGCACCAAGCCATGAGCGGAATTCCCATAAGAAATAGCCTAGCCTATCCGGGATAAAGATCACTAGCACATAGTTTACAGCCAATCCCAGGCCAGTACATGAGCCATTCATGTGTGCAGAAAGCTCCTTTAAAGGTAGAAAGGGAAAAACCGCTCTGTCTCCCCACCCATAATGAATGGGGAAACCATGCCTTCGTAGCTTCCTCCAGGCGCCATCTTTGCCCCTTTTCTGCTGAATCACTTTACTTAGTTTTGCCTTAGGCTGTAGGCCTCAGGCTGAGGAAGGCTGCATCTCCTTATGCGCTGTATGGACACACCCCATCATATCCCCCATTTTCTTTTATTTTATTGGGACTGTGCCTGTCTTAGGTTGTCCCCATTGAGTACCGGGGATTACCCGTCATTGGATAGTACAGATCGATGCTGTACTTCCTGTCTTAGGTTTCCATGGCCCCTGGGAATCTTAACCCGTCATTGGCTACCCTTCAATATGCTGTGATTTTTCCCATCTGGGGAAATTGTAAGGCAGGAGAGGGGTGGTCATATTCAGAGCGCCAATCCTAAGATTTATTTTCTTTGCTGGCAAGCCTTTGGTAATGCACTTCTATTTGGTTGATTTTAACAGAAACTGGACTAATCTATTAAAATCACAGGGGTCTACGATGCACAAACTATGATAAACAGCAAGGGGCCAACAAAGGAAGAAAATAGGGCAAAAGTCCATGAAAGCCGGTCCAGAATGGATTCTCCTGAAGATCTCGTCACCGCCTCTCCAGATCATGTTGGAGCTGCTTAATCTTATCTTGTTCTTGCAAAAATAAGCAGATGCCTCCCTTTTCAGCTGTTAATAAATCCAATACCCATCTTTTTTGTGATACCACATAGGCTAGGGAATCTAATTGGGCTTGTAAGTCTCAGACAATTTCTGAGACAGACTTAACAACATCAGTTATTCGGAGGGAGTCTCCTATGTAACTCAAAGGCCATCGCAAGGCCAGCCACACCCATGGCAGTTCTGGCAGTAATCTCCAGGCCAATTAAGAGCAGAATGGCTTGTACTGCTCTCCTTTTTCGCCCTCCCCAATCAAAAGTGGGGGGATGGGCATTGATTTCTCCCCAAGGATAATATTTATATCGGAGAGCAGGGAGGCAAGGGTGCAAAGGCCTGTCCATGATGGGGGCAAAGACCCATATGCAATGCTGTCACCACAAACAAAAATTAACCTGGGAGGGGGACAAAGATTTTGGGAGGGAGATTTAACAGTAATATTTATAGAGCAAAAACTTGAATCATTAACGTTGGGTGTCCAGTAACAGGTATTATTTATTGATATTTTAAATGGCTGAATGGATAATGGGAAGGACATAGAGAAATTGGGGTGATCTAGTTTTGGGGACTCCTCTTGATTAATTAGGGCCAAGGGCTGAGGTGGTCCGGCTCGAAGATAAAGCCAACAATCTCTAGCTACTTTGATGGAGGAAAAGGGAATCTCTGTGGTCCAATGCCTATAAAAAGGGGAAAGGTTGGAGTCTTTTGAAAAATTTAAAATATTTAGGGTTAATAATGCATTTCTTAATTGATTATGTGGGGGTAGTAACTCCCCCTTTTGTTTTTGTAATTGAACCTTTAGGACATGATTATTTTTTTCTATTAAAGCTTGTCCTTTTGGGTTATATGGAATGCCCGTAGTGTGAATAATTTTCCATAATTGAAGGAAGGAGGCGAAATATTGACTAATAAAACAAGGGCCATTATCAGTTTTGATTTGTTTAGGAATATCAAGAACAGCAAAACAATGAAGAAATAACTTATAGCATGTTTTGTCTTTTCACCCGAATGAACTGAGGCCCAATCAGCCCTGGAATAGTTATCTATGAAAACAAAAATATACTTAAGTTTTCCAAATGGTTGAAAATGAGTTACATCCACTTGCATTAATCCATTGGGGCGTAGGCCTCTCGGAATAACTCCAGACGATTGAAGGGGAGGTATTTGAAAGAAGGGTTGACATGATTTACAAGTGTGAACAATACTTTTTAAATCCTTAGTAGGGATTTGAGGATATTTGTGTTTTAATCCTCTCCCCATGGCCTCTTCTACAGATAGGGCTTGAACTTTTGTGCAGGCCATCGCCTGTCCCTTCTGAACGCCTGTCCCTTTTGAATGGCACTCGCCCATCTCTTTAGGACCTATTGTCCCATGTGCGACTGCTGTTGTTCCAGCATGCCAGAGGCTGTTTACCTTGGAGACCTGCTGCGGCCCAGCGTGAAATTTACACCCTTTCCCCCTGATTTTCAAGGGCCAGAGAGAGCTCACCAGACGCCGCTGGAACCTCGACACTTTCCAAAGCACAGGCCCCTCTCTTGGGACGAACCCATTCCCTGGCGCCCTGCCCTTCACAAAGAAAAGAGAACTCTCCCCGGGGCTCCCGCCGGCTTCTCCGGGATCGGTCGCGTTACCGCACTGGACGCCTTGCGGTGACCATCTCCTCCACTTCGGACTTGGGGATCTGAACCCGACTCCCTTTCGATCGGCTCTAGTATCAATTAAACATTTATAATTTTTATCTCCAATTGTGATCACCATTTTGGGTCTTAACCCGGTCACCAGAGGTACCGTCCAATGGATCTCGGTGGAACCGTTCACCTTTTTTAACGGGGCTCGAGAAGCTCCCTTGGGAGGTTAAAGGCTCCCCCTTTTAAGTTAAATTTGGACCGGCAGTCCCGGGCCCAATGAAATACCTTAAGGCATTTGGGGCAGGGTGTCCGGGGAGTTTCCCCTTTCTTTCCTCCTCCCATAGGAGGCTTAGCCTGGGACAGACACTCTCTGCGGAAATGGCCCTCCCTTCCGCATTTGAAACACGTGGGGGGGGGGCAACCCTTGATTGCTGCATTGCCTGTATCAGAGTCTGTATGCCCTCCCGTTGCCCTTCCTTTACCGCAACTGCCATAGTTTGGAGTTGATGGCTCATAGAGCCAACATCCCAAAAGGCCACAATCCATCTCTCTAAAGTATGCCCCTTCAATCCCGCGCAGGCCAGCTTATGGTTGGCTGTCATCCCGTCCCACATTAGCATTTTGACAAACTTG
This sequence comes from Muscardinus avellanarius, assembly GCF_963383645.1. Classification (NCBI taxonomy): domain Eukaryota; kingdom Metazoa; phylum Chordata; class Mammalia; order Rodentia; family Gliridae; genus Muscardinus; species Muscardinus avellanarius. Next base: position 33,547,071 of record NC_137797.1, read on the forward strand.
TCTCCCAGTGGACCTGCTGGAAACCTCCTCCCAAGGCTGTTATACACTCTCTCTATAAATGTAGGTAGATCTTCACCGGGCTTTTGAGTGATTGCCGCAATAGGGGCCTCAGTGGGCCCATCATCTAATTTTCTCCATGCTGCCAGTCCACCCGCCCTAACCTGATCCTGGTATGGGGGGGGTGCAAGGCCGCCTGTTGTAGGCCAATGGTATGCGGCTCGGCCATCCCCGTAAGCATGCCATAGGTTAAGGGGATGGCGGGATTGGCATCTAATTTAATATAAGCATCTATTAAAGTAGGTAACAAATTTACTACATATAAACCAACTGACAATAAATTTATAGACTCAAAAAATCCTTGTAGGGCTAGGGCTATGGAAAAAGGTTCTTTGAATTGGGAGTATCCTTTAATAGGCTGGAAGATGGTTTTGGGGGGCTGAGGATCCATTTCTTTTATGAAAGTGGGATAAATAATCACAGAGGCCCCTTCACACCCTTGGAGCAGGGCTGAGCCCAGAAAAAGGAACAGCCAACAGGTGGAGCCCAGGATCAGCAGCCACCAAGCAAAGGTGGCGACAGGGCACGCAGCCCTGTTCTGAGCTGGGGCTGGCGCTGGCAGGGATGTGCAGGCACGAGGCATCCTGGGAGGCGCAGCCTGCTGGGCCAGCCCTTCCACTAGGGTTCCTCCGGCTCCCACTTCGCCCACATATGGCAGTGGAGGGGAGGGTACGGAGAATGAATTGGCCAGGGAAAGGGGCTGTGGCGTCCCCAAAAGGATTGAGAGGTTTTTTAGGGGCTTCAGGACCAGAGGGGGGTATATGCTCGGCAGCCCTCTTTTTCGCTGGCTTGGGGATACGGTCAGCGAGTTTATCTGGGGGTCGCGGGGGAAAACAACTTTTAAGCGTGGAGACGATGGGGAGAACTGCAAGGGGGGGGATCTCCCCCTTCTCTGTCTGGGCTCACCTAACCAGCCCCTCAACTTGATCCCAGGTATCCCAATTATAAAGATTACTTTCAGGGAGCCATGGGGCAGTTTTTAGAAGGTACCCCCAGGCCTGGGTGGCTTGGTTATCAGCGAGATTAAGTCCTCGGCTCTTGAGAACGAGTCGAAGGGATTCTAGGGCAGGGTCAGGTTTAGAACTGAACTTCCCCATACTAATACCCATATTAATATATGGGGGGATACTCACCCGGAAGACCGATTGACTCGCCAGCGATTTCTTTTGTTAGGGGGTGAAGAGGGGGGCCTCACATGGGGCACCAGACTGTTGGGAATCCAGCCCGACAGCTGGCGGGGCTTGGAGAGATGATGAGTACCGATGACTCAAAAACAAACCCACGAGCCGGGAGTCAAGTCAAGCAAGATCTCATTTATATCTCTCCAAACAATCATATTTATAGCACCAAGCCATGAGGGGAATTCCCATGAGAAATAGCCTAGCCTATCCAGGATAAAGATCACTAGCACGTAGTTTACAGCCAATCCCAGGCCAGTACATGAGCCATTCATGTGTTCAGAAAGCTCCTTTAAAGGTAGAAAGGGAAAAACCGCTCTGTCTCCCCACCCATAATGAATGGGGAAACCATGCCTTTGTAGCTTCCTCCAGGCGCCATCTTAGCCCCTTTTCTGCTGAATCACTTTACTTAAAGTTTTGCCTTAGGCTGTAGGCCGCTCAGGCTGAGGAAGGCTGCATTTCCTTAGGCGCTGTATGGACACACCCCATCAGTGCTATATAAAAACTCCTGAGAATAGATGTTATGAGAAATAAAGTTTTATTTGGGTAAAAGTTCTAGAATCTAGGAAGTCCAAAGTCATGGCACCAGAAGATGTTCAGGGCCTTCTTGCTGCATCATAACATAGCGGAGGCCATCACATGGCTAATGGAGAAGGTGTGCTAACACAAAGCTTTCCTCCTCTTTTAAAGTCACTAGTGCTATCATGAGGCCCCACCGTCACGGCCTCATCCAATCCCAATTACCCACCAAAGGCTCCACCTCCAAGGATGGACCAAGTTAACAACACCTGAACTTTGAGAGGGGATACATTGTATCCATGACATTAAATATTTTGAAATAATTATAGATTCACAGAAAGTTAAAAGGTAGAATAGACAGGACTCATGTACCCTTCACTAGATTTTTCATAATGATGATATTTTAGGTAATTATATATATTTAGGTAATTATAGATTCACAGAAAGTTAAAAGGTAGAATAGACAGGACTCATGTACCCTTCACTAGATTTTTCATAATGATGATATTTTAGGTAACCATAGTACAATATTAAAATTGGAAGATTGGTGTTGGCATGATGTTTAGAGTTTCACATTTGGTTTTTTCAATTTACATGTTGAGTTCGTTCAAACATGACTATCATCAAAACACAGGAATATTTCATCCCATAAATGTCTCATTTGCATTACTCCTTTACAGCCATTCTCACTCCCTTCCTTACCACAATGCTCAATCCTAGAAATCACGACTTTGATTAAATTAGCAATTTAAATAATTACTACCTTTATATCTGCATCATCTCAGAAATGTTACCATATAAAATGAAATGAAACTTCATTTATGAAATCATACAATGTCTGACTTTCTGAGATTGACTTTTTTCACTCAGAACAAGGCCCCTGAGATCTGAGTTGTTGTTTATGTCAATAATTTATTTCCTTTAGTATTGATGAGGACAATGGTGTGAATGTACCACAGTTTGTTTAATTATTCTTATTTTAGAATATTTTATTATTTCAAGTTGGGGGATATTATAAATAAAGCTCTGCACAGTTTTATACAGATTTGGGTATGAACACAAATTTTCTTTTCTTTGAGATGTAAAGCTCACTGGTACAATTGCAGGGCAATATCATTACTATAAGCTTAATTAAAAAATAGAAGCTGCCAAATTAATTTCCAGAGTGACTATACCATCTTGTATTCCCATCAAAAGTACATGAGGGATTAAGTTTTTCTGTATCCTTGTTAGGTTTTTCATTATTAGATTTTTGTCAGTTTTACTTATATTTTCAAATAAACAGCTTTTGTTGTTGTTTCATTGATTTTCCTATTGATTATCTGTTTTCAATTTCATTGATTTATTCTTAGTGGATCAGTTATTTAATTAGGCTTTTTGTTAGAAATTTAGACACCAATTAGTGGGGATAAATTCCATTTGCATACAGACCTGGAACTGAGAAATAGCTTTGATTTTTTCAGTAAAATTGGCAAGCCCATAGCCTTCTGATCAACTGTGTTTTGCTCGGTTTGTCTTTCTGTTGAAGATCTCACCTTCTTAGTGTCTGGGCTTCTGCAGCTTCTTGAAGCAAGCAGAGGTGAGATGCATTGGGATTTTCACATTGTTGGTATCAATTTTAATAGAGGCAGTGATGACAAATTTTTAGTGTGTTCTATGCAGAGGGACTTGATTAAGGGCAAGATGTCCAGCCACAAACAGCAAGCCATTGTTCAACAGCTTTAGGAAAATTGCCTTCTCACCTTGGTGGCCCCTGTGACAATGAGCAGAGTGTCCCCAGGGATGACACCAGCGTGCAGTGTTCTCACGCTGACTGAAGGGGGATGTTTTATTTTTGCCAAGGCTCAACAGCTTTGGAAATATATCTTCTGTAGATTATCTAGAGATTTTTCAAAGCTTAATTGTCTGGGTATCACCATCTTTGGTACCATCCACTGGTGTAGTGATGGTAGCAGGAATCTTTTACTTTTTCTTCCCAATCTTGGTTTAGTGTCTAGGTCCAGCCCCTTTTAAAGGAGGACTGCATAGTAAGTCAGGATGTCTGCCTTTTGTCCTGCTAAGGATAGCGTCTCCGCTGCAGGAGGGCTTCCCCTTCTTGTGCTTTTTAATTTTGCAGTTACCCTTTGTGACCTTGCTGCTGGTGTCAGACTTCCTGGATTCCTCTTTCTTCTCCTAAATGTCTGGCTTCTCAGCTTTTTCCACCCACCATCTTGCAAGATGGGGAAAGCCAATTCTGTTGATTTGTGTGCTTATATTTATTATGCCTTCCCATCTGTTCGATTTGGGATTAATCTTGTTCTTCTTTTTCTAATTTCCTGAAGTGGGATCTTAGGTTGTTAATTTGCAGCTTTTACTCTTTTCCAATGCACTGATTTAGTGTTAGAAGTTTTCTTCTTGGCGTTATTATAACATCACCCCATAAGTTAGAATATGTTGAATTTATTTATTTGCTTATTTATTTTGTGGTACTGGGAAGTGAACCCAGGGAAGTTCTATATCTGAGCTATACCCCAGTTTTTTTATATATATTTTTTATTCTGAAACAGGATCTTGCTATGTTACCATTCTTTGGTCTCAAAACTGTGTTCTACCTTTCTCAGCCTCCCAAGTATTGGGGTTACCGGTATGGGCCAATGCAGTGGCTTAGTTCAATGTATTTTTAAAATTTTTATTTGAATACTGTTCCTTTCACCCATGGGTTATCAAAATGTATTTGGTTTCAAGTGTTTTATGCATGATATTCACAAGCACATTCAGATCTGGACAGACAACAACGATAAGAAGTTTTTTTTATTGTTTTGTTTTGTTTTTTGTTTTGTTTTTGCGGGTCTGGGGATGGAACCCAGGGGCATTCGACCTCCGAGCTACACCCCCTGCCCTATTTTTTATTCTTTATTTTGAAACCGGGTCTCACTGAGTTGCAGAGGGCCTCACTAAGTAGCTGAGGCTGTCCACAAACCGCGATCCTCTGGTCTCAGCCTCCCAAATGCTGGGATTACAAGCGTGCACCACCATCCCCGGCTCGATGAGGAAAATATTGAAAATAACTATGAGATTGTCTTTCACTGACTTGTTGGAGTCAGGATGTGTTAAGAGGAGCTTGCTATACCTAGAATTAAACAAATTTATTGGTATAAGAAACGCTCTTGTGCCGGGCATGGTGGAGCACACTTGTAATCCCAGCATATGGGAGGCTGAGACAGGAGAATTGTGGTTCACGGACAGCCTCAGCTACTTAACCTTAGCTACTTAGGCTACTTACTTAGCCTCAGCCCTTTGCAACTCAGTGAGACCTTGTTTTAAAATAAAGAATAAAGCTGGGCGTGGTGGCGCACACTTGTAATCCCTGTGCTTGGGAGGCAGAGACAGGAGGATTGCGCAGGTTCAAAGCCAGCCGCGCGCGCTGGCTTAGGAGACCCTGTTTCCAAATAAAAATGTAAAAATAGGTCTTGGAGTATAGCCCGGAGGTAGAAGGGCTTCCAGGAACCCCAGTACCACCAAAAAAAAAAAAAAAAAAAGAAAAGAAAAAAAGGGCTGGGGGTGTAGCTTGGAGGTAGAATGCCCCTGGGTTCCGTCTCCAGTACTGCAGGGAAAAAAAAAAAAAAAAAAAAAAAAAAAGAAAAGAAAAGAAAAAAAGAAACTATCTTGCAAATAATCAAGTTACAACATTCTGATTAAATATGGTGGCTTGACCAAAAACACTCCTGCATTTTCTTCAAAATAATACTAAAGTTATCATAAAAAGTATTTCAAAATGTTACAAACTAATAATGAGGACTTGCACAAGATAAAAAAATGATAGTTATAGTTTAGAAACTGAAAGTCAATGGATAAGTAATAATTGATTTAATATTGAGTCCCTTTCCACTATAAGTTGAAGTACTAAACCTTCACCAGATGCAGCTGCCTGATACTGGACGTCCCAACCTCCAGAATCATGAACTAAAATAAACCTTTTATCCTTGTAAATAGCCAACCTCAGGTGTTCTACTATAGTAACATAAAAAAGACCAAGACAGTATCTAAGGAGTAGTTCATTATAACAGGGTGTGTGTGTGTGTGTGTGTGTGTGTGTTAGTGGTGGGGTGAGGAAAGGCAGGGAGGTTATCTTAACTGGTGTGGAAGCCGGTTCTCTTCAGTGTCCTTCACTTCTTTCTGGTGATATTTCTCTTTCTCCCCACCGCAGGGATCTCCCTGCAGCATCAGTCTTGTCAGGGCAGCCTCTCAGCTGTGGTGTTTTGTGTAACGCACTTCGTCACCTATCACAGAGCAGCATAATTTCCATCGTGAACTATCAACCTATCTCTTTTATACTTTTATTATTTTTAAGCTCAAAAATGAATATATAAACTGAGGTCAAAAGGTCTGTGTTTTGAGAAGACAATGAACTTGGCAAGTAAAAGGCATGCCCTCATTTTTCCTGATGCACACCTTTTCCTAATTTAAAATGTAACATCAATCAAGTGGGTTTGGGAAGTGAAGAAGTTTGAAGATAGATCTGAAATGCCTCTATCAAAAAATTCTATTTAAAAAAATCCCTGCTAAATGTGCTTAAAATAACGAAGAGAGGCTTATAATTATATAATCAGAAAACTCCACACATGCCACCTGTATGGCCTGGCTGCTTAATCACTGTTCATTCACTCATCCACACCACCATCTCTTATAGGTACCGAGAGCATTGCTTTCAAGTGGTCTAGATTCAGAGTATGTGATATAAGTTGGCAATTATAACATAAATAGGTCATTAAGATTGCGGTGGAGAAATGTGGTTCAGGGACTAACGGAGTAGGAGGTGCATACCTGTAATCCCAGTACTTGGGAGGTTGAGACAGGAGAATCACAGGTTTGAGGCCAGCCTCAGAAAGTTAGTGAGGCCCTCAGCAGGTTAGTGAGACCTTGTTTCAAAATTAAAAAATAAAACACAATAGGGCTGGAGTGTGAAGATGGAATGCTCCTTGGTTCAATCCTCAGACACACACACACACACACACACACACACACACACACACACGGACTCACACAGCATTTCACTCAACCAGGAGTGGTCCCAGGAATGGAAACATATAGAGAAACTTTATTCTGAATGTGTAGGATTTTACCAAGTGTAACAGTAGAAAAATCACTCCAAAGTAGAAGAAACACATAGGCAGGACCTATTCGCAATGATATAAAATCTAATTTGTGTTTTAACATAAATAGGTTGGTCATGTGTTCTTCTGTATTTATCAAATCAATTATTTTTACTTTATTATTCTACTGTTCTATATTACATTAGCCTTTTTAAAAATATACTTTTATTGCTGCATTGTGATTATACATCATAGTAAGGTGTGAAGTGATACAGACACACATGCACCCAGCGCTGCGTTTTGCTCTGACCCCACCCCACTCCCCTCACATCCCCGTAGGTGCTAACATGTGATTCTGCATGTTAAGAATTTGCATTCAGAAGATATCCCTTCTTGTGATGATGTCCCACAATTTTTCTTTTATGTTGCATTATATTTGTTAGCATATTTTAAGATTTTTATATCTATATTCATAAAGAAGAATGAATGGTCTGTGGTTTTGTTTTCTTGTGATACTTTTACCTAACTTTGTTTTCTGGGCAATGCTAACATCATAGGATGAACTGATAACTTTCCCCTATATTCTACATGTTAAAAAATGAACTTGAAGGACTAGCATTAACTTTTTATTAAGTATTTCATAGAATTCACTAGTGGGGAAAAATGATACATTTTAATTTCTTTTGTTGTTTTGGGCCTCTGGATATTTTATAGATACTGAGGTTTTTAATATGTGCACTCCTTAGGAGATTGTGAAATTTACTTCTATTTATAAAAAAATAATTTTTGATGCATTTATGGACATTTAATAGAGATGCTTACTCCTGCACATGAATTTTTTGTGTGTGTGCATAGTACTGAAAATGGAACCTAGGGGAATTCTCCCTCTGAGATACATTCCCAGTCCTATATTATTTTTTTATTTTGAAACAGGGTCTCACTAAGTTGTAGAGGGTCTCTTGTTGCTGAGGCTGGTGGAGAACTTGTGATCCTTCTGTCTCAGCCTCCTGAAATTAACAAGCCTACCCCATCACAACTGTCTGCATATGAATATTTTTAAAAAGAAAAATAGTAAAACTGGGCATGGTGGTAGCATTTGGGAGGCTGAGACAGAAGGATCACAGTTCGCAGACAACCTCAGCTACATAGTGAGGCCCTTTGCAACTCAGTGAGACCTGGTTTCAAAATAAGGAAGAAAAATAGGGCTGGGGGTGTAACTCAGAGTTAGAATGCCCCTGGGTTCTATCCTCAGTACCACAAAAAATAAAAATAAAAATATTAAAATTGTACTTAAAATTTCAGTAGCATCAATAATATATATGTGTGTGTGTGTGTGTGTGTGTGTATATATATATATATATATATATATATATATATATATATATACAATTTTTTCATTTTCACTTTAATTTTTGCAATGCTGGGAATCAAATCTAGGGCCCTGCACATGCTAGGCAAGTGTTTTACTACTCAGCTCCATCCTCAGCCCTCTTAATACATTGTGATGTAAAATTAAAAAAAAAAAAGGTTTGTTATGTGTGTGTGCACAAAGATGGTGTGAGTGGAGAGAATAGGAGTAGAAGCTAGAGAGTTAAGGAAGGGCCAGATGATAAAGAGCTTGTGCACACCATTCAAGGTTTTGGATACATAATTCTCTGAAAAAGAGATGCTATAAAGTCTTAAATAGAATACTGTAGTCAGACTGGCACTTCAGACAGATTACTGTGGTTACAATGCAAAGAATGGACCCACAGCAGGTAAGTCAATGAGGAAACTGTAAGCAACCCAGCCCAGGAAGAGCGGTGTACCCTGTGTCAGGCAGTGAGACTAGGCTAATTAGTTGGAATATGGAACTGCTTAGGAGTAGATTAAAGGACTTAAGAAGGGTGGGCTAAAGAATGAAAAAAATCAAGGATCATATACATGTTTCTGTTGGAAACCTGATGAATAGAAGTGAATGTTTCAATGTGTGGTGCAAGTAAGAATTCTAATTCAAGAACTGGAGAACAAAATTATATTTATGGGGTATGAGGTTCAGACAAAGGGTGTGGAGATATATATGTAATCACACTTGTGGGGGAGGTAGAAGGAAGTATTATGTCATCAAAGACTCTTTCACTGGCAAATGGCATAAAACCTCCTCACTCACCAATGAGGAAAATGCTTTGGTTCATGTTATCATAACTTCAGAAGTAGAAATCATGATTCAGACCCATGTAACTCTATGAACTCAAGTAAATTAGTTTTTATTTTTATTTTTATTAAAATTGGTTTTTATTTGGTGTCTTCTCTGATGGCCTTGGTTTTCCAATACCCAGCAGCACTGAGCATCCTTCTCCCTGCCAACTACCTTAGCAGAAGGGTTGTAATTCTTTCTTAATGGCTTGAGTATCATGTTGTAATAGACCTTCACTGGCCCTATCTTACGTGACTTGGGTCATGCGATAATCCCTAAATCAACCTCTATGGTGAGACTGAAGGGATTAAGATGTCTACCACAGGGATGTATTCCACACATTTGTAAGATAAGAGCAAGAAAACTGAGAGAAATTATTTGAGAATATAATGGGAAATTATGGTGATAAACTCACAAGAGTATATTCAAGAAGGAGAGGGTCAATCATGAATATCAACGATGCTAAATCAGCTGAGAAAATAATGTAAAATATTCATTTGTTTTTGCAAAAATAGAAATAAAAAATATAGGATGCTTGCACACTTTGTCCAGTCAAATAGTATTGTTTTTTTAATAACTTAAAGCTCCATTTCCACAGATAGTTATGTCATTTTGTTGAATAGTTACTAATTTTTTAGTACTTTCACTAAACCAAAGTAAAAAATGCCCTTGATTCAGATCTTAGTGAATTTTAGATGTGTACTAATCTATAGTCAATTCACTAAATGTCTTCAACACTTTATCTATAAAATGGCAAATAAAGTATTTATCATCACCTTAATGACAGCAACCTGGCTCTTTTTTCCATTCACACAATCATTTTCTCCTAATCTGTATCATAAAATCATAAAGTATACTAAACTGAATTATGCTTCAGACTCCTAATTGGTAGATTTACAGTATTTCACTTGGGAATTACTTTTCAAGTCAGGAATTGAAACAAAATAAATAGGATAAATGATGCCCTTGAAAATGACCTTTAGGTACAGGATGGTTCTGTCTCTCATTAAGTCCAATGCAATTTTCTCTACAGCTTTATAATAGAGCTCTGTTTCTTTGATTAAGTACCAGGTTGACAGCTGGCTTGCAGGAAAGGCACTTAGGGATCACGTCATAGGACAAATATTTACTGCATGTCTGAAAGTAAAGATCTCACCCCACAGTGAGATGCTCATGCTCAGGCAGTCAGAACTGCGTGATAATCAGGGGACAGCGCGTTCATGACTTCATGCTCACTCACACCATATACTCATCCTGTGGACAGTGGGTGTAGTCAGTTGCTCTTTCTTTGTCTGTGACACCCACATATGTGTAGTATTATATAAGTATGCCATGCCATGCCACTGGGACATTTACCAGATGATATTAGTATAATAGATTCCCTTAACATCTATGAATAATCTTCTCACAAGCATCTGTGAGGATGAGACTCAGTAATATTACTGAGGTCTTTCTCAAGATGATAATTAAAACAAACCACCATAAAAAAAGAAATTTAATATAACTTTTGTCCAAATTATGTTAAGAGCATAAAATTATAACAAAAGATAAATTATGAGGCCAAAAGATCCAGATTAGTTATTTTCTGGTCTTGCCCAACACAGCTGTGATGCATAACAAGAATCTGAGAACATCTGTCTCATTCTGATATGTGGATAGAGGCGCATGGAAGGGATGTTGCAAAACAGTATGACCATATTGGATGCACTAATTGGTGCTACATGTGCTGAAAATCAATTATCTTGGTAATTGAGATAGAACTATTTTCTGAGTGGACACAAAGGCAGAATTATCTTCCCAACACAGCTTTAGACTATATCCTAAGCTCTTTTTTTTTTTCCTGGTGGTACCGGGGATGGAACCCTTCTATCTTCGGGGCTACACTCCCAGACCTATTTTTTTAATATATTTTATTTGGAAACAGGGTCTCTTAAGTCAGCAAGGCTGGCTTGGAACCTGCACGATCCTCCTGTCTCTACCTCCCAAGCACGGGGATTACAAGTATTTGCCACCATGCCTGGCTAAGCTCTTTTTGGAAAACAACAACAACAACAACAACAACAAAAACACATGCTAATCCAGTGATTTTTTTCTTCTGCTGGGAGAAATTAAAGATATACTGCAGATGAATCAGTGATGTATTGAGCTCTACAGATCAATAATGAAAGAAAAATGAGAATTTTTTTCCTTCCTGAGGATGAGCTTATAATATGCCCTTATATGGATAGTCTAATTGGTTTATAACCCTTCTCCCCCTAGACTTATGCTGAGTTTTGTATCTTCATAGCCTCATTGTTTTTTCTTATTATTTTAAATATTGACAATTTTTGCATGAGTAAAATGTATAGACTATCAATGAAGGAAAGACAGAGGAAGACAGGGTTTGTCTAAGATAAAAATTAAAGTATACTAATAAACCAATCAAAATTGTAACAAACTGGTAGTGTATTAAAATCATATTATTATGTTCTAAATTATACCACACATTTTTAAATCACAAAAAATTAAGCCTAAAATAGTAACTATCATTTAATTTGATTTCTGTGTGTGTTTATAAGCTATGACATTTTTAAATGGAGTAGTTGTTATCTGAGAATCCTAGGCTTTAGTTTATTTTACTTTGTAAAATATGTGTCTCCCTCATAGTGATATCTTGGGTATAATAAATTAGGGCAGAGTTGTAAAAAAAACCCTTAATTCAGAGTGCTGTCAATAAACTTGGTTAATCTTAAACTTCAAGTACAAAGATTTGTTCCTGCATTTCTAAATCTTATATTTAATTCTTAATAACTCTTAATTATTATTAGGCTATAATTTGGCATTGTTTAAGTCAGCATTTCCACTGCTGTGACCCAAAACACCTGACCACACAACTTAGAGGAAAGAAAATTTGTTTGCTCAGGAGGCTAGGTTACATGAGTGGAGCTCAACATGGCTGTGGAAAACAGACAGGGAGAGAGTAGGGGCTCTTCTCTCACATCATGAAGGCTGGAAGCAAGAGGAATCACAAGCAAGGGGATTCAAGGGTACAAGCTCAGTCCCTACTGCCACACCCCACCTGCCTAGGTTACCACCCAGCAAATCCATTACAGTGAATATATCCACTCATGAGCTTACCACCCTCTTGACTTAATTATATCAACCTTGAGCATTAATACATGAGCTCTTCGGTGGACATTTTCTATCCAAACCATTACAGGTACTTTGTAAATAGTCCTTTCACATAAAACAGTGGCACGTGCCAGGCGTGGTGGCACACACTTGTAATCCCTGCACTTGGGAGGCGGAGACAGGAGGATCGCGCAGTTTCAAAGCCAGTCTCTGGTTTAAGAGACCCTGTTTCAAAAAATATATAAAAAATAGGTATCTGAGAGTGTAGCCCAGAGGTAGAAGGGTTTTCAGGAACCCCAGTACCACAAAAAAATAAAATAAATAAAACAGTGGCACAAAGAGTCAACTCCCAAGGGAGTTCCCAATTTATATCCATGAAATGGTACAAGACACACACACACACACACACACACACACACACACACACCCTTATAATGAAAGGGGGGAAATGGAATGTGTTGGGGGACAGATATAGAGATATTTAGGATGATTTTTAAGAAGTACTAATCCCTAGGAATCTTACTAAAAATTCTGAGAAATTGAACAAAGTGCATTTTGTACTGCCAATGATACCATTGTATTGCTTACCCACCTCCAAATAAAGTTGTAATTAACAACAAATAATTGAATATTTATTTGAATAGACATTCATCTGAATAGTGCTTGGGTATATATTCTCTCACTGGGCTTGATTTTGAGGGCAATATTACTTTAACTACCCTCTACCTGAGTTGAATAGATTAGAAAATGGTATTTCAAGAAAGTTGGTTTACTCATCAAAGGCTATACCAGTTTGGAGACCACGTAGGGAAAAGGGTAGGTCTCCAATTATTATGAAGGGTTTTACACTTCCTGACACACTGAATTCACCATTTGCTTAAAAACAAATCATCTTTAGGGTTGGTTCTGTAGAACGCTCTAGAAACCTAGATTTTCTATTGAATTATCAGTTTTTCAAACCAGACCAATTTAGTGGGTTAAGTAGAGATGTAGCAGAAGAGGGGAGATGAGGTTCTTTCTCTGCTTTTCATAGTGTTATCACAAACAATGATAGAAACATAGAAGAGAAACTATTCCTATTAATTCTTAGACCCTGATTTCAAATTCCATTCTATTTGGAGAGAGCAAACATTTTCTCCCTTTTCTTAAGTTCCTTCTTCAGCCCTGTTTCCCCTTGTCCACTATCTCCTTTCCACAAAAGAATAAAAAATAAGATGAAGAAGTAGAGTGGAAGAAGAGAGGAAAAATATTGATTGTTAAGAGTAAGAAAAGGGTCACAGGACCCATTTTAACCTACCAGTTTGCACTGAACTTGCCCCTTTACACATTTGCACATTTGCTCTTTTGTACCTGCTTTAGAATCTAGAACATTTTACTAGATATCTCCATTTTCCCAGAATACCCTTTTTATAGTCATTGTTGCTACTAAGAAAGTAGACCTTTAATGCCCCCAATAGAATATCTTAATAAAGCTGAGTCCTCTTGAAAGACTCCAACATATATTGAAGAAGGTAAAAATATGTGTTGTTTACAATGTTCTCCTATGACTACAATAACTAAAATGGGAAAAATTATAAGCTGCTTTTGGGACACAAAAATCAAAGGCAGAAATAAAAAAAAATGAAATGAGTCTGTAAATTTTGCAGCCTGACAGTTTTGCTTTTAAAACTGCAAATCTTTGACACATCATGGTTTAAGAATATGCTTTCACAATGTCTAATTGCTAGCTGATAGAAAGACAAAAATCTGCTTTGAATCCAAAGCTTCCATCTGTTAGCTGATTGCTTCAGTGTGAGTTTACTAATAATAATTTTATTTTTTTTTAAATTAACATTTTAAACCAAGATGAGAAGATGTGCTCTTCTTTTATTCTGAGAGCTGCATTGTGGTTACATCTGCAAATCTTTGAATCCCCAGTTCCTCATCCTAGGTCATTCCTCGCGGGGCAGGCACTTTTAGTGCACCCTCTACTTTCCCTTCATAGCTGCTATTGCAGGAGCTGATAGGAAGCTCCTGCTGCAATAATGGGTGATGGGCTGCATTCTTTAGTAGACGATGGGCTCCATGAACAAAGAGATCACATTTATTTGCTCATCATTGTATTCCTAAGACCTAGTATAAAGCCTGATGCAAAACAAGTAGATACAATTCAAAAAAGACAAAAAATCATGTTTTTAATGGAGACACAGATATTAGAATCAATTATATTTGTGTCAGACATTAAAGAGATTTTCAGAAATTGTGAAATATTGCTGCTATTCTCAGTAACTTGTTTTCTGGCTTGGAAAACATATTTTTCATAATAAGAGGTTAATTATGCTGGCCAGAGAAAATCCAAATAAAGCTTTTTACACAGTATCTGGAACACAATGGCTCCTTAGCAAATATAGCTAAATCATTATTAATTAACTGACAACCATGTGCTGATTGTATTATTGACATAACTATGACAATCAGCTACCAAAGGTAATATTAAAAGTGATTTTTTCAGTGTTACCTGCAGCCCTTCTCTTTTGTGCTATACTCTAGACACAGACAATTATTTGAGATTCCTCTAGAATACCAAATTCAGCCAACCTCTTTATCTTTGCACATTTAAATGAGCTTTACTTGGAAGGTTCTTTTTCCCCCCAATCTGCTTAACTCAGTTCTTACTTCAAGCCTTCAGTATTAAAGTTAACCTGTATTTCATGGTACTTTGAACATAGTACTTTTAGAAATTGTGTTCATATTTTTGTCTTATTGATTCCTACCTTGTGCACACTGTATGTATGTATATAGCATGCTATAGGCACTCAAGATTTGCTTCTTGTGAAAGTGCATAAATCTACTGAGCAGGTCAGGTTTGCATTTAACATAATATGGATTTTCATAAAGTGCTTTAAAGTTTGTGTCAATTTTATTTTCCAGAAGAGCTTTATTTACTAAGAATGCTCATGATATTGAGAAATACATCCATTTTATTTCCTGCCAGACTTCACTAGATACAGATGTGCCACCAAGTCTTCGTGTTTTCCAACACAGTTTGCTGCCAGGTCTGCTTTTCTTAAAGACTACAAAGAAAGTCTATATTCTGTCAGTGCCTGGGGACCATAGAGACTTAACTGGAAGTGCTATTTTCATACACAGCCCAAGAATAAAAGTGCCACTCTCTGGATGGCTGGGCCAAAGGTTCCAGTTGACCCTGGGCTGGCACTCTTAGTGTTGAGAAATGGCCTGACTTTTCAATTCAGCTGGGGCTGGTTTTTGTAGAGTAAGGTAGAGAGGAAAGAATCAGGAAGAATTACACGGTATTCATCATATATTTATTTCTTTCTTAGCTAACAATGAATTTCTTAATCTCAGCCAGTTTTATTGAGCCCTTCCTGAGAATGAAAGTTTGGTTGGAAGTCACAACATTGCTAAGCATTAAAACCTTCAGGGCAGAGTATGTTTGCTATGCTTCCTATAATGGATGTTTAATTTTATGCTTGTTAACTTCTCACTAAAATCAATATTAGGGTGGGGTTGGCAACAGCAGTTAAAGAATGTCCCTAGTTCACAGCACCATTACTGACCATCCTGGTTTATCCAAAAACAAAGGGTTTCCTGAGATCCATCAGAGCTAGAACTAGTAAAGTATTGAGCAAATCAAGATGTGTTGGTCACTTTAGCTGACTGGTTTATATTTGAAGAGCTTGGACAATCAGGAATATATTTTCATGTTTATATGAACATCATCTGAGTTCTATCATTGCACAGGGTACATGAGAAGCTTTTATGAGCTGAGGACTTTTGAACATTTACTTACACTTTGCTTTGGGGGGAGATGACAGAGCACAATGTTCAGTGGTCTTGATTCTGAGGCCACAGTGACTGAGTCTAAATCCCAGAACTAGTATTTGTTTGCTAAGTATGATGAAAATTTTAATGACCCTCTGTGTGCCTCAGTTTCTTCTGGTGTAAAGTTTCTAATTCTAGAGCTTATCTTATTGGATTGGCTTATGACAGAGGGTTAAAACAAGTAACATGTGAAATCTTAAATAATGTTTACTATTGCTATTTTTGTTGCTGTTTCTATAGCTACCATTACTACTATTAATTTGCAGTTCAATTATGTAGTATCCTCATCTGTAAAGTGGAGATCCCTGTTACAGTTGAGGTAAGTATTAAACTTAGCAAAGTAATTGGCAAAAGGTAACCACTCAAGTCTTACTCAGTGGCACCATGATGATGATGACGATGATGATGATGATGATGATGGTGATGGTGAGGGTGATGGTCTGGGGATTAAACTCAAGGCTTTGAGAATACTAGTCAAGAACTCTACCACTGAGCTCTACCTTCCTCAATTCTCATTATTATAATTATTGTTTAGTATTATTATTATTTTTTGTTTTATTCTACTTCCAAGACAGAAAATAACATTTGTGGTTATAATCAGATATTTTGAATACTTGGAAATATTTCATTTTTTACATTTAATATTTCCATGACTTTTCTTCATATTTTGGCTCCAGAACCCAACAAATGATCTCATAATGACAACTTTCTCAGATGGTGATACAACTGAGACAAGTTATCCATCTCTTCCTAGAATGACTTGGCCATCGACAAAGGACAGTTGCAGGAACAATGGCAGGGACCTTGAATGCTGCTTGATTTCTGGTTGGTGTGGTCATCAAAGTCTGTCCTAAAGATGTTTCTGGCAAGTGACTCCCATTTCTTTTTCTTTTCTTTTCTATGTTTTTTCCATCCTCCTCAAGATTCTTAGTTCTTCAATTCAGAGATTTCTTTGCCTTACTCTTTCCCATAAACCTCAAAAGACATATTATAATAGGAATGCACACATGAAACATTTTTTGGGGAGAAAGGAAACACTTGAAACCATTTTTTAAAACAAACATCCTTCACTGTTATCCAATGTGAGAATCATGTTTGAGTTGAGAATGGAAGAAAAGCAAGGAAAAATAGAGAGAGGTGGAAATTGCAAACCAATTGGTAGAGTTTAGGTAAACCTTTGAAGCTCCCAGGAAAACGACATTATTAAGTATACATTCCAGGATTATAGTATGACTATTGATTCTTTATGTCTCAATATATCATGGCAGGTCATAGTGCTGTAATTTACAGGGAAAAAATTCCAAAATGTTAGTTTAAGCATGTAAGTTATAACAACCAGGGTTTATATAAATACGGATCAGTCTTAGAATAACATTTGATACCATCGTTTCTATGAACAAGGTAAGCATATACAGCCTTTGAAGTCTCCAAGAGGTGTAGTATTAAGGAATGTCTGTCCTTACACGAACTCATTGTACAGTACAAGGACTTAAAAGTAGCTGCCTTTGTAAGAAAATGTGCAAACTCTCCAAAGAGATATCAGATACCTTCAGGTGGTATGAGCCTCGGCCTTTATGAATATGTTTAGATGCTCAGTTCACTGACGTCCTATGATTGGATTTAAAGGGCTCTGCACAAAGCTGAAGGAGTACAGCCAATGTGTGCAACAAGATCGGTTTTATTCTATTTCTGTAATCCTGCCCTGTTCAGAGTAATAAAAAGAGCCCTGAATGGTTTAGGCTTCCAGTTAAGGACCAAGGTCTTAAGCTCAACTGTCTTATAACTTGTGATGTGATAGGGAAGAGTAGAGTCTTAGGGAACACAGGCAGCAAGATGAACAAAACCAACACACACAAGTGACAGGGATATGAGGCCAATACTCACAGGCAGGCTTCCTAGCACACAGGGCAGCATTCCCTTTCTGAGTGTGTGGAATTAAAAGACTATTCTCCAGGATTTAGAAGGTAGGTAAGGTAGGCTCATCATTTGGGGGAGAAGTGGAGATGTTTTAAGAATTCCTTGAAGTGTTCTTATTTATGTAATTTTATGAATAAAACATGACTGCTGGAATGTACTGAATTCAGAGTCACTGTTTTTCAGGCTGTGTTCTGGAGGTCAGTGATAAAATGCATCTACACACTGAGAAGACATGTAGAAAACATGAGTTCCTCTATCTGGGTCACTAGAGGCACTTTTCAATAGTAGGGTGGCTCTTTGCCCTTCTTCATTGCACAGAGTACATGCACCTCATGATTTCTAGCACTTTCCAACATGTCTGTGTTTATTCCTGTCTTGGTTTTCATCAATACTTAAAATGTTGATGCATCACAGAATTTGTGCTATTTTAAAATAGCTCAATTTGCCGAGCATGGTGGCGCACGCTTGTAATCCCCACGCTTGGGAGGCGGATACAGGAGGATCGCGCAGGTTCGAAGCGAGCTGCGCCGGCTTAAGAGACTCTGTTTCCAAATAAAAGTATAAAATAGGTCTGGTAGTGTAGCCCGGAGATAGAAGGGTTTCCAGGAACCCCAGTACAATGAAAAAAAAAAAACAATAATAAAAATAAAATAAAATAGTTCAATTTGGCCTACCGAACAATGCTCATTTCTCAAGAATTTATTTTAGCAATTATTCACTAGGATTGGCTGTTTGAGGCCTTTTGCTAAATTTCCCAGACCAGTTTGTTTAATACTCTGGTTATTCACATTTTGTGTCACAATGTATCAGTATTTCCTTTACCCCACTAGTGGAACGAATCAGAAGTGAAGATATGACCAACAGGCGTATCCTCAATCAAATAATATTTACTAATCATTCCATGTGCTTTGAAAATATATTCTTCATCTACTATTGAATAAATTGTCCTTACTATGTTCTCAGGCAATGCTATTAGCTAATTATAGGTCTCTTTTCTAGATTACTAAGTAACCTATTACTCTTTATCCATATTATTCATTTGACAAAAATGCCATGCATATTGCATATCCTTTATTTTCTCCCACTGTATATAGGCCACATATTGTGCTAAATGTTTTATGTACATCATTTGTAATATTCCCCTCAAATCCCTTAGAGTAGAAACGGTTACACCTATTTTTATAAATGAGACACACACTCATAGACATTGAGTGACTTACCTAAAGCCACAGATCTAGTAAGCAGGGGAGGAATTTTATAAACCTAAATCTTTTGATGTCACAGCGTATCTCCTTTCACTAGATCACATGTTTTTAGGTTACCTGCAAGTTTTACTGAAAATTCTTCACAAGTTAGAGAAATGTACCTTAAAATTTCACTGGCTAGTATAGTGTTTCCAATGGCTTTTTGTTTAATATGTTTATATTTGACTTTTGATTAAAGATCTGGACCACTGATTTCAGATGATGTATCTGCAAGGGTATGGGCTGGACAAGAAAGGAACTTGGAGGCAAGCCACAGGAAAGAACATGGTTTGAGGGTAGAAAAGAAAGACCTGCAGAAAGATGATTCCTGTGCCTCTAGAATTTGAAAATTGTCCTTTGCTGTGACAAGATGGAAATCAGGCATTCATACAGTGAGCTGTATTTTTTCTCTCTCCTGCTGTCCCTCCTTCTCTGCCTCCATTCCTTCTTTCCTTCCTTACAGATTAGTTATTGATATGAAATTTATACATTAGGTACTGGCACTATAATGACAAATCCAAGATGACACACACATTAAAATATATATTTTAATGTACTAAATTCCTTATGAGGTACAAGGAGAGAAAAAAGTTGAAAATTGGCAAGGTGGAAAATTGAGTAAATTACATATATGTATAGATAAAATACATAAGGCTTTAAGTGTGTCATGTATATGTATGTATGTACATACACAGTACTTGACTTAGGAAAGGAATTTTCTTGAGACCATAGGCCACAAGTTCTTACATTCTTAAGAATCATTCACTGTGTCCAGGTAATCCCTGTACACATCACTAATTCTCAGTACATAACTAAATTACCTTCTTTGGTGAGTGCTCAACCTGACAATTTCATATTCTCTTCTGCTTCATATCATCTATGAGTTTTAAGCCTTTTATTTGCATTGAAATTCTATTCAAGGGCTTTTTCAATAAAAGCCACAATACTCGTATAATGCCTATTGCTTTATAACTTTTAAAGAGTTACCATATAATCGCCCCAGGGATTTCCTTGAAATCATGTGGGTTCTCATTTTTTAGGCAAGTAGACAGGAGCTGAGGAAGGAAGACCCCATGACTTCCCCCAAGGTGGCTTACCTGGGGAAGAGAGTCCCAAAGCCTGGGCTTTCTTGCCCAAAGTCCATTCTATTATACTGATTCTATGTGAATGAATTTATAGTGAGACTCTTACATCTAATTAGCTTAAATTAAGAAATATTTCTTTTCATTACAACATTGTATAGTCTGGGTAATGTAGACCATCAAACCTGGGGCTACTGTCAATTGTGATTCTTGGGTGAGGTGAAAATACAGTTTTTTTAACTTTCAGAGCTTTTATGTTTAAAAAAAATCCAAATAATGGTCTTGGGGGCTATTGCCCAGATGATGTGAAATCACATGAGAGGCTGATTCTCACTTTCCCCAAAAGGAAGGCATTATTGTCAGAGTGATGCTCCATATGAGTGGAGACAATTCCAGGAAGATAGAGTAGAATGTATTTAATCTGCCCAAGAAGGCATCAGAGAAGAAATGGAAATGAGATTGGCCTATTTAAAGGAAGAAAAGCTTTAGATTTGCTAAGGAAAAAGAAAGAAAAAGAAAAAAGAAAACTCCAGACAGTATGGCAGAACAGGTGAAAGCAGGAAAGAGAAGAGTGAAATTGGGGTGGCGAACTGATCAGGAAAAACTTCTGCTGAGAAGTCACAGGAAATAGGAAAAAAGTAAGGTGAAACTGACGAAGAAAGAAAACAGGGCTTTTCACTTACCTTCGAGTGGTTTTGAAAGGGACCTCCGACTCTCACCATATGTTGGATGAGAAGAGTTTGAAACATGAACCAGGATTACCAGGACATATATTATTACAAATGCTAATTCAAATGTAAATGGCACCCCAGTACAGGAAGTAGACACCTGCACTGCAAAATCAACATGTCTCTAATTGTTTCAAGTCTGACATCCATCCTCTATTCTGGCTTCTTGTCCCACTGACTATTTTGTTACTCAAACCTAGAAATTTTATTTAACCTTATCCCTCAGTTCAACCATTCAGTCACAAAGTCCAGGTTGACTCTGCTTGATAAATATTCTCTCTTCTAACCTGGATTTCCCTGCAAATACTCACTCAGCATCTACTCTGAAGTCAGCACTGTGCTAGGGCTGGGGTTCAGTAGGGGACATGTGGCTTATGGTCAAGCACAGAAGGCAGACATTGGTCAAACATTCTGGGTGTAATCACTGCTAAGAGAAGGACTAGTCATGCTGGGTATCACAAAACTGTGAATCCTGACTCGAGAAATCAAGAAAAACTTTCCAGAAATAACATTAAAACTGAAACCAAATGGATAAAAAAGGGTTAAGAGATGAAAGAGAAGAAAAATAAATTTCAGAAACAGGAGTACCATCTGCGATGGTCCTGAGTCAGGAAAAGCTACCACATGTGTGGGGAAAACAGAATTTCATGGAACTAACAGAGGAGCAGCTGGCATCTGTGTGGTCTTTGGCTGAACTACTGAAATTGTTTAAGTGTTTTCTTTCCTTCTCTCTTGGGCTCCTTTTGTCAATTTCTCACCTTGCTGCTAGAGAGACCTTTCTAAAGTGTAAACCTCACCAGGCCATGAATTCCACAATGGTTCCCCACTGCCCACGCAGTAAAGGTCAAACCCCCAACTTCAAGCGCAGGATCCTTCCGTTCCCTTTATGTGTCTTCCACCCCCTCCAAGTGCCAATGATACTGTTTATGGCTCTTCAAAGGGGTCATGTCTGTTCACCTTCTCACATCTGTGCCAGCCACTGTTTCCTTTCCCTAGTGCTCCTGTGTCCACCTGGAAAACAGCCACTCATTCTTTAATGGAACTCACCTTGTGTATTCTATAAGCAGAGAACAGCCAACTATAGTCATAATTCAAGTCAACCCCTCTGTCTGCTCATGGATTTTATATATATTTTTAGAAGTTCAGATGAAATAAAGAATAATAACATTCTGTGATATATGAATATTAAGTAGAAATTTCAGTGACCGGGAATGCAGCATTTTAGAACACAGCCCTGTTTATTTGTTTACATGTGCTTGTCACTGCTTTTGCACTGAAATGGCAGAGCTGAGTTGTGACAGGGACTATTCATCCCACTAACATAAAATATTTATCATCTGGCCTTTTATAGAAAAAGGTTTCTGGATACTGCTCTACTCCTGTTCTCTCCAAAGGGCTCCTAGAGGTTCCCTCTCTTGGAAAAATATTCTCCGGGTAAACACTTACCTTGACTGCCACCCAAAACACACAGCAGGAAATATACTTTTAAATTTTGCACATGTAACTTGACTTCTCTGCACTTTAATTTTCTTGCACTTAAAATAGAGACCAAAAATACCCATCTTCTAGGTATTCTGTGAAAATTAAAATAGGTAAGACAATAAAGTGTTTGGAAAACTGCCTGACACATAAAAAGTGCTCATTATGTCCAACTCTCTTATTATATTTCCTCTGATATATATTCTATGTTCATCAATTGTTACACTTCACTACATTTCAGTTATTTTTTATCATGAGTTAAAAGTGATTTTTTTTTTACTCGCACAAGTTGAGTCTTCAATAAATATTTCTTGAGGGCACAAATGAATGAATCTGAGCAGAGTCATGGCTAAGAAGGGTGAGAGTCGTGTGAGCTGTATGGAGCACTAGCTGATATTTAATATTCACATCACCAATTTGCTGCTACTTTACTTTATGACTTTTAGCTGAATTTTTAAAATGCAATAAATCCAAGAACAATTCGCATTCAAATGCCAGAAAACAAAGGAGTTTTTTGAGCATAGTAGAAGGCTATATAACATATTAAGATCTCAAAAGCCCCACTAACTAATTTTGAACTTTTATTACCTTGAGAACCATTTCCTGACATTCATTAGAACCATGCTGGGCAGAATATTCACACTTTCTGATGTCTTTGCCTGCTCTTGTGCCAACTTCACTTTCCATCTCTTTATGTCACTGACTTATGTGCCTCCTGCACATGAGGCTGCATTTAACTGAGTTCCAAAGCAAGAGTAGACTTTTTTTTAATCACAATGTAAGAATATAAAAAGTATCCTAAACTTAAGGGAAATGTATGAAACATTCTCTCTCTCTCTCTCTCTCTCTCTCTCTCTCTCTCTCTCTCTCTCTCTCATATATAAGGGATTTTTTTCTTTTCTCATCTGTTAATACAATGGAGAGTCCAGCATCAATTTAGAATGTATCTATTGCAGAAACTGAGAGCAGGTGGGTTCCCCAGAAATCTGTTTCCAGGAAGGAAACATGCATAGCCCTTCTGAGTTCATTAGCCTTGAGCAGTGACAGTTTGGAAAACAAGTTTAAGGCAGCAGCAGACCTTTGGTAATCAGAGAGGAGAGGTGACTGAAGACAGTGGAGTATTTGCCCATTCTAGTTGTCTGCCATGGACTTGAATCTAATTTTCATATACTAATGTTTCACCTGAGAGGCCCATGTCATATAATCTTGGTATAGTGTTGAGTAAAAGCAGCATCGCTTCAGGTCCTCTTCAAGACTGCATAATGAAAGAAAAAGAAAGAGATATAGAGAGAGGGAGGGAGGGAAGCAGGGAGAAAGGAAGCAAGGAAAGAAGAAAGGAAGGAAGGAAAACAAATAAAGAAAAGAAGAGGCAAGGAGAAAGTCCTTTTCCCTCACTTAGCAGCCTTGAGTTTATGACAAATCCAGGCTTGAGGGGCAGAGACAGGACTATGGGCTGTTATCTGGGCACATACAGAGACATCTGCAGAGTAGTTAGGTGGGAAGAAAGGCATACCAAGTACACATATGAGCAAGGGGTCTGCATACAGGTCTTTGGGGCACAGAAGAAGCACATCTCAACTTGGGAGGTCAGAAGTTTCTTATAGGATGGGCTGGCTAACCTGAGACCTAAGTGAGAGAGTAGTGAGATGTAAGAGTATCTACTGTAAAGGTTTGGTAATGATGAGGATCATGGTCCACATGGAGAACTTTAACTCATTTAATTCTGACAGCCCCCCAGGGAAGCGGATGCAATTATCTCCATTTGAAATGAGAAATAGGCATGGAGAGGTTAAGTAAATTGCTTTAAGTTATATAACTAAAAAGTAGCAGCTCTAGGCTTTAAAGGCAGGCAGTCTGATTCTAAAATTATGATCTTCAGGTTTTTCACATTTCTAGTACAACAGCCATCTATTAAACCATGTATCACGTCACACACTATATTAAGCACTTTACATGCATGGTCTTGTATGAATATCTCACAGTTATCTCTTGTTTCATATCAAAACATAATGATTAAATCAACAAAGGTAATTTATTTTGACCATGACTCTGCAATTCAGGCAGGGCTCTGTTCCACCCAGTATCAACTCCATGGAGTTCTGAAGAACCTGCTTTAAAGATGGTTCACTCACAGAATGGGAAGCGACTGTTGGCCAAGGGTGAGGACCAGGATCTTTCTTCCTACTTCTTTGAGAGTCTCCATCTGGCCTGGAACTCAGTGGCTGGGTTTCAAGACAAAGCATTCCAAGAGAGAGCCAACTAGAAGTCAGCTACTTTTTAGGAATTGCATCCGAAGGCACATAGCACCACTTCCCCATGTTCTGTTGGCTGCAGCAATCCTAAAGGCCTTCCAGGTTGAAGGGGAAAGATGGAGACTCTACTACAGAGTAGTGGTGAGGTCATGAAGCACCTGTGAAATCAGGAACATTTTTTGAAGCCGTTTAGGAAAAAAAGTACATTGATTTCTGTTATGTGATTTAATCTTCCCAATATGAATAAACCTGTGATGTGGGTTTTATTGTCCTTATTTTGAAGATAAAAGTTGATATGAAAAGAAGTAACTGGACCCCAGCTCTAATTAGCTGATAGAAGGTGGGAGGGAACATCAGCTCCTTTCTTAAGCCTCATTTGATCACTACCTTCTCAACAAAATTACTACTTCCTCTCTTTACTATCTTACAAACTTTTGCACGCATCTGTTATTCTGTGATACCCAAGTGTGAAAGATAAGGTCTTAGAGTATGATATTAAAGGGCAAGCTTTCTGGAGCCAGGTTCCTTGGGTCCAGACTTCCACCCTGAAGCTTCTTGAAAGTTATTTAGCCATAGAGGACCATGTGCCTTCTATAAGTTTTCTCATCTTCGCTATAAGAATGAAAATGCCATCATTCTAAGCAAATGGTAAATATGAAAGTAATAAATTGTAAAGTGTTTATAAAAGTGTGTGCTGCACAATAATTTATTTCAAAAGGCTAGCTAGTTGTGAGTTATTTAAATGTCTACTTTTGCTATGAGGCTGGCAGATCTTAAGAGGAATAACTTTCCCCTTCCTCCTTCTCCTCTTCCTCTTTGTCTTCTCTTAGGGTGCAGGAAATTGAACCCTGGAGGCATTCTACCTCTGAGCTACACCCTCAGCCCATCCATTTTATGTATGTATGTATGTATGTATGTATGTATGTATGTATGTATGTATTGTTTCAAAACCGGGCCTCACTAAATTGCTGAGACTGGTCTCAAATCTGTAATTCTCCTCTCTCGGCTTCTCAAGTACTGGAATTATAAAAATATGCCACCATACCTGGTTCTTCTTCTTTTTATATCTTATAAAATATAGATTTTATATTTTTGGCAGTTGTATATTCATAGTAAAATTAAATGGAAGTTACAGAGATTTCCTATATACCCTCTCCACTCATCCATACTTCTCTCACAACAATATGTTTATTGCAATTGATGACCCTACATTGATACATCTTTATCATCCCAAGTCCATAGTTTATATCAGATTCACTCTCAGCATTTATATTATATGGCTTTAGGTAAATGTATAATAATATATACCTACCATTAAAATGTCACATAACGTTTTTTTTTTTTGCTCTAAAAATCCTATATGCTCCCCCATTCATCACTCCCTACTTCCAACCCCTGAAACTACTCATACTTTTTTCATAGTTTTGTCATTTCTAGAATGTCACGTAATCAGAATCATATATTAGCGTTTTAAGATTGGCTACTTTTACTTAGTAATAAATGCTTACATCTCCTCCATGTCTTTTCAAGGCTTGATAGCTCATTTTCTCATAGCACTGAGTAACTTTCTGTTGTATGAACATGCCACAGCTCATTTATCCATTTACCTACTGAAGAACATCTTGGTTCTTCTATGTTTTTAACAATTATGAATAAAGCTGCTATAAGCATTTGTGTTGAGGTTTTTGTGTAGATATAAACTTTCCACACCTTTGGGTAAGTAGCAGGTAATGTGGTTGTTGGACCACATGGTAAGAATATGTTTAGTTTAGTAAAAAGCCACCAAATTGTCTTTCAAAGAGACTGCTATTTGGCATTTGTTTCCACCCACAATTCAGCATTTGCCGTTTTTAGTGCTCTGGATTTTTGCCATTTTGAGAGGTTTATAATAATGCTACCTCACTGTTTAGATTTGCATATGCCTAATGGAATATTACATAGAACATAACAGCATGTCATGTAGATTATGTTATTTATTTATTTATTTATTTATTTATTTATTTTTCGTGGGTTCCTGGAAACCCTTCTACCTCTGGGCTACACTCCCAGACCGTATTTTTTATATTTTTATTTGAAAACAGGGTCTCTTAAGCCAGCAAGGCTGCTTCGAACCTGCGCCATCCTCCTGTCTCCGCCTCCCAAGTGCGGGGATTACAAGCGTGCACCACCATGCCCGGCGCATGTTTATTTTCTGTGTACCTTTTTTCTTGAGTGTCTCTATATTTTGAACTATTTAAAAAATAAATCAGATTGTGTTTATTTTCTAGGTTTAAGAGTTCTTTCTAAAGCCGGGAGTGGTGGTGCACACTTGTAATTCCAGTACTTGGGAGGCTGAGACAGGAGAATAAAAGGTTCTCAGTCAGCTTCCGCTACTTAGTGAGACCCTCTGCAATGTAGTGAGACCCTGTTTCAAAATAAAATAATAATAAAAAAATTAGGCTGAGGGTATAGCTTGGAAGCATTAGAATGGCCCTGGGTTTCATCCCCAGTATCATATACACACACACAAGAGTTCTTTCTATAGTTTAGATATCAATCTTTCATCAGACACATCTGAAAATATCTTACCCTGGTTTGTGACATCCTTTCATTCTAATGAAAGTAACTTCCATGGAGTAAACATTTTTAATTAAAAAAAAGCCCAGGTTATCAGTCTTTTTTATGATATGCCTTTTGTATTGTATCTAAGAAAGCATCACCAACCCAAGGTCGCTTTTCAAAGAATTAGCTCATTTCATATAAGTTATAAAGTTCATAAGAATAGAGTTGTTCACAGAATTTTTTTGTTACCCTTGTAACATCTGTGAAATCTTTAATGAAAATTTCTTCCATTTTTGATACTAGTAATTTGTGTCCTCTCTATTGTTTTCTTAACCTGACTAGAAACTTATCTTTCAAAGAGCAAGCTTTGTGTTTTATTAACTTTCTTTATTGATTTCCTGTGTTCAATTCCACTGATTTTTCTAATTTGTATTACTTTTTTCCTCTTCACTTAAAATTTAATTTGCTCTTCTTTTTTCTAGTCTTCTAATATGGTATAAATTTGATTTCAGATGTTTATTCAGTTCCATTATATGCACTTCCTTTTATGAAAAGAGATAAGTAGGCAGGCATGGTAGAGCACCCTTGTAATCCCAGCATTTGGGAGGCGGAGACAGGTTTGAGGACAGCCTCAGCTACTACTTAGTGAGGCCATTTGCAACTCAGTGAGACCCTGTTTTAATATAAAAAATAATAAAAATGGGGCTGGGGGGGTGTAGCTCAGAGGTAAAAGACCACTGGGTTCCATCCCCAGTATTGGAGAGAGAGAGAGAGAGAGAGAGAGAGAGAGAGAGAGAGAGAGAGAGAGAGAGAGAGAGAAGAAGAAGAAGAAGAAGAAGAAGAAGAAGAAGAAGAAGAAGAAGAAGAAGAAGAAGGAGGAGGAGGAGGAGGAGGAGGAGGAGGAGGAGGAGGAGAAGGAAGAAGAAGAAGAAGAAGAAGAAGAAGAAGAAGAAGAAGAAGAAGAAGAAGAAGAAGAAGAAGGAGAAGAAGAGGAGAAGAGGAGAGGAGAGGAGAAGAGAGGAGAGGAGAGGAGGGGAGGGGAGGGGAGAGGAGGGGAGAGGAGAGGAGAGGAGAGGAGAGGAGAGAGAAGTAGGAAAGGGGAAAGGGGGTTGGGGGAGAAAGGTGGGGAGGAGAAAAAGGAGGACTAAGGCAGGGAACAGTTCAAGTAATGCTATGTCCACATAAGAAGGCATCACCACCAATCTCACTAACACATGAGAGAGAAGAAAGAGTAGGATGCAGGGCAGAGAAAAATACACCAAGTGCTGTGTGCATGTATGTTTGTATCACTTCGAACCTCACTGTGATATATAATTACAATGCACCAGTAAAAGTACAAAGAAAACAGAAAAAGGAATACATTTCCCTCTGAGCACTGCATTTACTGCTTCCCACAACTTTGATAGGCCGTGATTTCATTTTCACTTAGTCTGAAATATTGTACAACCTCTGAAATTGTTTCTCTTTGACTCATGCTTTATTTAGAGGTGTTTTATTTAATCTCCAAGTATGCTGGTAAATTCCTGCTCTCTTTCTGTTATTGCTTTCTGATTTGTTTTTGTTTTTGTTTTAAACCAGAAATTGAATGACTTTTGGTCTTTTAAATTTGCTAAGGCATGTTTTATGGCCAAGAATGAGGTCTATCTTGGTGACTGCTCCATGTGAGCTTGGGTATATCCAGATGAACCATAGTAGCATCAAAGTATACTGTGTGGTATTTTTCCTGCTGGATCCATCCATTTCTGATAGAGGGTGAGTTAAAGTAACTGGCTATAGTAGTAAATTCATGTATCTCATGTTGTGATATTATCAGTCCGTTCTCTGTTAGAACATGTAAGGATAAGAATAATTAAAGGATCCACATCACCTTCACTCATTGAGTTCTTAATAAAAATTTACTCTGGGCCAGCCAGTATGCTTGTGCAGATATACAAGAATGAACAAAAATAGATAAGGAGTCTGCCCTTGTACATCTTTCATCCTACTGGGGATTTTGAAATGCTAAGCACAAGCAATTTGACTTTTTAAAGCATAGTAAAAATATTTAATAAGAAGATTTAACTTGGGGTGGAGAAAGAGGGAAACAGAGCTACTTCCCTGAGGAAGTGACGGTTAAGCCAAAGCCTGGAATCTGGTAGGAGAATCAACCGCCCTAAGCAGAAGAGTGAAAAGGAAGAACAGTAAGAGGCAAAGGCAATACCATCTCTCATGGCTCCAAGGGATAATCAGCTGTGTATGAACATGAGCAGAGTTTGGATTACAGCAGTGGGGATGGGAGCAACCCAAGTGGGGACTGAAGAGGTAGGCGAGGCCAGGGCAGGGGAAGCCATTGAAGGATTTATGACAGACAATGAAAAAATCAGTAGTCTGAAAAATAACCGATCAAATCCACAGGGGTGTGGGAGACACATGGTACACTCAGAATGAAAGGTAATTTTATAAGCCTGGAGTTTAGGCCCTGAAGTGGGGAGTTACGGAGATGTAGTATGGAGTCAGTTCCTGGAAGATGGCTCCTCTGTCCCAGGGTAAGACCTGTATGTTTCATCTAGCAGGGTACGAGAATTTCTTGCAGGAGATGTTTGTTTCATGCAGGGGAATACGATGCCATAAAGATTTACATGCATTCAGGACAATATATTCACTAATGGAGATAATGGATTGACAGACTTTATAAATATCTTATAAAAAGTTGGAAAGAAAAAATAACTATATATTTTTAATTAACCAGAACTGTCTAGTTTTCTGCCTTCTAGTTATTTGGGGTTTGTCAAAGGCATCAAATATAATAAAAAACAAACTCAGAGACAACAGAGAAGGGCAACCAAGACCTTGCCATACGATGCCCTGCAGCAATGGACTTTCTGGCAAATATAATTCTGGCACCAGCCCAAGCCGTTCCTTGAGGAGCTTATGTAAGTTCCCCCAGGAAATGCCTGGGCATATACCAAAATAGCGCCTGCCTGTGTGATGCAACCTAACTCTGCCTCTACATGCTGCAATTTTCCTGTGTGCCTCTGGGTGGTAATTAAAGATTGTTTGATCTAAGTCAATAAAATACTATTCAATTTCCCCTAAAGACATCAGAGATGCATTTATTACAGTAAAAATATTTTCCCATGCCACTATTTGAATTTCAAGCATAAGGTGTCTACTCACTTAATTTCTATCTACTTACACAGGCTTTTTAACATACAGACTAAGTACAAATTAAAAATGTAAGAACATTACTCATGTTTCTAGAGGTAAAGATGGATGGATGTTCAGTAAATTACACCTTCCCTTATGGGAGTTATTGTTGAAACTAATGAAGGTTAGCCTCTTGATCAGTCTACACTGGCTGTCTCCCAGTCTATATTCTGAAGCCCGCCTTAAACAGATGATGCAAGAAACACCTACACCCAGGATTTGAGAGATACCTTTGAAAATGCAATGGAATTTTATTATAGTACATTTTAAACCATATGCCTCATACATATTATCACCCAATCCTGATTCATTATAAACCTTCATTTTTAAGTGGAATTTCTCAGTAAAACTGGAAGTAATCCTGTTTTTATACTTCCCCTGTTAGTATACAGAGGTGTCATTCTAGGTAACATCTAGAATGTGTAGCTGCTCGTGGTGAATTCAATTGTAGCAGCAGTAGACTTGAGGGAGAGAAAAAGACTGTGGATTTGTCCAATAATAAAAAATAATCAAACCTCAGCAGGGCATGGTGGCGCATACTTGTAATCCCAGAATTCAGGAGGATGAGACAAGAGGATTGCGGTTCACAGACTGTCTCAGCTACTTAGTGAGGTCCTCTGCAACTTAGTAAGACTCTGTTTCAAAATAAAGAGTAAAAAATAGGGCAGGAGGTATAGCTCAGAGGTTGAATGCTTCTGGGTTCCATCTCCAGACCGGCAATAAATAAATAAATAAATAAATAAATAAATAAATAAAAATAAAACCTCACTGATACATTCTTGATAAACAGAAAAGAAATTCACCCTGACAAAGTGCCATTGCCACCTTGGAAATATGAATCAGTTGGCATCCTAATTAATCTGGTGAAAAATGTGTCCTGCATTTGGAAGTTGAATATTTTCTGTTTCTTTCAATGTATTGTATTCTATGATATCAAACAGCAGGTTAAATAAATATGATTTTGAAATGTAAATAATATTATTATTCTATTTTCTGTAAAAATGTTTTCCAAATAAGTGAAGATATTTATATTTTATGTCAAATATCTTAAAATCATTAGCATCTCTCAATATTATTATAATTTTAGTATGGATGGTAAAGGATATAATTGATAATTTAAAAAAATTTTTGGTATAGGAAATTATTGAACCCAGGGGCATTATACCTCCATGATACTTCTCCAGCCCATTTTTTATTCTTTATTTTTGAAACAGGGTCTCAATAAGTTTCAGAGGGCCTCACTAAGTAGCTGAGGCTGGCCGTGAACCTACAATCCTCCTGTCTCAGCCTTCCATCCTACTGTCTCAGCCTCCCAAATATTAGGATTAAAGGCGTGCACCACCATGCTCACTTAATTGACATCTTTTATAATAAAAGTTAAAATAATATTCTAAAAATACATTAGTAATAGTATTACAACTTGAGCTCACTTACCAACATATAAGTCATTAAAATGTTTTTTTTTGAGAAATATAAAATAGCCCCAAGTTAAGAGATATTGACTACACAGAGAATCGTGGCAGCCCTGTGATCAGAATGCCTATACCCAGGAGAGATTAAATATAGACATTTAGAGTTAAAAAATACAGTGATTGAATAAAGAGTTACAGGACATACAAGGCCACAGAAAGATCAATGACATGATGCAAATTAGAATTAAATAAGAAGCTGTGGGTAGTGTCCCATGCCTGTAATTGTGGTATTTGGGAGGCTAAGACAGGAATTTTTCAGGGTCAAGACTAGTCTCAGCAACTTAGCAAACCTTCAGCAATTTAGGGAGACTTCTTTCCAAAATAAAAAAAATGATGAGGGTGTGGCTCGTAGGTATAATGCCACTGGATTCAATTCTTAGTAACACACACACACACACACACACACACACACACACATGCACACACATACACACAGGCACACACACATACACACACAATTATAATAACATTAACAGTAAAGATAACACATGCCGTGGCTACAGAGCACATGAGGATTGGTATGGTTAAGAAGGCTTCATGGGGAGGTTAGAAGTTAAATGATATTAAGGCAATAATAGATAATGGGCAGGAGGAGAAACTAGGCAAAGGCTCTCAGAAAATGGGGTGGGAGATGGAGAATGAGGTTATGTTGAGATATGAGGGCAAAGAAGAAGGGGGCATAGCATTACTACCAGGAGTCTAGATGTTAATTAATCCAGCTGTAATTAAATATCTATGAAGGAAAGTAGTGCAAAGTGGGCTGCAGTGTTGAGAAATGTGTGAGGTTCCTTCAGCCAAACCTTTATTGAAAATGTTCCCTGAATCCTAGTCTTCCTCTGCCCTCCCACCACCACCCTAGGTTGGCATATTCACTTGTGCTGAAAGCCCTATATATCCTTATTCACTTCATCACCTCACATTGAAAATCAAAATATGAAGCTTGGTATAAACTGCCTTTTACAAAGGAAAAATGCAAATAAGTACAAAAACAGTTTCTAGATGGTGCATCTGGTGGTCTTTATGTCAACTGTCTGTTGGGCGTTTATACTGTGCGTTCTTCTAATCAGGTCAGAAACAAAATTCCTCCTTGTGCTGGATGACCATTTTCCCCATGGTTGTTGGAGGCATGGCAAAGCCATTTCATCATCACAGATGCTTGGGCTAGGAGCTCTTCTCTAATCTACATATAAGATGACTATATAATGTATCATACAGGTAAAAGGAGTGCTATCAATAATTATACTGGTACAAATACAAACTGGACAGCCCCAAAGAAATCAGAATAAGCAGTCATCCTATTTAATTTTTGTTTTATTAAGTTCTGTCAATTCTTTATTATCATTCTCTGAAGTTTCCTATCTTCTTTTCTATTGCTCCTATCCCCACCCCTACACTGAGTTTCTTAGCATACTGCTAATTTTCTTGCTAGTTTTCTGCCCCTTTTCCTTCATTCCATCCTACACACAGAAAACATATAAAAATTTTATTCCCAGTGCTATCCCTTTTTCTCAGGAATCTACACTGAATCCTTGGTATTTATCCCCCAAAGATCTTTCTGGTTTTTTAGAACCAGATTAATCCATATCTATTTACCTGCTGTTACCTTCTACTCTTCCCATTTATGGCACTGAATTGGCCTAGATTGTCTACAGCTATACCATGTCTCTCTATGACTTTCTTTGAATGAAACTTCTAGATAATTTTTTTAGTCTTCCCTGAAAGCAAATTCTCCTTAGCACTTTTTAACTTTACATCTACTCCTTGACATGCACTAAGCATTTGTGTTTATACTCTCTTTGATCACTACTATTACAAACTTGTATTAAATAACTTTCTTTAGTTAGATTGTTAATTCCTTGAGGATGCAAAATATAGATGTCATATATCATCCCCATATAGAGTCTTTCAAATATATAGGTAGGGCTACAAGCATAGCTTGGTAATATAATGCTTGCTGAACATGTGTGAGGCCCTGAGTTCTATCCCCAGCATCGCTAAGATTTTTTTTTTTTTAATGAAGAAGGAATAAATACATGTTGAGAGATGTGTCTTCCATCAAAATCTTTTTCTATTCCACTCCTGCCTAATCTCCCTTTGGCCACTTTTAAAAATAAAAATAAAACCAAAAATAAAACACCTGCTTTTTTTTTATAATTATCTGCCCTATAAAATCGAAAGCAATGGTATATTCTCCTTACCAAGTGAAGTGAATTCCGGTATGTGGTAGTACTAGTATTCTCAGTCTTTAAAGTTGTTTCAGTCATCATTTTCACTGCTGTGACTCAAAAAAACCTGACAACAACAACTTAAAAGAAGATTTATTTGCTCACAGTTCTGAAGATTTCAGGAGTTTCCTCCATGTTAGTCCAGATAAAGTGTGCAGAGCTCAGGGCATAGTGTCTAGAGGCAGAGAGAAAAGAGTAGAAGGACTCTGCCTGTATACCATGGAGGCCAGAAGCAATAGAAAAATAAATCAAGGGGAGGAAGGGCCATATATAATCCTAAGGCCTTACCCTCAGGGGCCCTTCCTCAGCCCAGCTTCCAATATGGTTGCCTTCTCTCTGGGAAAATCTAGGTAGATATTCTAAATCTGACCCATAACAAAGATCTGCACACAATTCAACAGAGCCTTCCTCAGAAGGATTTAAGAGTGTTTTCTTTCCTTTGCATTATAGGCTGTTTTCTGATAAGGACTATTTCCAGTGAAATTTAAATCTGGTGTTGTTTCCTGTGCTTTTATATTTTTCTCTCTTTAAACTTGAATGTGATGCCTTATGTAAACCTTTGTGTTTGGAGGGGGCAATGTGTGTAGGGTGCGTAGGAGGCTGCGAAGTTAATTTGCAGTAGAATTTAGATCTTAAGAGACAATGAGAAATATTGCTCCTGAACTCTACTGCTTATTAATTTAAGACAGAGATTAATAATCCAAACTAGTATTTTTAGCATGATTCAAATTGTGAAAAGTGCATATGACTGTTCTGTCCTAGAACAGAACGGTTCAGTGTTCTGTCCTTAATAGGTAAGAGGACAGTCTTCATTAGTTTGTGTCCTCTGGGGAGTCAGTGGATGGGAGGTGAGGGGCTCAGAGGTGGTAGAGAACAGGAGTTCCCAAGCATAATGCCCTCTTCATCTTTTTTTCCCTTTTCCCTGCTCTTTTTAGCTCCTTAGGCAGCTGGGTCTCTGAAGCATCCTCCATTTGGATTCGGTTCATTGCCCAGGCTGGTTGTCGCCAACCTCTCTTGCCGGGTGACAGTGGTCCTGGACTCAGTGTCGGTGATGTACAGAACTAAGGTGGCTCAAAAACTTCAGACTCCAGAAAAGGGGTCCGCCATCTGTTTCCTAAGACCTTCGCTGAGGTGGCCCCTGCCCAGTGGTATCATTGTCCACTCCAGGGGAAGAGCACTCTTCTTCCTCTGTGCCTCTCTGCTCTTTTCTTTTTGTTTAAACTTGGGAAAAAGAGGAAATCTTGATTTTTTGCTTCTGATTTTCATTTTTTTATGTCTGCTGAGCATAAGAAAAGGATAAGATTTTTTTTCCTCCCCACCCTTCTTCTTCCTGCCTTTGCACAGCACAGGACACTCTAAGAGCTGGAGTCCCCAGGTTTTGGTGATGGATGTGTTAAGGAAAGCCACCTTTTATCACTATTATCTTAGAAAGAAGCCAAGTCCTAGCCTTTTCTTGCCTTGAGCAAGATTTAATTTAAAAAATAAGACCCATCAGGTTGATGTTTAAAATATAAATATTTGTATACACAAATTGGATAGAATACCACTTCTCTTTCACTGAAAGAATATTTCCTCCTCCAAAATTTCCTCCTCCATGAGAATACTAGTTCTCATAATTAGTTCCTTGGCATTTGTAGCTATAAAAGTATTTCTTACAGTTCTATAAAGTAAAATACATACTTATATGTGGTATAAAATACAAAGCTTAAGCATCAACGATCAATGCAGTTATCCTATATATCTTAGGAGATGTTAAAAATACCAGCTTCCTACATAGTATCATTGTGATCAATAATTATTGTTACGGTTAATTACTTATCTATTGTAGCCTTAAATTATTCACTCAGAACAATGACACTAATAATATACTGCTTAGAATTTTAAGAGATGAAAGCAGCCTGCTAACCCTTAAGTATTCTCTCTATTCCTTTTCATTCAATGCGTGTTCATTCAGTATTTACTTAAGGTTCACTTTGAACCGAGTCTTTCATAGGATGAAGCAATTGAGATAATAAACATGAGTACTCAACCAGAAAGCTTGATTTTTTTTACTGTCTTCCTCCTTACTTCCACCTGGTTGAATAATACAATAACCTCCCAAATACATAACAGATGTTGTTCTCTGCATGATGAGTAAAAAAGATAGCAGAGCCTAAAAGAAGTCATGACTTCACCCAGAAGATGAACACTGCATTTATTAATAGGCTTAGCTGTTCACTTCAATTTTTGTAATTCATGTATTTATTCATTCATCCTTCATTCATTCCTTCAATAATCATTTATTAAGCAGTTACTGTGAGCCAATTGCTGTAGTTGGACTCCAGACATAAACCATTTATCTTGGCCTCCAAAATGACTTTTGTTTACTGAGTTAGTATACTGGTGGTGCCGTCACAGAGTGCGATTAATATGAAATGGAAGGCAGAGGTTTGATTCTGCCAGAGTAGGGTGGAAGTCTTTCATAGAGGAATGGATAACTTGAACTGAATGTAGAAGACATAGAAGTCTGTAAAATAGTTAAGGGGAAAAAGAGCATTCTTGTCCAAGGGAACTACATAAAGAGGTAGCTTGAAAAAGCATAACTTCTTTAAGACTGCGATATAGAACATACCAAAAATCCTACCCCACTTTTGGTGGGCAGAGAAATGTGAATAGCTAAAAAGGACATTTCCTAGCCTTTTGTGCAGGTCCAGGTGAGCAGTGGCAGTGTGCTCAGGCCTGCCTATGGAGTAAAGTGTGGGCCTCCAGGAGGACTTCTGAAAGGGGGAGCAAGCTCATCTGGAATGGGCCTTTGGCCCTCTGCCCTTCTTGGTCTGGAATGCAAACATGATAACCGGAGGAAGAATTGTGTCCTCTTACCACAAGGCAACAAGCATGGGCTCAGCAGAAAGACACTAGGAGCCTGCAGCCCAGGGGGGAAGGAAAAGCTCTGTTGGCCTTATATTATCTGTCTGAAACTTCTCTTTATTTGAAGGAAAGAGGTTTTAGTTAATGAAAGAATTAGTTTTCAGTTTTGTATTACATGTCCAAACTGATAGAGTCCATCTGAACAACCTGGAAGAACAGACATTTCTGAGCCCCACACACATGCATTCTGATTCTGATTCCAGTCCTATAGATGGATCCGAGGAATTCTTACTTTACTTACTGATAGAGGCTGTTCTAAGATAGCCTGATTCAGACAAACAATTCAAATGCAACGAACAGCACAAAATATTAACCCTCTCTGATTTGTGGATGTGGAACAATTGATGCATCTGCTATATTAGGTGAGGCAAGTATTTTTCTACTTATCTTCTTCCCCTTCCTATAGTATCTGTGAGAAAGAAGAGCCATCCGTAATTTACAAACACATTGATCATATGTTATGTGGCATAGACCATTATGGTATAATATTGATAGGAAAATCATTTTATACTTAATTTTGTAATGCTTAAGTAGTCCTTCCTATATGGCAAGAACTTTTCTAAGAACTTAACAAGTATAAATTCGTTGAACTTTTTAAAGAAGTCTATAAGGTAGAAACTACTATTATCCCAAGTTGTAAATGTAAAAACTGAGGCCCAAAGATGTTAGATAGCTAGGTCATACAGCTCTTGAGCCATTGTGCTACATCTTTGATTTACAACTTAGACCATCAAGATTTATCATTTGCACTTCAAACTACTTATCAGTGATTACAAAAAAGTCACATATATAGTCAATATAATGAGAATAAAGACATTACTACCATCTGGCTGCTCTGAGACACATGTGTAGAAATGCATGGCTTGTAATAAAAGTCTCTAGCATGAATTTGAGCCTCTAGGGCTATGATGTTGGCTTTGATGAGAAAATCACTTAGCTATCATAGCTAATCTCCAAACATCTGTTTCTTACTTTCTTAATTTCTGAGTTTTATGAATTTGGGAATTCTCAAAGGTCTGGAGTTGTAACCAATGTAAATATTATGGTTCAACAGTAGCAGTTCTCCAAATACTTTCCTTAAACAGTTGTTCCACAAGATATTAAATTTTTATAAAGTCTCTCTGTTTAAATAAATTTGGGAAATATTAGAGTATACAATGTCTTCAGAGAGGAGTTTTTCTTCACAGAGGCTCATTGTAAATATGTGAGAAGACAATATATGTAGCGTATCTTAAAAAGTTGATCGTGCATTTTTTATTCACAGAGTAAATAATAATGGCATTGTTCCAAAGAACACAGTTCTAGAACTGATTATTACCATGTATTTTATGTTTAAATTTTTTATTTTGTACCACTTGTAATAATATAGAGAATTATTCATAAGGAAATATTTTGCAAGTTGTGGATATCTTTGGTATGTTTAGTCATATACCATAGAGAAGAGAAATAAAAAGAGAGAACATGAAAACTTTCCTTACCAGCAAAATGTACTGTTTTATAAATAATTTCTAAACATTCACATTAGTTTTTAAGTTCCTTATAATTTATTCAAACATTTTGTTCTAGAATTTTTCTATTTCTGGCTCTGAGAGTTCTGCTGTTTTTCCTGGGAGCTCGGCAATATCTAGTACTTTGTGTATGTTCCCTTTTCTTTTTTTTAAAATCTAACCATAAAGCCCTAACAAGAAAACAGAGAAATGAAAGAATCATTTTCTTCACACAGCCAGTAGACATCTTCTTTCATCATCTGAAATAAGTGGGAGAAGCAATCTTAATGCATACAGGATAAAAATCAAATCAAACATTTCTTAATGAGCTAAACAAGCAAAGAAATGTTTGTTATGTATAAACAGTATGACAAGTAGTAAATAAATATGCCTGAACTTCTCTACTAAAGAAAAGACTCATTAATGCTGGTGTTCCACTATTTTGAGCTTCATCAAACATACAGCAAAATCTTTATAAGTCATATGATTACATTAAATGCAAAGTTCTGAAAGGACTGCTTGAATTAATAAGATGTACAATTAAGCATTCATTTGGATATTTTAAATTAAATATTCTGACATTTAAAAATCATATTTAATGATAATTAATGACTAATTAAATCAACCAATTCAGTGGATGTGTTTAATATCAGGTTACTGACTTCTTGCATAATTTGATTAAAATATTTCTCAATTAAACTTAATTTACTCTTTTTTTTCTGCAGAATATGTACTTCTTAGGAAAGGAATATTTTGGACCATTATCCACATGTTACTAACTGAACCCATGTGGAGTAAATGTTGCAAATGTGCTCTATTATTATTACTGAAAGGCAGATCATATTTTTAATGTATGAGGTTTGTGTTTGCTATTTTTAACAAAGGAGATTGCTATATATTAATATTAGTATTTATTTATTCCCAAATATGTTATATAAAAAGAGTATGAAAATGATTTAGAGGAGTGTCAGGTTGCCCAGAAATGTCTCATTATTTTATAGACAAGCAGTAAAAAAAAAAAAACAACTTATAAATCCACTTATAAACTTGCCCACTACCATCCAACAAAAATTTCTAATTCTCTGTCTTTGGGAT
This sequence comes from Muscardinus avellanarius, assembly GCF_963383645.1. Taxonomy (NCBI): domain Eukaryota; kingdom Metazoa; phylum Chordata; class Mammalia; order Rodentia; family Gliridae; genus Muscardinus; species Muscardinus avellanarius. The sequence goes on from NC_137797.1 coordinate 33,586,621, forward strand.
TGAATAAAACCTAATGAAACCAGGATGTTAACACAGTCTCCAAGTTTTCTCTTTAATTTCTTCTTCATACCATCATTCACCTATCACACAGTAGTGTTTTCCTAACTAAAAAGAATAATCTTACAAAAATAATTAATAGCTCTGCCAAAAATTTTTCGGCGCCCTATTGGAAATGTACCCAAGGGGAGCTGGATGAATCAGAGCCAGTGTTAGAAGAATAAATTTTATAAGCCAAATAATTCAAAAAACAACCAGATATGAAATGGTTCTTATGTACTTGGCTCTAGATTTAATCACCAATTCGGTATCCAGGTGAATTAAATAAGAATCAATTAATGTTTTAGTGAAATGAATTAGTAACCTTTCTGTTTCTCTTAACTTTAGGCTGGATTTCTGACTACCATAAATTGGCTCTCATAAATGCACAGCTGTGAAAACACAGGGCAAATAATTCTTTTTTTCTTTTTTGTGGTACTGGGGGTGGAACCCAGGGGCTTTTTCTACCTCTAGGCTATACTCCCAGACCTCTTTTATATTTTCTTTGGAAACGTGGTCTCACTAAGTTGCTGAGAACCTCACTAAGTAGCTGAGGCTGGCTTTGAACCCATGCGATCCTCCTGTCTCAGCCTCCCAAGCGCTGGGATTACAAGCGTGTGCCACCACGCCCAGCTAATTCATTGTTTTTAACTTGGATTCTTTTTGGGGGGATTATTGGAATGAATTTGATTACTTTTATACTTGGTACTTTGTATTAACAAATTTGCATGCCTAGTAATTCTTATTATAGAATTACTATAATTCCTATTATATTACTATATATACTATATTACTATTATATTCCTATTACTATTCCTTTCAACCTTCTAGGCACTAGCACAAGCCATATGTGACTACTGAACAATTTAAATGTGTAGTCCAAATTAAGATGTACTCTATAAAATAGAGATTAAATTTAGAAGACAGCACAGAAATAAAGGTAAAATATCTCATTTTTATTTAATTGCAGATTAATAATATATTTTGTGTATATTGGGTTAGAAATAAAAGTATTAAAATATATTTTTACTCTATTAATGATATACCAGAAAATTAAAAATTCATATATGATTTTCATTATGGCTTATACTATAGTTTTATAATATATTTAATTTTAGATTTAGAGCTGCATGTATCACCAGTATTATTAATAAACAATTTTAAGCATTTGAAAAGTCTAGTAAGAGCTGATAACTTTAAGATGTGATAGGGTTTTAAAAACTTTAATTTTTAATCAATTCTCCATTTGCTTTTGGATTGATAGTTTCTATGTTTTTGTTCAACCATAATCTCTGCTTGCTATACTAAATAAGTAAGAGTTTTCACATAATTAGAATATATAAATGCCAAAGGATGCTTTTTTTATATTTGTATGCATATCTAAATCTCTCCAGTTATTAGATATTTTCTGATAGAAAGAACTCTTTAAAAGAAATAACAACCAACAACAGAATTATTGTGAAAGAAGAGAATAAATAATTAGTGGCCCATTCTCCAAACTGCAAGCAAGACCTTCACTTTTTATATGATAGATACACTATAATTATTTAATTTTTTATAATTAACAAGTATCTATACTCATAAATAGATCATTTCTTTTTTGTATGGGAAATTGAACTCAAGTATATTCTATCTCTGAACTATACCACCAGCCTTTTTTACTTTGAAACAAGGTCTTGTGGGGTTGCTGAGGCTAGTCTCAAGCCTGTGATTCTCCTGCCTCAGCCTTCCAAGTATTGGGATTATAGATAGGCACTTGGCTGATTATTTTTAAAATGATTAAATTAAGGGACATTATATAAAATTCAATTAATGTGACCACACCTAAAAACCTAAATACACAGGGGAGAAGCAGGTATCAGTAAAAGGAGCCTGGACAACATAATGGCATCTCAACCAGTGTGTCCCTCAACATTTAGAGCCAGATAGACCTGGGTTCATATCCAAGCTTTATGTTATAATCATGGCCAAGTTTCTTAACATCTCCAACAATATCATCACAAAACTTATTTCAAAAACATGTTATAAAAACTATATGAGATAGTTATAAAGAGCAGACAATACCGTTTCTCAGAACTGATGACAATAAGTAGACTGACACAAACTTTTATGGTCCTTTATTCTTCAACAACATTGGTACCTTCCTGTACTCAATCTGAAGTTCCTGATGCCTGAGTGTAGTTCAGAGGAAGTAGCAATAAAAGATGAAGAGTTCATGCCAGAGAACACATCCTAGGAGGACCCTCAATGCCCATCCGAATCCAGAACGCCAGGTAAATAATCCCTACTTTCAGTATCTGTTTACCTGGACTAGTTCCCCACTTATTATAGGGAGCAATTCATCTTAACTTGTGAATAAATGTTGATTCTATATGTACTTCTTTTATACTAGGCCAGAAGTAAATTAGCAGAATCAATGGTGGTATATTGACATCTCAGATCCAAAGGAAAACGGACAAGCTTATTCGGCAAAGAGCAAAAACCCAATATGTCAAAAAGTGCCTTGGATGTTTCTAAACGGAAATTACCATTATTAAGGATTAAGACCAGATGCCCTTGAAAGCCTTCCCAACCCTAAACATCTACGATTCTTAGACTTTTACTTTGATATGATTAAGAGATATAAACTATATTTCATACTTAGTCAAGTAAACACAAGATAAATTCTATTCATTATTTCTTTTTGGTGGTTTCTCTTTCACTCTGTGTTAATGTGTGCCTCTATAAGCCTTCATTTTCTATGGTTTTAGAGCTGGTCAATGCCCAGATAACTGATATGTCTTTTTAGTACATTTATATCTTTAGTTTGATTATAGTAAAATTTTGCAGACATAGAAACCATTTTCCTTCTTTAAGGTATTTTTTATAACCTTGCACTGTGAAGATAACTACCTACCTCTGAACAGGCAATCCCATTACCCTTACTTGCAAGTTGCTATGGAACTAGCCTGCAATACCCGAAAAATGACTGGTGAGCAAATTCTGTCCAGGTAGAACTTACTGTGTTGTTTTTAAAGTCAAGAATTCAAAGATGGTCTATCTTTAACTTAAAATCCCCATATTTATAAGCTAAGTGATGTTTTCTTCCTTAGCTAGGTACAATATCTAAGCAGCAGAAACTGATGTATCTACTATGATAAACTTGTTCACCTTTGACATTTGGAGCCTTAAAATTTATTTTTGAAATGCAGCGCCTACCCCTCTTCAAAGCTGCAGAAGTGAGAGAAGTTGAATTTAGTAGCCAAATGCCAAAACATTATGTAAAATTAAAATAGAAATAGAGTTTTCTTTCCTTTCAACAGCTTGGTGGAGCCTCACCCTGAAGAAGCTTTGGCAGATTGTTATGCCAAGTCTACAATTAAGGAGGAATAAATAATAAATATCATTCCAGCTCAAGCACAAACTACACAAACTACACACACATGCACACATGTGCATCCCTCACACTTTGTCTTCTAAGTGGTTCAAACTTTCAAAAGGAAAAAACATAAATATAAAAACAGAAAGTACATTTTATTCAAAGACTTCAAAGATGCTAAGAAAAGATCTCATAGAAAACTTAAGTATGTAAATAGACTTATAAAAGGACATAATCTTAAATGCAATTAAATTAATGAGTGCTAAAACGACACCAATAATAGAGCCTTCTAACTTGTTATGAGAAATGGTATGTAAGACTATATGCACCAAATATTAAGTTTTTTGTAATATCAAAACACTTTAATGTTCACCAATGCCAACCAGACTTTTCATGTTTTTCTTCTTTCCATATGGACATTCTGAAGTCCAACACATACATCATGCTTGGTTCAGATCCGCCCCCTCCAACTTTACATTATTTTATTTTCTCCTTTCTCCCCTAAACTTGATATTTTTTCTTCATTTGTAAAGGGTTACATCTTATTGTGTGTGATATATGGCATTAGAAATGCATGCAATATTAAACATTACATGGCTATGAGTTTCTGAATGACAAATCTCTCTTCTTTGTTCAACACTGTGTCTTAGCTCTACTCATGTCTAGTACTTTAAATATGGCTGAAAATTCTTGGATACTCTTCCTATGAAGAAGTAGGTCCATGTCCTCTACCTGGAATCTGTGAATGCATTGGCTAAAAAAATATGGCAGGATTGGCACTGTGCTTGCGTCAGACCCCAGGCTTTATGCAATTGGCAGCTTCTACTCACTGTTCCTTAAAATCCTCTCTCTGGGAGTCCTGAAATACCATGTAAGAAGTACACCCATCCTGGAAAGGCACTATCAAAGAGGCCATGCAGAAGCACTTCACTTGACAGGCCATTTGAGGTCAGTCTCCCAGACTCTTCTGCTAAGGCACTAGCATATGAGAGAAGCTGCCTTCACTATGACAGACTAGTCTTCCTATAACTTAATACCAGTTAGCAACCCTAGTTAATCCCATGTCAAATAAAAGAATCACTCATTCAGCTCCTTTCCAACTTGGGTCCCCAACTGTTAGATAAATGGTGGTTGTTTTAAGTCACTGAGTAGTTTATTATTTAGCAATAAATAACTATGACAAGATGCTACTGTAAGTCCTGCTCATTTATTATTTCAGCCTTCCATCTAATGTAGTCATATGGATCTAATCTTATCCACAGTTTCTTTTTAATTTATATCAATATGGGGATTATACTATAGATCTACTTTTTAAATTTAAAATTTTTACTCTCCTATTAAGGAACACCTATATTAAGGAACACCTATGTTTCTAAAACTATGTTACTCTGAAAATCCATTTTTTTTTTTGCTTTCAAGTGCTAAAATTAAAGACATTACATGGTTTATTTATTTATTAATTTAGTGGTTCTGGGGATAGAACCCAGGATCATTCTACCTCTGAGCCATACCTCCAACCCTATTTTGTGTTCCTTTTTTAAAGAAGGTCTCACTAAATTGTGGAGGGTCTCACTAAGTAGCTGAGGCTGGCCATGAACCTGTGATTCTCTTGTCTCATCCTCCCAAGTACTGGAATTTACAAGCATGTGCCACCACACTCAGCTTGGCACAACATATCTCTAGAACCACAAGTCACACTTCAATACACACCCTGATATATGCTACTCTGTTGACCAATGTGATAATTTCTCTGAGATATATTCTAAGAAGTAAGATTGTTAGATGACAAGATCCATGCACATACAGCTTTCTATATATAGTTCTTCATAATGTTTATGCCCCTCTGATTTAATGTTATTTTGAGAGTTGCTATACTCCTGCCATCTTGTTTTGCATTTTAATTTTTCTTCTCCTCATGTTAGAGGTATATATTCTATTGTATTCTACTAGTAATTAACATAATACTGGTCAGGATTTAGTTACAAAGAATGAAATCCTCTTTAGTTTCAGTATGCAAATGTTAAATACAGAGTTTAAAAGGTTTATAGGATCAGGAGGGCTGAGGAAATGCACTCTAGGTTAAGTTTTTAGAAACAATTCAGGAAGCCAGGTGTGGTGGCACATACTTGTAATCCCCGTGCTTGGGAGGCAGAGACAGGAGGATCTTGCCAGTTCAAAGCCAGCCGCACTAGCTTAGGAGATCCTGTTTCTAAATAATAAAAGTATAAAAATAGGTACTGGGAGTGTAGCCCGGAGGTAGAAGGGTTTCCAGGAACCCCAGTACCACCAAAACACACACACACACACACACACACACACACACACACACACACACAACAATTCAGGGAAATTCTTAATCATTATTTCTTCAAATACTTATTCCCCTTGACTTATACTTTTTCATCTTGTGTGTCTACTGTTATTCACATATTAATGTGTTTTTAAAAATATCGAGCTTTTTCATATATTTCCATCCCTTTCATTTCTTTATGCCACTTGTTTTTAGTTATTTTGTGGTACTACGGATTGAGCCCAGAGATAGTCTACCTCTGAGCTACATCCCCAAGCTCTTTTTAAAAATAAATATTTCAAAACGGGGTCTTCCTAGGTTCCTGAGAGTCTCATTAAGTTTCTGAGGCTGATCTTGAACCTGTGATCATTCTCTTTCAGCTATTCAATTACTGGAATTATAGGTTCATGCCATCACATCCAGCTTCTTTGTGCTATTTGGATAGTTACTTTCATTGCTTTTTGCAGCCTGTGCATTTATTTTTAGCTGTATCTATTTTGATATATAACTTGCATACATAGTTGATAGTCTTTTAACTATCATATTTTTCAAAACTAATATATTGTCAACTGGTGTTTCTCATAAATGTTTATCTCCTATTTCATATTACCATTGTCTACCTTGCTTCTTTGAAAATATTAAGTTTATTTTAAATAGCTGCTCTCTCTGATCAATTGTTTTTCTTGTGGTATAAGCTCTTTGGTTTCTATTTTTCTTATCTATTGCATTCCTCAGATTCATCTTGTGTCTGCCTGTGTGCTTATATTTCCCTGGGAGAAGATAGCTTACAATAGCAAGCATGGTGGGCAGAATATAAGATCTCTACCTCCACCATTCTTGAGTTTGTGTAATCTCCTCTCCTTGAGTGTAGGCTGGATCTAGCAACTTAGTTCTAATGAGAATATGGCAAGGTTTGTTGCTTCAAAGATGATATTAGAAAAAGGCTGAGTTCTAGCCTCTCTTGCAGTTTCACTTGCTGACACTGATGAGCTACCCTATGAAAAGACCACCTGGCAAGAACCTGACAAAACCCCTGCCTAACAGCTCATGAGAAACTGCATCCTGCCAACAAGCTCAGGAAGGAGTAGAAAAGCAGATCATCTTTTACCTGAGACTTCAGATGAGACCACAGTCATTGTGTCCTTAAAAAAGACACTGGTCAAGCAGGGCGTGGTGGCACATGCTTGTAATCCCAGCACTTGGGAGGCTGAGACAGGAGGATAGCACAGGTTCGAAGCTAGCCGTAGCTACTTAGTAAGGCTCTCAGAAACTTAGTGACACCCTGTTTCCAAATAAAGTATAAGATAAGTTATGGGAGTATAGTCCAGAGCTAGAAAAGGCTCCTGGGTTCCACCCTCAATATCACACACACACACACACACACACACACACACACACGACACTGGGCAGAGATACTCAGCTAAGCTACACCCAGATTTCTGATGTACAGAAATTGTGAGATAGTAAGTTTGTTGTTTTATATCACTAAATTTTAGAGTAACTTATTATGCAGCAATAAATATGAGACCAGATGAAATATATCTTATGATAGGTTGAAAACCCTAACCTTATTTCTTATAGGGTTGAGTAAAAACCTACATCCTACTTCCTACTTGTTTCAGGAGACACAGACTCTGGCATATGGCCAGAGTCACTCCTCTATTGAGTTATCTTTCTCTTTAGGAAGCTATTCAGTATTTCTTTCCCAGAAAATACTTGATCCTCACTATTATAGTTTGCTTCTGGAATGTGTCCTGAAAGCTCATGAGTTGAAAGCACAGCTCCCAATGCAGCAAAGTTTAAAGGTGGAACACAGCTGGAGGATGTAGGTCACTAGGAGGAGTGTAGAGTTGAGGACTATTATCTGTCCCTGGCTTCCTACAGCTTCCAAGAGTTGAGTGGCATTTCTTCAACAACCCTGCTGCCATGATGGTTTTGTCTTGGAGCCAACGAGCTCTGGTCTGAACCTCTGAAACCATGAGCCAAATAAACATTTCTATTTCTGTGTTGTTCTTATTGGGTATTTTGGGCACAATAATAAAACTGCTAATAAACTCATCTTTATTTTTAGGTAAAATTATCCAGCCCTTAGCTATGGAGGGAAAAGCAAGCAAAGACCACTCAAACTCTGAATTTATTGTTTTCTATCTATACCTTTGCTTCTTTCTGCCTTGAAAGAGCAGTAGGATGTATCCTAACCTATTCAGAAAAACACGAGCAAGAGACATTTCCTTTTGTTCCTATTTAAGAATGAAAGTTTGAGAAAAGATCTCTAATATCTAAATAATTTTTTTAGCTCTTTAGAGACAATATTTTCTTTTCTTTTCTTTTCTTTTTTTTTTTTTTGGTACTGGGGTTCTTGGAAGCCCTTCTACCTCTGGGCTACACTCCCAGACCTATTTTTATATTTTTATTTGGAAACAGGGTCTCCTAAGCCAGCGCGTGCAGCTGGCTTCGAACCTGCGTGATCCTCCTGTCTCTGCCTCCCAAGTGCGGGGATTACAAGCATGCGCCACCACGCCCGGCTGAGACAATATTTTCTACCAATCTATATCACAAGCAAGAATATGTCATTTTAGTTCTCCTTACATGTAAGCCACCCTTCGTCTCTCTGGAATTATGGGGATCTGTTTATTATATCTTTTACTGCCTGTTCTCCTATATATTCTCTATTCTCTCCTTCAGAAACTCCAATAGGAGAAAAACTGGTTTCTAGACATTTTGTAGATCTTTGGTAAATCTTAAGCATTATGTCAAAATTATTACTTATGGGAGAAGGTTGTAAAAGATATAAATTGCTACAATTGTTTTGGATATATCTGGGCAGTAATTAACAAAATTTAAAATAGCTTGGAATTAAATCAATAAGTAGCCCAAAAGAATTTTACCCCTCCCCCAATAACATATATGAATATGTATATATGATCTTTTTGCAATAAAAAACACATGATTGTTTACCATAGCAAAGATGATTGAAAAATTTTGGTATCTATATTCTATGAGATAGTATCCAACCATTTATAACATGTATTCAATTTAATATATTAACTAATTTTTCTTTAATACTTGTGAATTCATTCAGTGATAATGTTATTGTTTTTGAGGGGAAAATTAAAGGATGAAAAAGTGAAAAGAAGAAAGGAAGAAAGGCAAGAAGGAAGGAAGAATGTAGAAAATTGGTTAACTCAAAAGTCATAGATTAACTCAAAAGTCATAGACTTTGAGATTTTCTATTGGCAAAGTCTTTATCCAGTGGTTTGTTGTCCCATTCTTAAAGAAAACCAGCATAGACAAAGGTTCAGTCTGTTTTCATAGGACTGTGCAGCTGGGAAAAATAAGACCTTCCCAGATATTTATTAGATCCTCCACAAACCTATTCAATAGGTCATTATTTCCCTAAATTGGTACTTTTACTTTTCTAGCAGCCAAGTTCAGGAATAACTATAGAAATCTCTTGTATATAGGTTTCTAAGAAGTGATTAAAATATTAAACAATATTTAAATTTTATTAGACTACCAAGGAGTTCTTTTTGCTACCATTTTCTATATCAATTGCTAAAATCATTGAGATTATTATTTTTTAGCATCCTACTGTCCTGTCAAACTGGGGTTCAAAATGTGCATATCAGAGGACAAATAACACAATCAGAATGTAAATTTGTTGATAGGAGATGAGAAGGGAAGGTTAGCTAAAAAAAAAAAAACCAACATAAAAATAGACATTCAGGAACTTGGCAGACCATAAAAGAGTATTTTTATATTTGAAGAATCTTTAATAGGAACCCCATTATACTTAACATTTTATTTATTTTTTTACACTCTTTTTTTTTTATTGGTGCACTGTATTCATACATCATAGTGGGATACATACTTTTGTAGACATACATGCACACATCGCCCAGTCAGTCCCCACCCGATCCCCACCCCACTCCCTCCCCATCCCTCCTTCCCATGCTTGGCTTAGTGGTTGACATCTAGTATTATAGCAATTTATCCAAAATTAAAAATGATAATGTCACATAACAGTTTCATTTGTCTGATACCAAGTTTTTGATGACTTAAAGATAGCATTTCAATATTTCTTTTTGCTTTCTTTCTTACCAGAGAATATTTTTTTTCTATTTTTTTAGGTGAAACTATCATATATTTATATATTTATTTTTCAGAAAAAATTTATCCTAATATGGAATATGGATTCTAGATACCCAAAACGATCTTGAAAAAGAACAAAGCTAGAAGATATATATTTTCTGATTTCAAACCATATAAAGCTACAATAATTGAAACAGTGTAGTACTGTTCTAAAGGCAGATACATAAACCATTGGAGTTAAATAAAAGCCTAGAGCTAAATTCTTCCTTATATTGTCAAGTTATTTTTGACAAGGTTTCCACAAACATTTGGTGGTGGAAATATTAATCTTTTAACAAAATATTGTTAAAAAATAATAATTACATGGAAAAGAATAAAATTGGACCCTTACCTAATCCCATATACAAGTATTAACTCAAAATAGATAAAAGACCTAAATATAAATCTTAAGACTATAAACTTTTAGAAGAAAATCTGGGTCATAAAACCTCACAACATTGAAATTGGCAGTGATTTCTTGGATATGATTTCAATGGCACAGGCAACAGAAGAGTATACAAACTCCCTAAAAAATAAAAAAAATTGTATATCCAAAGACAATGTAAACAGAGTTAAAAGTTACTAATAGAATTGGATAAAATATTTCCAAATGCTATATCTGAAGGTGTATTAATATTCCAACTAGAAATCCTAAAAATTAACAACAATAAAGGCACACAATACTATTTAGAGATAGGTAAAAGACTAACATAAATAATGAATCTCCACAGATAACCAATCTTAGTTGTCTGTTGGATGGAAAATCTTGTTTCTCTGGTTCTGGTGTGTGTTACCTATTTCTTCTTTGTAGTTAATCTCTTTGAGTATTTTCTCTAGTGCTGGTTTTGAAGACATAAATTCCTTCAGTTTCTGTTTGTCATGGAAGCTTCTTATTTCTCCATCTAATTTGATAGAAAGTTTTGCTGGGTAGGAAATTTTTGGCTGGAAGTTGTTTTCTTTCAGAGTTTGGAATATGTTACTCCATGCCCTTCTGGCTCTCATGACTTGGTTTGGGAAGTCTGGAGTGATTCTGAATGTCACTTGGCCCTTTGTTTTTGTTGCCTTTAAGATTCTCTGCTTGGCTTCCACCTTGGTCATTTTGACAATTATGTGGCGTGGGGATCCTCTTCTCCGATCCTGTCTAAAGGGAGTTCTATAAGTTTCCTGGATCTGTGTAACAATCTCTTGCTCTATGTTTGGAAAATTTTCTGCTATTACTTCCTTGAAGAGATTGTTGATCGCTTTGGTTTCACTTTCTTTTCCCTCCTCTATTCCAATTATTCTTAGGTTAGCTCTCTTAAAATGGGCCCATATTTCTTCAATATCAGATTCCTGCTGTTGGATATTTTTTCCTAGATTAGAAACTATGCGTTCATTTTTGGAATGATCATCTTCTAAGAGCAAGATTCTGTTCTCCATGTGGTCTAATCGGTTGTTTGTGCTTTGAATTGAGGGCTTTACTTCATTAATTGCATCCTTTATCTCTTTTTGGCTCTCTCTGAGTTCTTTTTGAAGCACCTCTATTATTTCTACAGTTATTTTCCTGATTTGATCTTCTAGAAATCTCTGATTTTCTGTTTTATCGGGTTGTGATGTTGTGGGGTTGTGGGCATTCATTGCTCCAGTATTATTCCTCTTTCCCATGATTTAGGAAGTTTGTGCCTTCTCTGGGTTCTTCCATTGGGTCACTATGACTTCACTTAAGGTGTTCTGGATCTCGAGTCAGTAGTATCTCAGACCCCACTACTCCTTTACTGGGTTGTATCACAGAGTCTCCGACCCAGAGAGTCAATAGAGGCTGCTTTAGACTGTGGAGGGTGCCAGGTTGCATGTTCTCCTATGGTGTGATATCTCTGCCATAGCCCCTCCCCCACTGGGTCAAGTCCCAGGGAGTACAGTACTGGGATTTCTCCTCTGTGGCCGGCAATTTGACTCACTGTTCTTGAGTACGCAGATGTAGCTGTACTGGATTCGGTGAATTCTCTGCTGCTGCCGCCGGTGGCAATATGGGGCCGCTGCTACGCCCTCGGTCGTGAGGCTGGCTTATTTCTTCTTGGTTTTGATTTCCACTATGAATCCCTGCGGCATGTGCTGAGCTCAGCCACTGAGAGCTTTAGATTTTACCTGCGGCGAGAAATCCCGCCTGGCTGTTCCACAGCGGCTCACCTCGGCTTGCTGTAGCCGTCCAGTGAATTTGCCGCTACTGCCGGCAGTATGGCGCTGCTGCTAAGTCCTCGGGCGTGAGGCCAGTTATCTCCTCTGTGACTCTGAGCTCTGTTCTCAGTTTGCTTTCTCTCTGGAGCCTGGTGATTTTTTTGTTTCTCTGGTGATGGTGTTTTCTGGCTATGAAAGGCACTGATTTTGTGGTAATGAAGATTGGTTGTTAGCGGGGCTCTTAAGCCCCACTTTTCTCAGTCGCCATCTTCCCGGAAGTCTCCAGGAAATATTTATTAAGGGCTTTCTTATAGGCAAGTTACCATACTGTGTGTTAAAAAGATACTGAAGAAATAAACCAGATACCCAGGTTCTCACAAAAAAAACCCTGTAATATAGTATAACAAGGAAAAAATAAGCCATGCCATACACAAAAGTAATCATAATACATGGTGGAACGTATTTTCACAGAGAAGTATGTATATGTCCATGTAGGTATGGGATTGTTTTTTTCTAGGGTTCAAAACTATCTTCCTTTTGACTAAGGGAATTAAAAAAACTGTGATTCCACAGTGATTCTTTTGCTGTCTCAGAAATTAGGTTAAATTTTGAGTTAGGTGTAAAAATACACCTCTCTTCCCCACTGTAGTTTGGTGTGCTTTTATGGCAACTAGGGTAAGGCTCAGCTCAGGGGTTATACTACTACTGGCTTAACAGTCTCCACGTAAAGTAGAAAGAGAAAGTATCTTTAGGTACCTTAAGGTATGAATTTTATGCATTCCCTGGTTTTTAGAAGTCACCCTAAGTGATAAGTCCTTTACATGTTGCTACAAGTTCATTCCTAATTACCACTAGGAAATGGCTGTAGCAAGCTTTCCACAAGTGAACAGCAATGCCAATGAAAGAATAATTCAAACAAGATTTTAAATTGTATTTTAAATTTGGCAAGGGTAGCTTGAATGCTTACCATTTAATTGTATTTAAGTCAATAGCTTTTAAAAAAAATACAGCAGACTTGCTTTTTCCACATCAAGACATAAGATGTAAATAGTTGTCTCATCCCAGGTTTTAGTTGATGGTCACAGAAATAATTTTTTTTTTTCTGTTCTGGTTTAGACTTGGATTATCACTTGCATTTATCTTCAACTGCTTCTATTTAATCCTCTCATCAAAACTAAAGGGATCTGCGGGAATCCTGTGACTGATAATGTAAAAGACATCACAAAATTGGTAAGTAAGGCATGTTTTTCATTAGCTGTGACTCTTGTGCTAGTTGATGAAGACATTTGTTTTTTTCTAGCTCCAAATTTCAAACTTTTTCCTAGACAAGGAAAGGAATAATAGAGTTTTCTAAAGGCTTTCTGGAGATCAGATAAGGAGCTCTTTAAGGTCATGAAGTATTTTCTGGTAAAAATTGGCCCATTGTGCACCACTGTGGTAACTTTGCCTCGTTGCTGATCTTGTCCCCTCTGCCACAGGCAATGAAGGACCCATGTGCGGATGCACTGCCCGAACTTGCTTTCCATTATCTGTTGAGTGGGTTCCTCAGCATCTCTGACCCCTGCACACATCTTCCTGCTGTCCTCAAACAAGCCTAGGAGTGGGAGATCAGAGATGGCTCTCTTCCCTTTCCATGGGCTTAAAGACTGTTTCATGTAGACAGGTGTTTGTTCCCTATCTGAATGTGGCTGGAGAACTTACTTATTACCTCACCATTGACCAGGCTCACTTCCCATGCCTCGCCTTGGAAATTTCACCTCAGCAAAAGCCATTTTGCACTGTTGCCCCTTGGCCATTGCCTACTTCCCAGCTCTCTTGTCTTTGTGCCTCTTGCAAGACTCAAACCAGAGGGAATGGAACACATCTGGAATATACTCTCCAAATCTCAGCATCTGGTTGAATTCTACAAACTCATATAGAGAACTGTGTGGTGTGGTGTAAGAAGAAAAACTTAGAAAGTTTGAGAAGCATTTTTGTAAGCTCCTGCTTCAAAACAGCCAGTGAGCCGAACGTGGTGGCACACACTTGTAATCCCCACGCTTGGGAGGCTGAGACAGGAGGATCGCACAGGTTCGAAGCCAGCCTCAGCTACTTAGTGAGGCTCTCAGCAACTTAGTGAGACCCTGTTTCCAAATAAAATATAAAATAGGTCTGGGAATATAGCCCAGAGGTAGAAAGCCTCTGGGTTCCACTCTCATAACACCAAAACAAAACAAAACAAAAATAACCAGTTATGAGGCACGCAATTATTTGAATATTGACTAGAGAACTCAGATACTGATTAAATAAGGAAGAAATGAGGCTCATTATATGGAGAAAAGAAAGATATATTTATTGAGATAATAGTGTGTGGAAAAGAGGGGCTCTGTTTATCTTCTCACCTTTTGTTATACATTCCTGGCTTATTTGTTTTATTTAGAGTTCATAACAAAACTTAAAAACAGAAGTTTAATTCTGTGGTCAAAGTGGCTAGCTTAGCATTAGTGCAGAATTAGAAAAATACACAACACACACACATATACAGACACACATGTATTTAGGCAGATTCCTTAGGACACCCAGAAAACCCAGGTGCACTGTAGCACTGCAAAACAATAAAGTAAATAAAAATCAAAGTATTTTTCAATGCAGCAGTTGAGTGTGTATTCACATGCTTTACTTGGACTGGTGAGCAAAGCAGTATAACTTTTGCTGACTGTATACCTAGTGAGGTGTTGTGCATAGGAATTAGGATGAGAGGGTAGAGAGCACTGTTTGAAAACACGGGTCATGGTTCTTTTCCTTAAGTATCTTATTGGTTTGCGACCCAAGAAGCAATTTGAAAAAGACAATATGCCGGGCGGGCTTGGTGGCGCACGCTTGTAATCCCCGTGCTTGGGAGGCGGAGACAGGAGGATCGTGCAGGTTCAAAGCCAGCCGCGCTGGCTTAAGAGACTCTGTTTCCAAATAAAAAGTGTAAAATAGTTCTGGGAGTGTAGCCTGGAGGTAGAAGGGTTTCCAGGAACCCCAGTACCACCAAAAAGAAAAAAGAAAAAAAATAAAAGAAAAATAAAAGAAAAATACAATATATTTCTGTTCCAAGTTTTGTGTACATCTGTAGAAGGCATTTTCTGAATGTTTGTCTAGCAACTGTAGAAATGAAGGGCTCCACATTGATGAGCATCGCAGTCACTCCTGGTGCTCATTAAACCTGCAGGTGCCTGAGCCCTGCTCCAAGAAGCCAATTCAATAGGCCCAGGCAAAAGCTCCAGGCATCTCCATTTTTCATGATGCTATATAAGGAGGTTTAAGGAGCCTTGTTTTAGATGGTTCATTCTGTCAAAGTTTAGAGGCCATAATACATCTTGATCCTAATTTAATATCAGTGCTTATTATAACTAGTTATTTCTAGCGTATATAAATTTACAAGGTTGTTGAGTGAATGTAAAACTCCAAAGTAGGCTTAAAGTAGGTCACTGGGAAAATAGCAAGTCTCAGGGAGCTGGTGTTTTAACAATGGGAACACAGAGTGAGCTGTGGTGACCTGTACTGGTCCTAGGGAGCAAATTCCAGTGAATTTAGGGGGCACCAAAACACAGTTGAAAGGCGATGGTGTGTCTGACCACAGACTGAGCATACTAACATGATAACATTAACACAACAATTTAAAAAATTACATGTAAACTTTGCTATTTTTGAAGTATTTAAGGGATACAACTTAAAAAGCACCATGTCCTGTGAAATGTCAACTTCATATTTTCACATGGAACAAATAGGTGTTACAAGCACCTTCCAAGATTTTCTATTCTTGTCTTTACCCATCTGCTTACTAGCAACTATAAGCTGATATATTAAGAAATTGTAAGAAGCAATGATAAGATGAGAGAGAAAAGAAGCACTTAGAAAGGGATATTTTTAATACTGGCAGAAAACTATAATATTTCTCACTCCAAGGGAAAATGTCAAATCAGTAGACAGAAGGAAAAAAAAAAAAAAACGGGGGTTCCCTCCTTCCAGCAGTTGACTCAGAAGGAGACAATTAATTTGAAGAATTGCTCTTGTGAGATTAATGTGTTTTCTTTGGATAGTATTATTCTTTAAATAAGAAACTTGAAAACAAATCAAGTTAATAAAAAAAAGAAGTCACAAAATTGCTTGTAAATTGAATAAAGACCCACACAATTCATAACCTGTATTTTGTAGATGAAGAAATAGAAATGTATAAAACAATCCCAGAGATCAGAGCCTAGAGCATTCATAATCTAGTTTGGAAAACAAGCCTTCTAAATAAAAATTTGATTTCATATCAGTAACATCACAAGAGCAAACAAACAGATAATTAAAAGATTTCATAGTATAACATAGGATCAAAATATGTTAAAGAATAGATTTTGAAATCTGAGTTTAAATCTCATATCTTGACCTTGAATAAGTAACTGTCTTTCTAAATCTCAGTTCTTGCTTCATACTTTGTGGTATAGATTAAATAAGAGAAAGTATGTTTCCTTTTTGTTTGCTTTGTTTTTGTTTTTTATTTTTTCTTTGTTTTTGTTTTTTGTTTGTTTTCTTGGTGCTGAGAATTGAACCCACGAGCATTCTACCTTTAAGCTACACCGCCAGCTTTTATATTTTCCCAGGTCCTTGGATACAGAGTCTTGCTAGGTTGCTAAGAACCTCACTAAGTTGCTGAACTTGGATCCTCTGGTCCCAGCCACCCAAGTACTAGGATTACAGGTGTGCACCAACATGCCTAGCAGGTGTTCGTTTTTTACCAGTTACTATCATATAATCTCTTTGTGCCTTAGTTCTCTTCACAGTTATAATGGAGAGATCAGTAGTATTTCATCTTATAGATTGAATATGAGCATTAAACAAGTTGATAAACTGGGCGTGGTGGCGCACGCTTGTAATCCCAGCATTTGGGAGGCTGAGACAGGAGGATCGTGGTTCGCGGACAGCCTCAGCTACTTAGTGAGGCCCTTTGCAACTCAGTGAGACCTGGTTTCAAAATAAAGAAGAAAAAATAGGGCAGGGGGTGTAGCTCGGAGGTCAAATGCCCCTGGGTTCCATCCCCAGACCCGCAAAAAAAAAAAAAAAAAAAAAACCAAGTTGATAAAATAGTGTCTGTAATATAGAAAATATCTTCTAGATCTTTGCTATTTATTGTGGTAGTAACAGTGGTGGTGTTTGTAGGATCATCCTTCCTGGAGTTGGAAGGGAATTTTAGAAATAACTATGCCCTCGGCCGTGAGGCTGGCTTTTTTCTTCTTGGTTTTGAGTTCCACTCTGAATCCCTGTAGCGTGTGCTGAGCTCAGCCACTGGGAGCTTTAGATGTTCCCTGCGCTGAAAAATCCCGCCTGGCTGTTCCACAGCGGCTCACCTCAGCTTGCTGTAGCCGTCCGGTGAATTCGCCGCTGCTGCAGGCAGTATGGCGCTGCTGCCGCGTCCTCGGGCGTGAGGCTGGTGTATCTCCTCTGTGGCTCTGAGCTCTGTTCTCAGTCCGCTTTCTCTCTGGAGCCTGGTGATTTTTTTGTTTCTCTGGTGATGGTGTTTTCTGGCTATGAAAGGCGCTGATTTTGTGGTAATGGAGATTGGTTGTTAGCGGGGCTCTTAAGCACCGCTTTTCTCGGTTGCCATCTTCCCGGAAGTCTTAACATTTTAATTCAGAGTATAAATTGAGGAAAAAATCATATCTGAAACTATGCAAATGTAGAAGGGGCATTAGGTTTTGGGAGGAAGCAGAGACTCTTAAAACATCAGTATTAGTGAGTCTTCTTTAAGTATTGTGTTAACCTAGGGAAAAACTAGTTGAAACAGGAGTATTCCACTTGGAAGAATGACCTATGGGAAAACAATCTCCTCGCTTGAAAAGAAGTCCAGGTAAGGCTTTGGAAATCCTATCATCTACCCTGGCATTCATGTCCACAGCACTATTTATTTCATCCGTCAAATACTTGAATTAAATGGAATTCACAGGATTGTTGAATTGTAGCCATATATCTAAACAAACAACTGGTACCTTGGCAGGAGGATATAAACATTAAGGAACTTTTACATTCATCTCAATTGGGAGTTCTATCAAGATGAGGAGCATATCTTACTCTTGACCTGATGGGCAGTCTTCCATTCTCTCAACAAAAGGTAGACAGACACTGAGCACTGTTGATTCAGAAATGAATAAGGACAGAGGTTCCTAGCCCATGGAATGTCTAGTGTCCTAAAATAAAAAGTAGCTTATGGGGCTGGCCTTAGGAGGACTTGTCAAAGATTATTTAGATCCTTTCCCTTTTTAACCCCATTCTTTCTGCCCTGCCTGTATGAAAACCTGTTCTTAGTTTGACCTTCATATTCTTCTGGGTCTGGTTGAGATAGCAACATAAGACAACCTATAGTACTGGATCTCTTTCAGAAACTCCTTGTCCAACTTGGAAAATAGCCTTCAGTCTATTCCCATAAATCATCAATTTAATTCTGAAACTGCTGCGTCTGAGATGGCTGATGATGTCTTGAAATTCAAGACCAAGACCTGGATCTAGGGCTTTGGAAGAGCAGCAATGGCACCAGAACTCCTGGAATCCCATTTTCTTCATTCCAGTGCCTGCTGAAGTGATAGAGGACTGCAGAGCTCACATTTGTCTACCCTTCTCACTGACTGAAACCAGCATGCTGCCCCAAAACAAAACAAAAACCTCCACAAGGCTAGAAAGAGCCCAAGTATCCTAAGAGAAAGACCTTCAGCTTTTGTGACGACAAATTAGATTGCATAGGTCCTATCAGAAAGAGTAATGACTTTTTTTTTCCATACTGGGGATGGAACCCAGAGGCATTCTACCTCTGAGCTATATCTGCAGCCCTATTTTGTATTCTTTATTTTGAAACAGGGTCTCACTGAGTTTCAAAGGGCCTCACTAAGTAGTTGAGGCTGTCCACGAACTGTGATCCTCCTCTCTCAGCCTCCCAAATGCTGGGATTACAAGAGTGTGTCACCTTGACTCAGTAATGTCTTTTTGTTTTTGTTTATTTTAATATACTTTTATTGGTGCATTGTACTATCACATTACAATATAGTTCCGAGTGATAGGGACATATATATGCACTGAGCACTTGGTGAGCTTCCCCCAAGCTCCCTCTCCACTCTCTCCCTTTCCCCACAAGTGATATTGAGGCTAATATGAGAATTTCACATAATTATATAATATCAATTGAAGTATTTTTTTCATTAATTTTCCCTCCCCACTCCATACCACCTTTCCTTAGACCTCCTCCATTGTTCCACTGGGGTTTCCTCTCCCTTATATAAAGTCCCACTTGTATCCTGATTACTCCCTAGCTTCCACATATAGGAGAAAACATATGACCCTTCATTTTCTAGGATTGGCTGATCTCAACATAATGTTCTCTAGGTCCATATATTTTTCTACAAATGATATCATTTTGTTCTTCTTTACTGATGAGTAGAATTTCATTGAGTGTATGTCTCAAAATTTTGTAATCCATTCATTTGTTGATGAACAGATAGGTTGGTTCTATAATTTGGCTATTACGAATTGTGATGCTATGAACATAGATATGCATAAATCACTATAATATTCTGATTTAAATCTCATTGGAACGAAACTCAGGAGTGGTATAGTTGGATCATATGGTGGATCCATTCCCCATTTTCTTTTTTTTTTTTTTCTTTTTTTTGTTTGGTGGTACTGGGGTTCCTGGAAACCCTTCTACCTCTGAGCTACACTTCCAGACCTATTTTTATACTTTTATTTGGAAACAGGGTCTCTTAAGTCAGTGAGACTGGCTTCAAACCTGCATGATCCTCCTGTCTCTGCCTCCCAAGTGTGAGAATTACAAGTGTGCACCACCACAGCTGGCCATTCCCCATTTTCTAAGGAAGCTTCATGCTGATATCTATAATAGTGATACTAATTTGCAACCACACCAACAGTGTGTAAGAGTTCTTATTTCCCTATATCTTCACTTATCCTCACCAACATTTATTGTTCTTTATATTTTTGATGAACGCTATTCTGATACCAGTTAGATGGGATGTCTTAAGATGTTCACTTTAGACTGGTTATAACAGCACTAAGTTCTTTCTTTTCTTTTTCCCATAGGAGACAGAGTAATGTGGGGGATCAAAGCATCTCTGGCCTAAACTCAGAAGCAACTAGGTCTGTACAAAATATGAGCTAGAGGTCAGATTCCCACAGAAGCCTGTTATTTTCAGCAAATCTGAAATTTGTTTTGTGAGCACAAATCTAGTATTCATCATTTTGCACCTGAGCCATGTAATAGGAGAAAGTAAAAAACTTCAGTTAGAAGTGGATGTTCTTATTACTCTATCGCCTGAAATATAGATGACTCTGAAGTAGTTATAGCCATAAATCAACTCAATTTGAATTGCCATTATTAGCATTTGTCCTTCAAAAATGAATATATCCACTGAACTGTTATAAGGAATATAAACTTTTAGAAAGAGGTATCTGTTCCATAAAACAACCAAACCATTTGATTCAAGTATTTGTTAAGTATTTATCATGTGCCAGGCACTATAACTGTCAACTCTCCTTAAGGATTCCTGAATTATTATATTCAGGATAAGTGACAAGCTATATTAGTGGTTATTAAACTTTGAGGAAATCATAGAATCCTCCATTGTATGAGACAATTTATGGGATACTTTTCAGAACAGTGCATATATACTTATATAGGTCAATTTTCCACTGACCCCCCCAAAAGCCAATATATTTGTTTTCTAATCCAATATCTGTGAATGTGACCTGATTTAGAAATAAACTCCTTTCCCATGTAATAAAGTGAACAATATTAAGATGAGATCATCCTGGATATAAGATAGACCCTGAATCCAGAGCAGAGTGTAAACACACAAAAATAATAGCAAAGGGAAAAAAACACAGGAACACAGAGAAGAACACCATAATACAGAGACTGGAAGTGGGTTACTGCAAGCCAAGAAACACCCCAGATTGTCAGAAACCAGAAGAAAGGAATGGAACTGATTCTCCCTTAGGGCTTCAAAGGAACCAACCTGGTCAGAAACTTTGATTTCAGATTCCTGGCCCCCAGAACTCTGTAAAATTCTTTTCTGTTGCTTTAAACCACCTAGTGTGGTGATTTGTTACAGCAATTTTAGGAAACAAACAATACTGTTACCTGCAGTATTTTACCAAAAAAAAAAAAAAGTCAAACCTTAACACATGAACTCCCCAAGGGTCCATGAAGCCTAGGTTAGCATCAGAATTAGGAAATGCCCTGGGGTCTGTGGCATGAGAGTGAGAGTATGGAGGGAAACTTGCCACTGTTTCCTTTGTGGTTAATAACAGCCAATAGCACCTAGTCTGCATAGGAGATGAGTGACAAGAGCTGGGTGTCACATCTAAAGTACTTGAGAAACTGTCATCTCTATGTGGTCTTACAGGTGGGCAGATATATAATTTGCCATCTAAAATGGGGCATCTCTGGGAGTTAAAGGAGGACAGTATTAATAATTGTGCAGGAACAACAGGCTTATGTAAACCAAGACTATCCCAAGAAAAGGAAGCCATATGGTTACTCTGCACATAAGAGAAAATCAGGGTAAAGGATGGAATAGAGAAAAAAAGAGAGGCATAATTTGGCTCAAAATAAGAAAGTACTTTGAAAATAAAGTACAGTTTCTTACTAGGTCTGTTTTAATAGAAACTATGCAATTACTTTGCAGAAAACTTTAGAAGAGCAGTGCTAGTTAAAGGAAAGACCTCTGAAGCCATTTTCTACTGTAAGGTTCTATGTTCTATGATTCTGTTCCCTGTTTGAATTTATTCATTTTCAGTTCATACTCCTGGAATGACAAATTGTTGACTTTGCAATCCATCCCAAACTGACTTTAACGTGCTTATAATTCAAGTACTTGGGATGCTGAGACAGGAGTATTGCAGGATAAGGACTAGTGTGAGATAATTTAGCAAGACTCCGTTGAAAAATTAAAATTAAAATAGGGCTGAGGGTGTAGCTCAGAGTTAGAAACCCTGAGTTTGGTCCCTAAAACTGCAACCAAAATGGATTTTAAATTTTGGCTCAGTTACTTTTTAGTTATAAACTCTTAGTAAATACTTTCAATTTCACTGAATACAATAATATCAATTCAAAGGGTGGTTGTGAGGTTTAAATAACAAATTATATGAAAATTTTGTCATAGTATTAAACACATCATAACTAAAATGAAAAAGGTAAAAAAAACTAGAAAATCTAAATACACAATGATAGTATTTGTTGTTTATAGTACTGCATTAATTAATGTCAACCCTTGTGTTCTTGAGAAAGTATTATTGTTTAAAATTTCTTGAGCACCAGGAGTGGAAAATGATGTTTCTTACATATGCTTGAAGGGAAAGAAATAAGAAAGAAGGGAAAGTAAAAGAGAAGGAATGAACAAGTGAATCAATGGAGAATGAAATAAAGAAAGAAAGAAGGGAGGGAGGAAGAAAGGAGAAGAGAAAAAGAGACAATTTCATAGTGATCCTTTTTATATTAAGAACAACTTCCTCATGAGGATTTTAACAAGCATCAAAGGGATATAATCTGATTCAGGGAAGATTATATAACTCATGTCCTTCAAAAACCCTGTGGCAACTTTTGTAACGTTCTGAATAGTTTAGTATGGGAATGCCTCAGATAATGTGTAATGATTTGCTCTATACCAAAATAAGACATAAATGCCTAGAGTACAGTTCATGCTGGCCATCTGGAATATGTTTTTAGCAACTTAAATTTCTATCAACAACTCTTTAGTAAGCTGACTGCTTTTAAGGGTTCCAATCCAAACAATAGTTAGGGGGCATAGATAATAACATTTGTCCTAGTTTCCGGGTTCTCATGAGGATCAAATGGGATAATAGAGTGAAAAAGCTTTAAAACCTTAATTGCTATGGAGTGGAAAATTCTATTAATAATAATAAGAGTCAATAATGACAACAACTATAGTGGAAAAAGTCAGGTCTCCTTGGCAGCAGGGACATGAGGTATATGTACACTTCTGACCCACAGGCACGTGAACAATCCAACTTTGGTCTCAAAATGTAGGGCACTTGGAGAACACTTGGACTAACTTTGAGGAAAACTCTAAAGTGATAAATCAAAAGCCCTGGGGCTTCCAATTTGAAAGCAACAAAGTATTGGGAATTTTGAAATATTTAAAATGTAAATCCTTCCACACAGACTGTTTTTAAGAAGCTGCAAAATACTGGGAACCTGAACCAGGCTGCAAGCAAGAGGATGTTCTACGTGGTGTAGGTGACCACAGGGACCAGGTACGAAGGCACACTCCCAACATTGCTAACAGAGAGTTACCTTTCCCCACTAATCCTTCCCATGTAGCATGCCCTTAATGGGGATATAATTTATTAGAAAGTGAAATTGTGCATGTTCTGCCTATATATTTTCATTCTTCTCTTTTCTAGCAGGCAGCCAGCCTTTATAATTATGGCCTTGAGGATTTGAGCAGAGACGATACAGAAGCAACCAAATGTTAACAGCTCGTTCTGCCTTCTGTTGAAAATAAATTTTCTAGGAGGAATTATGCCAGGGAGGGAGAAAAAAGTGGAAAGGGCGTTGGAGAAGCTGTGAGGCTCTAGAATGAAATCCTAAAGGCCAGAGAAAGAAAAAGTTCTGAGAGACCAGTTAAAAGTAGGAGTCATACCCTACAATTTCTCAGCATCCCAAACACAAGAGACTGCAAAGAGGATGTGTGCATGTAAAGAGACAGAACCCCAGGCATGAGAGTTCCCCATTCCTCCTGAGACAAAGATCTCCCCAGCAAGCCACAGAGTTCTCCAACTTGAGGTAACTGTGAACTTAGCAAATGGCTGTCTTCATGGTAAGTGGTAAGGACCCAATGTCCTATACCAGAAGGGTCCTAAAAGCCTGGAACTATGTAAAATCTAAAGACTGCCCAGCACTAAGGGGAAAGCATCAGAAACGACTGACTTCTAATTGGTTGTCTTCTTAATAGGTGGTAGGTTTGGAGTTTGAATTCACTTGTGTCTCCATCAACATTCTCACTGATGTAATACAAAACAACTGCCACAGCTTAGAGAAAGAAAGATTTATTTTCTCATAGGTTTTTTTTTTTTTTCTGAGATTCTGGGTTCAGTTCATTTGAGGCCAGGGTCTGTGGAGCTCAGGACATTGTGAGCAGAGGCATGTAGATGAAAGAGAGTATAAGGGTTGTGCTCTCACACGAAGGCCAGAAGCAAGAAAGTGAACAAGCAAGGCAATTCAAAGACAAAAACACAGCCCATAGGCCACATCCCTAGGGACCCACCTCCCCCAGCTGTACCCCACCCAGGCCTTAATTTATCTACTGATGAAACTACAACCTTTAAGATTTAATTACAGCAAATTTGAATATTAATACAGGAGCTCTTTAGGGGACCTTTTATATTCAACCATAACAAATTGGATTAAAGAAAAAAATGTACATGTCAATTTGTGGACTAAAATTTGAATCTCCTTATATTGACCTCTGATTTTTGAAGTCATAATTCTTTTGGGGTATTTCACTCAGTCCTAACATTTTCGGAGCATGATCCATTCAAACATGGTCCTTACCATTTTCCTTACTTCCTATTTTTTGTGGTACTGAAGGTGGAACCTAGGAGCATTCTACCTCTGAGCTACACCCCCATCCCTAATTTTTAGTCTTTTTATTTTTGGAAATAGGGTCTCACTGAGATGCAAAGGGCCTTGCAAAATAGTTGAGGCTGTTCGTAAACTCTGATCATCCGGTCTCTGCCTCCTGAATGCTGAAATTACCTGCGTTCACCATTATGCCTGGCTCCTTACTCCCTATTTTAACATATGTATATGTGTTTCAGTAGGATCTATTCCAGTGTAGAGATAGCTGTCGAAACAGCTCTCAATCCCCCCATAAAAAAAACAAAAATCCATCCTCCATTTCTTCATTTTCAACCAGGTGGGAATGAATGAACATGAGGTTAAACTCATTAGAATGTTTGAATCCATATTTACATAAGTGTATTTTTAAGAGCTTCATACATGCTAGGCAAGTGTTCTACCACTGAGCTACATCCCTAGCCCATTTCATTTTATTTTGAGACAGGTCTCACTAAGTTGCCTAGGTTGGTCTTGAATCCTCCTGCCCCAGCCAAGTAGCAAGATTATAGGCATGCATCACCATGTCCAGCTTTTATACATATATATGTGTATATATATATATATATATAATATATATAATATATATATAATATATTATATATATATATATATATATATATATATATATATATATATATATAAAACTAGGGATTGAATCCAGGGGCATTCTACCTCCAAGCTACACCCCTAGCCATAATTTTTATATTTTTATTCTTTATTTTGAAACAGGGTATCACTAAGCTGTGTGTGTGTGTGTGTGTGTGTGTGTGTGTGTGTGTGTGTGTTTAAAGACTTTTTAGCCAGATATTGTGGTGCATGCCTGTAATCCTGACCAGGAAGAATGAAAAAGAAGGATCACAGGTTTGAGTCCAGCTTTGGCAACTTAGTGAGGTCCTGTTTTATAAAAATTTAAAACTGAGCTGGGAGTGTAGCTTAAAGCTCGAGTGCTCCTGGGTTCAATCCTTAGTCACACACACACACACACACACACACACACACACACACACACCTTTTCACCAAATGGTCTCTCAATTTGGTGCACATACGTATGTAGGGGTGCTTGTGACACATACCTGTTTTTCTAACTTGAAAACCGAAGTCTTGACTTGAGAAAGAAAACCTATCAAGCTCAGTTCTTAAATCGATACCTAACTCAGTAAATGTTCAAAGAAGATGAAAAAGGGAGAAAAGCAGAAATGTTTGATACTATTCTCATGAGTTAAAATTTGAGTTTCTTTAGAATTCAAACAAAACCAAAAATTGAACTCCAAAGGATTTAATAAAGTTATTTGTAGTCCTTCAGCTGTCATGGCACCAATCAAATGCAATTCATCTAAGAGCCTAAAAAAATGAGTTTTAAGTTTTCAATGAAATTAAATATAAGTAAAGCACATGAAAAAATGCAAGGATTTTTTTCATCATAATGGTCTTTCAGTGCTTAACTTTGTTGAATTTTTAGTTTTTAACATTTTATGGATATCTTGAAAGACTTTTTGTTGGCATTCACATGTTATATGGGTAATTTTTCTTCAACACTAGTGAACTATAAAAGGAAACCTTGGGCTCAGCAGCAACTGATTTTCACACCACATTTGCTGCTATTGTTAAAATGGTTCATTTTCACAGTATTATATAAAAAAGAATGTGATCCAGGATGAAACCTGGCTTACAAAGTCACAACTTACAAGTGAATTATAAACATAGTCTGGAAGAATTTATTCATTCCTTTATAACATGCAATTCTATGAATCAAATATAGACATGGTTATTTTAGAGGCCTTTTGCAGTTGCATCACCAACAAACGGTTTGTTTAAAAATATAGTTGTAATTTAAAAAGCACATGTGCTACCATAATATTTTAACACTCTTTTCCTTGTGAACTAGGAGGGAACAAAAAAAAAAAAAGCATTCCTCCCTCCCCTCCAAAAAAAAAAAATCCTCTATTTCCTACCTTTTTGCTTGTGAACCTTAAACTTTTGCCTAGGCCATGGGTTTTACAACCTTTTTATGGTACTATAAATTACCTATATATTGTGTTTCCTGCAGAACTAGAACTCACACAATCTGAAGCCCTGCAGGTAATTCAGTCTTCACTCCCTCCACCCTCCTTCCATGGTTCTCTGAAAAGAACATATTAGCATGTCCTGTCACTTCAGAGCAAAGTCAGTTTATACCAATTTTTCCAGAAAGGTCTTAGCAATTCCCTTTTTGCTCTTAGATTATATGGTCACTGTTGTCTCTGGAGTAGTGCAACCAATGCATAGAACACCAATGGTTCTTGACCAGACAATTCTATCCCTATATCTCTCTTCTGGGTTACTTTCCCCCTCCATTGTGACTGTCCTTTCTGTAAGGGAGGACCATGTTTCTTCTCTCTGATCACAGGTCAAGGACACATCTCTTTCTTTTCACCATGTCTCCTTTTCTTGTGACTCCATGCAGGAAGCTTCAATTCATGAAAAAAAAAAAAAGATTTCATTCTAAATGTTTTTGGCTGTCCCATAGGTAAAACTGAGCTTGTGCAAAACAAACATCCATCGATTTCCCTGACAACATCTTCCTCCTGCATCCAGTGCTTCTGCCAATTCTAGAAACTCCCTAGTCACTGGAGCCAAAACCCTAGTTAATTTTTACTTCTCTTTTCTCCTTTCACCAAAAATCCATTTACTTGTCAACCATCTGTCAATTCTTTCCCTATATCTCTCTCCTGGGTTCCTTTCCTTTTCCATTGTGACTGTTCTTTCTCTAAGGGAGGACTATGTTTCCCTTGTCTGGTGGGCCAAGGCATATCCCTCTTCATTCCTATCTTTTAGAAATCTATCTAGGATTTTTTCATTCCTCTCTTGAATGTCTCCTCCCCAATTCCCTTTCTTGCAATCTGCCATCAGTCCTACAGACCTGCCCCAGTTCCTCTCAGCTTGAAGCGATTTCTCCTGCCTTTTGAATGTCATAAGAACTTCACTCCTGTCTCTTTTATGACTCATGCAACTTTTTACTTTCAGTGAAAGTGTTTGCATGTTTCATTTCCTCCTTTAGCCTATCAGTTCTCAGAGGACAAGATTTATGATGAACCTTGATGTTTTGATAACACCTTGAACTTTAGAGGGCTATGAATGCATATCATATGGATAAGTAGATGAATGAACCAATAAATACAAAGTTGTAAGTCACTTTCAGTATATTCATTGCTTCAACCTTTAATATCTGATACAAATTATGATGCACAATTCACTATTTTCCCCACTTCAGATAGGAGAGCCTGCCAGAATTGTCCCATGCACAAGCCACCTTGTATGATCCCTTTCACAAGTGACCTACATAAAGAGATTTCCCTTTATCTTCTGCTTTTATTTGCCCTTCAGATTTTAAAAATTCAACTCAAAAATAAGTTTCTCCTCACCTCTAGTCTAATTAACTAGTCTCTAGTCTAATTAACCTCTAGTCTAATTAACTAGTCTAATTAACACCTCTAGTCTAATTAACTAGTCTCACTGAGAAACATTGTTAATCTATAACATGCAAACAATTCCTGTTCCCTAGTATTATAAATATTTAGCACTACAAAAAAACCTAAGGAGCAGGTAAAACTAATTCCTAGTCGTCTGTAACATGCAGTTCTCCTAGACTTTTCTAAAAGCTCATGGTTTTATTATTTGCTATGAATCAGATTTTACCTAAATTAACCCACTTATTTTTACAATAACCCCCATAAAATTATGAAACTTAGGCTAGAGAGATAAGTAAGTAACTGAACCAGGCTTCAGATACATGTGGTATGACATTAGCTTCCATGCAAAAGCTACATGCAAAGCTACATGTGTCTGGTTCTCAGAGATTTGAATATGCTATGAGTAATGTCCTGAAGTTAATCATGTAGTGTGATTAAAAAGCCTTTGAAGTTGGGTGAAGTGGTGTTCAAAGTCTACATCTGTTGCTCCATGGCACTGAGATCTGAAACAAGTTTTATAACTGAAACCTTGGTTTTCTTACCTCTGATGCTGGGGAAATTCTAGTGTGAGAACTGAATGGATTATGATGTATTTCATTAGCAGTACGAGGTAAATAAAATGGAAATTTGTAACATGAAGGTGACTTAAGCAGAACGGTCAGTTGTATTGTCTTCATTCTTGCCATGTGGGCTCCAGCCATTCAACTAAAAGACGAGGTAACTGGCATGGTGATCTCTGGAATCTGTTTGTCTAGATCTAAATCCCAGATCTACAACTACTAATTGTGTGAAGTTGAATACGTTTTCTACCCCCTTTAAGCTTCCATTTCTCCAACTGTCAAATGAGAATAATAATAGCAGTTTTATCTGACAGGAAAATTCTATGTATTAAAACTATAAAGAGGGCCTAGTACAGAGCAAGCTATTAGTAACTAAAAACATTTACACCATAGCTCAAATTGCTAAAACAGTTTCTGAGTGGTTTTATGCATTTGAGAACTTTCTTCTACTTTCCCTAGCAATGTCGCAAGGATTGTGTGGTAAGCAGAATTTTAGATGCTTCCCATGACCTTAATCTTTCTGTCTTATTCTTGAGATTGTTATCTTACATGAAAAATGGGATTTTGAAGCTGTAATGTAGGGAGATTATCCAAGTAGGTATAACTAATTGGATAGTGAGCTCTTACAATACTGTTTTCTCAGGATGGTGGCAGAAAAAGAAATCTAACAAATGTGAATCATGAGAAAGACTCAGTACATGGGTGATGTTTGTGAAGTTGGAGGGGGCCATCAGGATACATGTGGTATGACAGTAGCTTCCATGCACATAGCTACATGTGTCTGCTCTATGAAGGAACTTGAGTGGCTTCTAGGAACAGAAAGTAAATCCCAGATGATGACCAATAAGAAAACAGGACCTCAGTCCTACAACAGCAAGGAATTGAATTCTGCCAAGCTCCGAGGTAACTTGGAAGCAGATCCTTCCCCAGGCCTCCAAATAAGAGCCCAGCCTGCTAACTCCTTGTCTACAGTCATGTATGGTCCTGAGCAGAGAAGTCCATCACTTGGTGCTGAATTCTGTCTTACAAAACTGTGAAAATATCTGGGTATTGTTTTAAGCTATTATTTTATTTCTGTTATTGTGCAGAAATAGAAAACTAATACAATTATCCAACTAAATAGTTGACTTGTCATTTCAATGAAAATCTAAATATTTTAACTATTGTCCCCTAAGACTCCGACCCGCAGGGGCTTAGAGAACGACACAGACACCTCTTCAGCTGAAATATGAATTCTTCTTTAATGGATCCTTAATATGTCTCAATAATATGTCTCTTCTTCCTTTTCAATGCGTACAGCAAACACAATATATATCAGCATCATAATCCCTCCCTCTATTCCCTACCAACCCCAAGCTTCCCACAGCTAGGGCATGCACACTTCTGACTCTCTCATAGGCAGGCTGGTGGTAGCATGAGGCTTTGTGTCACTGATCATTCTGCAGGCACGTAGCATGGCACACTGCGCATGCTCAAGGAGACGTCCATCTTGTGAGTCTCATGACTTGGCTGCAAGCCTAGGTGCCATCTTGAATCCACGCTGGCAATAAGCCTGGGTGCCATCTCGGTCCAGCCGAGTGGGCCCCGGCATTTAACCTCTTGTTCAGGACCTCACAAGGCCTTGTTCTAATTTGATCTTTCTTACAGTACTCTTACAGTACTTACTACTTGCTTAGAAGCAACAATTACTTTCATATAAAAGAGCAAAGTAGTCATACATGGTGGTGCACACTTGTAATCCCAGCATTTGGGAGGCAGAGACCGGAGGATCACGGTTCTCAGGCAGCCTCAGCAACTTAGCGAGGCCCTTTGCAACTCATTGAGACCCTGTTTCAAAACTAAAAAGAGTTAAAAAAATAGAGCTGGAGGTGTAGCTTGGAGGTACAGTGCCCCTGGGTTCCATCCCCAGTACCGAAAGAAAGAAAGAAAGAAAGAAAGAAAGAAAGAAAGAAAGAAAGAAAAGAAAAGAAGTGAGTTTCCATTGTGAGTTTAATTTTCTAAACCTCTACTCTTAGTAATTGTTCCCAGGGCATACCCCATCTCTTCTTTATTCCTTTGTGTCATCCATTAAACATCTCTCATTGTGTTTCAAATCCTTATACAAGAAGGGATAACAGAGTCCACAGATGCATACAGTAACATTTTCCATTTCAGGTCCCGTAACAAGAAGTTACCCAACTCCTGACTATGAAAAGTTTTGGGGATGAAGATATTTATGATGCTACTCATAAGAAGGATATAACAACAATAATAGCCACAGTAACAACAGCAAGAGCACATTATTAAAAAAAAAAAAAACTTAGCATGTCCAAAGCTCTGTGTTAAATATTTTACATGTTATCTCTTATGCCCTTTCATCAGTCCTATTAGACAAGTTTAAATAATACCAGTTGGTGAATTCAGAAAAATACATAGCAGCTATGACAGTGAGAGCCAAGTTGTGTTGAGCATCTAATCTGTGCAAAACACTACAATAGACACGCTGAAGAATATTACAAATCCACGTGATTGCATCAGGTGCTAAATTTGTGGAAGAAAACAGTTTGGCAATAATTGAGGTTCACAAAACATAGTTGGGGAATTGGTGTAAGATAGATCCTGTTACATATTCTTTCCAGTTTCCTGCTGCGTTGGGACATTTCAAACCAATATTTGAAATTTAGAGTTAGACTGATGGTAGGCAATAGAGAATTTCCTCATCAAGTCTATGGCAATAGCAAAGTTTGGAAAACCTTTAAACCACCATAAATCATTTGATTTTGGAATGCAGAGAAAGAGGAAGAGTTGCTTGAAGAAGGAAAGCCTAATAAAACAATTATCTCTTGGTGGCTGTCTGGCCAGAAGGGTCAGGCTTAAGTGACATTTGTTAATGATTATCTGAGGGGGTAGAATTGTTTTGAAATGTGTCTAAAACTAATTTTCAAAGCAAGAATGAAATATGAGATTCCTTGAGAAGGCAGTTATTTAAAAATAAAAGAGAAAAATGAACAAGTGAGAGAAAAATGAGCAATTCTAGAAGTAGTTGAGGTTTCTTTACCCAATAATACTAATTTTAGTTTCTAATTACTTGACTATTTTAATCTACTTTTTTATGCATTGACATGGGAAACATAGAGTACTTAATATATTTTCATGTATTTGTCTGAAAAATAACCATAAGGGTAACACAAGTTAAAATGAAAAGTTAAATTTATAGTATTGTGACATTATTCAGTATTCTAGTATAATGTCATTTTCAAATTTTCACTATATAAAGGTGGGACATTGAAAGTGAATTGTCAAGAATGTGCACGGAATTAACATCTTCCATGCTAAAATTTGCATTGGATTCTTCCTTAGTAAATGACTCTAGATCACTTTTTAATGTTTTGTTATTTTAGTGACATGAAACAGATCTTCAGTAATCTGCAAATAAATTTTCATGTATGACTTGCTTATGGAAACTTATACAGATTTTAAAATTGAAATGGCACCACATATTCCCCATTTTAATGTTACTACCACCAGCCAAATCATTTTAATAATCTAAACACACTTTGAGACTGGGAGGGACTGCCATTCAATTTTTGATTCAATTCCAAAGTTCCTTTCAGAGTAATAAAAACATTTTCTAAGGAAGCAGAGGATGACCTTGTTTCATTATTCAAGCAGTTCATTCTCTGATTTTTTTCAAGCTCATGGAGCTGGCTTCAAGGGCATTTTTTTTTTCATAAGGGGTTTTAGAGGAGGGGTGATATCACCATGGCAGGTGTCAAACAGGAGTCCACGCTTGACATCAGAAAGGAAGCACACAGAGAGAAATCTTCAAAAACATACCTAGATAGAGGCCTAGATCCACATCTGGTCTTTTTTAGAAAAAGGCTACTTTTAAAGCAATTCAAAGGGACACAAAAATTTAGACATAATTATAGGTATCTTTCAGTATAAAATATTCTAGAATAATAAATCACAATTCAGAAAAAGAGGAAATTGGGTGTTGTTAAATTCCACTTTTATATTAATATTATATTACATTTTCCTCTGGCAGAGGCACATGCCCACTAATTAATATGCATTAAATATCTTAAAATATACTGAAACTAAATGGTCAAACTACAGGTCAGGAAATGTCTTAGAATACATATACAATTTTTCTATCTCATCCAAATGCTGCTCTAGATTTCAAAAATATAAGGGTTGTGGGGGGGCAACAACGACAAAAACCTTACTTCTGGATTGGGTCTACATTCTACACAGTACAACTATGTTATTTGGATCAGATGGTTTTTGTTGTTTGTTGTTGTTGTTGTTGTTGTTGTTGTTGTTGTGTACTAGGGTTTGAACCCAGGGCAGAGTCTGGTCTTAAACTTTGATCATCCTGCCTCAGCCCAAGCACTGGAATTACCTTAGCTGGGGTGTTCATTTTATCACCATAAACTCTCTCAAATCAAATCCTCTCTCCCTCTCTCTCTCCCCCTCCCCCTTCCCTCCCCTCCCCCTCCCCTCCCCCTCCTCTCTCTCTCTCTCTCTCTCTCTCTCTCTCTCTCTCTCTCTCTCTCTCTCTCACATCTTATACTGGTGACTGAACCCATGGGTGTTCTACCTCTGAGCTATATCTCCAGCCCCTTCTTTCTTTTGAAACGGCCTCACTAAGTTGCCAAAGTCTATTGAGGCTCTTTTCTGAGTCGGTCCTCAAACTTTTAATCTTCCTGTCTGTAATCTCAAGTACTTTTATTTCCCCCCTGTAGTGCTTGGAATTCAACCCAGGGGCACACCTCCGAACTATACCCCCAGCACTGTATTATTTTATTTTTTAAATTTGGAAAAAGGATCCTCACTAAGTGGTTGAGAGCTTTGTTGAGGCTGACTTTGAACCTACAATCCTCCTGTCTCAGCCTCCCAAGTAGGATTACAGGATGCACCAGCTTGCTCAGCATCATTATTTTTTTTTTTAAAGAATTAACTAAGGAACTTTCCATTCTGTCTACTTCTTTTCTAACTGATTGTTAAACCTTTGATCATTTTTCTCAGCTGTAGTACTCCCCATTTTTCTCTCCTGAATTTATCACCTCAGCCACCTCACAATCTGAGCAAGTAATTTCCTGAATGCCAAACCCTTCCTTGACTGGCTTTGAGCCTCAGCCTAGTGCACAGGCCTTTCCTATTATTCTCTGAAATACTTTAATCTGACCCTCCTATTATGATTACTCCATGAATACCCCAATCTATCTTCTCTGGAAAGACTTTTATTCTACTTCTCTTTCTAACTGATTAATGGTGGTGCTGTGTTTTAGGCCTAAAACTCATATCAGTATAAAATATAAAATATAAAAATATTGCTAAGGCTTGAACAAATATAAAATTTATCAATTTTTTCATGTTGTTATTTTTATTTAAAATTTAAAATATTTTAAAAATTTACTCAGCAGCAGTTACTAAAGAGACATTTTATTTCTCCATCTTTAAAAAGAAAAAATCAGATTTACATTCATTTCCAGCTCTATGTCTTCATAAAATAAAGACAGAAAGTCAATATAAATTTGAAAAGATCTTTAAGTGTTTAAGGTGGATCCTCAATTATGTCATGAGTGGAAGAATTTCATTCTAGATGGATAACAGAAGAACTTTTGTCAGCAGATCCAATAAAATGTGCCTGGAAAATGTTCAGCGATTTTGAAAATAAAATGTCAGGAGGTCAATTCCCCATTTCTCTTGCCGCAGGCTATCATTATTTGGCCATAGAACACTAGTTAGTGCTGGCCCTATATATTAACCCCATCAGATGTGTAAACAAAGTAGGGCAGAGTTCCTGCTAATCAACTCTCAATTCTTTAATGTCACACACATAAAAACTTACTTTTATTTCTTCCTGTTACTTTCGCAGATTGGCCTTTTACTATAGATTTATATGTACTGTCATAAACAACAACAGCAGCACACACACACACACACAAACAACTATCATTTTTCTGTCAGTAATGCTGGTCAATTAAATATGACAGAGACAGCGGAGAATGTAGATTTGATAAAGGACTGATGAAGCTAGCATTCATACAGCCTTTATAACCACGACACTGCTGAATTTTTAAATTCTCTATTACATATATGCTATTTTCATGTTGTGACATTCTAGGGCATTAGTAATAATTTCAAGGTAGTCATAGATGAGCATGACCAAATCAGATTAAATTTTTGTTTTTGTAATTTATACCCTGAAGTAGTATAAGGAGAAAATTAAATGTACCCCTAAATGAGATAGTGAATTGTTATATAATTTTATTTCTGCAAAATATAAAGTACTCAATATCAAATCCAAGTTACGTGTGGGAGATCAATGTTAACATTGGACATCTTGTGTTTTATATTTATGTTATAACGTTCAAGATGCAAATATAACATTATTTGTCAACATATTTTACAAAAGTAAATCCTAAGTTAACTAAAAAATTGTTTCACTATTGCATATTGCTTAAAATAATTTATCTTATTTTTAAAAGTACCCTAAAGGTTGTTTTAGAATGGATTTAATGCATATGTAATAAAAGGGAAGGGAAATAGATGTAGGAAACAATCATTACTTTCTAGCCCATGTAATTCTGTTATTTATGTAGCTAACTCAAAACTCTACCTTCAAGTTTGTGACTTCAAGATTTCTCTGTAAGAAAAAATATAAAACATTCTTTCACTTATAAAATAAATATGTTATTTATTGTGTATATGTACTAAACATATTTACATATCAATAAATAATGGAAGTAAAATAAAGCAGCTTATCTTTATGTCATGGGGTTATGGATAATTATTATCCTCTTTTTTTATCAGCATTTATAGACTTCCTATAGTATATATAAGTATTGCTTTTCCAATTAGAAAACTAATTATACTTTAAGTAAGATTAATGATCCATAGGGAAAAAATATAATTGTTACTGCGGCATGATACATATAGCTATGTGAATGTGTAATTTAAGAAAAATCACTGAAAATGTCTCTTTCCAAACAGCTGTTTCTGATCTTGTGTTGATAGGATCACAAATATATAACCAACAAAATAATTTTCATTTGCATTTTGTATTCTGATGGCTTAGCAAGCACAAAAATGAAGAAAGGTGTTAAAAATTCAAGTTATGGACTTGCCTTAATCTTATAGGCATTAATTCAAGGTTGAATACATTTTCAATTGTGTTCTTAATCAAATCTATGATCCAGAAACAAGGAAAGGAGATCATTGAAGCTTATTTGCAGGTGTATTCTCTCTCCTCCAGAAATGAAACCAGGTACAACAGGGGTACAAAGTTCACTTAGCCAAAAACAAGGAAGAAACAGTTCAACACACACACACACACACACACACACACACACACACACATCCCACAGTGCTTCCCAAGATTATAAAAATTCTTAAGAAATATTTTAATTTTGAAACATTTTGGTTCCACTTTTTTAAAAAAATCACATAGCTTCCTACATATTTTAAAATCAAAACAGAAAATAAATCCTATTGTGAATTGTGTTGCTATGAGCAAGTACATGCATATGTTACTGTAGTTCTCTGATTTCAACCTCTTTGGAAAGATACCCAGTGGTGGTATAGCCGGTTCATATGGCAGATCCATTCCCATTCTTCTAAGGAATCTCCACTCTGATCTCCATAGCAGCTGAAATAGTTTGAACTCCCACCAACAGTGTAGAAAAGTTCCTAATTCCCCACATCTTCACCAACATTTGTTGTTATTTGACTTCTTTATGATTACCATTCTGATTGGAATTAGATAAAATCTCAGTTTAGTTTTGATTTGTATCTCCCTGATTGCTAATAATGTTGAACATTTTTCATGTTTCTGTTGGCCATTTGAATCTCTTTTTTGTGAAGTATCTATGCAATTCAGTTGTCCATTTCTTGATTGGGTTATTTGTTTTGCTAGTGTAAAAATTTTTAAGTTCTTTGTACATTCTGGATATTGCCTTCTATCTGAGGGATAGCTGGTAAAGATCTTCTCCCATTCTGTAAGCTTTTTCTTTATATCCTTGATTTCTTTTGATGAGCGGAAACTTTTTAGTTTGATGCCATCCCACTTGTTAATTCTTGTTTTAATTTCCTGCACTTTGAAGGTCTTGTTGAGGAAGTTTCTACCTGTGCCTATATGTTGGAGTGTTGAACCTATGCCCTCCTCTAATAGCTTTACAGTCTCTGGTCTAATCTCCAGGTCTCTGATCCACCTTGAGTTTATTCCTGTGCAGGGTGAGAGGTAAGGATTTAGTTCAATTTTTCTATGAATGGATAGCCAGTTCTCCCGCACCATTTGTTAAAAAGGCTATCTTTTCTCCAGTGAATGAATTTGGCCCCTTTGTCAAAGATCAGTTGACTATAAGTGTGTGTTTTTTTTTTTTTTTTTTTTTTTTTTTTTTTTTAGTTACTAGGGATAGAACTCAGGGGCGTTCTACCTCCAAGCTACACCCCCAGCCCTATTTTTTTTCCCTGTCTGGGGATGGAACCCAGGGGCATTCAACATCCTAGCTATACCCCCTGCTCTATTTTTTATTCTTTATTTTGAAACAGAGTCTCACTAAGTTGCAGAGGGCCTCACGAAGTAGCTGAGGTTGTCCGTGAACTGCAATCCTCCAGTCTCAGCCTCTGAAATGCTGGGATCACAAGCGTGTGCCACCATGCTGGGCTCTTTGGGTTTGTTTTTGTATCATCTATTCTGTTCCATTGGTCTGTGTGGCTGTTTTTGTACCAATATCATGCTGTTTTAATTACTATTGCTCTGCGTATAATTTGAATTCAAGAATTGTGATGTCTCCTGCACAGTTCTTATTGCTGAGAATTGCTTTGGCTATTCTGGGTCTTTTGTTTCTCCATATGAAATTCATAAATGCTTTTTCTAGGTCTATGAAGAATGTCGTTGGTATTTTGATTGGGTTTGCATTGATTCTGTAAGTTATTTTTGGCAGAATGGCCATTTTGATGATATTTATTCTGCCTATTTATGAGCAAATGAGATCTTTCCATCTTCCAAGGTCTTCTTCAATTTCTTTCTTTAATGTCTTTAATTTCTTCTTCAATTTCTTTCTTTAATGTCTTATATTTTTCATTGTAGTAGTCTTCTGCATCTTTGGTTAGGTTTCTTTCTTTGTGGATTCATTGTTGGCATATAGAAAAGCTACTGATTTCTCTAGGTTGAATTTTTTTTATCCCTCTATTTTGCTTAATTTGCTCCAGTCTTTTGGTTGAGTATTTTTTTGGGGGGTCTCCTAGATATAGGAACATGTCATCTACAAAAAAAGATAATTTTAATTTTTTCCCTATTTGAATTCTTTTGAAATCCTTCTCTTGTCTTATTGCTCTGGTAAGAGTCTAAAGGACTTGAAAAGGAGTGGTGACAGTGGGCATTTGTGTCTTATTCCTGATTTTAGGGTGAATTCTTACAGGTTTTCCTCATTCAAAATGATCTAATAAAGAACAAATTTATGTCATTCATAAGAAGATGGAAAGACCTGGAGAACATTATTTTAAGATTAGCCAATACAGAAAGAGAAGGGACATATGTTTTCTCTAATATGTTCCAGCTAGAGAATATTTGGGATATCAGAAAGACTCCAGATAATAGAGGAGATCCTCAGTGGAGCCTGGAACTAAAGGTAGGGGAGGAAGAAGGCTGAGGTTTATTAATGGAAATGCTACCTGCTATTATGTGTATACATGTGAATATAACATTGTTAACCTGGACACTAGGTATTGGGCGGAAAGAAAATGGAAGAGGGGCACCAAGTACTGTGTGAATATATGCCATTGTCAACATGATCTATATTATGATGTGAGACTATAATGCACCAATAAATATATATATATATATATATA
The DNA here is from genome assembly GCF_963383645.1 of Muscardinus avellanarius. Lineage (NCBI taxonomy): Eukaryota > Metazoa > Chordata > Mammalia > Rodentia > Gliridae > Muscardinus > Muscardinus avellanarius. Next base: position 33,625,094 of record NC_137797.1, read on the forward strand.
ATAAAATAAATAATTTACTATAAAAGGAAAATGAATTTTTAATGAACCACAAATAAAATTAGAAAAAATATCCATAGTTAATTATAATGCTTAAAAAAACAGGTAGCACAGGTATATAATTTAACCAATGTCATTATTCCATCATCATTACAAGCCAAAATATCCAAATGTGCATGAGTTAAAAATTCTCTTTAAGTTTTTTCAATGGTTTTAAATTTGTCCTCCTATAGAAATATGTATCCACATCCCCATAGCTTTTATAGTTTCCTATAGTTTTTCATTAAAGCATGGGTCACAGTGAGTAGATGTAATTATACAAAATTTATTTTATTAATCTCTCCTCAATGAGATAATAAAGAATTAGAGAACAAAGATCATTCTAGCTTCTGCTCACTAGCACCACAATCACTTAATGATTGGCACAGAGTAACACTGCATCAACGTTACCAACAAACGGGCAGCAGCATACAGTGAATGAACGAAAAGGCTTCTCTCTTAATCAGCATCATTCACTTTGAAATTGAACTTTGAAATTTCTATTTCAAAATCTCATGACTCTTTTCACATAGCATTTTCTTACATGATTTCTTTGAGGAATCATAATATGTATAATCACTTAAAGGATTATTTAAAAAATCATGGACGTAGTAAGATGCCTAACATTTAGTACATAATAATTGCTAATATAATACATTAGATACTACACAATCTGGAGTAAAATCAGATTGCATCCAAATACTCACTTGACACCACCTGTGTGATCTTGAATAAGTAATCTCAATATCTTTGAGATTCAGTATGAAAATGTATAAAATGAGAAATATACAACTTAAGTGTCCAAGCACACAGTTTTTTTTTTTATAGTACTGGAGATGGTAAACAGGGCATCTACCTCTGAGCTACATTTCCAGCCCTAATTTTTATTATTTATTTTGAAAAGGGGTCTCACTGAGTTGTAAAGGACCTAAGTAGCTGAGGCTAGCCATGAACTGCGATTCTCCTGTCTTAGCCTCCTGAATGAGAAGTTGTTAGTATTAAATATTAAATAATATATATATAAAGTACCTGGTACATAGAAAGAATTTTCATATTAGTTCTACCCCTCACATATTTAGATACTAAACTAACTAGAGATCAAATAACTGGTTATTTACTTCATGTAGGATTTCCTGTCTCACATCTTACTTAAGAAATCATCATTTCTAATTTAAAAATCCCTGAAACTAATAATATCCATAAGTTTATTTCAAGATGATGTACTACTGCTACCAAAACAATAAATAATTGGTTCCTGAAAAAGTCTCTTTTCTTAATATCACAAATGCACAAAAAGCATCATCTTCATGAAAAGAACAAAAAAGCTACAAACACAACAAGAAATTATCAATTATCATACACATAACTTAGGAAAACAACAATGTCCACACGTTAATTTATGAGGGTGTTTACAACTTGCCATTCAAAACAAATGACCAGATCTTAGAATCCCCTATGAACAAAGTAACAACACATCTACTTTATGAAAGTGTGCTGCCAGGCCTTTGAATTAGCTGGAAGAAAACATGATTTATACAACAACCCACTTTGTGACATGTCCAATTGTTCTATCCATAATTAGGAGAGACTCGTAATTTACGCACATACAATGGAAGTTAATTGGGGTCCAAGCATACAAAACACCATAAAGTTTATATAGCAATCAGATGATATGTATGACTCCTATAGTAATCGAATCACTAAATTTTGTTTTCTAAATAAACTTTTGTTTTATTCATGGATAATAGGAAAGAACATGTAAATTAAAAAATAAGATGCACATACAAAAATCCAAATGTCTGAAATTTTGAACACCTCTTCTCACAAAGTGATTGAAAATAATACAATATTTATTAGTTCATGAATTTGTACCATTTTATGCACATTCTCTCACTTTGTACTTACTACAACCTTTTGAACATGGATCTTCCACTGATTCAAATTTATAGATGAAGGCAATAGTTTTTATAGAAGTTGAAAAACTTAACCAAGTTCATACACTTGGTAATTGATAAACTCCAGTGACTGTACTATTTATCCTTTCCAATGCCTACTTTCTTCCCTTCTCACTCAAAAACTTCTAAAGATAATTCACACCATAGGATTAGCAAGTGTTTGTCCTTTATACAAAGCATAGTGGTGATCAACAAAATAACAAAGGGAGGGAAAATCAGTAGCTGCCTACGAATTTTATTTAACAATAGGAGCTGCATTCATGAATCCCTTTAACAAATATTTATTTCATGACAATCATACAATTGTGAAAATTTCAAATTCTCAGAGTTAAAGAACTACATGTGGAATATTATGACTGAAATTGACCCAGTTTGACTGCTTTCAATATAATCTTCTAGGAATCAGTCTTGTATAAGCGTCACTAAATTAGTTTTAAAAAATTACTAAGATAGTAATTATTTTTAAAAATATATCCCTATAAGGGATTGGGGAGAAATAGAATTCTAGCTGGGATGTGCTTTCTTGATATGTACAGTAAGAAGCACCAAAGTGTCAAAAAATTAGGTGCACTATTAATTTATAAAAACAAGGGTTTTTCTTTCAATCATTGTTTGCTTCAGGGAGCAACACACTAATCACTATTGTCAGCTTTCTACTACTCTAACAAACACCTGAGATAAATCAATTTATAAAGAGAACAGGTTGACTTTTGGCTTACAGTTTCTGAGCTATCAGTTCATATTTCATTGATCAATTGCTTTAGGCCTTTGATAACACATCAAGGCAGTAGTTCTTGGTGAAACAAAGTCATTCATCTCATGGAAGAGAAGCAGAAAGAGAAGAAAGAAGATCATGGTCTTACAATCCCCTTTGAGTACACACCCCAATGACCTAAGTCTCCCACTAGGCCCTACCTCTTAAAGTTTCTGCCACCTCTCTATAACACCACTCTGGGGAATAAGCTCTTAACACATGAACTTTTGGGGGAACACTTAAGATGCTGCCTCTAAAACCTTGGGCTGGTCTCAGTTTCTTTATCTATAAATTAGAACATACTGTCTAAAGCCACACAGAGTAGGTGTGATGATCAAATGAGAAAAACCCATGTTGCTCAGTAAGTGTTATGTCTCACACAAGATATTTTAGCTGTTAGTAATTATTTTCCAGGTCTTGATCAGGTTATTCTAGTGAAAATCTAGGGATCTGTTTATCCCAAAGAATGGAAGTCAGCCGGGTGTGGTGGTGCACGCTTGTAATCCCCGTGCTTGGGAGGCTGAGACAGGAGGATCACGCAGGTTCGAAGCCAGCCACCGCTGGCTTAAGAGACCCTGTTTCCAAATAAAATAGAAGTCATTTAAATTTTAATGTACTTATAAAATTTTAATGTACTAATAAATTTTAATATATCCAAATATATAATTACTTGTATGTTTTAGTCATCGATATATATATATACACATACATATAGGTAAATATACACATATAAATGCACACACACACACACACACACACACACACACACACACACACACATATATATATATATATATATATATATATATATACACACATACATATATACAACAGTGTACTGGGCACAGAAGTTTAGGTGGGCCTAAGACAGGAAATGACTGAGGCCAATTCATGAAGTTGAGAAGTTAAAATAGATAAGAAGTATGCTGAATGAAAGATTACTACTTTGGGGGCTTTAAGCATGATCTGAAACTACATTTGCTCTTAGAACTTGGTATCTTAAATAGCTTCAAGAGTTTGGAATCTCAATATCACTGTGTGCTCTCAGATAAACGCTGGCACTTGTGAAATTCTTCTGGCCTAAATGCGAAGTTACTGAGTCTGGACTGAAAGGCACAAGAGTCTCTCTGATCAGGCTGTATTTGGTTTTCTGAAAGATGTCCCCACCCCATTCAAATGCAAGCAATGTTTTATTTAAAAAGGCACTTCCTCCACTGAAAACTGATTTCTTACAACTACAAAAGGAGCTTTGGCATTACTTTCTGGAATTCTGAAGGGAAATGTTAATTATTTACTAAAGAGAGAGGTAGCTTACCAGGCTGATCTGTTTAATGTTTACCAGAATTTGCCTTTTTTTTTTTTTTTTAATGAGCCACTATGCAATAAGTCCAAGTAGGGAATACCCATTGTTTCTGTTCAATCTCATTTTTATCTTAACTACTATGGGAACAAGTCTTGAAAAGGAAAAACATGTAAATAAAAGTGGATTGTGTTAAAGTTGTTAGCTTTATGGAAGCCAGCGTCTGCAGTGCTCTGCCTCCATTTCTCTGGTCTCTGTCAAGTGATGCACTGGCCTGCCAGAACCAGGAGTTCTGCTAACTCTGAGTCCCTTTAGGAAAAGTCCGTCCTCTTCTATTGACCTTTCTGTCCTAATTCTGATCATGCCACTGAAGGAGTTTGGGATGAATAAAAGAACAAATGAACAAACAAACTGTTTTAGGAAGGAAAGATATACTATCATGGATAAAGAAACATAAATCTTCACAAAGCATTAGATAGCTGAGACTGAAAAAAAAGTGGGATACATACTGTGTCTTTAGTTAATAAAAGTACAACTAACAAATGAAAGTTTGTAGAAACTGAAATAATATTAACTTTGAAATAATGGTATTTTTATTAAAATAGCTATTTGGATAGAATGATCTTTTAAGAGAACTTAAACTAACCCTCTCTTTATCCATATGTTTTTAAATCTATTTTTCTCTTTATACTAGGAATGCATTCACATTCATTGTTCCATATCCAGTCAAACACTTAAAACATATAAGATATGATAATTTCCAGGCTTTAGGCATATACAAATATGTGATAAATGCTTTTTGTTAAAAAAAACAGATATTAGATTATAGAAAGAAAATTTTTTCATGATAGAGTAAAAAGCCCTAATCCTGATATAAGGAAGGTGTTATTTTTTATTTTTTATTTATTTTTATTTTTTATTTTTTTATTTTTTGGTGGTACTGGGGTTCCTGGAAGCCCTTCTACCTCCGGGCTACACTCCCAGACCTATTTTTACATTTTTATTTGGAAACAGGGTCTCCTAAGCCAGTGCACACGGCTGGCTTCGAACCTGCGCGATCCTCCTGTCTCTGCCTCCCAAGCGCGGGGATTACAAGCGTGCGCCACCACGCCCAGCATTTTTTTTTAAATTATCAGTCTGTTGCCCTTACAAATGCCTTCTATAGGCAGCATATATTTGGGTCTTGTTTTTTAGTCTTTTCAGCCACTCTGTGCCTTTTGACTGGAGAATTTAATTTATTTACATTCAATGTAATTATTGGTAAATAAAGACTTAAAACTACCATTTTATTAACTGTTTTCTAGTAATTTAGTAAGTCCTTGTTTTTTATTTTCTTCCTTAAAAGTCTTAACCCTGTGGCAAGAGAAATATTGGAGAGCTGAAAAGAGCATAAATCATGTAATAGCTCTCAAACTGGCTGCTCTACTCATTCACCAACAAAATTAGTAATCTAAAAAAAAGAATGAGTTCATCATTTCGTCAATCTATAAATAAAAATTTGAAATAGAGTTCCCATCCTGTTATCGTCATCTGATTGGATCATGGTAACCGAGATGATTAGATGAACAGTCAAGTTGGAGTAACCCATGGGCTGACATCCAAGATTTTAGGGTAAATGATCTTCTTAACTCCTCCTTTCTGTTCATTGTTGGTGGTCTCAAGTATGCAGAGTAATTCATCTCCTTCAGGTGCTAATCCATGTCAGGATTGGTTTTGAGAGAATACCACCACATAAGTGGCAACCACTCTTCCCAATTTTATCTTTAAGACCAAGGACTTCAAGCAAGAACACCTTAGAACATTCTGGAATAAATTTACCTGCAGTTCCTCTTATACAAGAATTATCAGCTCTTATCTCCTCAGAAAATTGCCAACTGATTCCTGGACACGTGTTTCTTATCTCAACTATATTTATCTTGCCAGATGTCACAGTGCAAAGATGTATTTTACTACTTCCTACCCAGTTAGAGACATAGCATTTGCCCTGAAACATCAATTCTCTGCTTCTAATTATTCTCAGAAGAATTCATTTTCTATTTTGTATCATCTACCTAAAAGCATTTTTCCACTTGAAAAAAAAATTTATTTCCTTAGTACCAACACATGCATGGCACAGGTGGGGGTGAGACGAGACAGAAGACAGAGAAGAGCCTAAATAGAAAGAAAAAAACAAATATTAACCATGTTTTGAGGTACTTAAAACTAGCATAACAATGTGCATAAATATGTTATGAGTTTTAAAAGTGGTTATTGGCCAATATAGAAATAAAAAAATACTTAGAAAATTCAGCAGAAAGGCACATGACAACCACTTTAAAGATCCCTGTTATGCTTCAAAGACTAAGCCTGGCAATGAAGGACCTATAGTAAATTATGGTGTGATCAAGAGAAAAAGATGCCAAGGCAGATGAAAACATCAAGTAGCAAATTTTTCTTTAATCACAAAAGTAAAGGGCTTCACAAGAGGCCAGTAACCAAACTTGTAGGCAGAAAAATTAAAACTTTTAGTGTAAAGAGAAAATGCGTGTGTGTGTGTGTGTGTGTGTGTGTGTGTGTGTGTGTGTGTTGGAGGGATGACCAAGAGAACATCATTCAGAGCACCTTAGAATATGTGTACAAAATCCATTAATTTTAATTCTTAAAATAAAAAAAATAGAAAGCAGCAAAATTCTCTTAATGTTTATCACTAGTCATGGTTGTGATCCATGTGATTAATCCTAGGAGACTTTGGAACAGTAGGGTGTTCCAATTCCTGGATCACACACAGTGTTAAGGATAGTAGAAACAGTAAACACACCCTCTCTGTGTGATATAAGAAATAATAAGAAATCCAGGCAGGGTGGCACATGTCTGTAATCTCAGTATTTGGGAGACTGAGACAGAGGACCACAGGTTCAAATTCAGTTTCAGCAACATTGCAAATCTCTCAGGTATTTAGTATGATCCTGTTTTCAAATAAAAAATAAAATAGGGCTGTGAATGTAGCTCAGAGGTAAAATGTCCCGGGGTTCAATACCCAACACCATACACACACACACACACACACACACACACACACACACACGAAGGTGGCAATGCCCTAAATGATCTCTCTCATTAGAGTGAGGACTAGAACTCTAGAATTAATTAGTATGCATGAGAACTGTACTCTTAGACTCATTCATTCTTCTCTTATGCATTGAAGAAATTGCCCTTAGGGATCTACCAATGTTATGCTATGTGCTATGCTACTCCCAGGATGCAAAACTGGAAAAAAAAAATCCTGCATACACATGTTCTTCCCTCCGCTTAGATTTCTTCCCACCAACACCTCCTCCCACCCACACATTTTAGTGTTTTCCAGCTGGCCCTTCAACATCCTTCAGAGCTCAGTTTTAATTAAGATAGTCCTCTTCCTCCATAAAGATGGTGTCTCTCACAAAAAGCTATTCTTTCACATATACCTCCCAAATTGCAATTATACTCTTATTTAGGTATTCGCTTTTCAATTTTTCTCTCCCAGAATAGAAGGGATTTTCTCCAAAAGCAGAAACCCAATCTGTTTTGTTTACCATTTTATGCTCATTGTCTCACCAAGTGCTGTCATATTGTGGATGCTCCAAACGTTATGGTGAACATATCAATGAACATGCTGTTCAGGAGTGAAACAGCCATTGAACTGAGAACGGAGCTATCGTCTGCTGCTTGTCACAGGGTGACCAACTGTCCCAGTTTGCCCAGATCAAAGAGGTTTTCTAAAATTTTCACTACTGAAACTGAGACAGTCCTGGGTAAATAGATGGTTTTCCAACCTTGTTAATTAGAAGCATCGTCTGTAAGATAATGGAGATTGTAATGTATGACCAGAATAATATGACTCATAACCTATATTTCCTTCATATTTTTCAACTTTTAAGAGAACATCTAACTACATCATCTTCCTGTTCCTTCACATTTCTTTGTGATAGGAAAGTTAAAAGTTAAAAGTTCCTCTTATCAATGAGGAAACTGAGGCTCAGAGGACTTAGCAGGTTTCTCCAGAGACATTTGTCTAAATATAGCCACATCCTGGAAGCCAAGCCTTAGAAAGATGCCTACTGCCATACTTCACCCAACACATCACACATTCTAACCAGTTCACATAGGCATTAAACCCTGGCCTCATTAATACCACATTTCTCATAAATACCAATTTGAAATAATAGAATATTAGTGGCCCCAAACCTGAAATATAGCCAAATAATTTCTTATAATTTCTCTATCAAGTATAACCAACTATGCCAGAAAAAATGTTCTCTAAACTGGTATTTTTTTTCCAGATCTTTGGAATGTTTTTAGCTGTATGCTTTATTTCCAATGTCATATTGTTGTTGTTAATTGTTTTCTTGACACCACCTCATTATATTTGTGACCTATGTCTACTTTTTGAAGCTCACTCTATCATTCTCTGACCGCTGTGTACACATAGACCTCATTAATGATAGGAATGTTTTTCTTTATCTATTGTTCAACTCTGAAGGAGCCTCAGCAATCAACTATCGGTAATGAGAAGCTACTGAAATTTAAAACATAAATCTTATGCCAGGGTAGTTTTAAAATAATGTGAGTATAATGAATGTAATTTAAAATGACCATATTTAAAAACAGGGGGTATTTTTAATAAAAATCATTTGTTTTGTGGCTGCTTTGGAAAATTATTTCTCTTTCATTGTCTTCTGGATAAGATGAGTCTGGCAAGAGACTCATTAAAGGTCAAAAACAAAAATCTATAAGTTAGAAAGAGATGAAATATTAGAATGAGTCAATGCTTTCTTGTCTCCATGCTGGAGAACTTTAACCTCTGGTTTATTTACAGAAGCTTCTTAAACACGAAACCAAAGCATGTAGCGTAGAGAAGAACACCTTCCATAACTAAATTGGTTAGAGAAGAATCCTGTCATTTTTCTTCCAATTTAGGTGGAAAGAAGGAAAGACACGTTATTGATTTGGAACTCAGAAATCACATTACCATTGATCTCACATGTGGAATGAAGAAATGTACTTGGATAATCGCAACCTGGGAATAAAGAAAATAAAACACATCTCGCTATGGTCATCCTGATTCCCACTCTTGCTGACAGGCGGAAAGAAGAATTTTTCAACCAAGGCTGAACCTCTCTCCTTTACACTAGACGTGTGTTTTCTGCAAAGCTCATGGGGTGAGCCACACATTTGGAAAGCAGGTGGGGTAAAGAGGGCAGTTTATTCCTTTCTACTCCTTTGTTTTCTGGGCACCTTTCTCCTTTCAGGGATGCTTCCTACTTTTTATTTCAAAGGCCTAAGTGTTCTTTAGCTTCCAATATGATCATTTCTCATACACAGATGAAAAGAAAACAGTAAGAATTCTAGTCATTAAGGCTATTTTACATCAAAGCCAAGAAGAAAACAGTCAAAGAATCAAAGACCTTCTGTTAGTAACTGCTTTTAATTTAACCATATCCTCTAATACAAATCTCAGAATTAATCAAAATCAAAAAGAAGGAGGCTGTTGACAGGAAAACAGTTGGAAAGAGCTGAAATTGGGATGGAGGTCTAGAAGATAGATTCAGATCCAGCAGGTTTAATGACAGAGTACGTGAAAAGCAGGGGAAACATTTAATAAGCTTGCAGTCATGGCAGCGTTTTTGTTCTTCAGTGAATAATGAGTCAGATTATTACTCAGAGAAAACTCATTAAAGTAAAGGGAGACACTCCAAGTGTAATGTGGAAAGATGACCATAAATATGCAAGAAATAGAGGGGTAAACAGTTAAACGCTACAAATAAAGCAGAAAGAACAGTGTTAATATTAGTCAAAGTCAAGCAAATGACAGAAAGCATTAAAGTCAAGTCATTTTCTTCAGGTCATGTTTTTTTATGACAAAGGCAGCAGCTAAGCTGGAGAAATTATAGATTCACTCATAAGTGAACAATATAGAATAAAAATGCATTTAAAATCATCTTCTAGAAATAAAAAATAGATACGAAGATAATAGTAATATATTTTCACAATCTGTTATCTGTGCATAGACAGAAAATAAAAAGACATAAATTAGAACATAGAGAAAAATCTCTGTTGTTTTTAGTAAAAATATTTATTATTTATTTGTTTATTCATTTGTTTATTTATTGATTGATTGATTTTGCAGTCCTGGGGATTGAACTCAAGGGCTTCTACTTCCAACCCTATTTTATTCTTTATTTTGAAACAGGGCCTCACTAAGTTGTGGAGGGAGGCCTCACTAAGTAGCTGAGACTGGCCACGAAGCTGGAACCTGCGGTCTTCCTGTCTCAGACTCCCAAGTACTGGGATTACAAGCATGCACTACCACACTTTAACAACTTATTTTGAACATTATATTGTTTTAACAATCCAAAGTTTACCTGAATTTCAAGTTTCAATGGAATAATCAAAAATATTAATCAAATATTTTGGGGAAAAAGTTCTTTATTTTATAAAATAAAAAGTTAGCATAATATGACTATATTTTAGTGAAATTGCTTAAAGATTTAAATTCATATATTTTAATAACAAACTGCTAAAATTAAAAATGCTACATTCAAATCTAAGAATTGTAATGAACTACAGTTATAGTTAATTTCATGCTTTCATAGATTTTTCTCCTGCTTCACTTTTAATACTTTAAGTGTTGATAGAGTAAATGTACTTAATTTATAAATTTTACTCATAATAATTATATATTATTTGTAACTTGTACCAATAAACAATTGCTATTTTAAAATATGTTTATTATTTCAAATAAAGAACATAAATGAGAATAAGTTCCAATTCAAGAATTGTAGAGGGGTGAAAAATATCCTAAGGAAGCAAGCAGAGGGAGAAACTAACATAAAACCAAAATTATGACGCAGAAAAAAAGAGCAAAATTTAAAAACCATAACCAAGCTTTTAAAAGAAGGACAGTAAAACAGACCAAATGCTCAGAAATCTAACCTAAAAAACCAAGAACTTTAAAAATAAGAAAGAAATTGTGCAACACTAAAAAAGTGTAAAACTTAAGAGAATATTATCTATATAAGCTTACTAGTAAATTTAAAAATTAAAAAAATGGATGGTTTCTGGAAAAATATAAATTATTAAAGTTGGCTAATGAAGAAGTATACAGATGGTTCCTCTAGTTAAAAACTAAAATTACCCACAAGAAAATCTTCAGATCCAGTATTAATATTCATTCATCTTTTCACGTTTTTAATAAAACATTAACTTTCATCCTACAGAATTTGTCCCAAATATTAGAAAGAGGAAACAATTGTCACTTGCTGAGTATATCCCAGAGTCATGACATAGGCCAGTGACGTCCTACTCAAAGCTCAGTGTTATTTTCACTGTAGAAAAAGGTTTGATTCTTTCTAGTGTGATGAAGCATATGTTCCTATAAAAATATGCTTATGTTTTTTTTTTCAATCCGTTTTCTAGGAGGAGCACTAAAGCTCAGTGAAATAAAAGAATGTACTCATGTTCACCCAATGATTCCCATCTATCTCTTTTAAAGCCCTGTTTATAAGCCCTGAGTGATTAGCCTCCAACCAGAAGCTGTATTTAGGTAGTAAATTTGTAGATACAATTAATAATTCACCCCCATTTGTATTCTATAATTACAATTAACTTTTAAGCCTAAATTTTATGTAATAGTACAAATGTGAATTTCTTTTAGTCAAGATGACTTAGTTGTTTCTGATCTAAAGTAGAATTTTTTTTAAATTGCTCAATAACTTACAGGATTCTCTTTGGGACTTTTTCTCCTTTTTCTTTCTGTCTCTTCTCTTTAGGGAAAATAAGTTGTAAAGGTTTTGAGGTGAAACCTGGAAAGGTTTAAATAGACTGCAGGTGTAGGGAGGGGAGTTCTTGGTTTATGATTTCTTCTTTGCTGGTGTAGGTGACGCAGATTACTTAGTATATCCATGGGCTCAAGCAAGGTAGAAAATTACCATTGTCATCACCCAGGTTTGGCCACCTTCTGCCAATTGTCTGTTACAGAGTTCTCTTGCCCTGCAACTCTAAATTCCTTGCTTGTTCCACTCATTGGATTTCTTCCTTGCTGTGTAGATAAGAACTGAAGGCCAGTCCTCTCTTTTTCTCATTCATTTTACCTTGCCATCTGTTTTGTTCAAATACTACTGTTCCGTGTCAAAATGAGCAAGTAAGAAATTCCACCTCCCCGCCTCACCTCACCGTCCTGCACAAGAGGCAGGACACCTATCTTCAGGAGTTAGACCAGCTTTTGACTCTCCAAAGTGGCTGACTACTGAGTAAATTTTGAAGACCCAGCACACAGTAAACCAATACCTAAATGTAAATCCTTTCTCTAGCCTTCTGAACAGGCTTCTACAATAACTCTTATACATCATGATGTCTGAGATGGAGATGGGGCTAACTTCAAGATCTCCAGAGAATTCTCAGATCAGGGCTTAGTCCTCAACAGTCCCTCAGTGTTCATAATAAAAGAGAGAGGAATCTTTGGGGATTCTAAATCTCTTACCTTCACCCTTCAAACAAATCCACAATTTAGAAAGACAGACATTTTTATCCCAAATTATGTAATCATCACTTTCAAATCCTTAAAGAAAATACTGAACAAGGGAAAAAATTGATAACTAATCTGGCAATGTCCCAAAAGCTCCTTTCTGACCAATTTAAATTTTTTCTTTCCATTGTCACAGTATAAATTTGTGATGGTAAACCAATAAGAGATTTTCATAGATAATGATATGCAAAAGGTACATACCTAGGAACTTTATAATTTTTTAAAGTAAAAATTTTAGTGAAAAGACTTAAAAAACATTCCTTAGTTGATTTATTTTGTTCAGTTTTTGGAATGGTTTATTTGGCATTTCAATTACTCTGCTTCCACAGTGAATACAATTAAGACAAAACCTGGATAGTTATTCTATTCATTTCAAATTTTAATGACATTTAGGGTCATCTGCATAGTATACATAGAGATTTTGTCATATCATGTAGAGTTGTTTTCTGTACAAAATCTAGGAACCAGAGAAAGATCTGAGAGACTTAGAAGTCATAAAAAAAAAAATTGTCCTTTTATCTCAGCCCCTCCAAACTGTCGTTTACTAAGCTTTCTTTCTTTCTTTCTTTCTTTCCTTCCTTTCTTCTTTCTTCTTTCTTTCTTTCTTTCTTTCTTTCTTTCTTTCTTTCTTTCTTTCCTTCCTTCCTTCCTCCTTCCTCCCTCCCTCCCTTCCTCCTTCCTCCCTCCCTCCCTCTCTCCCTCCCTCCCTCCCTCCCTTCCTTCCTTTTCCTTTCTCTTTCTTTCCTTCTTCCTTCTTTCATTTTTGAAAGTTTCTCCCTACTTTGCTACCAGTCTTGCTAAGTTGCCAAGGCTGTCCTCAAACCTGAAATCCTCCTGTTTCCGTCTCCCAAGTACTGGGATTACAGGTGTGTACCGTCACACTCAGCTCTACTAAATACTTTTATTTCCACAGCTTCATATCTGGTCTCTTTCTCACTCTTTCATTCTGGCAATCAACAATTTCTTTTGATCATTTTGTGATGTTTATCACAATGGCTTCATAATGTATTTCTTTTCCTACTTTCTACCTCCATAGAGCGCTGATACCTGTTAATCTTACTGATTTTTATCTATTAAAGATCCTTTTGTAGTTTCCTATTACCTTCAGTGTGAAGACTATAAACAGTATAGGATGCATCCCGGGTACATCATGGCCTCAAGCTTTATTTCTCTACTTTTTCTCTCCTGACTCTTCTCATTTTATTCTGGTGGCTATGCCTGCGACTCTAAAATTGTCAAACTTTCATCTCCAGACTTTGTTCATGTTTGTTATTCCTCTTTTTAGAATATTCTTCCTCTCTTTCTTACCTTCACTAATTCAAGATGCCACGAGAGCAGCATTCCTTTTCAGAAACTACTCTCTCTCCAGCTCCTTCCCATGTCCTATATGAATTAGGATAAACTCTTACCAGGCTCCCATAGGTCTCTGCAGATACCTCCTCTATTAGTAACTCTAGTTGCTTCCTTGGTTTCTGCTTGGGAAACAAATTCCCACAGTATAGTGAATGCGCCTGTTTTATCTTCATAAATTCAGAACAGTATCCTTTCAAAAATAATTCATTAACTGCATCATTCAATAAATAGAGTTACTTGGTGGCTGTATAATCAAGAGCAAGATATTTATCTGTCTCAACTACTTCATCTATAAAGTTGATGTGATGTTGTGCCTATTTCCTAAGGTCTATAAAATAATTGTATGAGATCATTCAACATAGTTTTTTTGTTCAAAATGTTGTTCAAAAGATGTCTCTCTCTATCCCCATTCTTCTACTTTAATTGTGAGACAAGTACTCTTATTGGCCTTGTCTTCTATGTCAAGTTTAAAAATCTTCCCAAGATATTTTATCTATTGAAAATTTAATGTTAGTATTACCTCCACATAAGTAAAATAATGCACAAAACAGATAAAGTAGAATCCAGGTAAGGTGGTGCAACTTCTGCTATTCCGGTACTTGGGAGGTAGAGACAGAAGAGTGTAAATTCAAGGTCAGTGTGCAGTAACTTAGTGAGACCTTGTTTCAAAATAAAAAGAAAAACTAAGGCTGGGGATGTAGTGCAGAGGTAGAATGGCTTTGGGTTAAATTCCCAGTACCACAAGAAGAAGGAAGGAAGGAGGGAAGGAAGGAAGGAAGGAAGGAAGGGTAGTAAAGCTTAGCACATAGTAAATACCTAATACAATTTTGCTGCAATTATTTTTAATTTTGTCCTAAAAAGAGTAATATTCATTAATATTTTATAAATATTTGTGTATATTATTAAATTTATTTATTAATAATATTTATTATTTAATAATACTTCTATTTATATCCCAGGTTACTAACAGTGTGCTTATGACTTCATAAATCAGTATTAAAAAGATGTTTCCAAACCTTATTAAAGCGATGAAACAAAAATTTGACACTTTTTGAGAATAATTACTTAGTAAGTATAATTTGATTGTTTTTCTTAATATGTGGAATTTACTTAAAACTAATATCCATAAATTATTCCTCAAGATTTATACAAAATCTCTTTCTGTAATTTAAAGGATTTTTAACAAAAGGGCATAATAATAATTAGCAATGTACATATCTAGGGCAATATATTTTAACATTCTTCATCTTTTTTGGAAAATTAAGCATCAAGGGAAGCTGAAATAGCACAGATAAAAAGAAAAAAATTAAGAATGACTTGAGAGGAAGGCAAAGGCAGCATGATTTTCATTTGACCTACATTTATAAAGGGAAGTACTGCAACACAGAAACAATGAGAGAATGCTCAGCAAATGAAATATCTAATTCTTAAATTCAATTTTTGTTATAGATTGGAGAAATTATTAACTTTCTAAAAATTCTTTGTTGACTTTATTTATTGTTTGTTTTGTTTGTTTCTTTGTTTGTTTGTGTAGTAATACTGGGGATTGAAGCCAGGGGCATTCTACCTACGAGCTTCACCACCCCCCCAGCCCTATTTTTTATTCTTTATTTTGAAACAGGGTCTCACTAAGTTGTAGAGGGGCTCACTAAGTAGCTGAGGCTGGCCACAAACTTGTGATCTTCATGTCTCAGTCTCCCAAGTACTGGGATTACGGGCATGTGCCACCATGCCCAGCTTGTTGACTACAATATTTAAAGAACAAGAATGCCTATTACAAACAACAGGAAAGATATGGCTATGAAAAAAAAGGAAATTTGTTTCAAATTGTTGCTTGATCAGTTTTGACAGAAAACATGTTTTTAATTGCCACAACCAGTGTGAAGATTCATTATTTTCTATTTATTTAACATTACTAATAATGTTAGGATAGCATCAATCATAGACAGCTTGGTGCTTGCCCTGAGGGTAAAGAAAATTTTAAAATGGGAGGAGGACAAAGCCTTCGTAAGTACATTATACTTATCTTTTGACTTTGGTTTGTATTTGGCAGCTTCTCAGTACAAATGGAATTCTCTATGTGGTATTAGCTACAATGCTGCAGAAAGGTAAGCAATGTTGCTTTCAAAAGAAATTAAATACTCTGATAATAAAGCTGCTCTCATTGTCCTCCATTTACCTAAGTGACTTAAAACCTTCTTTGGAATAAAACATAAACATTTTCTTTAAGCAATCCACTTTTTTTTTTTCTCAGAGCCAGTACTGGCCTGTATTAGAATACCCATCCTATCTAGATAAAATTTCAAGGTGCTTGGATTATGGTGAGAAAATCAATGCAGATATATATTTTAACATTTCTTTTTATGACAAAATGGGAAAAACAAAACAGGCAAAAGTTTTGGATTAAAATAGAAACACAATATCTTAGTGAGTGAGCCTCTAGTTCCAGGAGAGAGAGAAAGAGAGAGAGAGAGAGAGAGAGAGAGAGAGAGAGAGAGAGAGAGAGAGAGAGAGAGAGAGAGAGAGAAAGAGAAAGAGAAAGAATGAGAATAGGGGAGAAAGGACAGGACAGGAGAAAGTAGCAGAAGAAATTTTGTACAAAGACAAATGCTGGAGGGGAGAAAATAAGAAAATTAAAGAAAAATAACCAGCTCTTCATTTCAAAACAGATCTTCCCAACTACATTTTAATATAATTTGAAATAATATTGGGATAGAAATCAGTAATAAATAATTGCTTCATTTAAAGTTAGCAGGGACCATCTAGGAAGAAAACTTTAAAATGGTTCCTGGAATAGATAGAAACTTAATACTTTATCCAATTCAGACTATTAGAATGACTTCCATGTGCCAAGAATTGTTCTAGGCTTCTGGGACACAGTGAACAAAATAGGCAAAAATACTTACCTTTAATAAATCATATATTCAAAGGGCAATTAATATGAGAAAAATTAGAGAGGGGTAAAGGAAATGCCAGGAGTAGAAATGTTTGGGTGCTGGGCGTAGTGTCGCATGCTTGTAATCCCAGGATTTGGGAGGCTGAGACAGGAGGATGGTGGTTCACAGACAGCCCCAGCTACATAGTGAGGCCCTTTGCAACTCAATAAGACTCTGTTTCAAATTAAGAATAAAAAATGTGGCTGCGGGTGTAGCTTAGCAGTAGAATTCCCCTTGCTTCAATCCCTAATACTGCAAAAAAAAGAAGAAGGAGGAGGAGGAGGAGGAGGAGGAGGAGGAGGAGGAGGAGGAGGAGGAGGAGGAGGAGGAGGAGGAGAAGGAGAAGGAGAAGGAGAAGGAGAAGGAGAAGGAGAAGGAGAAGGAGAAGGAGAAGAAGAAGAAGAAGAAGAAGAAGAAGAAGAAGAAGAAGAAGAAGAAGAAGAAGAAGAAGAAGAAGAAGAAGAAATAATTAGGGAGGATATAGGCTGAATTTTTAATAGGTGACCAGGACATGCATCACTCAGAAGTGATATTGTAGCAAAACTCTCTGGAGGTGAGGAATGGGCCAGTGGAGTATCTGGAAAAGGAATATTTCAGCAGGAGAAATAAATATGAAGGGTTTCCGGTAGAAACATTTTATATGTGTTTGAAAACAAGCAAGGGAGTCCATGCAAGCTGAGCATTATAAGTGAGCAAGAGTACTGTGAGAGATGAATTGACAGACACAATAACTTTGGAAAGAGGTGAAGGTCATGTAGACCTAATACGCCACAGTAAGGACTCTTTTATTATGGAGGGGGAGTGATAAAAACTTAAAAGATGTTGACGGGAAGTACTGTGATCTGACTTTAACAAAATCACTCTGTTTTCACTAAAACTAGATTATACAAGTATAAGAAAAACCAGTCAGGAAGAATGTCAATAATTGAGGCAAGTAATGAGGGTAGTTCAGACTAAGGAGATACCAAGAAAGCTAGTTGAAAGTGATAAGATTCTAATTACATACTGAAGCTACAGTCCACAAGACTCGATAATGTAAAGTGTGAAAATCAGACAGAAATCGTGGATGACTATAGATATTAAAACATTATAAAAAACTTGGAAATAAGACAAAAGGGTGACTGTGTGTCCTGTGCTATTAGATAATTGCCTCATAGGCCCTGACAAGGATGATTTAATTCCCTAGAGCATGCACCAATGTTGACTTATTATTTACCATTGTGAAATGACTTTCCTTCTACTAACTATGTTCCTCATAAACTTGTCCAGTAAAGATGTATTTTCCATCCAGAAGAGAAGTTATTACCCACTTTTATCTCTAATTTAGCAAACTTCTTTCGCTTTCTTTCCTGATTTACTCTATAACTATAATTCTCTTTTGCATTCACCTTATTTCTTTGGGGTCATTTGATTTTCCAAATCAACATTTCCAATCTGTTGGTTTCTTCATATATGAAATAACATATTTTTAACACATCAAATAAATTTTGACCCAAGCTCACCTCATATTTGCATAGGGATTATATTTTATGAGTTCCTTTTTAAATTATTATTTTGAAAAAGGTATTGAGGGTAGTTGGAAGAATGAAGCAAATTCTTACTGAAGTGGAGAAGAATGTGAAAAGAAAAAGTTGAAGGGAAAGATCAATAATAGCTCAGTTTTGGACTGACTACATTTAAAATGCCTATTAGCCATTCAAACAAAGGTGGGAAGCTGGATGGAAGAGTTTGAATAAAGAAAAGGGCTAGGTTCAAGAGAAGAAGTGAGAAACCATCAGTATTATGCATGGTCTTAAGAATCATGAGACTGCATGAGATCATCAATGTAGTCTAGCTAAAAAAATAGTTATAAAGAATGAGCCCGAGACATGCCATTATTTACAGTTTAAAGAGCCAGAAGTGACACCAAGAAGTGACCGGGAAAATCAGAAGTATATTTTGACCTGTAATTTAATTAAAGAAGATGTGCATGCATCACTTTGAACCTTAATATGTTGTATAATTACAAAGCACCAATAAAAGTATAATAATAAATATATTCTTGTGAGGAAAAATAAAAATGACTAGTTTTTTTAAAAGGCATATCAAGCAAGGATTATTTCAAGGCATTTTAAATGCAAAGGAGTATTCCAGTAAGATGAAGACAGAAAATTGACCACGGAACACAGAAATATGCATATCTTTGTTGACCTTAGCACTCTTGATTGAGTGTCCAAAGCACTTGTGATTGAGTTGTGGGGTCAAAAGCCTACTGTGAAAGAGTTAAAGAGAATGAGAGCACAGTGGCTTGAGAAACAGAACACAGACAGTTCAATAGAAGAGTTCTGCTATTCAGAAAAGGACATTGCATTTGATGGGATGCTTGAGAGATATATTTTACTATGAAATAAATTACTATTTATTTGTAATAGTGTATGAGTGATCATGTTGATTTGAATAAATGAATGGTAGTAGAGAAAGAGAATGGTTGGAGATGAATTCTTTAGTAGGTAAGAAGAGAGAGGGACTAATGGATACTAGTTAAAGATCTCCTAATAAGGATTGGTTAGACACAAAAATAGTTGAGGCAGGATATATAGGCGAGGATTACAGCCCAGGGCCACAGTCATGCAAGATGAAGGCAGCACCAGTGTCAGCTCTTCTTGAGTCAAGTTCTACCAGAAGTGTGCAGATCTGGGATGGACTGAAGATTTGATTGAACAGCTGTTGAAGTTTTACCAGGTGATCATGATGGGACAAGAGAGTGTCAAAAGACCTGAGAATGTACACATAGTTATTAAAAAGAGGGACCCCAGAATTAAGCTGGAAAAGGAAAGCAGAAGAGACACAAAAATGTGATGGTAGATAAAAAGTACATCAGGAGGTTATAGGGTCTAGTGAACTTAATGCTGGAGTCAAGATCTCTAGGGAATTATAAAGGCACAAGCCAGGATTGAAAGGTTACATTCTGGCAGTTGAGTTTAGAGGTAGTTAATTATGAATCTTGATTATGACTATAAAATTTAGTGACTAAAGTAAGGTGGAGATGCAAGGTGAAGACCTTGAAAAAAGAGAAAGTAAGGACAGAACTCATGAGTGTGTACATAGCACTGATTCTTCAAGGAGTAGTTACTTCTCTGTTAAGTGATGTGGAGAAGGAAGGAACCCAGGAAGCCAGGCTTCAGAAACTGTGCTACTAAATCATTCTTTATACTGTCATGCAGTTACGTGGCTATATTTTTTTTAAAGAAAGCTGCATTGTTTTTAACTGCTTTAACTTAGAGATATGGGAAGGATTAAAGAATTAATTATTTTGACTATTGGAGTACATGGCCTTCCAAATAACCCTTTCCAAATGATAATCTTTTCTGCTTCCTAATATACTGTTTCCTAAATAAATGATACTCAACCCTTACCTATTTTCACCAAAACCATTCATAAAAAGCAAAGTAAGCAGTATAGAAAGCTAGGTAACAGTGAAATCAATGCCTCACACATGACAAGAAGCATTCAGAAGAAATCCCTTGGTGGATACAATGAGATGGGAAAATGTTAAACATGTATAAGAACAAGGAAAAGTATATGTGCCAGATTAAAAAAAAAACACAAATAAACGTATAAAGCTTTACATAGTAGTCAGAAAAGCATACAAATAGTAACAGTGGCCTGGTGTGGTGGCACATGCTTATAATCCCAGCATTCCAGAGGCTGAGACAGGAGGATTGCAGTTCAGGGAAGGCCTCAGCTACTTATTGAGGTCTTTTACAACTCAGTGAGACTCTGTTTCAAAATAGAGAATAAAAAAATAGTACTGGGGATGTCACTCAGAGGTAGAATGTTCCTGGGTTCCATTCCTAGTATCATAAACAAACAAACAAACAAACAAACAAACTTATAAAGCTTTACATAGGAGTCAGAAAAGCCTGCAAATAGAAACAGAAAGAACTGCTTAACAATCAACTTTGTAACAGAACAAAACAGCTAGTTAAATAACTCAAGCAAGGTATACTGATCTCTCCTGGTCGATTCACTACTACAAGAATCTTGGGTTAGAGTTTAGAGTGTTTAAAATTATTCATTAACAGCATTTAAAAACAGAATGTACTGTGAGTTATTACATAAAGTTAATTTAACTGTTTAATAAATATTTATTATTTTATTAATACTGCCTACATCGTAACTCACAAATAATGTATTTTTTGTTTAAAATGCAAATACTAGTTATATTAATAATGGCTGAATATGCTGTGTGTGGTGGTGCATCCTTGTAGTCCCAGGACTTGAGAGGCTGAGACAAGAGGATTGCAGGTTTAAGTCTAGCCTCATCAACTTAGCAAAGCTGAGATTCTGTTTAAAAAAAAAAAAAAAAATATATATATATATATATATTAGTACTGAGGGTGTAGCCTGGAGATAGAATGCTTTTGGATTCAATCCCCCGCACCACAAAATAATAATAATAATAATAATAATAATAATAATAATAATAATAATGTGATTCCAAGTAACCTAGGGAACATAAAATCACTAACAAGAGTCTATTCAGGTAGGGATGGAGTCACAGAGTCTATACGATTGTTTCTGCTGCTACCTTTTTTCTGCAAGATGAATTTGCAAATATAGGTTATTTCTTTGTTCAGTTATACAACCACTGCTGTTTTGATATAGACCAAGGTGCTCATTCCAGAGCTTAGTTCAACCTTTTTTCTTTTCAGATAGAGCATTAAAAAGATAGTAATCTCAGATTGATATCATATTAATTTCTCACTGTGATGGTAGAATTGAAAGAAAATCTAATAACAAGTAAAGCATGAAAGGCTTTCATACATCTGCCTGTGAGTTATTACATGATTTCTCTAAAACTGGCCCACACCCTTATCATACAAGGGTGATCCTCTGTCATTTTTCATGTTTATAAAATTAGAAGAAATGTTAACTGCATAGTATCAGTATTATAATAAAGACAAGATGGTTTGGTATTGGAATATTATTTAAACAATTCAATTAAGAAATTATCTCAAACTCTCCCTACCACAGCAAACATGATTGAACATATACACATTTCTTTTGTTCATTTAATTGGCAGGCAATACTGTTTCTTAATTCCAGTTTATGCGTTCCTAGCAATTTTCATAACAGAACTAAGAAAAGCCAAACAGTGCATTTCTAGAAGATGGTAGCACTCCTCAGATAGTACTAGTCACTTGAAGTGCATTACAAAGGAAAAGAATTAAGGCCAAAATATACTAATTATGCACAAAGGTACTGTCTATCTCTAAGGAAGGCATCTGGACAAGATGGGGCAGCAAATCCACCTATGTGCTGTCCTATAAGGATCTTAAGGATTTAGAGCTATCAAATAACTTGAAATTTTAGAAAGCATTTTTAGTCGCTTGTAGAGAGGCTATGGTCAAGTTACAGCTTCATGACAATGGTGCCAGATATCTTTAGAGTTTGCATAAACCGTTTTCCTCAAAAACATGTAAACCTACCTTTAACTTTGATATATAAAATTTGTTGCCTTGGAAAGCCTAAGACTTTGTTCCTTTAATTCCCAGGATTTCAATTTACACACATATCCCTTTACCTATTGCCATATCCTGCGTCATGTGCCACCATCAAAGTTTGACATTCCATCCTTAACGTCCTTGAATTTTGATGAGCATATGAGAGTATTTTTCATGGAGTTATACATCTCTGCACTTTTTGTTTGGTTTGGTTTGTGTTGCTCAAAGTCAAACCCAGAGCCTTACACATGCTAAACAAGCACTCTTCCACTGAGCTATATATTCTGAGCCCTGAAAGTCATTATTATTCCAGGACTATTGTGAATCTTGTCTGCTTTAGAGGACTTAACTTTTTTTTTTTTTTTTTGCAGTACTGGCGATAGAACCCAGGGGACTTAACATATTTGTAAAGATTATGTTTGCCTCCCTAAATTAAACAGTATCTGAGTATTTTTGCTATAAAATGTATATAACCAACTTTGTTTATTTTTGTCAAAGATTTTAAGATGCTTGGAATTGTTTCACGTTCATTATTTTTCTTAATTTAACACTGGGAAACAACAAACTAACCACACATTCTCTTCATTCAGGTCCTTAGTTATACCTCAAAATTTTTTTTACTTAGTACTCAAGTGGTCATAACTCTTGCAGTTATAAATGAGAGGTGAGCCACTGTCACTTGTGTAAGCAATAAAAAGAAAAAAAGAAAAGTGTGTTGTGTGTGTGTGTGTGTGTGTGTGTGTGTGTGTGTGAGTGTGTGTGAAAGGGAAGTTAGTGGGCTTCCAGAACCTCAAAGCATTAACTTCATAAGTAAATAAACATAAATAAATGCAAATTAAATAACATAATCAACATTCAGTTTCCCTTGATACTTGGACTGTTTTCCTTCCCATTTTTTACATTTTTTAACTGCCGCAACCCTCAAGACAGCAAGATGGCTTCCAAATACTCTAGCTGTGCCATAGTTTATGAGATCAACAACATCATTTGTTTTAAGTGAAAAGCTATGTACTTAAAAGAAAGGGAAAATGTTGACCTCCTAATACCATGATAGTTTCTTGCAACTGATTACAAAATACACTTCTATCTCAGAGATGTCAAATTATTAGTGAAAAAGGTACCCTAGAAATCAGTAAAATATGATAGACCATCTTCTCAGGATCTCCCAGGTAATAACATAATTTTATCAGATATAGTTGGTCTTAAATAGGATCATGCCAATCTCTGAGCTAATTAGAGTACCTAGCCAGGAAAAGAGAACATGTTGATCATTCTCATTCAAGCTCCCTGGACTAAGGATGGGGCAGGGTAGTTCCCCTACATACCTTTCAAAGAAAAGATATTTCCAGAAGACAGAATGATTTCTGGAAAATACTAATAGCCGGGCATGGTGGCATATGCTTGTAATCCCAGCATTTAGAAGACTGAGATAAGTAGGATCCCAGTTTGGGACAGCCTCAGCTACTACTTAGTGAGGTCCTTTGCAACTCAGTGAGACCCTATTTCAAAATAAGGAATAAAAAATAGGGCTGGGGGTGTAGCTTGGAGGTAGAATGCCCCTGGGTTCCATCCCCAGGACCACAAAAAAAAGAAAATACTAATAAATTTCCAACTAATAACTCCAATAAATTTCCAAGTAATTTATTAGTACTAATAAATTTCCAACACTACAATCATAAAACTATAGGACATCTGCCTTTTAATGAATAATTATGAACATCTTCACTGAATATTTGACATATGCTTCAAGACAATTTTAGAACCTAAATGCGGAGAAACCTAACATTTTTCCAGAATGAACAGTGCCTTGCTTCAGTTTCTTTTTTTAACAATAAAGAAACCATATACTTTTAGCCCTGAAGCCTATGGCATCAAGACTACAAACAGTACTAGTCGATAAAACAGTGTTACCCGTGGCATCTTTCCAGTTAAGTATTTGCCTGAATAACACTAATGACTTGAGTTAAAATTCACCCTATGTTTTAGAGAGGGTATAGTGTATATAATAATTTAGTGTCGGTTGAATACCATTTATAGCATTTTGTCACCAAAAGAAATGAAAAATAAAATCTGAAAATCACCTTTGTAGGTCTCTATATTCAAAAGTAGTTAAAATTTTTCTCTTTTCAAAACAATTTTATTGTGAAATTTAATGCATATGGAATTTTTTTATGTGGTACTGAGTTGGAACCCAGGAGCATTCTACCTCTGAGCTACACCATATCCCTATTTTTTATTCTTTATTTTGAAACAGGGTCTTACTGAATTGCAAAGTATCTCACTAAGTATCTCAGGCTGGTCATGAACCTCAATCCTCCTATCTCAGTGTCCCAAATTCTGGGATTACAAGTGTGTGCCACCACACTTGGTTCTTTAATTTCTTCAGTGATTATATATATATATATATATATATATATATATATATATATATATATATATTTTTTTTTTTTGTGGTACTGGGGTTCCTGGAAGCCCTTCTACCTCCGGGCTACACTCCCAGACCTATTTTATATTTTCTAAACAGGGGCTCTTACGCCAGCGCGGCTGGCTTCGAACCTGCGCGATCCTCCTGTCTCCGCCTCCCAAGCGCGGGGATTACAAGCGTGCGCCACTAACCCCGGCGTTTTATATTTTTCATGGTAGACTTCTTTTACATCCTTGATTAAATTTATTTCAAAGTATTTTATAATTTTTGAGGCTACTGTGAACGGAATTGTTTTCTGGACTTCTTTACTTTTAATCCAAATTATAGGCAAGAACTAAAAAGTACTTTAAGTAGGAAAATTTGAGATTTTTCTTGGTTGGTGTGGACTTTTTTCTTCCAGTGAGTAGTACTGATGCATCTTTACTAGAAACTCAGATTCTTTTTTTTTTTTTTTTTGTGCTGGTCTGGGGATGGAAGCCAGAGGCATTTGATCTCCGAGCTACACCGCCTGCCCAATTTTCTTTTTATTCTTTATTTTGAAACAGGGTCTCACTGAGTTGTAGAAGGCCTCACTAAGTGTAGCTGAGGCTGTCTGCGAACTGCGATTATCCAATCTCAGCCTCCCAAATGCTGGGATTACAAGCGTGCTCCACTACGCCCGGCTTCAGATTCTTTTTAACTCAAAATGTGAAACTAAAAATGCCCCCAGTGTTGGTCATCCAAGGCTTGGAAGAGAATCTACGGAAGACACTGAGTGCTGCTGGGCAGACCTTAGTGGGGCAGTGGGTGAGTCACCAAAGAAAAATGAGGGACAGGAAGTAGCATCAGAGGTGGCTGCAGGGTTGAAGAGCTATTTAAGATTCAGTAATTATGTATTGAGAGTTGCCAACTTAGGACATAGACACTAAAGTGCTTTTGTGTTTACTACCATTCTGAAAGATCAATTCAGCAGCTTAAGAGCCAAACAGAAAAAATAATAAAAGGGAAAGTGTGTAAGAAATGAGGATGCGTGTGCTGTTCCTCCTAGAGCACAGCAAAGAAGGCATCTGAGAACGACAGTTTTGTAAGGCTTTTTAGACAGCAGCAAGGCCCTAATAGAAATAGTAAAGGACTGAGCATATGGCTACTCCTAACGGAGTGGTGCTCAAGCCCCTGATAATACTGAAAAGAGATGATTCAGAGCCTAGTAGGGATTTCACACGGTTAAACATGTATTATGTGTCTTTCACTAAACTAGATGTCTTTGTTGCCACTTTCTCTGTTATAATCTAAAAGACTCGACCATACAACTTAGAAGAAGGACGATTTATTTGCTTATGGTTTCCTTAGTCATTTTGGGGTTTGGTCCATGTGAGGCTGGGGACCACGAATCTCAAAGCATGTCAGCCAAAAACAGAGAGCAGGAGAGCACAAGGCTTTGTTCCTCACATCATGAACACCAGAAACAAAAGAGCAATCAAGGGGTGGAGGAGCCAAATATAATCTCTAAGGATGCAGACCTAGGGATCCATCTTCTCCAGCTACACCCTACTTTCCTAGACCAATATCAATATTAAATTCATTACAATGTGTTGAATCACTGCTGAGATTCCAACTCTCATGACTTAGCTAGATCAACCCTGAGTATTAAAAAAAATGAGATATTTAGGAGACATTTATAACTAATAATAACAATACTAAACATGATTTTATTTAGACTCCATGACAACCTTAAGAAATGAACACTGATTCTGTGTCATAGATGAAAAAATTGAAGCAAAACAGAATTAAAGGATTTCTTTAAGAAACTGGTGGGAGCCGGCCGTGGTGGCACACGCTTATAATCCCTGCACTTGGGAGGTTGAGACAGGAGGATCGCACAGGTTCGAAGCCAGCCTCAGCTACTTAGTGAGGTTCTTGGCAACTTTGTGAGACCCTGTTTCCAAATAAAATATAAAATAGGTCTGGGAGTAAAGCTCGGAGGTAGAAAAGCCTCTGGGTTCCACCCTCAGTACCATCAAAAAAAAAAAAAAAAAAGGAAAATTAAGGAAATAGAACAATCTATGAGACATTCATAAATTCAATGAATATTTATTGAGGACCTAAGTGCCTAATACTTAAACTTCATTAGACAAAGTTATTACTTTGTTAGACAAAGTCTTGAGTAAATTATTAAATAATAATTTAAAATTTTAAAGATAAAAGAAGGAATTAATATTAACAAAATTTAAAGAATAAGCTTATTTTGAAAAAATAGAATGTCTATAAATGAAAAATATGGTCATTAAAAATTTTTTAAATGTCCTCTATAGGCTTCCATGATAACTGACAGTCACAGACATTTCCATGTTCCAGATACTGCTAAGCATGGGCTTACTTAATCCTAAGAAACCAGCTTTGAAGCAGATACCTTCATTACCTACATCATGCAGATGCCTGATGATATGGAAGAGCTTATTTATAGTCACACAGCTGAAAGTAGAGATGCTAGAATTTAAACCTGGCTGTGTATTCTGACTCAAGTGTGTCCTTTCTTTCTCTCTCTCTCTCTCTCTCTCTCTCTCTCTCTCTCTCTCTCTCTTTCTCTCTATCTCTCTCTCTCTCTCTCTCGTAATACTAGCATTTGGGAGGCTGAGACAGGAGGATCGTGGTTTGAAGCCAGCCTCAGCTACTTAGTGAGGCTCTTTGCAACTCAGTGAGACCCTGTTTCGAAATAAATAATAAAAAATAGGGTTGATGGTATAGCTCAGAGGTAGAATGCCCTCAGGTTCCATCCCCAGTACTGCAAAAAATAATAATAATAAAATAAAATAAAATAAAATAAATAAATAAATATTAAAAATAAAGTGTAGTTCATGGAATATGCCTGTAATTCCACTACTTGGTAGGGGCTGAGACTAGAGGATCACAGGTTCAAGGCCAATATACACTAACTTAGACTCTGTTTTAAAAGTGTAAATATATGGGGCCAGGTGTAGCTCAGAAGTGGAAAGCCCCTGAATTCAATCTCTAGTACTACAAAAGGAAAAAAGTCTATAGTTCAATGAGTTTTACAAATTCATAGTTGTATAATCATCACTATAATCTAATTTTAGAACATTTTTATCATCCACAAAATGCAATATCCCCTTTCTCTCGTCCTAGAAAACCAGACTACTCCCTCATTTTGTTAGTCTGAGTACTTCATAGAAATGAAACAATACAATACAATATATAGTCTTTTGTGACTGGCTGCTTTTACTTAGAATAATATTTCCAAGATTCATCCATGTTGTAGCATGTATCAATATTTCATTATTTTTTAATTCCAAATAATAATGCATTGTATGGATATAGCACATTTTTGTCTCTTCATTAGCCAATATATATTTAGGTTGTTTTCACTTTTTGTTGTAAATGAAACAATTCTATATAAATTATAGAGCTATGAACATTCACATAGAATTTTTTATATGGGGATATGTTTTTATTTCTCTTGGGTTTGTATCTAGGAATGGATTATATTGTAACTTTGTGTTGAACATCTTGAAGAACTGCCAAACTTCTTTCTACATCTGTTTACATTCAAGTGACTACACCTGTTAACATTCATTTTCTATCCTCGTAGGCGTGAAGTCATATCTTATTGTAATATTGATTTGCATTTCTCTAATGACTAATGATGTTGAACAACTTCTTATGTAATTATTGGCCAGTTGTATGTCTTCTTTGGAGAAATCTCTATTTAGAACTTTTGCCCAGCTGGGTGTGGTGGCGCACGCTTGTAATCCCAGCACTTGGGAGGCTGAGACAGGAGGATTGCACATGTTTGAAGTTAGCCTCAGCTACTTAGTAAGGCTCTCAGGGAAACTTAGTGAGACCCTCTTTCTAAATAAAATATAAAAAATAGGTCTGGGATTATAGCCCAGAAGTAGAAAAGCCCCTGGGTTCCACCCCCAGTACCACACACACACAAAAAGAATAAAACCTTTGCCCATGGATACACGTCATTGGCATTACTATCCACCTGGTTTATAGCAAGAAGTCTGTGGAGTGAAGAGACAAGACTTACAACTGACTTTTGACAAAGGTGTCAAAAACATACATTGGATAAAAGATAGCATTTTCAACAAGTGTATTGGGAAAACTGGTTTTCCATTTGTAGAAAATGAAATTAAACTGCTATTTCTCACCCTGCACAAGAGTCAACTCATGATGGATTAAAGACCTGAAAATTATACCAGAGACTTTGAAATTACTTAAGAAAAAAGGGCATAGGCCCAACACTTCAACATATAGACACAGGTCAAAACTTCTTCAATAAGACTCCCCAAAGCTCAGAAAATTAAAACAAGAATTAATAAATGAGATTGCACTAAATAAAACTGCTCATCAAAAGAAAACACCAAGAGTCTAAAGAGAAAGTACCCAGAATGTGAGAAGATCTTTGCTAGGTAGCCCTCTGACAGAGGGCAAATATCTAGAATATACAAAGAATTTAAAAGACTTTATGCTAAAAACAATCAAATAATCCAATCTATAAATGGGCAATTGAACAAAATGGACACTTCAGAAAAGAAGAAATACAAATGGCCAATAAATAAATGAAAAAATATTCAGCATCATTAATAATCAGGGAGATGCAAATCAAAACTACACTAATCTAATCCCAATTAAAATGGCAATCATCAAGAAGTCAAACAACAATCAACATTGGCAACAATGTAGAGAAAAAGAAACTCTCCTGCACTATTGG
Source organism: Muscardinus avellanarius (assembly GCF_963383645.1). NCBI lineage: Eukaryota > Metazoa > Chordata > Mammalia > Rodentia > Gliridae > Muscardinus > Muscardinus avellanarius. Next base: position 33,654,595 of record NC_137797.1, read on the forward strand.
TGGAATTGCAAATTACTTCAGCCCCTTTGGAGAATAGTGTGGAGATGCCTCAGAAAACTAGGAATGGATCCACCATATGATTCAGCTATGCCACAACTGGGTATCTTTCCAAGGGAGCTTAAATCAGAATATTGTAGTGATACATACATATCTATGTTTTTTGCAGCACATTTCATAATAGCCAAATTATGGAATCAATCCAGTGTCTATCAACAGATGAATCAATTATAAACTCACGGGTTTCTCACACAATGAAATTCTATTCAACAATAAAGAAAACAAAAACTATGTTATTTTCAAGAAAATTAATGGACTGAGATAACTTTATGTAAAGTGAGATTAGCTAGTCACAGAAAGTGAAAGTTCATGTGTTTTTTCTCATATGCAAAATATGGGAATAATTGAGATATGAGGGACTTTAGATAGTGGAGGAGAACCTGGAGCCAGGGAGATGGTCTTGGGGAGAGAGAGGGATAGAGAGAATTGATGAAGAAAACACTTCCACTGATATTACGTACATACATGATAATACCAATGTCAATCTCAATATTCTGGGGAAGGGGATGAGTGGGGAGGGAGCAGGAGAAAGCTCACCAGAGGCTGTATGCATATATGTCACTATGACTCTGAACAACATTATGATGTGAAACTATAATGCACCAATAAAAGTATAAAAATAAAAAATAAAGAGGAGAAAGGAAGTATTCTCATTGGATTGTTTTTCTTGGGTTTTTTATGTTATTTTGACTTTCTTCTTGGAACTCCTATCATTTATATGTAATTTTTTATAATATGCTAACATTTATCTCTTGTTTATTTAAATTTATCAGATTTTTCTACTAGTTGAGCTTTGGGGGAAAAAACTTTTTTCTCATCATTGATTCTCTATAGTAATGGGTTTTAAAAGGTCTTTTGGCATATGATCTGATTGCATGCACCTACTAATTTTTTAAGTGTTCTGAATCCCCCATTTGATTCTACCACAAAAGAAGTCACTTGTTCTTTCTCTGTCAAGTAACTGGATCTTAACTAGGTCACATTTGTGTGTCTACTTTAGATTTATGTCCCTGCAGCCCTTGTACAGTTCAAGCAGTCATTATATCATTATCATTGTTCTTTATCAGATTAGAACACAGACTGTAGAGTGACAGGAAGTACCACATTTTGTACATGATGGCTAGTGGTGATGACATTAATAGCTGTTAACACTTTGATAAGGTACAAAGAAGCCATTTGGATTCATTTCCTCTCCATGTAAGCAACAGCCCTGTCCAGATCCTAGAGTCAGGAGCATTTGGGCTGATAGAGCAGTCACCTCCTAGGCTCACCAGGATTCCTGGGCTTTGGTGGGTCTTTCCCAGAGAACACACAGGAAACAGAAGTTATCTAAGGAAAAGAAGGTGTCTCATAGTGCCACTGTCACAATCCAGGAAGGTCAGTTCTTCCTCAAAGGCCTCATGCTTCTCTATTGTCATCAGTCTCTGAACAAGAAGAAGTAATATTATGCCTGCATACACAGAATACCTAATGCCTGTATACACATCCAGGAATCTAATACTTATTTGTTAAATGAGTTACTTGATATAACATGAGATGGTGTGAGAGCCAGGAAAATGGCTTTGGGCTGTCTCCTAGCTCCCAGGTAAATGGCCTCCCATCACTCACTGTTTTTTCTCCCATCACTCACTGTTTTTTCTCCCATCACTCACTGTTTTTGTTAAGATGGTTAAATTAGTCCTAATTGCTGTGATTTGTTTTTTTCTTACACACATATTTGTCTAACATTCATTTGTGACTATTCTATTGATCTGCATAATCATCCCTGGAAACAGATTCATCCTTTCTATGTCTAAGCTTCTCTATCTAAAGAAGAGTGCAAAATTGCATTTGTTTGTAAAGGCTTTTGATCTTATAAAAGTATAAATTGTCATTGCTTTAATATTAGGTTTTCCAGTTGTTAAAAACATAATAATACTTCATACTCCTTCAGTACCTTTCATCTGAAAGTGTCAAAGTGTTTCATAAACTTTTATTAATTAATCAAGCCTTCCAACATCACTGTAAGATAGAGACAGTATTATTAGTTCTATTTAATTGATTGGAAAACAGAAGATCATTGGGTTATAGGCTGAGGAGCTGACTCCATTCTGGGTTACAGCAGAGAAAAAGCAAAGACAACGTCATCTGGGCATCCTTTTTAAGGTTCCTCACCCGTTAAAAGGGCTCTCCAAAAATCTGTCCTCAGGACAGAAGAAAATACTTCCCACTCATTCTCTTTTTCTTCTGAGTACAAATTTGCCAAAGGGAGATATAGGGCAGGACCTTCTCATCTTTCCACATTATAGATTTCAAATACAGATAGGAAAAAAAGAAAAGATGCTTATATATTATTTTGAGCAGTGTTGTAATGAAATTTGTATAAAAGTTCTTGGTTAGGTGTTATGGTCAGATAAAGAATGTCTCCTGAAAAGTTCATGTATTAATATTAAGGGTTGATATAAGTAAGACATGAGATTTAAAATCTCATTAGTATATAAATCCATGGTTTAGGGAGGTATTAACATAGGCCAGTGTGGTGTGACTGGCAAAGGTGGGTCCCTAGGGGTGTGGCCTTAGGAATTGTGAGTGTGTCTTTAAATCTCCTTGTTTGCTCTCTCTTTTGCTTCTGACCTCCATAATGTTGGAACAAAACCTTGCTCTCTCCCTCTCTCTCCTTTCCTCCACCATCCCCTAAGCTCCAAAGACCTGGCCTGACATAGACAGAACTTTGGATTCTCAAAAAAAAAAAAAAATGTAAGCAAATAAATCTCACTTTCTCTAAGTTGTGTGGTCATCACTTTGAATATATTGGTAAGAATGTCAACTGAGACATGAGGTAACCTATTATTATGGCTATATGGTGTTTTAATAACAAAAATGTTTATATATTTATTAATTTCATAAATATTTATTAATATCTACCATGTGCCAGGAACTTTTCAAGGTAATGAGGATATAGCAGTGAATAAAACAGAGTTGTTCTTCTCAATAGAAATTCATGTTTCAAACAGAAGTAGAGATAGGAATGGAAAACAAGCAAAGAACCAAAAGATTTCTCTTACTCTCTCTTATTTTTCATTATTATAATTACTAAAACACAACATAAGAAGTACAAATTTAGCAAAATTTTAAATATGAAATATGGTGTTATTAACTGCACTTTGCTGTGTAATAGAGCAAAGTTTATCTTGCCTAGTATTTAGTCTCTTGCACTATAATGATGGATACATATAGTGTTACATTTCTCCAACTCCATGAAATGTAGAAAGCTATCAAAAGTAACAAAGATACACTTAAGAAACCAGAAATCATTAGAAGGATAAATAGCAAGGAGGCAATGAGCTCTCACAACTCCAAAATAACAGAACCTGACAACACAGAATTACAGATATTGCCAGAAGAAAAAAATAGAATTTTAATAGTAGAAATGATACAGGATTTCAGAAAAGAATTTAGAGAGATACTGAAAGAAATAGAAGAACAAATAAATAAAGAATATGACACCCTGAGCAAGAATCAGAAAGATGTTCTGAAGAAAGTAAAGAATACATTCATTGAAGTGAAGGCATCAATATAAAATATAAACAGTGGACCAGACCACATGTATAATAGAATCTCACTCTTATAAGATGACGACTCCAAAAATGAACATATAATATATAATGTAGAAAAAAACAATTAGATAGCATGAATTTAGCATTTAAGAGAAATGGGCCAATTTTTAAAGAGCTAACCTAAGAATAATAGGCATAGAAAAAAAAATAGAAGGTGAAACCAAAGAGATCATCAACCTTTTCAAATAATTAATATCAGAAAATTATCCAAACATAGAAAAAGAGGTCCATACACAGGTACAAAAAAATATATAGAACCTTCTTTAGACAAGATCAAAGAAAAAGTTCACCACACCACATTATAGTCAAAATGACTAATGGAGAGGCCAAGGAGAGAATCTTAAAAGCAACAAAAGCAAGAAACCAAGTGGCATTCAGAGGCAAACCAATTAGAATCACTCCAGACTTCCCAATCCAAATCATGAAAGCCAGAAGGACCTGGAGCAACATATTCAAAACTCTGAAAAAATAAAAAATAAACTTGCCGCCCCAAATTTTCTACTCAGCAAAACTATCTCTCAAATTCAGCAGGGAAATGAAAGTCTTCCACAACAGAGGCTGAAAGAATTTATGTCTTCCAAACCAACATTATACTAGTAATATAATAAAGAGTAATGTGATATAAATATTTATTCTTCAATTATTATTTTGGAAATACTATTTATCCTATGCAGTATTTTCTTCTGTTGAAATCTAAACTGATAGAAGCATAATTTATTACCACAAAGTGGCTGCAGAATACCCTTGATTTGAGCAGAGTTTGAGTAGCATAAATCCAGAAAGTGTATGGAACCATCTCCCTCTATACACACCCCAAAATTCACTTGCATATTATAAAACATATGTTAGGTGTCAGGAAAACACTCTCCAAAGCCTTCTCCATGGGTCTAGATAACAAGAAAGGATTATGAATAAAGTTTTCTAGAAATCTCCTACTTAGAGGCACTTAAATGTCAGGATTCTTGAAGCCACACTGCTGAGAAGGATCCTGGTTTGGCCCCTTACCATCAACATGATGTCAGGCAAATTGTGTCCTAATTTGTTTATCTGTAAAACAGTTATAGTATCTATGCCTATTTTATAGAATTAATGAGTGTTTTTAAGTGAGCTAATGTACATCATATCCTAGACATATTGCCTGATGCACAGTAAGCGCTCAATAAACATAATAACTGAGAAAAATGGTCTTGATAATACAGGAGCAGAAATAAACTGACCAATTTTCCATGTGGAAATAACAGAACTAGATATCTAGACTAACCCTTCCTCTGAATAACATTTTTTTTTAATTTTTCAAAACTAGTTATCTAGCCAGGCATGGTGGTGCACGCTTGTAATCCCAGCATTAGGGAGGCTGAGATCGGGGAATCGCAGTTCGCAAACAGCCTCAGCTACTTAGTGAGGCCCTTTGAAACTCAGTGAGACCCAGTTTTAAAAGAAAGAATAAAAAATAGGGCAGGGGGTGTAGCTTCTAGCTAGGAGGTCAAATGCCCCTGGGTTCCATCCCCAGACCTGCAAAAAAAAAAAAAAATTATCTAGCCGGGCATGGTGGCGCATGCTTGTAATCCTGGTGCTTGGGAGGCGGAGACAGGAGGATTGTGCAGGTTCGAAGCTAGCCTTGCTGGCTTAAGAGACCCTTTTCCAAACAAAATATAAAATAGGTTTGAAAGTGTAGCCCAGAGTTAGAATGGTTCCACCCCCAGTACCACCAAAACAAAACAAAACAAAACAAAACAAAAAAAACCCTAGTTATCTAGAAAGAAACAAAAAAAAATGAAGCAAAAGCACGAACCCAAAGAGGTTAGTGGAGTACAGAGTCTGAATTTTTACCCTGTCAGGTTCTCTAGAAGCAGAACCTAAAGCAAGAATTCAGACACCTAGATAGAGTCAAGCCTTGGGCTGATGCAGGGAGGAGAGAGGGGGAAAGGGCCTAGAGTGTACATTTCCATAAGGTATTGCTCCTCCTTGAAGCAAGAGGACACATTTTTGAACCTTCTTTCAGTCAGTGACTGTCTATGGCTAATGGAGGTCACTTTCTGCATGAGTTGATTCACATCAGTCCTGCTAGCTGGGCAATTCCACACACAAAGAGACACAGCTATGAATATTTAGCAGCAAACAACTCCCTGGGGAAATGGAAGTACCAGCCTAGGGCAGGGGTCAGAGGAGGTGACTTCCTGAGCCACTCGCCATATTTACAGCCAATCCTGTTTTCAAATTGATAGCAGTGTCCCCAGGGTTGATGATTACAGTTCCTGGGAAAACATGGAGGAAGAATATTTTGGGGATGAATAAAGTTTTCGTGGTTGCATTTGATATCAGACACAACCGATTCACATGTTCTAGGTTCCCATTACCTTCAGATAGCATTTTTGCAGTCTAATTGCTTGCCTATTACAGTGACCCAGTTTTCATCCCTAAGGATACCGAACCTCTGATTATGCTATCCTCATTAGGCTATGATTGTTTTACTTGGTCACATATACATAACACAGGGCAAAAGGTTACCAAAAATGCCCTAAAGGATCAAATTCTACCCAGCCCTCATACATAACTCTAGTCATATTACCTCATGAAAATCAGGCCAAATTTCATCTATCAATATACATCCTTTCTTTGCTTGCTTTTCTATAAGCTCAAAGAACCCAGAGTGAATGACCAGCTGGAAGCTGCCTCTTTTAAGTCAAGGCAGGCTCTCACTCCTCTGTCCTTGGGGGAAAGCGCCAACCCTAACCAAAAATAGGATCCACAGAACATACGTTCATCGGGACAGGAAAGACAGCTTCTCCAAATTCTCTCACTGGGAGGAAGGGTAAAGGGGACACTTCTATTCTTACCCCATAACTTTTCTACCTACTGAAGATAGATCAATATTAGTGGATTCTGTTTTAAGGAGTGCACTGCATTGGAATAGCTCTAGAGTGCAATTCCTGGTGCCCCATCCAGATCTGGGATGATAAATCCCATCTTCCCCTTTGCTAGAGAATAGCTTTCAGCTAACAGGAACTGCCTGTCCCAGGAGGTTAAGCACACCTCCATTCAGGGAGGAGGGGAGGAACCCGATGATTGGCTGACACTGTACAAAAGGTCAGCATCCTTTCTCAACATAGAACGGCTTGGTACAATTTGTGCTGCAGGTCCTCCTACAGGACTCCAGCTTCCGGTAACCACCAGACCTCTATTTCTTGCAGTTCAGCTTTTTTGGAGTTTGCATATGAGTGAGATAATGTTTTGTGATTGACTGATTGATTGTATTGGGAATTTAACCCAGAGGCATTCTATCTCTAAATTATATCCCCATATCCCTAGCCCATTTTTAAATTTTTTGTTGCTTGGTTGCTGAAACAGGTCTCACGAGGTTGGTGAGAGTCTCTAAGTTGCTACGGTTGGTCTTGAGCCTGTGATCCTCCTATCTCAACCTCCCAAGTAATGGAATTCCAGTCATGTGCTACCAGGCCTGTCTAAACATGGAGTATATGTTGCTCTTTGCCTGGTTTATCTCACTTAACATAAGGTTTCACCTAGGTTTCTGAACAGTACTGTATATGAAAAAATCATGTTATACCCCATAAATATGCACACTTGCTTGTCAATTTAAAATAAGAACTAAAATAAAAAGGGAAAAAGGAAAGAACCAGACTCCAAATGAAGCCAGTCTCACCTGCCCCCACCACCACATCCTGCTTTAATCTTCCTTTCTTTTGAGAACATTCCCATAGCAAACCACTGAGCTGGAGCTCATGTTTCTGTCTTTATCTCCAGGAAATTGGATCAAAGATGTCTACCATCATTTCTATGCATACACAAGTATGTATTTAAGCAACTAAACCACCACCTGAAAGCCCTGAAGAGCACCACTCCAGGAAGAGCAAAAGAAATAGTATGTATTTCATCTTTAAAAAAATTGTCAGATATTTAAAATAAAAAGTGATATTAACATATTTTACATGTGGAAGTAAATATGTATCAAAAAGGACAGCAGAAAGTTCTTTGGATATTGTTGTGAGATTCATATATGTTGTGTGTAATGATAATTCAAATAGAGGAATACATTAAAGATGTATATTGTAGTCTCTAAAGCAACTAAAAACTTTACAAAGATAAATCTCTATTTTTTCCAGAAAAGCTAGAATGGAATCTTTGAATGTGAAAATAGTAAGATCGCCGGGCATGGTGACGCACCCTTGTAATCCCCGCGCTTGGCAAGCGAAGACAGGAAGATGGAGCAGGTTCGAAGCCAGCTGCGCTGGCTTAAGAGACCCTGTTTCCAAATAAAAAAGTATAAAATAGGTCTGCGAGTGTAGCCCAGAGGTAGAAGGGTTTCCAGGAACCCCAGTATCACCAAAAATAAATAAATAAATAAATAAATAAATAAATAAATAAATAAATAAATTGTAAGATTAATTAAATACCATTTGTAAGTGATTCACTTATAAAAACACAATAAGTTGAAAGTACAAGAAGGAAACAAACACTCCAGCTAATCATTAGCCTAAGGAATTCAGTGCACTACATATTTCAATACAAAATGTGTCATCAAATATAAAGACTTACTTTATAATTACCAAAAGATTGAATAATCAAAAATATATAATTCTAAATGTATACTCCTCTAATTACAGAAATAAAAACATGTGAGCAAAAATGCATAAAACTAATAGAAGAAAAAGACAAATTGAAATTCATAGGTGGAGATTTTAATATCCACCTCAAAAGAATCACTAGACTAGTCACAACAATAGCTCCTTTATTTCCAGGCATATAGTAGAGCACCAGAAAAGGCATAAAAATACACAAACAAAAGAACAGAGTTAAAAAATACACACACCCATATAGTCAACTGATGTTTTCCATAAAGTAGCAAGGTGATTCAGTGGGAAGAGAAATATTAAATTATGCTGGTACAACTGAATACCCATGTAAAAATAAAACAACTTTTACTTGCATAAAAATTCAAGATGTATCATACACTTAGTGATAAAGCTAATACTATGAAATTGCTATAAGAAATAAAGAATATCTATTCAATATTGGGTTTATTTAAAAAAATGTAGGACATCCAGATGTGGTGGCGCACACTCCAATACTTAGGAGGCTGAGACAGGAAGATTTCATATTTGAGGACAGCCTCAGCAATATAGCAAGACTCTCAGCAACCTAGTGAGACCCTGTTTTCAAGCAAAAAATTTTTTTAAAAAACAAAGGCTGAGAGTGTACCTCAGAAGTAGAATGCCCTTGGGTTCAATTTTCAATACCTAAAAAAAAAAAAAAAGAAAATATCTTTTAGGACATAAAATATCTAACCACATAAAAACAAAATAAATTATACTATCAAAATTAAACTCATGCTCCTAAAAGACATTAAGACAATAAAATGGATGGGTTAACAACTCACTTTATATTTTTAGATTACATAAAGAACTCCGTCAACCTAGTAATAAAAATGAGGACTAATAAAAATATGCAAGAGACATCTATAAACACTTGTAAAAAATTATACAGGAATGTCTAAAATGTATATGAGGAGACACTTAGCATTACTAGTTTTCAGGAAACCACAAATTAAAACCATAATAAGATATCACTTCGTGTTTGGTCAGATTTCCATCACTGTAATAAAATACCTGAGAACTTTAGAGGAGGAAAGGACTAATAGTTTTGGAGGTTTCAGTCCATTGTCAGTTGGCCTGTTGTTTTGAGGCTATGATAAGCCAGTACACCATGGCAGAAGCACATGGTGGAAGAAGCTACTCACTTCAGGGAGAGAGAGAAGAGGGGTTAGAGTTGGGATATCACCAGTATCTCCTTCAAAGGACTCGACCCCAATGATCTAACCTCCTCCCATTGGGCTCCACCTCCTAATGGTCCTACTGCTGAAAGTAGTCTGGGATCCAAGCCTTCAATGTATGTGCCTTTAAAAGGCATTCAAGATTTAAACTGCAGCAGTGCTACTGAAAAACTAAAATTAAACATAATAATACCAATTGTTGAGCATGGTAAGTAAAGAAGCTCCCACACATCACTGGTGGGAATGCGAAATGGTTCAGCAACTTTGAAAAGTAGTTTGCAGTTCCTATAAATCTAAATATACATATGACGAGGGTCCCAACAATTCCACTTCTAGGCATTTACCCAAAACAAATGAAAACATGTATTCCAAAAAGACACACCAGAGTGTTCACACATTTTAATTTCTTTTTTTTTTTTTTTTTGCGGATCTGGGGATGGAACCCAGGGGCATTCGGCCTTCAAGCTACAGCCCCTGCTCTTATTTTTTATTCTTTATTTTGAAACCGGGTCTCACTAAGTTACGGAGTGCCTCACTAAGTAGTTGAGGCTGTCTGTGAACTGCGATCCTCCCGAATGCTAGGATTACAAGCATGCTTCACCATGCCCAGCCACACACTTTAATTTCTACTTAAAAACAAAAACTGAACTATTTATCAAAATATGACTAGACAAACTATAGTTCATTGAGAGAACAAGATACTTAGTAATAGAAAAAGAACTACTGATATATACAATAGCAAGGAAGAATTTCAAAACCATTATGGTTATGAAAAAAGCCAGATATCAATAAGTACATCCATTTTTATGAAGTTCTAAAACAGACAAATATAAAGCTATAATTTTATAAATCACATTTTTTCCTGAATTGTGTTTTTGGGGAAGGGTATAAAAGATTACAAAGTGAATTAGAAAACTTTTGGGGATGATGGAAATAATCTTGGTGTTCATTGGAATGTTGATTACAAAAGTCTGTACATTCACCAGTGAATTATATTCTTAAAATCTGTGCATTTTCTTATATGCGACGTGTACCCATTATAGTTAATTTAAAATGCTTTCAACTTAGGAATGGTTTCTTTTCCACCTGTTTATTTTCTAAAAGCAACAACAATTAGCAACAAAAATAATTGTAAGCCTAATGTTTATTGAGCATCTATTTATGCCTGCACTAAGTGCTTCATATATTTAACTAATTGCACCCTCTTCAGAATTCTGTCACTCCATATCATAGGTAAGATCTTCTACCTCCATGTTATACGTAAAGATTAAAAAACAGAATATTGCATTCAGATACTTGGTGGTTCACAATTAGAAACTGGTGGGACCAGTCTATTAATGTAAGCATTTAGCTACATAGCCTGGTCTCCTAATTACCTTGCTGTGCAGCCTCCATTTTCTTCACTGAAGTTATAATTGATTGATTGAGAGATGAAGAGTTAATTTTTTTCTTAGCCCTATTAGATTCCACAGGATGGAAAACTCCTGAAGACTTCAACAAGAGGACCAGCTAAATATGCATGAATCCAAATTAACTTCTTCACAGGTCTGTGTAGCCTAGAACTACAAGGCAGGTAAACTACCTTGGCTTCTCCAGGTGCTGTGGACAGGCTGCCAATTCCCATCACTGGCAACATTACCAGTGGCTGGTTGATCAGGTTTGAGCAGCATCCCTGTGTGGTCCACCAGAATACTTTAGATGCTTTCTATTCTCCTTCCCATTCCTGAGTTTCACTAAAGGGTCTCCAGGTGTGCATGGGCTCCAGGTGTTGCGAACAAGGGCGCACTATCATCTTCCCCTTACCAAAATGAACTCAAATAGGACAGAACACAAGCCTGCGTTGGGTTTCTGAGTGGAAGAAAATTCATTCATTTACAACAGAATGGTGGGCATTTTGCCATCTCTGCGTGTAATGCACACTGACTTGACAACAAACAAGTTGGAACATACAACAGAATCTTAGTAAAATAATCTTACACTGTAATCTATAGCCTTATCTTTACCAAGACTCTTTGTAAGAATTGGATTTCATGACATAAAATTGGGTTATATGAAGCCTTTGTAATGCTTTTCAATCAACCGATGTATTAATTGGCTTTTCCACTCCATGTTTGTTCATAGCATTAATAATACTCGCTGGAAAACTAGGTAATGGTATTTCCTTTAATTCTGGTTTTTTCATTGTTAAAAATTATTTACTCTTTTGTGTATGACTGGAGTAAAACAGAATTCATCAGTCCTAGAAAAGGTCTTGCAAAAGCAGGCTGTTTAATATCGTACTCACTTGTTTTACAGAGTTAATTTAGGCCATTGTTTCTCCAAATGAGCTCCGGTATCAAGGAGAACTGAATGCTCATTTTTCAAATATGTTCCTGGGCCCCCTTTCTGGGTCTACTAAATCAGTGGATCCACTGAGGGTCCTAGGAAACAATATTTTAACAGTGCTCCAGGTGGTTCTTATTTATCCCTAAATTTGGCAACTTTGCTTTAGGCCAGACTGAGAAGGCAAAAATGGCCACCAAACATTTTATTTGTAAAAAACAATTCCTAAAATGGATGGAGAGTACAACTGCCGCCAGAAAAAGAAACTTCTCCCATCAGCACAGCAGCTTTTCTCTGCAGAGGGACGCTTGCTGGCTTAAAAACCAGGATCTGTAAAACCTATAGCACACTATGCCATTATCTTCAACTTCACAAAAGAGTTTTCAGATCTGCTACATGAAAGATGTTGTAATAAGCCACACAAATGCTACATTGAACTAAAGCAAATGCTAGGGGAGAATTTAATACGTATAGATATAAAACCTCAGTTTGTTTTTAAAGCTTCTTTTCATCTTGAGAAGAAAGAGAGATGTAATCAGTTCTTTTGGAGAAGTTATCCTATGTCAGACTTGTGCTGCCTTATTTTAGTTCAAAGGCGGCAAAGGTAGTTTTTTTTTTCTAAACCAAGACAGAAAGGGAAAGGAACTGAAATAAATGAGCAGCTACCTTTATTTCCATGGATCAAATGATATGTAATGTAAGAGGTATTTCTAGTTTGGAGAACATATAGAAGCCTAAATATAGCTGAATTGTACATTTCTTGTTGTAGTTTTTTTCTTTTCCATGAATATAAAAGTGGATAAATGAACAAATGAATGAACTTAAAATAATTTGAGTATGTTTTAGTACTTCCTTCTTCTTAAATGATTTTTCACCTATGACCAGAGATGGCCTGAGCATTATAAATGGGCTTCTCCTGCTTCTGAACCCTGGCTGGCCCCGGTAAAACTGACAGGCTAAAGAGTAAGGAAAAGATCTTTTGAAACAGGTGGCTCCAGCAAGACTTTGTCCTTTCAGAGCAAGCCAACCACCAGCTCCTGTGACAGGCTGGGCCTTCAGTGCACAGCTTCTCCCTCCAGGCTGCTATCATCATCCACAGCCCACTTCACATCATGTTGTTGTCTTCCTCTTTCTTGCTCTGAACACAGCTAGAGAGCAGTCCATAGACCCCAGCTGTAGGACCGTAATACAAGAGCCAAAGGAGATAAACTAACTTCTTAGAAAAGGAATCCTGTTCATTGCAAACCTATTTACTAATAGGTCCAAGCGTGGTGCAAACTGCAAGTGGCCCAAGAGTGCCAGAGCCAGCCGGCATAAGTACGGGTTCTGAAGAGAGGTGTGAGGATGAAGAATTTAACTCTAAGAATTTGATTCTCAGAATATTTAATTTATTCTAATGTGGGGGGAAACTGCCAGCCTACTATCTCTATTGGCCAAACCCCACTCCTGGTTCAATTTCTCTACTGGTATACGACTACGCTTGGGTCAGTATTCTCTATTGCACCGACGCTGGGTTTGTTTTTCCAGAGGTATTTATACAGTACAGATCAGTCAACATCCTCATACTACCACCACCAGAATACAATAAAGACCAATCCAAAGCACATATATTACAGATAGGTTAATCGGTACCCTCGTGCCATCACCATCTGATCTTCTCCCAGACCTTTTACTTTGAACTTTCCATGACCCCAAACCTTGTTGACTCTGGGTGAAGGACAGTCAGCTGAGTCAGAAATATTAATCTAGGGGAAAGCCTTAATGGCTCCCCACATAAGAGAAGGAAAGGTGTTGAACCCATCCTCTTATTCATTGAGCACCTGATATAATCAGAGCTATTCAAATGCTATGGAGATAGCTACATGAGAGAAAATATATGATATCTACTTTCAAGGAGGCTAAATACAAGAAAAGTATTGTGATACTGTATTATTTCTCCCATCATTACATGCTTCTATAAAGCACATCAACAGAAACAGATATGAAATATAATATTTATTTTAGCAGATAAACCATGGGATATAATGCTTAGTCTCAGATTTGTGTTTTAAATTCACTAAAGACATGCCAGGTGTGATGGCGCACACTTGTAATCCCTGCGCTTGGGATGCGGAGACAGAAGGATTGCGCAGGTTCGAAGCCAGCCGCGCTGGCTTAAGAGACCCTGTTTCCAAATTTAAAAAAATATAAAATAGGTCTGAGAGTGTAGCCTGGAGGTAGAAGGGCTTCCAGGAACCCCAGTACCATATACACAAAAAAATTTCAATAAAGACTTTATGTAGGTGATGAAGATTTTTGCTTTTCTTATTAACATGCATTTTTTACAAATCACATAACTGACTGAATTCATGTTACCTTTCTTAAACTGATAGGCATGATTCACTTTTACTGACTCTTAAAAGTATAGAAATACAAAAAAAGTGTTGTAATAATCCAAAGTTCTATTATAATATTTTTTGTTTGCTAGCATCAGTAAATGGTGCCTTAAAAAGATGGCTGCCCAGGATGACATACATGAAGAAGAAATTTTTCTGTCTCTACACAAAGCTTTCCTCAGTGACCTATGAACTATTTTATTCATTGACATATAAATTATTCTTGAATAAGATAATCTCTTTAATAGTCTTTATAATAAATACTTTAACTTATCCTAAAAATACAAATACACACTTATTACTTCTATTTTACTGCTTTGGTTGGAAAAGTCTGCTTTGCTCTTATTTGTGATTATATAAACATTATTCCACTGACAAATTCAACCTTCCTGTCCATAAGTGTTGGAATTACTTAGTGTCCTGTTCCTAACATTATTTGGGCTCCTTAAAGTCAATAAATAAAGTAGGAAATGTTCTTGCTAGGCATTGTGAAAAAGACATGATTACTGCCTTTTGTTAATTTCCATTTGATCTTTCCTGTGATAATCATATTTACTCTAAAAATTTTTTGTCTTGGGGCTGGGGATATGACTCAGTAGTAGAGAACTTGCCTAACATGTGTAAGTCCTTGGGTTTAATCCCTAATACCACAAAAACCCAAAACTTTTGGTCACTCCCACATGTATTTGAGTCTTCTGATTCTTCTTTTCACCTACAGACCAATGTATCCAGCTTCATCCTAAGAATCCTCACCAGTGTATCCCACAGGTACTTTGTCCTGAATGCATTTAAAACTCTACAATTTCCCATTAAACAGATTTCAATTCTTGTTCTTTATATCAGTGAATAAAGGAAGCAAGAATCCCCTTTTACAAAGAATCCAGGCTGAGAGTCTAAATGTCACTGTGAGTTATTCTCTCACTAGTTCATCTAGTTGACCATTGAGTTGTCTTTGTTCTATATCTTTTACATCATAGATATACTTTATTGTAACTGTGTACTTCTTTGAATTCAAATGATACTAATTTAGTTTGTGCTCGCTCTCTCTCTCTCTCTCTCTCTCTCGTTCTAGATAACTTTCTTTATGCTTTTGTTTTAACACTGATTATATTACTCTTTATTTGCCTTTTTTCTCACTCTATTTTTCCATGTTATAAAAATTAAGAGAACTTAGTCTTATTTGTCTTTGTATCCCAAAAGCTTAGCATGCAATATGTGACAAGGGAGGTGTGTGATGAATCCTTATTGAATGCCGAAATGATTCCTGCATTCTGAGAAGAGCAAAATTTAGTCAAACTAACAAATATTTATGTAACTAACCATGATGCAAGGTACAGTGAACAAGTCATTCCATTTTAAGACTAGAGAGATATATTTATTCTCTTTCTTACAAAACACATTAGTTTTACAAATAAAATACAAACACTAAATAAAGTATTATTTGGCAGAATTTCGTAGAGGTCACTGCATAGCTTTTTAAAATATACTTTTTTGGGATATTTATTCTTTTCTTTAGAAAATAAACCACACAGTTTAAATTTTTGAATATTGGCTTTGCATTTTCACAACAGACACTTGCATAATTATAACAAAGTTAAAGAAGTGAAAAGTTGTCTTCTGTCTTCTCTCTAAATTTAGGTATATCTAGAAAAACAAGTACAACTGAACTTGATCCTAAAAAGTAAAGCACGATTGTGTGATTTATTTTCCATAAGGGTGGAGAAAAAGAAAGAGGGGAGAGAGGGAGAGAGATGGAGAGAGAGAGAGAGAGAGAGAGAGAGAGAGAGAGAGAGAGAGAGAGAAGGAAGGGAGGAAAGGAGGAAGAAAAAAGGAAATAGAAAAGAAAAGGAAAGAAGTTCACTCTGGGTCATGGAAAGGTAACTTTATTCTATAGAAAGCAAACTTTAGTCAAATATTTGACAGACATCAGTGCTTATGCTTTTTAAATGGTACTTAGAATTTTTCCACCATGATGATAGTTGACACTGTTTGTTCATTGTTCTTTTGGGATTTTGTTTTGTTTTACTGCATACCAAACACTGCTGCATTATTGAGTACAGTTGAATCTTTTTCAAAACCTAGAAGTTTTTTTTTTTCAATCTTGAAACCCTTGATTATAGCTGGGTGTGGTGGTGCACACTTGTAATCCCATGCTTGGGAGGCGGAGACAGAAGGATCGCTCAGGTTCGAAGCCATCCACACTGGCTTAAGAGACCCTGTTTCCAAATAAAAATGTATTAAAATAGGTCTGGGAGCGTAGCCTGGACGTAGAAGGGTTTCCAGGAACCCCAGTACCACCAAAAAAAAAAAAAAACCCAAAAAACCTTGATTATATCTTGGTTTCCACCATAGCAACGTTCCTACATGTACACAGACTTCTCTAATATATGTAAAACAGTAGTAGAGAAAACAAAGGCCAAGGTCATTGATACTCAACAAATATGAGGTGTAATTCATAATTTGTTAGTATGAGATCTTGGCTCTATTTTCACAGAAAGTAAAAACTTCCTCCTTTCTAAATGAAAAAGAAGTAAGATTCTCCTCCAAACAATTTATCAGCTGGTTGGACACCAGCCTTCTTTCCTAGGAAAAGAAACTTTGCAGATGGTAAATGACTCATGTGACAACCCCACTTCACATTTCATCTGTTCTGTTGAAGATTTCTTTAAAATGGTTACTATTGTCCATGGTCAAAGTTTGATTATTTTATAAAGAAACAAGCCTTTATTTCTTATTATCATGATACTTTCAGCAACATCAATATTGATAAGTAAAAAACAAATAAAATATAAAAGTAATACATATAAGGTCTCTCAGGGGATGTTCTTTTAAAGGAATTTGTAATTTGGAGAGACTGTCTGCTGAGTAATAGTTAAGAGCCCTAGCTTCAAACCTTGGTACCAATAATTATTAGCTCTAAGATTTCAATAAAGTGATTTATTATCTTTAAGCTTTGGTTTCTTCATCCATACAAGGAGAATGATAACCTCATTGTTTACTTCATCCATAAAATGGGAATGATAGCATGCTCACTTCATAGGGAGGGATTTGGGGAGGGTTACATTAATATATAGAAAATATTGGTCATTTGCACATAATTTCAGAACAAGCATCCAATAAAATGACAATACTTTTACCATGATTATTTTTCCAATTAATACCTACAGATTTGAATGGCATTTGATTTATATTTTCATGTAATTTCAAGCCATAAATATCCATGTCTTAGTTTGGTGCCTTTATAAAAAAAATCTCTAGAGCAAGAATTTCAGTTTAAGTAGTTTATCTGGAAGATGATTTTAGGAGACATTTGCAGGAAAATGGAAAACTGAAGAAAATGTGTGAAGAAAGACAAAGTTTCATTTTCTAGGTAATTATCACTATAGCCACTGAGGCTCCATTCTGAGAACCCTAGAAAAGAGTGCAGAAGACTCTTCAGAGATGTCCTCACAAGTGAGGCCACTGGGGCCGAGGCATGTGCCATAGCGTGATTTAAACACAGACTTCATGACGATCCAATAAAAGTTATGACCTCATAGCATTGCAGCCCTCTTTTGTGAGTACAGTTTATCTAAGTACACTCAGTGATGTTTATGTAACCACAATATAGCCTAACAATGCCTCAGAACGTGTCCCCATCATTAAACAGTGTGTGACTACTTCTCCTCCACATCACATCTGATTCTGGCTGTGGAGCAGATCAAGAGCACGAAAACCCAAATACTTCCACTTTTCCCACACCCTTGTCCCAACCCCATCCCAAACCACTTAGCACATGTACAAGTCCAAAAAACATGACACCTGCAAAATTGTTGATGTTGCCTTAGCATGCCATTAATACATCCTAGACTTAGGAGTACTGAAGTAATATGGGCAGGGTCCAGAATTCTTGAGAATTTCTCCTGTGAATTAACAATTAGAGAATTTTGTCTCTAATATACATAATAGTGAAGCAACTTAGAAATGTGAGGAGAGAAATATTAAGGAAGAATCTTGAAATCATCAACCAATGCACACATGAGTTTATACAATCTGCAAACTCTAAGATCGTTTAAGTTTAATATATGAAAGATGCTGAGACATGTAATGGTTGCTATAGTCTAGATTTGTGTGGTTCCCACCAAAATTTATGTTGACATTCGATCCCCATTGTAATAGTGTTGAAAGGACTGAGGCCTTCAGGAGGTGATAAAGGCACTCTCCCGGGACTGGGTTAAGTAGTTATCACGGGAGTGAGTGCAGTTCTCACCGGGATGCATCACTTACAAGAATAAGTTGCCGTAGAGTGAGCTCAGCTTCTTCGGATGATTTTTCTTGTTTCTACTTTCTTCTTTTCTCCTCATGTGACTCCCTTCTGCTTTTCTGCCAGAAAAAAAAGCAGCACAAAGCCTTCACCAGAAGCAGCTGTTTAATCTTGGCTTTCTAGCCTCCAGACCATGAACTAATAGATCTTTATTCCTTATAAATCATCAGGTCTCGTTTATTGTGTTGCAGCAACAGAAAATTGACAAAAGATACATGTAAACTTTAAGAATAATCCAGTGACTGAAAGAAAGCCATTTATCTCTTCTTTAGAAATATCATCCTTAGGAGTGATCTTTTCTTAAAACCTCACCCAAGGAAGTAGTGCTACCCAAAATAATTTAACAATAACTTCAAATTGGGGTTGTATGACTTACATTTCCTTTTCTTGTTTAATCATTGTTTCGTATTCAGGAAGCACTAGGGTTATCTGATTGAAAGGCTTATTAAAATAAGGAAGCTGAAAATCCTAACCAGCTACTTTTCACATCGTATATTTTAAGAAATAAGTGTCACACTTGTCCTCTGTACATTCATATGCAAAATATAAGTTTACTATAATAATTATCACCTTTTATTTATAGAAAACCTGTAACTTTGTGAATGGAAAACCGCATCTACTTTGCCAATTTTCTATAAATATAATAATTATTATTGTTAAAACCACCGATTAAATTTTGAAAATAGCTATTGATAATAAGTAGTGGTGCCAGTCACATGATAAAAATGCAGAGGAA
The DNA here is from genome assembly GCF_963383645.1 of Muscardinus avellanarius. Classification (NCBI taxonomy): domain Eukaryota; kingdom Metazoa; phylum Chordata; class Mammalia; order Rodentia; family Gliridae; genus Muscardinus; species Muscardinus avellanarius. The sequence goes on from NC_137797.1 coordinate 33,673,772, forward strand.
GAAACTATACAATAAAGAAGCTGTAATCATGATGTCTTTGCTAAATGAAACCTGTAATTTCCAAAGTCAGAATTATATATCCATATAGATCATGATAATACTTATTTAGTAAAATTGCATACATTAAAAAGAGAATAGTATGGCTGAATGAATAAGCAAAGGCCTTTCGTGATTGAGTTCAAATCATTTCCTCTATTTAAGGGAATAGTATTCAGGTTAAACTATGAGAGCCTGCTTTTGGAATGTAAATAGCCTTTCCTTTAAAAGTATTTAAAGGAATCTGGTGGCTCCAGAAATCTATCTTACATACCATCTTTGCGTGTGGAATCTTGTATTGTATTGTAGGTCCCACGACTGGTTTCATGACAGGCACTTAGACATATTTGTTTCCCTTCTCTCTTTCTTTATTCATCCTATTTTACAGAGTTCTTTACGAAAATCAAAATATAAGTGAAATCACTCATAATTATCATTTCTAATACAATAAAACTAAGTAAATCTTCACATTAAAGCTTAGTGAATGAACACATGAATAATGTTCATTTGAACATCAAGTGTGCTTGTTAGGTTTTAGGCTTCCTGATTCTCATTATAAAATTTGGTTGTCTCAGACTGTTAAATGGTATTCATGTTTTCTCTGTGGGACCTTTTGCTGAGTAATTATTGACTCAATACTTTAGGTTTCCACTACTGCTTATTTTTTTATTGATGCATTGTAGTTATACATCATAGTAAGATTAAAAAATGACACATTCCTATACGCACATAGCATTTCTTGTGTTCCCTTTGCATCCCCTTCTCCCTCCCCAGAGGTACTGGTATCATTTGTAGTGCTTCATTCATAGGAAACATAACAAATATTATTTGGTCTGTTTTCTTTCCTCAAGATGCCGTTCATTTACCAAATATGTTTCAGTATATACTAGTCATCAGGAACTCTCTCAGCTACTGGGAATATAGGAATGAATGCAACTGTATCATAAAAGTTCTGAACAAAACTTGTCATGGATCTTATACATTCCTTCAAAATTCCAGTAAAGACCCAAGTTACAGGTAACACTCCTCTGATTAAAACAATAACTTTACCAAGAGCAATGAATATGAATTCTTTGACTTTTAGAATGACATAAGATTACACTTGAACAGTTTAAAAATAAAGAGCTTTTTTTTTTTTTGCAGATCTGAAAATGGAACCCATGAGCTTCACTCTTAGCCCTATTTTTTATTCTTTATTTTGAAACAGGGTCTCACTAAATTGCAGAGGGCCTCACTAAGCAGCTGAGGTTGTCCTCGAACTGCGATCCTCTTGTCTCAGCCTCCCAAGTACTGGGATGACAAGCGTGCACCATCAACCTCAGTAATTAAGTCCATTTCTAAAGTAAAGAAACCATTAAAGTTTTTGATGATGTTACTAAAATTCATTACTTATGAATGGCTTTATTTAACCACAAATTCTTGAAATAGCTCAAGAACAAATATGTGTTTAAGAATCCACTCTCTCCTTTTGTAGCATCATTTTTTTATTCTTTCCCTTTAGCATATAAATATGTTCAGATTTTTTAAAATAAAAACGTTTCTGTGGCCTACCACCCCTGTATTCTATACTCTCTATCTTAAGTAGATTTTGAAAAAAGAACCCCCCCACACACAATTATTTTCACTGCTTTTTTTCTCCTCTGCTCTTCAATCTGAGGCAATCCCCTCTCCCTCCCCTACTTTATGGATTTTGACATAATGGGAAATGTTACTTATTTTTGTCTCTCATGAATAATTTTAAAATATATTTGTGGCAATTTCTCCCTGTTCTTTGAGGAAAACCTTGAAAAATGTCATGGCTTTTTAAATGTTATTAAGTAATTTATGATCATTCTGTCAATTCATGTCTAAAACTCAGTCTCTATTTAATAATAAGAATGTCATGTGCAAGCATCTGAGCAACATTTCAAAGTCAACTCTAAAATCTCTCCCCAATCTAGGACCTGCATCAAGTCTTTTTCCCTACCTACCCTGTGCCTGAGTTTCTAACAGAATGGTAGAAAGGAGAGGAAAGAGGGAAACAAAATGGCAAGGAAAGTCTTTACCGAACTTAAATATCATATTCTCTGAGTGAGCTTGCACTGAATGCTGACTTTATGTGGCTCTTCTGAGATGCCCTAACTAAGGAATTCTCTCCTATAACTCCCAACATTGAGTCTGATGACTCTTAATTTTAGGTGATTAATTGAGAGGTTTCTTGATAAATACCATTAGATCAAGTATCATGAGGAAAGAGGCAGTGTTTATTCTGCTGATACTGAACTTCCAACTTTGTGCATTGTGCTTGAGAGTCATCTCTTGTTAGATGCTGGCTGAATGAATAAGTGAATGATGACCTCCATATCGCCAAATTCAATCTTCAATTCCTATTCTTAACTGAATTACCTTGAAACATACCTTATACAGTTGGTTATGCCATCTCACAAAATTCTCCCTACTTCTTTTCTAGGACACAAATATCTCCTATCTTCCTCCTTTCTGGTTATCTTCAGCTTTCTATTTTTTGGCTTAATTTATTTATTCTTTGTAGTATCTTGGATTGAACACCCAGAGCCTTCTACCTCTGAGCTATACCCTCGGCCATTTTTAATTTCTTACTCTGAAACAAGGTCTCACAACGTTGCTGAGGGCCTCTCTAAGCCACGAATCTTTGCACCGCTGAGCTTGGTTTATTCAGTCATTATGAAGCCTTTTCTTCTTTGTTTGAAGAACACTCCCTAAGTATTTGCCAGTGTTCCTGAAGACTGAATGTGTGGCTTTTTTTTAATTATTACTATATGGAGTTTTGCTTATCCATGCTCTTGGCTTTAAGTAAGTAGTTTGTAATTCTAGCCCCCAACTCACTCCTAAACTCCAGATCCACAAATTCAGCTGTGTGGACAATCTGCCTTGTCATAGAAACCTCAAACTCCTCAGATTCAAATCTAAATGCATCATGTTTTCTCTAAGATCTATCTTAGTCCTTAGATCCAACTCATTTCTATCATGTTGGAATGGCATCAGTATATATTTGGCCTCTCTGCTTAGCAATCTGGAGAATCATCCTTAACTATAGATTTTTATTCATAACTCACATACAAAACTGGCTTCTCAAAACCCTTTACATTTGATCTTTTACATGAGTTTTTAATGTATGACTTCCTTTTCCTCCACAGAATCTTCTTTTTGTTCTTATCACTTTGCAATTCTATTAATGCCACCTCTTCCTAACTGGCCACCCACCTCTTCCAGTCTTTCCCCAGTGTTGCTACTGGAGTGATTATTCCAAAACTCAAATTTAATATCAATTAACCTTCTTGAAATAGCTTCCTGCACTGCAATCAGGATAAAACAAACTCTAGCCTGGCTCAGAAGGCCCTTTGTGATCTGCTCCTGACCTATTCCTCCCACCTCCATTCTTGCCTTTTCATGCCAGGGGAACCCTGCTCACACACTGTAGGTTCCTCAAAGCAGACATACTGTTTTAAGTTTCCAGATAGTGATTTTTTACACCCTTTCACCTTCATCAGCTTGCAAAATTCCAAAACGGGTCAAGTTTTATAAATCCTAGAATAGCAGGTAGGCCTTAGGCTCACTCTTCTCATACTCCAAGACTTCCTTCAAACAAAGGCTTCTCTCAGAAGCACGCCTTTCTGCTGTTATGAGGTAGATTTCCTCTTGTGTCCCATAAGCACATCTCTTATTTAAGATTAAGATAGTGCATTGCTCTTCTTTTTTTTTTCCATTTCTGTTTCTTTATTGAGCACAGTAAAGACCATTAGGTAACGGTTGGAGGTGTGAGGAAATATTTGGGTGTATTTTAAACATTTATAATTTTACTGATAATTGATCATCAGTACTTTTGTTCATTTTCCAACATATTTATTTATTCGACTAATTAATTCTTGCAAATCTTTCTTCATGGGCAGATGATAATAGTAGTAACAAAAACTTTTATGGGTACTTATCATGTATCATGCATTGTTATAAGCACTTTAATAAATGTTTAAAATACACCCAAATATTTCCTCAGGTAGCATGTTCATGACTTCCTCCAAACATTAAAATAGAAATTTAATTCTTCTTTTTATTTTATAGGACAGTATAATAGAATTCAGTTCTTCTCCTTTACATTATATATTAGAATTTATATATGTTTTAATCCCCAGGCATCAGCATTTTATTTCTGAATGTTTACTTGGTACCTAGCATGGTGTATGGCATGTAGGAAATGTTTAGTGTGTATTTGTTGAATGCCTGGAGGCACCGAGTAACAGGGTGGCATTTATTTCTCTTAGATGACTTGGAGTGCTACAGTAAAACTGTTAGTGCTTGCATAAGATCCAAATAATACTATTAACATTAAGATTCCACAACCCAAAGTTTATTCTCAGTCATAGTACTATCTGCATTAACGCTCAACACTAGTATTCAATTTTTCCTATTCAGACTTCTTACCATTTCTGTTTTATTCATCACAGTGTACATTTTGAGTGGCAACATGCCTCAAATAGGTTTTTAGAAAAATTCAGAAAAGAAAAATGACAGAAGATATGGAGAATAGAATATTGTTGAAAAAGTATGAAACTATAGTATGTATAATGCTTGAGAACAGCTCACTAAGAAAGTTGCCATGGATCTAAATGCTAATTACAATACTATTACTAATGAAGATACTTGTTTCATATTTTATAGATGCAAACTTATTTTATACACATTCTCTCATCTAAGGTTCACAATAGCCCTAGGGAACTTAATGTGTAAATTTGGTCCACATTTCACATATGAATCAATTGAGGTTCAGAGAATTGCATGACTTTCTCAAGTTCTGTTTTTAAATTGGTCAAGCTATGACTCAGAGATGAGCTTTGCCAAATCCATTGCTCTTTATAGGATACAAGTATGCTTTCTTAGTAAATAAAATTTGTGTGTGTGTACTTAAAAAAAACTAAAAGCTAGGAATAAGATTTTACCTATGATTTATTTTAGCAGGATAGGGAACAGAATCTGCTCACCATATTAAATACTAGGAAGAATGGATTTCAAGTATCTCTGCATTTATTCAAGCTACGTTAAGATGCTAAAACAAGTTGTACCAGGCATTTCTGGAATAAATTGATGGATTTCTTTTCTTCACCTCTGCATTTTATCAGATCCAGATATAGTATTTTATCTAGTGCTTGTCAAAGTGTAATGTCTAAAGCCGATCATTGTTTAGTTACAATGAAAACTGAAGTAAACAGAATGAGTGATTTCTCAAAATCTAACCACTGATAACCACACCCATTGGCAACCCTCCTAAGTCTCACAGTAGACAATGGAGTAGATTGTGTGAAAGGAGAATTAAAAATAAACACTAAGAGCTGTGCCAAGACATTGTAAAAAAAAAAAATCTTGATGAAAACTAATAAATAAAAGTACCTAAACTTATGTAAGAGACCCTTCTCTCCCCCCTTTTTGCACATATTCAACATTTTACTGTTTTGTGATCACCATGTAGAAAGTATTATTCTCAATAGAAAAGAGCTTTCAATTAAGTCCATATACATGTAGTCTTGAAGTCATATACATGTAACTTTTTTTTTTTTTTTTTTGGTGGTACTGGAGGTGGAACCCAGAGGCTTTCTACCTCCGGGCTATACTCTCAGACCTATTTTATATTTTATTTGGAAACAGGGTCTCACTAAGTTGCTGAGAGCCTCACTAAGTACCTGAGGCTGGCTTCGAACCTGTGCGATCCTCCTGTCTCAGCCTCCCAAGCGCGGGAATTACAAGCGTGAGCCACCACGCCTGGCTACATGTAACTTTTAAAATAATTGTTCCTATGAAAACAGACATACTTAAAACTTTTTGATAACATCATATAAAGACTTGATGTCAGAGCCAGTACTTGAGAGGCTGAAACAGAAGGATCACAGGTTCTTGGCCAGCCTCGGCTACTTAGTGAGGCCCTGCTCAATTTAGTGAGACCCTGTTTCAAAATAATGGGTTAAAAATAGGGCTGGGGTGTAGCTCAGAGGCAGAATGCCCTGGGCTCAATCCCTGATACTGAAAAAAGGGGGGTGACTGCTGACAGGATTAAACAAGATGCCATAGTCATTTTTCCATTCATTCATTCAGAGCTTCTTTGTATCACTGGTGAAGGCACCCTAGACGCAGCAGTGAGCAAAACAAAATCCCCATCCACATATTATCCATTCTAGCAGGTGTGACTGTATTAGCTAGCATTTTCAAAGCTATAATCTGAAAGACTTGAGGAAGATAGATTAGCTTATGGTTTCAGAGTTTAGTCCATGTGAAGCTGGGGGCCACAGATTTCAAGACATGGTGGTGAGACAGTGAAGAGAGGGAGAGCACAAAGCTCTGTTCCTCACACCATGAAAGACAAGAACAAGAGATGGGGAGGGAAGAGGAGCCATATACATTTAGTTCATTTCCAAGAGTTCCCATAGTCTTCACAGTTTCAGCAGCACTCAAAAGTCTCAAAGTTCAAAGTTTCTTCTGAGACTCGAGGTGAACACTTGTGAGCCCCTGTAAAAGAAAATGAAGATCGAAATAAAAACCAAATGATCCAATGTACAACGGCAAAGTGTAAACATTTGCTTTCCCAAAGGAGGAATAAGGCCACAGAAAGAAGGAATGGAACAAAAAAATATTAAAATCTGGGGCTGCACGTCTGTCATTCAAGGCATATGGTGGCAAGATGTGATCTCCAAGGGCCTTGGCTGACCCACAACAACCCCGTCCTTGAGTCTGGCTGATGGCAATGGGCGGCATACTGGCTCCTCCAACCTGGCTCCATGGCTCACAGCTTGCAGCCTTTCCTTTCAGTCCTTGCACATTTCTGGCATTTCTAAATCTCAGGGCTTTTTCTTGCAATCTTGGCTTTACTCTCACAGCTTCACAAGTTGCCCCATGTGGGCCTGCTTGCAGGGGTTTCAAGCCTGCCACCTGTTGTCTGGCTTCCCAGGGCTTCCTTTGAAACTTGGAGAAAAGCCTCCTTGGCTCTCTTTCCCCAGCAAAGCCAGCATTATGTGAGAGTCAAGATGGATCACCAACAGCAAAGGTAGCCATGCCCTCCTTAGTCATGATTTCTGTGGTCTTTTCCATTACAGCTGCTAGTCCCACTTCATTTGGGTCACAACTGGCGCCATATCCATCTGGGCTGACATTGCCCCAACTCCATTTGGGTTGTGCCAGGACCCAACTTCCTCTACTTCCATTATGGCGTGGCAGAGTCCACCCCCATCATGAAAGCCAATAAATCTCAGACATACATGCACACATGCACAACACACACACACACACACACACACACACACACGCATGCCTATGTACATGTCTGTTGCTTTGGTGAAACCTGAATAATATAAATGCAGAAATAAAACTAGAAGAGTACAAAAAATTCTTATATACAAACCAGGAAAGAGTAAGAGCAACTCCACTTTCTCAAAGTTTCCACTGTCCCAGAATTACAGCAATTCTAAGCTGAAATAGACTCATTACTCCTCCAAGTAGTGCTCTCCTGTGACTCCAAGCCCTGAAAATCCACCAAATATATGTACACTCAAACACACGTACATCTGCACACGAACTTGCACAATACAAGGCAGTTCTTTAAAAAATGTGTGTGAGTCTTAACAGGCATTATCGATATTATTGAAAAAAATTATTCTGTATAATGACACACAAAAGTATTAATACAAGATAACTTTAAAATTCAATAAAAACCTTTATGTCTATACTTTGTCTTAATAACCAATTATAGCAACAACCCAGATAAATGTTTACAATAAGATAACTATACCCTAATTTGCAAGCAAACTGTAGTAATAAGGTCTCTGAAATATTCTATTCCTTCTCTGTAGATATCTTTATTATAAAATGTCCCTGTTTACTTTTATCTCATTTTATGCAGTTATAAAATTACAAAAACTTTTTTTATAAAGTGAAAAAACAAAATGTAAACATTTTAACAGGTTCGATAGCAACTTTGTGCTTTTAGAGATAAATGCAGCAAATTTATTCTCTGGAAATCCTTATTTAGTTTTTCACTTTTTAAATAGCTGTGATATTTTCTATTATTAAATTAGGGTTTTTTTTCACTGAAAAGCTATCATCACAAAATCTGAAGGGATTCAAAGGCCATTTTGCAACTTCTAGACTTATTAAGGTAATATATTTATTAAGGTAAGGTAAGTGTTTTTATGAAGGGTAACACTTCTAATGTAATTAAAAATGTACCCACCAATTCCTATTCCCAGCTAATAAAATGATGATGAAAATATCCCCCTGAATGATATTTAAAGTAAAGACTGATGCTATCATAAAGAAATAGCCTAGGTATAGTTCTCAAGCTTCACAAACATAGAAACTATTCATCCATTTATAACATCAAAATATTTATTGTCTGCACTGCTTTTAGCACTGTGAATGTTTTGATATTAGCTTTTCATTCCCAGATCTCTGGAGCTGTTCCTATCCCCATCTTTTTAAATGTTGTTTTTCAACCATTCCTTCTCATTCTCTATCTCCCTTCCTCTTTCTCTCTTTCTGATTCTCTCTTTCCTCTTTTACATAATTTACTAGTGTAAATTAGTAAAATTCTTATAATTTGGGAATATTATTTTGAATTCTGCTATTTTTTATTGTTTGGTACTTAGGGATTGAACCCAGAGGCATTTCAACTCTGAGGTCTACCACTAGCCTCCTTTATTGTATTTATTTTGAAGCAGGGTCTCACTATGTTGCTGAGGGTAGCCTCAACCCTTTGACCCTCCTGTGTCAGCCTCCCAAGTACTGGAATTATAGGTTTGTGGCACCAAAACTGGTTAGAACTCTGCCATTTTTATTTGTATCATTTCATACATGCTTTGTTATCCAGTTTGATTATCTATTAGCACTGACATATAATTATCATTCTAGTAGACACAGAAAATTTACTTTGCTAATAGAACACAATTATTAAAATGTTTCAGTAATGTTGGATTTTTTTTTCATTTGTTTCTGTTTCTCTGTTACTACACTGAAATGAAGATATATGTTTAAACATTTTGTTGAGAGGGATTCTTAGAGGAAGTAGTCTCCCATCTTCAGAACATGTCTCTGTAGAATGTCCACGACTGCTGCTCTGATTACTGGCTGACCTTGGTCAGCCTCCCCTTCCCAGCCTCAGTTTCTCGACTTTGATTCTGGCTTCCAGATGTGCTCATGTATCAAAATGGTTATTTTCATCAGAGTTAGTTTCCTAAGGACCGATCCTGTGGGGAGGGTGGTGGGATAGAGTACATGTGGGTTTGTGGGATAGAACAGCAGCCAGCCAGTAAGCAGAAGGTAACAAACACTTAAACACTCGAATACTTCCTATCTTTAAGGAGAGAAACTACAGAGTGAGAGAAAGTTAACATGAAAGCCATTTGAGAAAATCATGGTAGGGTTAAGGCATCTACTAAGAACAGTATAGATATTTTGTTCACTCCAAATGGAATCTGGATCACATCAACTTGCAAAAAGAAAATGAACCAGTTACAATATGGTCAATGTTTATTTTTAGTATCTGAAGCATTAGTTCATTTCTCTGATGTCTATTTTGCTATGTTGATTTCAGATCAAATAGCAAAAATTAATGCTTAAACTATACTGTAGTTTGATTCAGCTCTACATAAAGATAAAATCATCCTTTCTTATATTTTAACTCTCTCTATTTAAGGTACTATATACTTTATAGTAAATTTTCAAACACCAATTTCTAAAGGAAATATGCCTTTGGAGATCAACCAGTGACATATATAATTTGTTTCAGTAGGTTCTTACTATTCCAGCTGCTATTATATGATCTGTAGATGTGGTTTTAAAAACCAGAAAGTGACCTAGGTTGAGCTATTTTAATCATAGAGTATTGGAAAATCAGCACGATTCTTAAGTTCAAGAGTCATGTTCTTTAATAAAGTAAAGATTTATTCATTTAGTGTGGAAACTCATTATTCTATAAATTAATTTGGTTTCAAAGATAAGATTTTGCCCTTAAAAAAAAGGTTAGTATAGAAAGTATCTGTGAGATAATGAAATATACCAAGGCCACCTTCTGGGCATAAGCTCAAAGTTTTCCTGCCGAGATAGCTTGGTGGGGTACCAGGTCCTAACACAGGTGATCAGCTGCTCATAAAACAGCTGATCCTTTTTCACATCCCATAATTCTTTTCATCTTTGCATTTTGGAACAAGGAAGTATAAGAAACAGCACAATTCAGAAAAACAGGTATTTGACTATGTTCCAAAACCTACCATCTACACCATCTACTAAATTAAACATCTAGACTTCAGTTCTTTCATCTATGGATGTGTGATCATTTGTTAGGGTGGTTGTAAGACTAGGTAAAATGACATAGGAAATAAGTTCTACATAAATATTTAGTTCTATTCCTGCATCCTCTAAGAAAACAACTTTCCTTCAAGCCAGAATGAAGGGGAAGAAAATCATCTAAAACAGGGATGGCTAGCCTTATATGAAGAGGCCCAGATTGTAAGGTATCCTAGGTTTCATTGGCCATCTGGTCCTAGTGATGACTACTATGTAGTAATGGTGTAAAAGTGGCCAAGACAATATGGAAATAAATAAGTGTGGCTGTGTTCCAATACAGTGGTGTTTATGAACACTGAAACTTCAGTTCCATAAAATATTCACACACAAACTATCCTTTTGACGTTTTAATATAGAAAAACCAAGCTAAGCGTAGTGATACATGCTTGTAATCCCAGCATTTGGGAGGCTGAGACAGGAGGATCGCGGCTCACTGCCAGCCTCAATTACTCCATGAAGGCCCTTTACAACTCAGTGAGAACCTGTTTCAAAATAAAGAATAAAAGCCGGGCGTGGTGGCGCACGCTTGTAATCCCCGCGCTTGGGAGGCAGAGACAGGAGGATCGCGCAGGTTCGAAGCCAGCTGCGTGTGCTGGCTTAGGAGACCCTGTTTCCAAATAATAAAAAAATGTAAAAATAGGTCTGAGAGTGTAGCCCAGAGGTAGAAGGGCTTCCAGGAACCCCAGTACCACCAATAATAATAATAATAATAATAATAATAATAATAACAACAACAACAAAATAAAGAATAAAAAATAAGGCTGGAGTTGTAACTTGAGGATAGAATGTCCCTGGGTTCCATCCCCAGTACCGCAAAATACACACACACACACACACACACACACACACACACACACGGTTATATTATATATAACCATAGCTCTTGGGACATACAAAAAACACTTGGTATGCTGAATTTAGCCTGTGGGTCATAGTTTGCCAATCCTTATTTTAGAGAATCAAAAAGAAGTGAGCTAAAAGATAGTTCTGCAAAAAATAAATAAATTAATTAATTAATTAAATCAGTAATGGCAGGAACTTGCAGGGAGGAGGGGAATGGTTATCACTTTGCCTGTCTCTTCTACTCCCCTGACTGACTGTGGTCCATGATGGTCTCTTTGCTCCCTGCTTCTCATGGTGCTCTTGCTCTGTTCTATGTGGAAATTGTTCTGCATTATAACAAAACCCAGTGCTCAAAGGTGCAAGTAGAGAGTCCCCAGATAGAAGGACCGAGCTGAATGCAGATGTGCCACTTGCCTCGGCCTGCATATGGCTAACCCAAGCTCTTCTCTAGTCATATTTAGGAAGAATTTGTGTTTAATCCTAATAAAATAACAAAAAAGTATTTGGACACTATCATCATTTTTTCTATAGCTATTTATAAATTTCTTTTTTTACTGTGAATAAGGCAAAGACCTTGAAACTATGCCGTGTAATTATTCTGAAAATTTTCTACCAAGAAACTGTATTTAACAATATAGAGGTAGTATGAAACTGTATATGAGAATACAGAGGTGGAATAAATCTATACATATATTGGGGTGCACCAGGAATTAGACCCAGGGGCATTCTACCTCTGAGCTACACCCCTAGCCCTTCAAATGTCTTTGTTTTGAAACAGCATCTTGCTGGTTGCTGAAAATCTTGCTATTTTGCTGAGACTGTCTTTGAACTTGTGATTCTCCTATCTCAACCTCCCAAGTACTGGGATTACAGGCATGTTTCACCATATCTGGCATATATATATGGAATAACACTGTTTAGAAAAAATATGGATACATTTAAGCAAGCTGTACCAAATATTCCCAGTAAAATGATTAGTGGGAGGAGAAGGTACTGACCATTTATGTGACCTCAGAAACATATATTTTATACTCTTCCCAAACTTGTAGGATTTCAAAGAGCATCCAAATTTATCTTTATTTAGTAACCAGTGGAAGATATTAAGATTCAATTGGTCATGACAGGGAGTGTAGAATAGAAGATTTTTTGTTTTTTCTTCTTTTTTTTTAACTTTTAAATTTCATTTCTATATGAAACATGTTGACTCTTGGAGGAAGCAAATGCAATGACTTGGACCTGCCAGCAATCACTGATCTTCCAAGGGACGGGAGATATGTATACACCAGAGAATGCTAAGATGGCACATTGAGGTATACGGCAAAAATTATGGTTTCCACTTATACTCGCTTTTATTGAAAACAATGGAGAAGGAAGTTAAGGTGCACTAATATTTAATATACACTGCAACTGGTGTTGTCACTTGCTATGAAAGGGCCATAAGAAAGAGATCCTATCAAAGAGTAGGAGGGTCATAAGAAAGAGCTCATAAAAGGGCCATAAGAAAGAGATCCTATCAACAATTAGGAAGCAGATCTACAACAGGGCTTCTCATTCACTCATTGCTTTTCAGCTGGTTGCAGTTGCAGTAAAATTGGTAATTATAACCAGGTGTGGTGGCACACGCCTGTAATTCCAGTACTTGGGAGGCTGAGACGGAAGGATTGCAGGTTCAAGGTCTGCCTTAGCAATTTAGCAAGACCCTCAACAGCCCAGAGAGATCCTGATCTAGTCTGCTATTGAAGCTCTTTATTAGTTTTTTATTCCATTATGTATTCTTCAGCTCAGTGATTTCTGTGGGTACTTTTCTGTATTTTCTAACTGTTAAATTTTTTACTTTGTTCCTCCATTTCTCTCTTTGTCTCAGTGAGTATATTCATGGTTTTTCCTTTTGAATATATCTGTTAGGTAAGTAATATATCCATTTCAAAAGAGTTGTCTTTTTTTTTTTTGGTGGTACTGGGGTTCCTGGAAGCCCTTCTACCTCCGGGCTACACTCCCAGACCTATTTTTTTTTTTTTACATTTTTATTTGGAAACAGGGTCTCCTAAGCCAGCGCACACAGCTGGCTTTGAACCTGCACGATCCTCCTATCTCTGCCTCCCAAACGCGGGGATTACAAGCATGTGCCACCACGCCCGGCTAGAGTTGTCTTTTGAAGACATATTTTTCTTTTATTTGGAGCATATCTGCTCATTTTCCTTGATTCTCTTTGTTGGTTTCTACACACTAGATAAGGGAACCACCTCTCCCAGTCTGGTTAGACTGGTCTTGTGTAGACGTTTCTTCCCAAAGAGTCTAGGTGCCTCTAAGCAGGTCCTTAACTTACCTGCTTCTTTTGTTTTCAGTTTTCCCTAAGAAATCAGTGTGCCAAATCATGCCTTTGCTTTGGGAGGGTGTGATAGAATCCCAAAGCATCCCAGTGCCTTGGGATGCAGCCAGAGAGGTTGTAGTATTAGATCTATGTTCCATTTCTTCTTTTCTTGCAAAGAAGCTGGGACTAGTGTTTCTCTCCCACTTATTATACGCCAAACCAAGGAGAAAGTCGGAGGATGACATCTAGACTCTCGATCAGACTGCTGCCTTCAAGCCTGGAGATTTCATTGCTGAACACTTGCAAGCTTAAAAGAACCTTTCTGTTCTCTTGTGGTGTAGGAGGCTCCAGAGTGCAGAGCTCTATAAACTTCCAGAACTAGAAGGTTTATCAGCAGTTACTCTTGTGAAAGCTATAAAAGTCGAAGTTCTTGATGCATGCAGAAACTTTTTCCAGGAAGAGCGTGCAGTTCTAGATATGTTGCCAGAGCAAGCCAAAGAATAAGGTGTGCATAGTGCTCATTCTCCTGTTAGAACAAACAGAAATCTCACACCCTTCTAGCAGGAGGAAACTTTTGGTCTATCTCTGTCACAGAAGCAATCAGGAAGGCGGATGCAGTAGATGTCTGGTTTGCTTCACAGGCACAGCAGGGCTCCCCAAGCCTTCCTCCATTGAGTGATTGCAGGAGTAGATCTCTAGAGCAGGCTTGGCAAGAGACTGTGGGGAGCACCTTCCCTCCACTTCTTGCTTTCAGAGACCTCAGACCTCTTTCCACAGAGAGATTGCAGAGCAGCAATGATCTCTGGAACAAAATCAGAAAAAGGGCGCACAGGGCACCCATTGTGACATTAACATGAACAGAAATCTCACACCTTCCTTAAAGAGGTGGCTTCTGATCTGCAGTTATCTCTGAAGCAAACTACCTCAATCTATTTCTGATATGAGACTGCAGAAATTTATCTCGGGAGCAAATCAGAGAAGATGGTATGGTGTGGGGAATTCCCGCTCTTCTAATCCAGCAGACACAAACTTCACATCTTCCTTGCTGAGGACACGTTTGGGTCAAGTTATCACTAAAGCGTGCCAGGAAAGTACAAGCAGTGCCCACTTTCTCTTTTAGGCACAGAGAGGGTTCCAGCCTCCCTCTAATAGGAGATTACAGAAATTTATCTCAGGAGCAAGCCAGAGAAGGGCACATGGTGCCATCCTCCTGTTCTTGCTGCCAGAGGCCTCCAACCTTTTTCCATGAAAAGATTTTAGGGCTGGAATTGCTACTGGTTCAAGCCAGGTATGCAGAGGGTAGAGATTGCTAGCCTCCTATTTAGGCTGGAGAAGATTTTGTTCTTATTTGCTATATTGGTTCTCAGATACTCTATTGTTAGAGGCTAGAAACAAGGATCTGTTGGATATATGTGTGGCCAAACCCCTTTCCAGGGGAGGTGGAAACTGAGTTGATTCTAGGAGCTACTGATGCTGGCAGTGCTTTTGCAGCCAAAAATCCCTCCCAGATTATTTTGTTTGAGGGACACCTTCTCTGTGCCTCTGGCACCATGATTAACAACCAAGATTTCCAGCAGGTACTGTAAAAATTGGGCACTCCTTATGCGATGCATGACCCAATCTTCTTGGGAAGAAGCTGGAAGTCAGGGTTTCCATTGATGAGTATGAAGTGCTCTGCTCGGGGAAAGGATAGTGTGCAGTGTGTCTCTGCATTTCAGATCTGCTTTTACTTGTATATTTTCTCTGCTATCAGTTTTTTTTTTTTTGAACAGTAATTTAAAGTTTATTCCAGCTATAATGCAGGTTATTCTGACTTTAAGGTAGCATCACATGGCATACTTCTGAGTCCATTCCCGAGATATTCTGTTGTACTTATCTCTGTTTTATAGATCCGTGCAATCTCTGACACTAAGGGGTCATCTGGGTTTGGATCACATAGCAGTGAACAAATGGATAAAATAACTTTAGAAATAGTTAAAGCAGAGCCGGTCGTGGTGGGGCACACTTGTAATCCCAGCATTTGGGAGGCTGAGACGGGAAGATCGCGGTTCGCAGACAGCCTCAGCTACTTAGTGAGGCCCTCCACTCAATGAGTCCCGGTTTCAAAAAAAAAGGGGGGGGGGGCAGGGGGTGTAGCTCGGAGGTTGAATGCCCCTGGGTTCCATCCCCAGACCGGCAAAAAAAAAAAAAAAAAAAAAAAAAAGAAAGAAAGAAAGAAATAGTTAAAGCAGACCACTGTGATCTTAGAATATCGAGACAAATGCTGCCATTACTGTTAATATTTGGATGATAAATTCTTGTAAATTCAACCTTAGGTGGTTTGAAGGGGTAGTCTGTAGGAAAATGAATTGTCAAAAAGAATACACTACCTTGATATGGACTGTCATTAGGTCCCATAATTGTGGCTTGCCAATGAAACATATCATCCCCAACTGGACCTGCAGAACATTGTGCTGGAGGGTCACGGGCCAAATCACTAAGTTCCTTATTAATCCGTTTCAGCACCATAGTCTGTGCTTTTCGTCTAGCTCCTCACTATCTGGTGTGTGATCAAAGGTCCTGCCAAAACTCTTGATTATCTGGGCTGCGGGAAGGATGGTCTCTCCGACTCACACCAGCTCTCCAGACACAGGCGCTTGGTATCGGGGGATCTCGCGAGAACCTCATGGCAGGCTAACCCGAGCAGCCCTGCTATCAGTTTTGTAGAAAGCTCTTGCCTGGGTTCTGGCATTCTGCAGAAAGAACTGATCTGGGTACAGGAGTTTACTTGGTGTGTCTAGAGAGGAGACACACCCGTTCCACTAAATTGCCAATGTTATTCCCTTGTTCTTTTAAAATGTATTACATGCCATTTACATAATAAAGTACATAATTTTGTGTATGTCATTTATAAATAAATTTGCCAAAATACATATAAAAGGATGTGTGTTCAAAAGGCTTTTACTAACAAAAGGGAATGCACAATCAAAAAAGGTTATAGTAGCCGGGCATGGTGGCGCACGCTTGTAATCCCCGCGCTTGGGAGGCAGAGACAGGAGGATCGCTCAGGTTCGAAGCCAGCCATGTGCGCTGCCTTAGGAGACCCTGTTTCCAAATAAAAATATAAAATAGGTGAAGCTCGGAGGTAGAAGGGTTTCCAGGAACACCAGTACCACCAAAAAAAAAAAAAAAAAGGTTATAGTATCCACCATCTTTTATCCCATTAAGATGTATGACTACAATGCACCAATTAAAGAAATAGAGCAAACAAAAAGAAAAACATGTTTAAAAGTAAAAATTATATAGAATATGAAAAAAGGCTATAGGAGAAATTTTGAAATTACCAATTCCACTAAATAAATGAAATAGCATAAAACACAGGAACAATCTCATTCCATGTATATATATTTTCTACAGCAAAAAATGAGATTAATTTGATCACAATATAGGTGACAAACTATTAAATCATAAGGCAGCCAGACGATATATATATATATATATATATATATATATATATATATATATATATATTACAAATGCACCATAATACTGGAAACTTGAAAACTACTTTGCTTTGGATATACATAAAGCTAACCTATTATCACCAAAGACTTGGAAAATCATCTTTTAAAAAGAATGTATACCACTTATAATAGCTTCAGAAACTAAACATATACAAGCAAGACTTATGCATTAAAAACTATGAACATTGCAGAGAAATGAAAGATATACCATGTTCATAAATTAGAAAACTGAAGATCTTCAAAATCAGTTCTCCCCAAAACTGATCGAACATGAAATACAAACCAAGTAAAAATTCCAGTAATACTTTTTTCAGTAGAAATTAAAATCATATTCTAAAATGTATGTAGACACATAAATGTCTTAAACTAAAATATACAAAATAAATTATAAGACAGATATGGTGGTGCACACTTGTAATCCCAGTATTAGGGAGGCTGAGACAGGAGGACCTGGGCTCACTACCAGCCTCAGCTATTTAGTACAGCCCTCTACAACTTAGTGAGAATAAAGAATTTAAAATAGGGCTGGAGTGTAGCTCTGAAGTAGAATGCCCCCGGATTCAATTCCCAGTACTGTAAAAAAGAAAAATTAAAGTTGAAGGACTTAATACTATCTTTTTCCAAGATTCCCTATAAAAATACAGTGATCCAGACAGTGATGTATTAGCATTGGAAGTGGTGAGAACAGGGTAGTTTCCAATAAAAAATGGCACATTATTGATACAATGTCATATGAATTCCAAAGACCGCTGACCCACTGGTTACCCTAAATACTGGAGTAGTAAAGGAGGAACCTGATTCTATGAACAAACCTAATGGAAGAGTAAGAAGAGGAAACTATGACTCAGGGCAATATGGGTTGGTGGAAACAGGGAGGCTAGAAATTCTGCCTGAATTTTCTCATGTAGGTTCTAGAAGGGTGATTTGATTTTTTAAAACCCAAAGACTGCCAAGGCTCGAGTGTTAAGTTGCATGGGAATATTTTCTGTTGAGCCAGAGTTGGTTCAAGAAATAGAACTAAGGAAAGAATCAACAGGTCCAATTGAGTGGAGTTGGGAGAGTTAAGTAGGATGTGGGTTGGTATACGAATAGCAGTAGTTACCACTCTCAGGAAAGAAGGGCTTCTGAGAGGGGACAGTAGGTGGTGGGAGAGTGGCAAAGAATCAGGGAAAGGCAATAATTCTCCACCATATTTGGATACTAAATAGAACCTTGAAGTTCTGACAAAGATAAGCTTGATGATAATGTTTTTTTTTCCATCTCAAAATAATTTCCTGTCACGCACCTCAATTATGTCTGAAAATGGCTCTAGAAAAGATAGTTTCAGGTGTGATTATCACATCTGAAGGAAGTCAGATGTTATGGTCTTAAGGCAGGTGGTAGCTTTCTCAGCTGTTTTACCGTGGTAGTTCTATTAAAAGCCATTCCCTTTCAGTGATAGAAGAGTGGCCTTCATTGCCCTAATTCAAGTTCTCATTAGGTTTTGTGACTTTGAGACTTTGGTCAGTTCACATCTCCTCCAATAAGGATGTAAACCAAACCTTCTACCAAAGCACCTGGTATCTGGTTAAAGGATTACTATTTTTATTATTGTTTATGTTCTTTTTCTTTTTTTTTTTTTTTTGAGTTGAGGGGAGGTGTCTCACTAAGTTGCCCAGACAGTCTCAAATTTACAACCCTTCTCCCTAAGCTTCCTGAGTAACTGGAAATACAGGCAAGTGCCACAGCACCCAACTGGCATTTGCTATCTTTATTTTATTTTATTTTATTTTATTTTATTTTATTTTATTTTATTTTCGTGATGCTGGGGATTGAACCCAGGAGCATTCTACCTCTGACCTATACCCCCAG
Source organism: Muscardinus avellanarius (assembly GCF_963383645.1). Classification (NCBI taxonomy): domain Eukaryota; kingdom Metazoa; phylum Chordata; class Mammalia; order Rodentia; family Gliridae; genus Muscardinus; species Muscardinus avellanarius. The sequence continues at coordinate 33,692,654 of NC_137797.1, forward strand.
CCCGATATTTTATTCTTTATTTTGAAACAGGGTCTCACTAAGTTGTGGAGGGCCTCACTAAGTAGCTCAGGTTGGTCATAAACCCAGATCTTCCTGTCTCAGCCTCCCAAGTACTGTGGTTACAAGTGTGAACTACCATGCCCAGCTTAGGATTTGCTCTTTGTGTGTGTGTGTGTGGTACTGGGGATGGAACCCAGGGACATTCTACCTCTGAGCTACACCACCAGCCCTGCTTTTTTATTTTTTATTTTTGAAACAAGGTCTCACCAAGTTGCAGAGGGCCTCACGAAGTAGCTGAGGCTGTTCATAATCCTGGATCTTCCTATCTCAACCTCCTAGCTACTGCGATTACAAGTGTGCACCACAACACCCGGTCCGGGGTTTGCTTTTTAAAAGTGAAAAAAAAAAATCAATGGATTTATAAATAACAAAGCATGACCTAGGTTAGCATTTTTAAAATATACAACTTCAATAGACAATATGAAAAAATATCCTTTGTATAAGAGTAAAAAATAAATGAATATTGGAAGACAAACAAGTCTTTTGAAGTAAAGCAGAAATTGATCATGAAATGGGTATAGTTTATCAAAGGGAAGAAAAGATCACTCTTGACTAACAAATTGTGTGTGCTTATACACACACATGCACACACACACACACACACACACACACTCACATATGGAATGTATAAGCAGGTATCTGACATGTGAAATTTTCCTCTATATAAATATAACTAGGAGCCAGGCATGGTGGCACACGCTTGTAATCCCAGCATTTAGGAGGCTGAGAATGGAGGATCACAGTTTGCAGACAGCCTCAGCTACTTAGTGAGGTCCTCCACAACTCAGTGAGACCCTGTTTCAAAATAAAGAATAAAAAATTGGGCAGGGAGTGTAGCTCGGAGGTCAAATGCCTCTGGGTTCCATCCCCAGACCTGCATAAATAAATAAATAAATAAATAAATAAATAAATAATACAAACTATGTATTCAAATTTTTGGTCAGTAATTATTTAATCATTTGACCATATTCTCTACATTATACAACATCACCAGCAGTTTGTAAGACCTATTTTGGTTTGGTTTTGATTTACTTGTTTTGGCTTGGGTTAGTTTGCACTGAATTCAGATAGTCGAGCTCTGCAAACATGTACTTTGTGTCAACACAAGTCCACCCTCTCTCCTCACCAGATGCTCAATTTCACAAGACTGGAGGCAACATCTAAGATTTCCTTTACAGATGCCACCAGCACCATCAATATTACCTTTCATGTAAGCTCTGACTCCAGACCTAGACACATTTCTAATTATCTTCAATGAAGTTTAGTGGATATGGTCTTTTACATTACCACTTACAAGTTAATGGACTAAAATAATGCAATTGCTTTCCACAGATAGTGAGATGCAGAATTCATCTTATTACTTGCCCTGTGCTTCAGAGCGAAAGTATAATAATTTGTTGGATTTAAGCTACTGGGCTATTTCACTCTTGGCCCCACTAGAAATCATTTAAAGTACCTATACTTTGGAGATCTGGTTTCAAATCCTAATCTCCCACATCCCTCTTTTGTATAATAGCAATTATGTCATTTACTTCATAGGAGCTTGTATGGATTAAATAAACTAACATAGCTGAATTACCTAACCCAGGTTTGGGAAAACTGCAAGTTCATTTAAAAATGACAACTCTCTTTCCCATACCAATCCTAGGTTATTTCCATTCCAACTAGCTGGGGTCTTTACCCTTGTTTCTGCCAGTTACCATTTTTAATATATAAGAGGGAGTGGAGATGGATGTTAGTGAACTGGATTCACATCTTGCTGAAATGGAATTTTGGCAATGAGTGGCATAGACTTTAGTATGCACATGCCCTCTGACACACTCTGGTTTCATGCATGTAGGATATACTTAGTTACTTGGGGCTTCCTTATACAAAGATTGCCTGAGTGATGCTCCATTTTGACCTTTAGCTTTATGCTCTGATTTTCAGGCCAATGAGAGCTGCTACCATCTTCTCTTCACAGAAGCTCCTCTTCCCTTGAATCTCCTCTGCATTCCCATTTTACAATTCCACACCTCCACTGCAGTCCTGCTGAGCTAACTCAGTCTTCCCAGAACAATCACCAGATACCAGTCTCTCCTGACAACAATTGTCTGGGCTTCAACATTACATCAGAATATAAAAACAAAATTACTTATAATGGGGGCACGACTATTCCTCAAAATAACTTATTCGAAAAGAATATAAGCCCACAATAAAAGTTTTAGTAAAAAAAAAAATTAAAATAAAAAGTACCCATAGTTTCCCCTGTATTATTATTGTAACAATAAATATTTTGGTCTCTTTTACTTATTTTTATTTTTTTCTTAATAGATACCTTTCTTCTTAAACAATTATAACCACACTGCAAATGGTATTTTATATTTACTTTTCCCTCAACATTATGTGATATTAGTTTTTAAAGTGATCATTACACATCTTAGTAGCCAAATTATTATCCTGAAAAAAGGTATAATACCTACATGATATTTCAGGCACATATTTTCCATGCATGTGTGTGTGTGTTTGTGTGCATGTGTGTGCGTGTATCTCATGATATACTTGCCAAACTGCTTTCTAAAACAGTAAGAATTTATGCCAAGAAACTAATTCTGCTTTAAATGATCTAGTTCCACATAAAATTGGAATTAAAGAACTTTTAAGTATCTTTTGCTCCCCCACTATCTTTCACTCAGAAGGAAATCTGTTGCATATTCTGCTCAGCTATATCAAGTCTGTTCTGAGTTATTGTTATAGATACATTTTAAGTTATCTAGAAATATATTTCAGAATAAGGTGGATTTAAAAAAAATACATGATATACTAGCCAATCAAGCAAAAGGCAATTTTTCCGAAAGTGCTTCTAGGATTTGTGTCTGTGTATGTGAACATGATTTTTGTGGGATTTTGTGGATTTATGCCTTGTACTTTAAATACCAGTTGGTGTATAACCTCAAACAACTTAATTTTTTTTCCTAGAATTCCCTGTGGGGAAACTGCTATTTTACTGTCACAGATAGATAATACCCAGTTGGTACTACATCAGTTCAACCATTTTGAAAAGTATACCACAACTGGTTATCAACACACACACACACACACACACACACACACACACACACACACACACACACACTGTATTAACTAGAGCCCTATAGTTTAAAATTGATTCTACAGAGAAATGATTGTTAGTGTTAAGAACAACTTAAAGATTCCACAGTAAAGAAAATTATTATGTAATTCACAGAGCATAGGCTAAACAGTAGTAGAAGGGAACACTTATGTTATTTTCCTGACTAGCATCTACAGCCTCTTTTGCTAGTAACAATTCTCAAATGAGCCTTTATCATATCCTGAGCAAATCAATCAAATATTTCCAGATGTTACAAAGGTATCCTATCTACATGAAGTAAAGATGTTAAAATGGCACAATACTGAAAAAAGCCAAGAGTAATTGTTATACATATACAGCTGGAAAGAAAGATTTCTAGCAAATGTATTTTGACAGAGGAAAAAAAGAAGCCTTTCATCCTTTTGTGTCCTGATTCAACAGCAGTTCAGTCCAATATCAAAGAGCATTTGAGCTGAATAAAAATTGATTCAAAACATAAGCTTAAAAAATTACTTTGGTAGGGACTAATTCCCTGTGCTCTGTTAAAAAAAAACATGGAATTATTTTTTTAAATATTATCTAGATAAATTCAATATCCATAAATAAATAAAATGTTTTAAAAACAAGTTAAAGTGGTAAATATATCTTATTCACTGAAATAAAAGTGATCACAATGGGGATATAAATAGCAATATTACATGATTATAAAAATAAAAATGATATATTCTCAAATATCTACATTCAATATAATATTTCCCAATTACTGATATTTGACAAAATTTTTTATTTTTATTTTCTTAAGGACTTCACTGAACAACATTTCTTTACTTGCTCATTCAAAAAACATATATATTTATCACCTACTATCTCCAGACATTGCTCTAAGCTGCCTTATCTATGTCTCTTTTCCAATGTGTATTCTTTAGGAAGAAAATTAAATCTAATGCTAGTCTAATCCAAATGTACTTGGAAAGTAATCCAATAACAAGAAGGTTATATAGACTACCACAAAATCTAAAATTTACTATTTGTATATTCATGTAATTTTACATTTTTACATGAATATATATGTTTTATGCATCACAAATGTCTATGGCAGCTTCTGAAATTTAACTGTTATAAGTGGTGCTCAGAAACAGAAGGGGAAGTGTAGCACAGAGAAACTAGATTGGGGAAAGAAACTACATATACTGGGGGGAAAATCACCCCAAAGGAATGGAACACACAGCCATGATACAAAAAGAAAAATAGATCTTACTTGAATTATGTATTAGAGACAGTTACTGGCCTGACAGTCATCACTCCATTGGAAAATATCTACAGAAAAGGCAGTGACCCGATAATGCTCCACTCATCTAAGCATCCACTTTGAATCTGTAAGACATTTGTGGAAATCATGGTCTTTGACCCTCTTAACTCCTAAATATATGTTTTCCTCAAAGCTCCAAAGGATTTAAATGAATTCTTTTGGGGACAAAAAAAGTTTTGTTTGGTGTCCTACAGGGACCTAAAATAATGTATTATAAAAGAATAAAACCTATAGACTGTAATGCAATGTTACACAGAAGTGCAGCCCCACCAACTCTCCTGCAGCCCTGAGCCACCCTTGCTAACAGAACCTCCCAGGGCATCCTTCAGAGCTGCTCTCTGAGTAGCTGCAGCCTCTGCTCTCAGTACTTGCAGCCTGACTCACCTTCATTATGGATACTAAATCTTTGACAAAGTGCCTAGGAACTTTTGCAAAAGCTCTGCATACCTACTTAGGAGAAAGCTCTGCATACCTACTTAGGAGAAAGGGTCATCACATTTCTAGAAGTCTAAGAACAAATTACCTGAGCAAATGGCAATTAATCGGTGGTAGAGATGGGCCAGGATGCACTGAAACAGACAGTAGCCTGCGGTTTAGTCCAATTCACTGCAGCAGGAAAAAAAAAAAAAAAAAAAAGGAGAGGCAAGAAACTACTTTATGTATTAGAGGAAAGAAAAATCCATACTTTCCACATGGGAATTTCTCATGTGTTTTCTTAATGAACCCAGAGTGAGGTTGAGAGAGACTTTAAAGCTGTTAAAACTACTAACATATCTCTTCGGGGATGGGAGAGTATGAATTTCCTAATTCCATCAGAACCATTAATGACTTCAGTTCCTTCCTTTTCAGCAGAGGAAGTAGGAGGATTCTTCGTTGCTCTATGAATCTGAAAAACAGGAGGCATAAAAAATAATTCATAATCATGTTGTGGAATGAAAAACTCTTCACGTAGAAATGATTCTTATGGTTGGAATTCTAAAAGCTCTTCAAAGGCTAGATTATTTATTGTAATGGAACATAGTTCTGAGTTAGCATTTCATAATAACTGAAGAGTTATCTTTTCTCCTAGGAGGTTTATTTCTTTAAAGGACGGACGCCTTAGCCTCCAATGAAGAATGGATGCTTTTATTTTCAATCCTAAACTTAGGACATAAATGAGGAAATGCCAAGAGGAGTTTATCCCCTCTCATCCCCTTCTATGTCCATAATTTTTAAAAAGAACTCAAATCCTTACCCAAGTAACAAGAAAGTAGTCATGTGTGTGATAAACAGATAAGGACCAAAAGAAATTCTTGAAAGTAGAATAGAATTGCCAGTGCTCTATTAATTTGAAATTCAGTTAAAGAAGGAGGGTTGGACAGCTGGGGAGGAAGTAGGAGGCTCTGAAACCAGGAGGAACAGAGACCTCCACCCTTGGGTTTAGAATGTAGGGCTGCAAGCAGAGTGCACTGGGGAGAGAGAGTCATGTGCTAGCAGAGCCCCATGGGGGGATCGTTTAAAAGGATAAGGGAGACAAGAGTTAGAAATCTTTTAAAAGATGTAAGCCTGATTTATTTGAGTGAATTAAGTCAAAAGGTATATTTCCTTAATTTGAACATTTTCTTACAATATATACTTGCATATATCCCACAGACATATAATTATAGTCTGGGAAAGGATATGCATCCTAATTTACTAATGAGCTGGACAATATTTAATATGAATCATCCATAAGTAAACATCTTTAAAATAGCAATATACTGAGCTTTTGAGAAGTCTTTTGAAAAATAAAACTCAAATTATTTATCTTAGGGGTTTAAATTCATTGAAGTATGATTGATTATTCACAGTAAAACATACACAAGTAATTTTTCTTTACAATAAAAGCCAGCCTCTATAGAAATTTGCATTGCTTATAATACAATGAAATATATCTGTGTTTTTAGCTTACTTTATTTATTTATTTATTTATTTATTTATTTATTTATTTTTGCCGTGCTGGAGATGGGATCCAGAGGCATTCTACCTCTGAGTTATACCCACAGCCCTATTTTGTATTCTTTATTTTGAAACAGGTCTCACTGAGTTGTGGAGGGCCTCACTAAGTAGCTGAGGCCGTCCACAAACCGCGATCCTTTGTCTCAGCCTCCCAAATGCTGGGATTACAAACATGCACCACCACGCCCAGCAGCTAGCTTACTTTGTGTGGGGGGGGGGTGAAATTTAACAAATACCCAATACAGTTTTTAATAAAATCAAAATACTACAGGCTTTTCAATTATTCCAGCAGCTAGCTTACTTTTGTGTGTGTGTGTGGGGGGGGTGAAATTTAACAAATACCCAATACAGTTTTTAATAAAATCAAAATACTACAGGCTTTTCAATTATTCAAAAATGAAATGAATAGGTTAAGAAAAAAGTTTTAATAAAATATTAAACCAAATATAAATAAAATATAAACTATCAAAATTTGTAGGCTACAGAAAAATTTTGCATAAATAGAAACTTAATGAACTATAAGTATTGTATGCAGAAATAAGGGAGTTGGAGGTTTAGCCTAGTGGTAGATCTGGGTATTATTATGTATGAGGTCTTGTTTTCAATTCTAAGCACCACAAAATAAGATAAAACTATTGAAAATTAATAATAGAACCTTCTACCTTAAGAAAATAGTAAAAGAGCAAGTTAAGCCTATGGTGGGTAGGAAAGGAAAAAATAAAATTAGAATCAAAATTAGTGAACTTGGACACATAAAATCAATAGAAAAAATAAAAAAACATAAGTGGTTTTGTGAAAAGACCAGTAAAACTGATAAACCTATAGTTACACTAACCAAAAAACCAAGAGAAAAGACACAAATTACTAATATTAGCCATAAAAGAAGGTCACTACTACTGACTCCATGACATAAAAAGATAATAAAATAATATTATAAACAGGTTTAAGATTAGTTGATAACTTAGTTGAAATGTACTAATTCCTGGAGAAACAAACTACCAAAATAGAGCTTTATAGGAAAATAGATAATTCAAATAAACCTTTATCTATTAAAGGTATAAAGGAAAGCAAGACTGGTTTTCCCAGTGAATTATAACAAATATTTAAAGAACCATTATATCAATCCTCTATAATAGAGAGAGAGAGAGAGAGAGAGAGAGAGAGAGAGAGAGAGAGAGAGGAGAAATGCAATGCTTCCTATCTCATTTCATAAGAGCAGAATTATTCTAAACAACCAAATAATATCTAAACAAGATAGAAATTCTATAAAAAGGAAATCAGTACAGTTATAGCTCTCATTAATATAAATGTAAATATTCTCAATAGAATATTAGGGAATTGAAAGCAATGAAGTATAAAAGGAATTATATTCCATGACCCAATGGGATTTGCTTCAAGTATATAAGATTAGGTTGACATTTGAAAATCAGCTAAGTCATCTATCATATCAACAATTTAAGAAGAAAAATATGATAACATCAATAGATTCAGAGGCATTTGATAAAATCCAACACTCATTCATAATTTAAAAAAAAATAACTATCAGCAAGCTAGAAATAAAGGAGGTTCTTTTCAACTTGATAGACAACACCTAAAGAAAACTTACAGCTAACATCATATCTAATAATGAAAAACCTGATGTTTCCCCATTAAGAACAAGCAAGAATGTTCCCATTCACCATTATTTTTAACAATGCAATAAATAGCTAATGCAATAAAACAAGAAAATCTAGCTAATGCAGTGAAACAAGAAAATGAATTAATATGCATATAGATTGAGAAAAAAATAACTAAAAGTGTCCTTGCAGATGACAAGGTTGTCTATGTAGAAAATCTGAAAGAACTTCTGAAAAATGTTTCTGAAACTAACAATTATAGCAAGGCTGTAGGATGCAGAGCAAGAATGCAAAAATCAGTAAGTTTCCTATATCCCAGCAATAAACAGTCGGAATTTGACATTTAAAACACAGTACAGCAGAGCATGGTAGCACATGCTTGTAATCCCATACTTGGGAGTCTGAGATGCAGAACCAAAAATCCATGGTCTGGCTCAACAACTTAGTGAGGCCCTCCGCAACCTAGTGAGACCCTGTTCCAAAATAAAAAAATAAAATAGGGTTGGAGGTGGAACTCAGAGTGCACCTTTGATTCAATCCCCAAACCATAACACACACACACACACACACACACATACACACACTACCATTTATATTAGCATCGCCCCCACACACTAAATGAAGTACTTAGAAATCTAATAAAACATATACGTGCTTTATATGAAGGAAACTATAAACCCTGATTAAAATAGAAAATAAAAAGAAGAGTACTAAATAATTAGACACTTGATGTTCATTGATAGGAAAACTCAGTATCTTCAAGATGTCAGTTCTTCTAAATTTGATTTATAGATTCAAAGTAATACTAATAAAGATTCCAGAAATCTTTGCAGCTATCAATAAACTTTTTTCTAAAGTTTATATGAAGATAAAAAATATCCAGAGTAGTTAACATGGTATTGAAGAAAAAGAACAAACTTGGAGGACTTATACTACCTTACTTTAAGACTTACTCTACATTATAGTAATCAAAAGTGTGATATTTTGAAGAAATAAACAATTTAAAGAACTCAGAAATAGAACCAAATAAATACAGTCAACTGATTTTGACAAAGAAACAAAGGCAATACAATTGAGAAAATTAACTCAAATCTCAAAAGGAATTACAAACCTAAATGTAAAATGCAAAACTATAAAACTATAAGTTAACACATGAGAAAAATCTAGATGCCCTGGGGTTTACAATGAGTGTGTGTGTGTGTGTGTGTGTGTGTGTGTGTGTGTGTGTGTATTACTGGGGATTGAACCTAGGGGCATTCTACCTTTAAGCTACACCCTCGGCCCTTTTTAATTTTGCTTTTAAACAGAGACTCACTAGGTTACTGAAAGTGTTGTTACGTTACTCAAGAAGCAAAGTTGTCAGCTGGAAAGTCCACCTGCCAAGGGGCCATTCCAGCCTTAATGATCAGCATCTCTGGTTGCAACTTTTAAGTCTAAGGGAAGGGATAATGCTTAATTTCATTTAGGAAAAGAATTTAAAATTTTTTGTTTGGGAACAAATTGATGTCTGAGATAACAGTATCACAAAAATCCTAATCTATCCCATTTTACCAACTTGTTTCTTCTGGAGCTAGATCTGCAAGTCAACTGGTAATACCATAGGATTTCAAGTTGTCTCCTTTCTAGAAAAGAAGTAAAGCAAGATAAATACTTGATGGCACCAGGACACTCTATGGGAAGAGCCAACAAAATGTATTGGTCAAATTGTGAAACAGTAGAACGATGGAACTCCTTCTTGAAAATATGGTTTCGTACATAATACAAAAGTATTTGACAGAACAGATGACAAAGCCATGCTCTTTGCTTGGAATAAAAAGTTGAAAGAGATTGGAGGGATCATCTTTAGAAGTCATTAGGTAAGTTTATGATACTAAATGGAATGTTTGGAATTAAATCTTTTCCCTACCAAAGGCAACCATCAGATAGTAGGGAACCTTCCTTTCTGTCCATCTCAAAACAACTGGAAATGGCCCAAGTTCTCCAAATTTTTCTTATTAATTTCTAAGAGAAAAATGAGCTATAGCCCCATATAGGGTAAAGTCTTTTGAACTCTTAGCCCACATAGGAAATTCAGTCTGTCATTTACACATCATTTGTATAATATTTACATATTATGTTCTATTGGGGAAATTTTTGTTTTGCTAAATCATTTGCTAAATGAATAATGATTTATAATAACATAGTTTCTAAAACTACATTTTATTTTTTTATTTTATAATATTTTTAATTTAATTAATTAATTAATTTTTTAAATTGGTGCATTGTAGTCATATATCAATCACATTGGAGTACAAGACTTGAGAGGATATACAAGCACATATCATCCAATCAGGCCTCATCCCACCCCATCCCATTCCCTCCCCCTCCCTCGATCCCATGCTTCTTTGGTGATTAACTTTGATACATATGTTTATGTACCTCCTGTGTTTTAAAGAGGCTCCTTCCTCCACTATTCCTTACCCTCTGATTGGTCACATTAGTTGCTTCACTATAGGGTCCTTTCTATAGCTCAACCTCTTCCTGTTGCCCCTTTCCTCCTAGTTATTGCTGATTAGGGGAAGCATGTGATTTATATTTTCTGCAATATTTCTCTGTGTATGCCGCGTTGCAAGTACCGATCCCACTCTTGACGGCCCCAGTAGTGGCCTGGCTACCCGGTGGACTGATCCAGACCTCACTGGCTCAAGCAGTGGCCTTGCCTCATGGGAGGCCCCAATTCTGGTCTCGCTGGCCCTGACACCAGCCTAACCCCTCAGCTGGCTCCGATCCCGGCCTCGGAGGCCCCAGCACCGGCTAAAACTACATTTTAAAATGTTCAATGTCGCAGGGCGTGGTGGCGCACTCTTGTAATCCCCGAGCTTGGGAAGAGGAGACAGGAGGATTGCGCTGGTTCGAAGCCAGCCACACTGATTTAAGAGACCCTGTTTCCAATATATGTGTGTATGTGTGTGTGTGTGTGTGTGTGTGTGTGTGTGTGTATACACACACACTAATATATTATATATACTAATATATTATATATACTAATAGTATATATATATATATATATATATATATATATATATATATACACACACACACACACACACACACACACACGTAACCCAGAGGTAGAAGGGTTTCCAGGAACCCCAGTACCACCAAAAAAAAGTTCAATGTCTTAGAAATTTACTTATGCATCAAGCAAATCTCTCCCATTACCAACTGCTTGCCAGCTGTGCTACTCTTTCTCCCCACTTTCCCATATCTTACCATAATCAAAAAGTGGTGGAACAACTATAGCTCATCTTAAACACACCTCTCTCAAAACACATCTACTTTTTAGAAGCTATTTCCTATTCTGTTAATGTCACTGGCTCTCATGTCTTCAAAACTCACGAGCTAAATTTTGTCTTAAGTGGGCAACAGAAGAAATCATCTGTTTTGAATAATTATGGCTAAAAGTGACTGTAGATATCAGGATTAAGTAATAGGAGCTAAACTACAGATAATATAATAACAACTATGATCAAATTATCTTTCTCTAGACTTGGTCACATTTAACATTTATTAAATGTTTTTACATCCAAAGTAATTTCAAACAAGAATTAAGTATATATAGAGTTTGAATCATTTGTGTTCTGTTCTTTAAAAATGCTCTGGAATTTTTCAGTTAATTTCTTCCTTGACTGGGTTTCCTTTTTTTCCCCCACTCTCTATTGTTTACTTGAGTAACTAGCTTGAATCTTTAATGCTCCTCAAATTCCAAAGATGGAAAGTGAAAGTGAAAACAACTTATGTTGAGTGTCTCTGATAGTCCAAGGAAGTACTGGTCATTTTACATGCATTTTTGCCATTTGATCTCCTCAAAAACTCTACAAAGTAAATTTTTCCTATTTCAAAAAAAAAAAAAAAAGTAGGGACTCTAGGAGGTAAAAGAGGTTTCACATAACTAAGTACGGAACAAAGAAATAAGTTGGAAGCTTGTATCCACATTCTTTCTAATAAAATGTTTCTCCTCAAAATGAAGTTCTTTTGCCTCTTCCAAAATTCTTTATCCTGCCTTTCCTAGTTTAGTTATAAAACCACTATTCATTCTGTTTCCAAAATAAAAAAAAATAGTGATTTGCCAATCTTCCTTTTTCATAATTTCTCCTCCTCCTTCCCTATTGCTTCCCAGATTGCCTTAAGTCCACATCCGAACAGTGCGAGAACTCCAAACAGTTCTCACGCCCCACCTGTCTTGGCTCTCCATTGTCAGTACAGGAGTTGGGGCCTACATATTGTCCAGTAAGCTCATTGGTAGCATTCTGTCACTGTTCTTTTCTGGAAGGGTCCTTTCTTCTTTCTTGTTTACCAAACTCATTCGTCTGGTGCAGGTTGTTAGCCACTTCCTCTCAGGCTTACCTGGTCCACCTGGTCCTTGCCAACCTCATTCTAGCCCCATCATCTTCTCATCATGCTTCTCTGTGCTCCTGATGTGGCCTATGAGTACAATATTCTTCCCTGGCTTCCCCAGAATCTTTCACAGGGATCCTCTTCCCACCTCCTTTGCCTTTCTCTGTCATCCCAACTTTGCCTAAACAAAATTTTTGTCTCTGATATTTAATATATATTTCTCTTATAGCACTTATCTATCATGTTACAATTCATCTACAACTTCATTTTTCCTCAAGATCATGTATTGCAGGTACCAAGCGTGTGGTACAGTATATTGTTGGTACTCAAATTTATTATATTTTTAAAAAGAAGTTTCATTTGCCAATAAAACAATAAAAATGGCCATATAAATTTGCATTTATTCATGAATACACTTACTGCTAGAAGAACTGAAACAAAAGACTTATTTATGGTTGGTGAAGTGTTATTTAAATAACTTGGGCTAAATGACTGTGCATAAATATTTTCAAATATATTTCCTCAAATAACTATCCAAAAATAACTCTAAACTATTAGTGCACAAAGAACATAGAGTTCTAATATTTTATTGAGATTGGGCAGTAGATGTTTCAGGAAGTTTTGTCCAGTAATTGTGTAATAACTTTAAAGCAAATTTCCTTCAGAATGACTGTTTATATGGAATGTGTTAATGAGTCTAACATATACTCTTGTAATAATTAAATCCTACATTAGCTAGTAATGGCAATTTTGTTTTATAAAAAACAAATCAGCTGGGTGTGGTGGCACGTGCTTGTAATCCCGGCATTTGGGAGGCTGAGACAGGAGGATCATGGTTCGCGGACAGCTTCAGGTACTTAGTGAGACCCTTTGCAACTCAGTGAGACCCTGTTCAAAATAAAGAATAAAGCCAGGCATGGTGGCGCACGCTTGTAATACCCGTGCCTGGGAAGCGGAGACAGGAGGAAGCGGAGACAGGAGGATTGTGCAGGTTCGAAGCCAGCCGCGGTGGCTTAAGAGACCCTGTTTCCAAATAAAAAAATATTTTAAAAAAAGTCCTGGGCGTGTAGCCCGGAGGTAGAAGGGGTTCCAGGAACTCCAGTACCACCAAAATAAAGAATAAAAAATAGTAGCTTGGAGGCAGACTAAGTAAACATATATTAAAGTATATAAATTATTCCATATATATTAGACAAAGAAGGGAATTAAAGAGTCTGTAAAATATTACACTTAATTCAAAAGTGAAAGAAAGTCCTTAAAATGCTTTTAAATTGTTTAAAATTAAAATTAATAAGGCATTGAAGTCATGGAGCTGCTTTTTTTTAAAAACAAAACTGGCACAGAATTTCTGGGTCTTAAGCCTTTTAAAGACATTGATTAGTAGGGAGGCTTGTAAGCATTCTTTTGAAACAGTAATTGTTTTTCAAACATTAGTTTAAATGTTTCTAGATTGTTTTAAGTCTTAGAATATTTTACAATGATCATATCTACCTCTTTTCCTTTCCTCCTGGTCACTCTGGCCAAATTATATTCATGTCAGGATCCAGTAGAAGCAATCTACCTCCATGTGAATGTGTGAAAGCAACATTAATTGCTCCCAAGCTTCTGTCCCAGTGTGCTTTATAAACACCATTATTATAGTTACTTTCTTTCTTTCTATTATCACTATTTATTTGTGCATCCTCCTTCTCCAGTTAGACTGACACCTCCATGAAGACAAGAACCAGAACTACATTTAGGCGAGGGGAGTATAGCTAAGAATAAACCTGGGAAGTCATGGTGGTGGAATAGTAGCTAATGGGCAGAACACAGATGTTCTGTGTAATGCTCCTCTGCTCAGGAGAAAATTACAGCAGTAACTTTATCCTGTCACAGTAGCTTACCATAATAAAAAATATCCAGGGATTAAAACAAAAGAGGCACTCAATATTTGTTGAAAATCATAGAAAACCCTAACACTGAGCCTTGGTGCCTCTCAGTGTGGGTGGGCAGGGAGAGGGTGCAATATGGGAGTAAGTGAGGGAAAACGTGTGCTTAATAGACAAGGCATCCTATAATTCAAGTATACAGGGAACTGTGGGTGCCCCACCCCAAAAGCTGGGAGAGGAGAGTATTTCTTTGAAAACATGTGTAATTATGTTTACTTTTGCAATACACTTCTCAACCTGAGACTTGTAACATGTGTTATGTACTTTTTAGAAAGAGATAGTATAGGTAACTTTCTAAGGTAAGGGGAAGGAGACTCGGAATCAGCTAAAGAGGCAGTTGGACAATAATGCAGTATATATTTCAAAATAGCTAAAAGAGAAGAGATTTAAGTGTTCTTATCACAAACAAATGATAATATTTGAGGTGATGAGCGAAGGAAGGAAGGAAAATATCCTTTAGGCTCAACATAACAAGCAACACTTTGAGTTGAATTAATGTCTCTTCACAAGGCAAAATAGTAATCAGAAAGTCTAAAAGAACCCCCCAAACCTAAAATATCTCTAAGACAAAGGTGTTTTGGAAGATCATAAGATATTTTGAAAATCTAATTTCTTCCCAGAAAATAAATATATTCACTTATTTTTAATGCCACTGGATTATGGAGTATATAGAGTCCCATCCATCTGTGCATGTGGAGGTAAAGACCCCTGGGGAGGTCTGAAGCAGCTCCCTGAGAAGCATGCCAGACCAGTGGACTTTGAAAATAACAAGTACAAAGACAGCCCTCAAAGCTGTATGTCATCTTCCAGAGGCTGAGCGAATCCTCCTCCAGCAGCAGCAGCAGCACCAGCAGCACCAGCAGCATATCAGTAGTTGGGAACTGAGCAAGTGGCTGCCAGATGCTAAAAGCATTTTGGGACTCCAAGCCAGAGACAAGCAGACACGGAGCTATTTCGCAAAGGAGCCAGAAGCAAGAGGTTCAGAGCAGCACTGCCTTGCTCTGATAATCTGTTTGAACAGAATCGCCTTGGGACAGAGCTTCAAGACACATGAATGGAAATGGCTTTTCTCACTTTCTCTCTTGAGGCTCTCTCCTTGAAGAGACTTTGCAGGGTGTGGGGATGGGGTACAAATCTCAGAGACTGGTGTTTCCATAGTCTAGCAGAGCTTTTTAGCAATCTCATAAAAAAGCTAAATAGAGGACTATATTAATTAACGTTCTCCAGAGGAACAAAATGAAAGGAGATAGAAATTCAATTATATATACATATATATACATATATATATGCATATATATGCATATATATATGCATACATATATGTATTATGAAATACACATATGTATATGCATAACATATATATGTAAAGAACCAATTTACCAATTTACAAATATACTACAAGGCAGTGGCTCACACCATTATGAAGGCTGAGGAGTCCTGGATTTGCCAGCACCACATTGGAGACCCAGGGAGGCAATGGTAGAGCTCTAGCCTGAGTTTGAGTCTAAGAGCAAGAGAAGACTGATGTAGTTCAAAGACAGAGAGCCAGACATGGTGACTCATGCTTGTAGTAATCCCAGTACTTGGGAGACAGAGGCAAGAGGATTGCAGGGTCAAAGCCAGAATCAGCAACTTAGCAAGACCTTGTTTCTAAATAAAAAATAAAATGGGGCTGGGGATGTAGCTTGGAGGCAGAATGCCTCTGGTTTAAATCCCCAGCATCACAAAAGAAGAAGGAAGAGAAGGAGAGGAGGGGAGGAGGAGGGGGAGGAGGAGGAGGAGGAGGAGGAGGAGGAGGAGGAAGTGTATTCTCCCTTATTCGGTTTCTTTGTTCATTTTAATAGGCTTTCAATAGACTGGATATCTAATCTATTGGGAAGGACACCAGCTTTTTCAGTCAATAGACACACATATTAACCTCATTCAGCAACACTTTCATAAACATACCTAGAATAATGTTCAACCAAATAGTTGGACATCCTGTGTTCCAGTCAAGTTGATACATAAAATTAACCATCACAGTGACCTCCAGTAGAAGGGTGGCCAAGAAAATGTTTAAAGGGATGGACCATGGCCCAGAGTAGAACACACAAAATAGACCTTGGATACTGTTACTGACTACTGTAGACATGGTTAACAAGAGAAGTCAGGAAGACTTACTGATGCTATACCATAGATACTTTTTTGCCAAGAGTTAATAAAACAACCCCAAAGTATGAGCTCTTTCTTAGATCCTATCTAAAATACAAGTTAAAATGTTTTCTTTTTTTATTCTCAAAGGTATGTACTGAATGTCTATTAAGACTACATTGCAGTGTTTGCCTCACTGATCATGCCTTTTGCAAAGAGTTGCTTTCTTTTTATTTGTTGTATTTTACTTCTGGGCTATTGTGATGGTTTAGAGGGTTTTCCAATATTTATTTTGGCAAAAAGTGTATTAAATTTTGCAACATTGTGTGTATAATCCTCTAACCATATCATAAGTTGAGAAAACTGGTAGGTTTGAAAGAATAATTTTTTTTATATTTCTCTGGTTTAAAATGAGGTGATGGGTGATTCTGGAGAAGCATCTGATATTTAGCCATGAAGGAATATAGTTCTCAATGTTTTTTAGAGTATTTGATAGCCTTCTCATTTATCTATGAATTCCAGGTACCAAAATTTGGTCAACTGGCTGTTATCCATGTTAGAGGTAGAATAATTTTAAAGGCAAAAATAATCTCAAACTATGGACAACCTAAATCATGTTAGGTTTGATTTTAGATGTCCTATATACTTGTGTTTGTTTGTTTGCATCAAACTTCCCTATTTTTTTGCTATAATCTCACCATAACTTTATTCATGATTCTATATTAACTGAATAGTTAATACAGAAATTTAGATCTTAAACTTCTAATAATATTTGGATATTAATGATTTTGGTACTGGAGATCGGACCCAGAGACATTCTATCTCTGAACTACATCCCTAGATCTATTTTATTTTTTAAGTCTCTCAGACCTACAGAATCTCACTACGTAGCTAACAGGCTTGCTAGGTTGCTGAGGTTAGCTTCAAATCTGTGATCTTCCTGTTTCAGTCTCTCTAGCACTGGAATTGCAGCCATGCACCATCTTGCCTAACTTGGATATTAAATTTAAAAGAAATTTTATAAAATCGATGGAATTAAGTGCATCTTGCACAGTTAACTGAAAATAGAATATGCATGGTTAATCCAGCTGAAGAAGAATGATTTTCTTGTGATGACTTCAGTAAACTAAGGCCCATAGGAACAGAGAGAGCACAAACATTCCCATCTGCTTTACTTAGCTTCTCCAGCTAACATCTCCTCAGTAGAACCCCAGTGCCCTTTGGTCTGTTGTCACACAAGAATGAAGCCAACAAAAAAAGAACTTTTATAATACATGTCTTCATACATATGTATTTATTGGGAACACCTCTCCTTGGAAGACTTGTCAAATTACAAACAATTCAGGTATAGGGAAAGCGTGCATGTGTACTGTGAGTTATGGAAGGCCCTGAAACAGTCTCTGGCATACACTTTCCAAGCACATTTCTTTTGCTTTCTTTCCCACCTCTTGCTCTCTCTGTTGCTTCTTTTTACCCACTTCTGTCCCCTTTCTCTCCTTCTCAGCCTGACTCCTTTTAATTTTTCAACTGAAATGTTTTGCTGTTCCTCTTTGTCATAACATCCTTTGAAGAAATCCCTCGTCTCTCAAGTCTTATTTTCAGTGCCTCCTTCCTGCTAAGTGTCCCTTCTTATTCCCACGTTTCTGTGTGCCTGCTCCTCCGGAGTTTGTTCTTTAATTCCTCCTTGGTCATAGCCCCTCATGCAGGTCTTTCTCAAGTCACTTTCCAGAGGATAATCTCTTCACTTCTGGCAAGGTGCAACAAAGAAAAAGAGGCCAGAGAAGAAACAAAACCATTAAAGCAAAGAGACAAATTAATGGCGAGTTTATTCCATACTGCCTGTGCATTTCAGGGCAGGGGAGCTGGTAATAGGTCACAACATCAAGAAATCACTTTGACAGTGAAACATCTGTCATGACTGAGGGCCAGGCCCTGTCTGTGCCTGGCGCCAGGCCTGGGGCATCAATTTATATCTCCCTTTAAGGCTGCTGGCCCCTGATAGAATCACTGATATAGTGTGTGCAGTGTCAACCACAATTAATACCCAAGTTCACCTCTGATCCCAGGAACCGGACTATTGACTAACAATAGCAATGTTTCCCAAAAGATTAAAAATAGCTATGTTTAAGGAATATTATCTCTAAAGCTCTCACCATGAAGGAGAGAAAGAGGCAAATATGAAATCAATAATTTTTAACTCGATGACCACAATTTAAGACAAAAATTAATTTAAGTCTTCCCAAAAGTGCTTCTATTTATTTTTACACTAAGAAGTCCAAGGAGTGGGGGGGAATCAGAGTTGTAGGACTATGGATTGCAAATTTTTTATTAATGAATCACTGTTACTGAGTGTGGTTTTGGATTTCTTAATCTGAAGAGAATTCTGGAGAATAAAGCAGTGACTAAGAAAAAACTGAGGCTGTGAAGCAGGCATTGTATCAGTGGCAGAATCCCAGGGTGACCGTGGAAAACAACACTGGGTCTCACTACAAAGTCAGATTGTTTTTCCATCAAAATTCCCTTTTACAGGATCTGTCAATCAAATAAACACCATTCATGTCTTAAAAGCTAGATGTCTTCTAAGAGTGCAGTCTCTCCAACATTTCCCATCCATTTCATTGCAATCAAATAGAAATCTTGTGTATCTGGGTAAAGCTCAATCCCCTACACATCATCTAGGATGAAATAGTATATGAAATACACTCTAATAGGATAGTCTAAGAGTTAAGGAAATTTGAAAAAGCAATAACTTACATATTGCATGATCACAGACATTTGTGTTCCTTTTCACATTCTTCATTCTTAATTTACTGTGAATTCTGAAAAAAAAAACTGTCATATTCCACTGATCCATGTTAGGTGTCACTTGCTCTTTTATGAAGCACTTTCTTTGTTGCTGTCCAACTTGTGGAATTCAAGGCATCCCTTAACAGAGGGCTGCCACCTTTTTATTAGCCTCCAAAGAGAAAGCAACTGTGCTTCTGCCATGAGTTCAAGAGGGTTGTGCTTACAGAACCATCTTGCAATTTTCCTCAGCAAAGTTTAATCCTAGCGTCAGTGATTAATAAAGCTTCAAGAAATTTTAAGCCTATAACTGTCCCTTGATATCTGTGAGAGATGGTGTCCTTGACTCCCTATGCATACCAAAATCCACAGATGACTTTATTAACATGTCATAGAATTTGCATATAACCCACATATATCTTCATACCTATACCTATACTCTACCTATACTTATACCTATACATTGTGTGTGTGTGTGTGTGTGTGTGTGTGTGTGTGTGTGTGTGTGTGTTTTACTGGGAATTGAATCTTGGGGTGATCTGCCTCTGAGCTACATTTCCAGCTTTTTGTTATCTTTTTGTTTCAAAACAGGGTCTCACTAAGTTGCTGAGGACAGCCTTGAATCTGTGATCCTCCTGTCTCAGCATCCCAAGTACTGAGATTACAGATGTGTGCTACCACGCCTGTCTTCCCATTTTTTTAAGTAATCTCTAGATTATTTATACTACCTACCACAATGTAAATATTATGTAAATAGTTGCTATATATATTTACTAGGAAATAATGATAAGGAAAAAAGTCTGTGCATGTCTGGGATAGACACATTTTCTTCAAATATTTGTGAATCATGGTTGGTTGAATCCATAGATGCTGAACCTGCAGGAATGAAAGGCCAACACTAAATAAAGGAATCACAATCAAGAATAAATTTAAGGTCAAATATTATTAGTACTCCTAAAAGTCATTTCCCATACCTTTCTGTGAGAAGACCCCTACTTGTTATCTCCTTCCCTGTCCCTTGGATCTGAGAGCTGAGTCCCAGGCCTCTGCAAATCATGATCTTATACTCCGACTCTATCATCCCCCAAAGATCTTTGTCACCTGCCCTTCTTATTCACCATCCAGAGGAAGCAGGGTCAGCTGCCTAACAGTCTCACAGAATTCTCTATTTCATCTATAAATACTGTCTTTTTCACTGTGTAGCAAAGCAACTTTTCTTCCTTGTGCAAACCCTTTTCATCAGACTTTCTCTTATTACCTTTTCATAAGCAATGATCTTGTTAAGGTGGTTTTCCCCAAAGGAGAGTCTCTATTCCACTCAAAACTGAATCTTCCACCAAACAACACCTGAGACAAAATATGTAAATAATTGTACGATCTAAAATATTGTCCTACTGACCAAATATATAATCACTGCAAGCTATGAAAAAGTGCTCCTGGGTTCAATTACGTTAGGTGTGTTAATTTTTGAAGAAGAGAAAAAGCAAGAAAAGGAGAGGGGAACAAAGGTAGAAACTAGATTTAGGACCAAAGGGAGAAAGTAGATTTAGAGGTAAGAGAAGAAAGAAAACAGAACAATTAAGGGGCATGGTGTCTTACAAAATACAACTGGGACTTTGACACCCTGCGTGCCACTAGAAAATTCCAGGGTATTGTGTGTGTGTGTGTGTGTGTGTGTGTGTGTGTGTGTGTGTGTGTACTAATTATTAACATAGAAAGAGGGGACAGTAGCCGGGCGTGGTGGCGCACACTTGTAATCCCCGCGCTTGGGAGGCGGAGACAGGAGGATCGCACAGGTTCGAAGCCAGCCGTGCTGGCGTAAGAGACCCTGTTTCAAAAATATAAAATAGGTCTGGGAGTGTAGCCCGGAGGAAGAAGGGCTTCCAGGAACCCCAGTACCACCAAAAAAAAAAAAAAAGAAAGAAAGAAAGAGGGGACAGTAATCATGCCTACTTTATATTTCACTGAGTTCAACGGGAAGAGATAAAACTTCATGTTTACAAGTCTCCCTCGTCTCCCTGGCCTCCGCCCCAACCCCATTCCTGGTCCCAACCACTTCACAGATATTTCACATCTAAATACTTACAAATTTGAAGGAGATAGAGAAAATTTTCATGATTTCTGTGTTCTTGATACACTAGCAAGGAGTCCCCCTTGATTCATACCCTTGGCCATGAGCGCAGGAGTTCCTACCAGAGAGAAGCACCTGAGGATCTGAGCAGCTCAAATAAAGACAGTTTTAACTTAGGTTTGATTTCAATAAATATGACTTCATCAATGGCTACCTTTCACTTGGTAGGACAAGGCACAAATATAAGAATGATTAGAAGAAGATTTATTTTGAGGAAAATTTCTTCTTCGTGATGTGTGTCACATTTAAAATCATACAAATATTAGCTTGTTTCTACATAAATATTCAATTTTCTGTCTAGCAAAAAATTATTTCATAACCTTACTTGCTGCCACTTAGGTTTACATTTGTACAACATTATGGTATTATTATACATGATTCAGAGATAAGTAAGAAACTGAGAAAGGTTGAAATCATGTAAAGACATTAAGATGCAAGTAGCTATTATAGAAACTGTTAAATTCCTTCAGAAAATTACAGAAAAATCTTGAAACAAATCATTGCTTTCTGGATAAGTATTATATTCCTATAGGTGATTTATGTTGGAAGAATACAAGGTGTTGTGTTTAGATCTATACATCCCCCCAACCTTCTATGTTGAAGCCTGGTCTCCAGTGCAGCAGGGTTCAGAGGTGGGACATGGCTGGAGGAGGTGGGTCTCGAGGAATGAGACCTTGACGACTCTGTTCCTGGCCAGTCTTCTTTACCCATGTCCTACCCCCATGATGGTTATGTTGTTGTAGAGCTAACTATGGACTGAACTTCTGAAAAAAATGAGCCAAAGAAACTTTACCACTTATAAATCATTCTATTAGGTATTTTGGTCTCAGTGACAAAAAGCTAATACAGCAGGTGAATTTGATGATAAAAAAAAGTCTACTTGAGATGGATGGCTTTTGAAGGTAGGATAGAATATAAACCTAAGGATTTGGTGGCAATAGCCTATTCCAGATCAAAGGGAACTGTGTGTGTGTGTGTGTGTGTGTGTGTGTATGCATACACACACGTGTGGGATGGCTAAATATGCCAGATGCCTAGAGAACACTTTGACTAGTTCAGGTTGGTTTGGAAAATTGGGATCCTGTCAGCATCTGCTATTCTGATGATATTAGACCTGAGTTGGTATGTTATAAGGAATCCTCAAGTGTGTGAAGCATATTTGTGTCATGATGAGATCTACATTTCAGGGAAGGAATTCTGACTGAAAGAAAAAGAATTTGGAGATAGAAAATTTTTTAATTTTTTTCAGACAAGAAGAAATAAAGATCTGATGTTGGTGGCATTGAAATGGCGGGGATGACTGTTAAAATAGTACTAAGTCTGGCATGCCGGGCGTGGTGGCGCACGCTTGTAATCCCCGCGCTTGGGAGGCAGAGACAGGAGGATCGCGCAGGTTCGAAGCCAGCCGCGCGCGCTGGTTTAGGAGACCCTGTTTCCAAGTAAAAAAAATGTAAAAATAGGTATGGGAGTGTAGCCCGGAGGTAGAAGGGCTTCCAGGAACCCCAGTACCACCAAAAAAAAAAAAAAAAAAAAAAAAAATAGTACTAAGTCTGTGCAGAACTAGGCAACTACTCAGTGTGGAAAGCAAGATTTCTGGGTGCCTCCACATGCAAGGATGACTAATGCTTTTCTTTTAATTTGTTAGGAAAGAGAGCATCAGTACTTGCAACATTATCTGCCTTAGTTGAATGAAGTTTAAGCTCAGGCATTATTTATAGGTAATTAGTTTTATTTTGAAACTACTTGGAGAAGATCAGAGATCATCAAAATTCTGATGTAGAATAATGAATTATAAAGGGTTGATATTAAATTGTCATATTGTAGAGCCAGGTGTGGTGGCGCACGCTTGTTATCCCCGCACTTGGGAAGCTGAGACAGGAGGATCACACGGGTTCAAAGCCAGCCTCAGCTACTTAGTGAGGCTTTCAGCAACTTAGTGAGACCCTGTTTCCAAATAAAAATAAATAAATAAATTGTCATATTGTATGTTCGAAAATATTCTTAGAGAACAATTTGCTCAGATGTCTTGCTCCTCTGGCTTAATACATATCTCATAATTTTCCATGTTTAAGTTACTAAAATATGACTTCATTTATGGTAGTAGGGATTAAATCCAAGGGCATTCTACCTCTGAACTACTCCCTCAACTCTTTGTTTTTTTTATTAATTTTTAAACAGTGTCTTGATAAGATGCTGAGGCTGGTCTTGAACCTGCTATACTTCTTTCTCAGCCTCCCAAGTACTGGGATTATAGGCATGGGCCTCCATGCCCAGCTACATATGATACTTTATTTAACATTTCTTTCTCATCCAGCAGGGAATACATATTTATTAGTCAGATTACTCCAGGGAGTCAAAACAAATTGGAGCCAGGCATGGTGGCGCACGCTTATAATCCCCGCGCTTGGGAGGCAGAGACAGGAGGATGGCGCAGGTTTGAAGCCAGCCACATGCGCTGGCTTAGGAGACCCTGTTTCCAAATAAAAATGTAAAAATAGGTCTGGGAGTGTAGCTCGGAGGTAGAAGGGCTTCCAGGAACCCCAGTATCACCAAAAACAAAAAAAACAAAAATACAAATTGGAGACGATGGAAAAAAAAAACATCAATAGAGGACAGACAGATATACACATGCAAACATACATACATATGTTATAAGGAATCGGATCATGTGATTATAGAGGCCGAGAAGTTCTATGATCTGCCATTTGCCAATTCCAAAGTACCAAGAACCAAAGGAACTAGTATAGTAAATTCTAGTTTAAGCACAAAATCAAGCAAGCAAAAACAAACAAACAAACAAACAAAAAAAAAAAAACCAGAAAGAAAACTATGCTTCCTTTCTTTTATTATTTTTTTTCCATTCAAACCTTCAGTGCATTGGATGGTACTTACTCACTTTGGGGAGGGCATTCTATTTTACTGAGTCCACTGACTCAAATAAATGCTAATCCCATGTGGAACAGTGTCACAGACATATCAAGAGTTCATGTTTAGTCTGGGTTCCACATGGACCAGTCAAGATGATATACAAAATTAACCATCATGACACATATGATCATAAAGGAATTCATTGGGTTATGGTTCTTTGGGTAATAATCCCACTTACTGTCACTGAAAATTATGACCAATATAAAATAAAGCCATGCACTAAAGTTTTTTGATGGTGTATAGATTTCACCCACTGCCAGAATAGATCCTGGAGTCTAACCTTGGCTGCTTACTCTTTCTTATGCTAATCTGTACTATCATACACAAAGATTTTATTGTGCAACTTTATTGTTCTTGCTTATTTGTTAGCTAATTTTTGAATTTTTCTTAAAGATATTTGCAAATAATTTTTAATTTTTAATTTTTTTACTCTGTGCTCTGTATAACTGAAAAATTTATAAGCAGAATATTTTTTTTTTACTTTTGACATTCCTTCGAACTTTGTACAGCAAATAGGATCTACAAAAGCTACCCTCAATACCATACTTACAAAGTCAGAGTGCTGCCGGTCAAAGTTTCTTTAAAATTAATAAATGTTTGGTAAATAATATGAAGTGTTGATTGTTATTTATTTATTTAAATAATGCTTAAGACACTTTAAATCTGACGTTAAAATAATGATCTAATTTTTAAAAAATGCATTCATTGGTGCATTGTAATCTCACATCATACATGCATACGCTACCTGGTGAACTTCCCCTCCCCTGACTCCTTATCCTCCCCTTCCCCTTACCCATACATAATGTTGAGATTGACATTGGTGATTTCACATATGTACATAGCTTCAGTGGCAGTGATTCACTGATTCTCCCTCTCCCTCTAAATATCACCTTGCCTTTGACCCTATTCATTGTTCCACTGGGTTTTCTCCTCCATTAGATCTACATTATCTAATTTATTTTCCACCTGCACCTTACATTTTGTTTCTCTTACCCCCATTCCTAGTGATAAAGGACACAACAATTCTGTAAACTCTTCCTCCAAGGACCATCTGGAAACACAAAAGGCATCACACAGGTGTGTGGGCTTTCTTCAGGAAATTTTCCTTTCTTCCATTTTTAGTTCCAGGTTCCTTTTACTAGCTACTGTGGTATCTGCTGGGCATTGCTACCTGTGCTGAGCACAACTGCTGCTTTTACCAGCTTGTTCCACTTTGACATTAGTCAGGAAGTAGGACTCCTTCTGGTAACTCCTCCATTTCAGCTTGATACCTCAGTCTCTTTGTAGATACTGTGTTCTACCACTAAGCTCGACTATTTCCTGCTGCTGCCTATGGGCTCTGTACAGTGCTCTCATGCTGAAGTTGAGTAGTGTTCTACTGCTATCTCTTTTAGGTTATATCTTTCTAGAAGAGAGAGAGAGAGAGTTTCACAGTAAAAACAGAAGTTCTACTTTGGTCCTACTTTGATAATGCCTAATTTTTTTTAGAAATAGTCTGTGTGGCTTATAAAAACAGGAGTTTATTTCTCACAATTCTGAAAGATGGAACATCGAAGGTCAAGACACCAGCAGACTTTGAAGTCTGGTGAAGGTTCTCTTTCTCATTCATAGTTAGTGCCTTCAAGCTGTGTCCTCACATAAGGGCACAGGAAGCTCTCTGGGTCTCTAAGGAAACTAATAGTAAGAACAGAGCCCTCCCAAGGGCTAATCACCTGATCGCCTCCTAAGGGTCCTACCTCTTAACACTATCACATTGGTGATTAAGTTTTCACCATATGATTTTTTGTGTGTGTGGTACTGGGGGTGGAACCCAGGGGCCTTCTACCTCTGGGCTACACTCCCGGACATATTTTATATTTTATTTGGAAACAGGGTCTCACTAAGTTGCTGAGAGCCTCACTAAGTAGCTGAGGCTGGTTTTGAACCTGCGTAACCCTCCTATTTTAGCCTCCCAAGTACTGGGATTACAAGTGTATGCCACCACACCCGGCTTCACCATATGAATTTTGAGGGACATGTATATTCAGATTACAGTAGGTTCCTCTATTATAAATTTTGACATCTAAAGTCATCTACATTAAAAAAAAATCTCTGCTTTTATTTTGTTGCTTTTAGTTCCTTACCTGCAACGTGGGAGTAAGAAAAGAAACTGAATGTTGTTATGCAATTAGCATGATATAGGATAGGAAAGGCTGCATGTTTGATGTATAGTTACCCCCAAAGTGAACTAATTTGTCAAAAGCAATAGCACAATCTATGAGGTAAAAATCACAGAGGCATAAACTCCATAGTGGTTTTTTTTTTTTTTTCAGAAATCTTGAGAAAGAGCTAAGACTCACATCTATAAAAGGGGTGGGCTAAGTCACTCTCATATAATTTCTATAAAGTAAGGTGACTCTAGCTCACTTCTGGTTTGAGTTATCTCAGGATTATCCCTCCTTTGTAGCAAGGCAGGTTTGGTACTGGGAAAGCCCATAGTGCCTAGTTCTTTTCTATCAGGAGAGCCAGATGTCTCCCAGGAGGCTCCTTAGGATTTTTTATAGAGAGACTTCTAGGAGCTCACCCCACACTAGTTCATCAAATGTTCAATGCAGAACTGAATCTCAGTATAGATACAAGTCAAACTCAAGTTAGATCCTTTGCTACTTCTCTTGATACTGTGAAGTTAACAAATAGATAAATAAATAAACATCAGTGCTATGGTTAGAAACTGACTGTTCCCTGGAGAGCTCATGCATTAATAGTTTATAGTTGATGTAATTAAGTCTTGTGTTGTAATTCATCAGTGGATAAATCCAGTGTGATAAGTTTACTGGGCAGTAACCTGGGTAGGTGGGTTGTGGCTAGGGAAGGTGAGTCCCGGGGTGTGACCTGAGGGATTGTGCATTTGTCTTTAAATACCCTTGCTTGTTTGTTCTCTCTTGCTTCCAGCCTCCATGAAATGAGGGCAGAGCCTTGTTCTCTATTTCTCTCTGCCCTAGCCTTCATGCCCTGAGTTCTGCAGACTCCTGTCATACATAGACTGAACCCGAAATCTCCAAAAACTGTGAGCAAATATATCTACTTTCCTCTAAATTGTGTGGTAAATTGTTTGGATTATATCAGTGAGAATGTTGACCAAGACAATCAGCAAATCATATGTATAGTCAGCTCCACATAATTTTTTCTCCTTGAAATGGTCAATTACATTATCAGAAGAATGTTTGTAAAGCAGACAGCATGTTGTCTTAGTTATAGATGCCAAGGAAGAGCAAGGTTTTCTTAGAAATGAAAGTGAGAGGTTGAAGAGCTAGTTAATGTACAATGCACTTGTGGAGTCAGGAGTACTTTATCCTCTGAAACCAGATCTATGCAAGACCAGAGAGATCTAACTTTTGGCAGAGTCTACTTCCATGGTACAACATGAACAGCTACAGGAAAAGGTAAATTAAAGAGGCTGGACTAAAAGCTTTCAGATAAAAAAGGCGTCATATTGGTATGCTGACACTTCTGTGGAAATTAGATACACATGAATTTCTCAAAGTTGGGCAGTGGTTAGAGAGCAGCAACACACTGGTAAATGTCTAACAATTGACTCTTCAATAGGAAGTTTGAGTTTGAAGGGGTGGCAGGATGAGAGAAGAGGAAGACCTGCTTTGGAGCTTGTGCCAGTATCCTTGGTATAAATTTTTGTGACAATTTTAAGCTACCAAAGCAAGGTCAGTAAACTTGTAAAATTTTTGAAAAAAATTCTTTTCACAAACCCGTGTAAGCCAGCCCTAGCACAGGACCAGGACAGCTACAGAAAATCACAATGAGGGCAGGGTGAATGGATTGGGGATTGAAGACTTAGATAAGAGGCTCGGTGAAAAGTTATCTGAATTCAGGTGAAGCATGTAGGTGACATCAGCCAGTGTCCTCAGCAAGAAAGAGCTCATTAGGCTGGGGGTGTAGTTCTGTGGTAAGAATGCTTGCCTAGCATGTGTGAGATCCCAGGTTCAACCCCCAGCTCTCTAATACAGACAAAGAACAAATAAATTAAACCACACCCACAAAAAGAAACCTAGTATGTTAATGAAAGTCATCTGAGCCATGGCCTGTCTCTCTTCTTTCTGTTAGACTAGAAACTAGTCTCTGTGGAGATGAATCGGAGACAGGCAGGTTGGAGTATCTGCCTGAGTGAGAACAATGAATGTAAGAAGCACCACATGTCTCCTCAGAAGGTCTGCTGGGGCTCTGGGTCCTTAGCAGAGGCTTGGCTCCTCTTTTTGATCAGCATTTATCCTTAAACCGATAGCTTGACAGATATGAAACAGCATGGATGGAAAGCACTGCTTATAGCACGGTACTCAGTTGCCTGCTTCTAACTAGCTTCAGGAATAAAATAATTCATAAAGTCTCTGTTTTCCTCTTCTCTCTATCATAAGTATTCTGCTTTACTTGAAGCAATCTCTCATTCCAAGTGAGTCTTCAAACTTCAGTGTTTAAATTGGAATTAACCATATACTGCTTATTTAATATCATCTTATTTCCCAAAGAAATTTCTGACCTAAATAATAGTAAAAAGAATTTCAGGATTACATTATGTTATAGTTTTCATCACTTAATAAATCCTTTTGAAACAACTGTTCTTAGGATGCCAATTCCTTTATAAAAGTGGCCTTTGGATACATTTTTAGCACTATAAAAATGGTACTTTTATTAATAATTTTTGCTGTTTACTAGGTAGGAGACACTCAGGGAAGCCCTTCAGAAAGGCAATAAAATAATTACGCATGGCATTTAAAGGATCCAAATTTTGTGAGAGAATGAAACAAAAAGTCTCTTGAGTAGAATACTCCCCCTTTCTTTCAGACAAGATGCTATATTCAGGGTAGTATGGCCATAAACTCCCTTTTTCTTTCAAATGATATTTGTTTGTTGGAAAGAAGCATCATTATGCATATAAATCTGAAAATAGTATTTTCTAAAGATACCCACCTTACACTATAAAAATTGCTAACATAATTAAAAATTATATGTTTATATGTATAATATAAAAGTATGGAAAAAACATTGACAGTAATGGGATGTTTTACTTATAATTGAATTCTTTGTTTCCTGAGGAGAGAAAAGAAGATAAATAAATAAAAACTAAAACCATTAGAGGCACCCTACCCAAGTGTACTCTCAGCTTCATTTCTCATTTCAAAACCTTACCTGTGGGCTGCTTTTCTATGATCTCTTCTTATGACTAGAATATAAAAGTCGGATTTCAAGGATTTTGTTCAGCCTGTTTATCACCCTATCAATCCCACCTGAAGCTCTGCCTGGCTCACAATAGGTACGTAATAATTTCTGAATACCTGAAAAAATAAATGAATGAATGAATGAATTCTGGAAGATAGGCTTCAGAGCTGATAATAGAGTTCAATTCTATGACTTTGTACTGGTTAGTTTAATAATAAAAGGGATGAAGATGCTTCTACAGAGGGCTGTTGTTTATTGGAATTATATGTTTTGTTTTTTTAACAACAGACAATTTTCAAGACCTTTATGTATACCAGGCACTATACAAAAAATGTTCCCAGAATAGTAGGTACACTAGAGTGAGCAGGCTTTTGAAATGATATGTGTTATCACAATATGTTGTAGGTGCTTGTGAGCATGTTAGCTGAAGGAATATGTGAATGGAAGAGCAAATGTCCTATACGGGTAGACGCATAGTAGGAGCACAGGTGTGCCTACCTTCCAGGAGGATCGGGAGAGGTGTTGCCAGGCACAGATTTGCAGAGGACACAGCATTTGTCTTGCATTCTGAAGGAATGAACAGCAGAGGAGGGCACTAAAAGAAAGTAAATGCTCAAGAGCACAAAGAATAGTCCTGCATGTCAGGGTAACTGTTTATTGGTCACCAAAAATAAGGCTAGAAATAGAGTTTGGAGCAAAATAAGAAGGTATCAATGATTTAAAACTTTTATCCTACGGCTTATAGAAAATTAAGGTTACTTAATGGGTTATATAATATGCTACATGCTTCAGAAACACGAGCAATTTTGGTGAGAAAGCAGGTTGCTCAATGTAGAGCAAACATAAAAGCATCCTAGTTACTAGGATATGAACATTAAAAAGAGAGAGACTGGTAAAAAAAAAAAAAGAGTGAAGAATCAATTTCTCCCATTCCAGAAGGAAAGGGAGGAGGTATCTTTGTACAAGAAGAAATGGAGGATGAGGTTCAGCAATTAGGAGTCTTGGTGACCTTCAGGACAGAGAGAGCCAGCTATGAGCTTGATGGTAGGGCTTAGAAGGTGAGGATGCTGGGAAAGTTCTGTACATTTTATGCATGGCAGCCTCCCCCATTGCACCCTCAGCCCCACCCCATCTAACCCTCTCGTGGAAACAGATTCTCAGGCATAGTGCTTATAATGATGTGCATTGATTTAGCACCTTTGAGTTCCGGTGAGGACTCTATATTAGTATTCACGACTTTACACGATGTGACTGTCAGCCGTTTCCTCTTCCTTTAGCAGCCCCGCAGATACTTTTTTTATATGGCTGGTGAATATCACTGACCAAAATGTATTTGAGGAAGTTAGGGAGGTCCAGGAAGTCTTCATTTCTAAAAAGATCAAGAGCAGATGCTGCAATTACCAGTAGCAGCACATCCCGAGGTGGCCTTGATTTAGGATTGATTGCTTCTGTGCTGGTGGCAGCGTCCCCTGTCATGTATATGATGGAGAAAAATGCCTTAATCTTTTATAAGCAGAACTTTTCAAAAGCAAAAGGGCAAAAGTCATACACACACCCATGCATGTTTTTGTTTAAAAAAAAAAAGCCTGAGTGATGTGCACTGAATACTTAGCAAAATAACTCTAAGAAAAGGAGGAAGATTAGGAGAAGGATAAAGTATAACTTCACTTTTTAAAAATTAATTCATTTTTGGTACTAAAAATTGAATCAGGATCTTTGATCTTCCAAGCTACAGCTAACCTACCCTTTAATTTTTTATTTTTTTTTTTCGGTACTGGGGATGGAACCCAGGGGCATTGTACCCCTGAGCTACACCCCAACCCCTATTTTTTTAGTATTATTTTTTGAAACAGGATCTCACTGAGTTGCAAAGGGCCTTGCTAAGTAGCTGAGGCTGTCTGCCAACCATGATCCTTGGGTCTCTACCTCCCGAAAGCTGAGATGATAAACGTGTGCCACCATGCCCAGCCAATTTTTGTTTTTGAAACAGGGTCTCACTAGATTGCTAAGAATCTTACTAAGTTGCTGAGGCTGGCCTTGAACATGTGATCCTCATGTCTCAGCCTCTCCCAACTACTGGGATTACAGGTGTGTGCCATCACACCCAGTACAACTTCACTTTTTAATGTATCTTTCTGAACTAAGGTTTTCAAAAAAAAAAAAAAAACACATACTCGGGTATTATTTGAGCAATTCTTTAAAAGATATAGAATTATCTTATAAGATATAGGATTATCTTATAAGATATAGAATTATCTTAAAAGATATAGAATTATCTTATATCTTATGCCTTATGTGAGAAACTATTCTTTCTACATCTGCCCCAACAAAATACTACATAAAATTTATAATTAATCTGAGTGTTTAAAGATGATTTCTACTTGTTGAAAAATGAGTCTTATTTGTGAGCCTGTTGGTGAAAGGAGAAATGTGAGGAGCTAAGCAAGGATAGAATAACAATGTGTATAAATACTGTGAGCAAGATTTGGTGCTCTTTTCAGCAACCAGATGGTGTGGTGCCATTGCATTGCAGTCCCTGAGGGAGTGTGATTCAGTTTCTTTGAATGACTGGGGGAGTTCAGCAGCAGTTCAGATTCCTAGATTCCACTCAACAAAGAGCACTATTGCTGGGTAGCACATACCTGTAATCAATCCCAGTACTTAGGAGGTTGAGGCAGGAAGATCCCAGGTTAGAAACCAGCCTCAGCAATTTAGCCAGGGTCTTAGCAACTTAGTGAGACCCTGTTTCTAAATAAAAAATAATATAGGGCTGGGGTATATATAGTTCAGAGGTAAAATGCTGCAGGCTTCAATGTCCAAATTCCCAGCACACCACGCGCGTGCACACACACACACACACACACACACACACACACACACACACACACAGCACTGTAGTGATACCAACACTCTAGAAGATCCCTGGTAGATATAAAAGATCACTCTCTTGGCAATCTGGGGCTGTTAGTCCTAACACTTATGATTTGCATGCCTTGAACAAATTCCTCACTCTCTCTGAATCATTCCATTTTAATTCTATGATTTGTATGACTGTAAATATGACACACTAATATTATTATTTATCTACATATCATTATATATTTAGCATAAGTTCGTATTTATTGTATACATATTTTATTCTTAAATTAATATAAAATCATGGTAAAAAAATACTCAAATATAAGCTTATAATCTCAGTACTTGGGAGGTTGAGCCAGGAGGAGGTTCAAGACCAGTGTAGAGGTCTTAGCAAGACTCTGTTTCAAAATTAAAATAAATAAAGTAGGGGAAAATTACTGAAATACATAATAATAAAATTTGTAAATTGATATGTGGATACATCATGCCATTGCATACAGGCATAAACTTTCTGCTTAGAATTTAATAAAAGGTCCCTCAGTTTGCTGTGTATTTTTTGAAGTTTTAACAATTTTTTTGCATACCTTTTCCATACTGTTTGCTGATTTAAAGATTTTTATATGATTTTTAAAGCTTTTTGTGGGGTATGATTTGATAAGTATCAATGTAATTATCAACTCATTATTCTAACTAAGATGATGAAAATATTCATCACATGAAAAATTTCCCGTATACTTTTCACTATATTGAAAATTTGTAGCGTGTAAACATTTATGGGGTACAAAGTGATGTGATTTATAAAAAGAAAGTGAAACATTAACTGAATCTAGCTAACATACCCATCACCCCAATACAAAATACTTTTTTTGGTGAAAACATTTAAAATTTAACTTTCAGCTATTTTGAAATGTACAATGCTCTATTATTACCTACATTCACCATCTATATACTTTTGTACTTCTCCCGCTCCCCGTGTATGTCTGCAGACAATCACTGATCTATTTTTCTTACCACTATAGATTAATTTGCATATGCTAGAATTTTTAATAAATTGAATCATATAGTATAGTATGTACTCTTTTTTGGCTCTTTTTATTCCATAGAATTAATTTGAGATTGATCCATGCTTTTATATCATTGGTTGGTTTCTTTGATTGCTGAGTATTATTACATTGTATGGATATACAGTGTTTAACCATTCATGGATAAACATGCCTTTTGGAAATTTGGGTTGGTTTTTATTATTTGGTTATTATAAATAAAGGAACTGTGGACATTTGTGTACAAGCTTTATATGGACATATGGTTCATTTCTCTTGGGTAAATACTAAAAAATGGAATTATGGACTCATATGGAAGGTGTATCTTTTTCAAATTTTTTAATGGAACTGTATATCCCTAAAGATCATGTGTTGAAGGCATGATCCACAGCCAATGGTGCTCTTGGAAGGTGATAGAAACATTATAAATTGGGACCTATTTGAAGGAAATAGGTTATTAAAGGCATGTTCTTTCTCTATCTCTTCTTAAAATTTATTCTCTCCCATATTCTCTCTCTTATATTCTCTCTCTCTCTCTCTCTCTCTCTCTCTCTCTCTCTCTCTCTCTCTCTCTCTCTCTTCTTGGCTTCCATAAGGTAATAAGCTTTCCTGCACATTCCATGCCACAATGTTTCAACTCATTATAGTACCAAAAACCACTGGGGCGGGTAATCCCAGCATTCTGGAGGCTGAAACCAGAGGATGGACAACCTCAGCTACTTAGCGAGGCCCTTCACAACTCGGTGAGACTCTGTTTCAAAAATTTTAAAAAGACTAAAAAATAGGGCTGAGGGTATAGTAGGAGGTAGAGTGCTCCTGGGTTCCATCACCAGTATTAAAACAAAACAAAACAAAAAACAAAAAACACCATTGGGGCAAGCAAACATGGACATATATCTCTAAAATGGTGAACCAAAATAAATCCCTTCTCCTTTTAATTTGTGCTAAGATTTTTGTCAGTGGCCAACATACCATTGCATACTTTAGAATGCCTAAAAGAAAAATATAATACTAAGAGTTACCAAGAATGTAGAGCAAGAGAAACTCACACACATTGCTGGTGAAAAAGCATACCTAATTTAAAAAAATAAAAGAAAGTCTCAAAATTAGAAAATATCTTGAATTAAATAAATACATGGCATATTAATATACTTAAAAAATAAATTATTTTAAAAAGCAGCATTGAATATTTACATTAAAAAAGACATATCTAAACTGGATGTCATGGTGCACACTTGTAATACCAGTACTTAGGAGGCTGAGACAAGAAGATGTCAGGTTTGAGGACGGCCTCAGAACAAAGTGAGATTCTTATCAACTTAGTTACAACCCATTTCAAAAATCAAAATAAAATAGGGTTGGGCATGTAGCTTGGAAGTAGGATGCTCCAGCACTATATATATATATATTCTACATTTTCTCATTAAGCAACAACAAAAAAGTGTAAACCTAAAACAAAAATTATAAAATAATAAGATGAGAACAGAAATGAATAAAAACAAAACCAAAAATAATAAAGTCAAGAAAATCAAAAGCTGGTTCTTTGAAAATATCAATGAAATTGATAAACTACTAGCCAGATCACACAAAAAAAGAGAAGACACAATTTATTAACATCTGAAACAATTGTGGTGATATAACAACAGATCTTATAGCTACATATTGAATTATAAGAGACTATTGGAGAGACACCTATGCCAATACATTTTATAGTTTAGATGAGGTAGACAAATGCCTTAAAAAACACAAACTATCAAAGCTTATTAAAATACAGAGATAACCTGAATTGTTTAACTATCAAGAAACTTAACTTGGACTTATGAACTTTCTCAGAAAGGAAATTCTAGACAGAGATGGTAGACAAATTCTATCAAATATTAAGGAAAACTGCAATCCTGTATTATGTTTCATGTTTTGCTTATTGTTTTTGTACTTAAGATTGAATCTAGGGGTGTTATACCTGAGCTTGATCCTCAGTCCTATTTTGTTTATTTTGAAATGGGGTCTCACTAAGCTGCTGAGGGTCTTGCTAAGCTGCTGAGACTAGCCTCCCACCTACAAGCCCCTTGTCTCAGCCTCTCAGGTACTATGGTTACAGGTATATGCCACTGTACCTGGATGCACATCGAGTTTTAAAGGTAGGTGTGTGTACCAAGGCATCCGTGTATGTGGTGGGTGGGGCAAACACATAGATTCGATAGGGTCTATATTGTCACTAATATATTTTTGAAAAATATAGTCCACAGCAGGAGGTCTCTTTCTGAATATCACTGAGATAACCTTTAACTCATGGTTCAGCTGCAAATAATTTAGTCTATTTAAAATATATCTAGAGGAGGAAGAAAATGGTGACTGGAATGCAGCACATCTCAGTAGCTGTAACAAACAAAAATTACCTACCAAGAAGGCAGCTCCTTAACAAGAAAAACAAAACAGCAAAGATATTTATGAATGAAAGCACAAAAAAGGGAACCACAGCACAAGAAAATTTAATGCTCAGAATTTGAGATCCACAGCAAAGAGCCCAAGTGTGCAACTGACATGATGTGACAGCTGGCACTATTTCAGACCACCAGCCCAAACTGTGACTGCCGGCTCCACAGCCCTAAGAAATTCCAGCAAGTAAAACAAGTATTTGAAGTGCAGAAAGCAGCGGCAGAGCTCCAACATCTTAAGCATCCAGCACCATGCTTCAAGGACAGTGAAAAAGATCCAAATGCCCATGCACTCACTAGAAGCTTGCACCTGCAGCCTCACACTGTGCCCTCCAGAGACCCTGGCCCCCAGAACAATAAGTTAACTGTGTTCCTCAGCAGATGACTGCCCAGATCAGCTGCAGGAACCCCAGTGGACTAAGATCTGCTGGCCCACCCCTGAGATGATTGGGTTAGAACCTACATACATAGGAAAGGCCCATAGAGCCCAGGTCACAGTACCAGCACAGGGTCACTCCAAGATTACACTGGATACCCTCTACCCGTGTGGGTAGGGAGATGTAGGACTAGGGCCAGAAAGCTCAGAGCCCAGGGCCAGAAAGTGCAGAACCCAGTACCAGAAGGCTCAAAACCCAGGGATGGAAGGTGCAGAGCCTAGGGCCTGAAAGTGCAGAGCCCATACACAGAAAATACAGTTCCAAAGGCCTGAAAACACAGAGCCTAGAGCTGGAGATTACAGAGCCCAGATCTGGATATTGCAGAGTCCAGGACCAGAGAGTGTGGAGCCCAGGACTGGAGAGAACAGAGCCTAGGGCCGGAAAACACAGAACCTTTCCCCTACACAGAACTCATTTATGGTGACACCCACTGTCCTGACACCTGAACACAAAATGGTTAGAGGTGAGAGAGAGGGGCACACATACTCATAAAGTAGGTACGAAAGCTGACAATAGGTTGCAGAGCAAATGAGAGATACTAGAACATACTCTAGAATCTAATACAGTGAACAGACATTATATGAGCCTAGTATATGTAAATTAGAGTACTGCTTGTTTTGGTTGTTTTTTTATTTGATGTATTTTTATAATTGTTAGTTTTTGTTGCTCATTTTGTTATTATATGCATGTTGGTTTGCTCCTGCCCCCATTACTTTTACAAGCCCCTTCCCTGTATCCTATCTACTCTCTTCTCTCAAAATGTTTCTCTTACTGTATCTCCTTGTTTTATACTCAAATTACTTCATATCTCCATACCTAAATACTCTATTTTAACTAAAGAATCCTACTATATCACCATCTTTCATTCTCAACCAGACACTACCTTATTATACTTAAATTCTTACTCGACCTAATCATATCCTCTACTTTAACCTACTCTTGTACCCATCACACCAGCTAATCTTCCCTCACCTAACCCTCACCATTGAAAAAAAAAAACACTACTTACCTGTGCATGAACCTCCTGACACCTCTAAATCAGTACTAAGTTTGGATCAGACAGGTTATCAACAGACTCACACACACACACACACACACACACACACACACACACACACAAGAATATGTCAAGACAACAGAAACACGAACCTGAGAATTCTGAAAATATGAGGAGGAACAGTGAGGAAATAAGGGAAATCACAAATACTGACCTAAAAGAAATGCAAGAAGGAGAATTTTGAATCCTGATCTTCAAAATGATGAAAGGCCTCACAATAAGTGTAAAGAAAATGAAAGAGGGGGAAGATGGCGACCGAGAAAAGCGGGGCTTAACAGCTCCACTAACAACAAATCTCCATTACCACAAAATCAGCGCCTTTCATAGCCAGAAAACACCATCACCAGTGAAACAAAAAATCACCAGGCTCCAGAGAGAAAGGGGACTGAGAACAGAGCCACAGAAGAGATACACTGGCCTCACGCCTGAGGACTCGGCAGACGCGGCAGCAGCGCCATACTGCCGGTGGCACCGGCGAATTCACGGGACGGCTACAGCAAGCCGAGGTGAGCCACTGCGGAACAGCCAGGCGGGATTTCTCCGCACAGAGAGCATCTAAAGCTCCCAGTGGCCGAGCTCAGCACACGCTGCAGGGATTCAGAGTGGAAATAAAAACCAAGAAGAAAAACACCAGCCCCATAGCGGAGGGCATAGCAGCGGCACCATATTGCCACCTGCGGCAGCAGCCCCGAATTCAGCGAGGCCAGTACAGCTACATCTGCGTACTCAACAACAGTGAGTCAAATTGCGGGCCACATAAGAGAAATCCCAGTACTGTACTCCCTGGGACTTGACCCAGTGGGGGAGGGGCGGTGGCAGAGATATCACACCATAGGAGAACGTGCAACC
The DNA here is from genome assembly GCF_963383645.1 of Muscardinus avellanarius. Taxonomy (NCBI): domain Eukaryota; kingdom Metazoa; phylum Chordata; class Mammalia; order Rodentia; family Gliridae; genus Muscardinus; species Muscardinus avellanarius. The sequence continues at coordinate 33,730,870 of NC_137797.1, forward strand.
TGGCACCCCCCACAGTCTAAAGCAGCCTCTATCGACTCTCTGGGTCGGAGACTCTGTGATAAAACCCAGTAAAGGAGTAGTGGGGTCTGAGATACTACTGACTCGAGATCCAGAACACCTTAAGGGAAGTCATAGTGACCCAAGGGAAGAACCCAGAGAAGGCACAAGCATCCGAAATCATGGGAAAGAGGAATAATACTGGAGCAATGAATGCCCACAACCCCACAACATCAGAACCCGATAAAACAGAAAATCAGAGATTTCTAGAAGATCAAATCAGGAAAATAACTGTAGAAATAATAGAGGTGCTTTGAAAAGAACTCAGAAAGAGCCAAAAAGAGATAAAGGATGCAATTAATGAAGTAAAGGCCTCAATTCAAAGCACAAACAACCGATTAGAACACATGGAGAACAGAATCTCGCTCTTATAAGATAAGCAATCCAAAAATGAATGCATAGTTTCTAATCTAGAAAAAATTATCCGACAGCAGGAATCTGATATTAAAGAAATATGGGCCCATTTTAAGAGAGCTAACCTAAGAATAATTGGAATAGAGGAGGGAAAAGAAAGTGAAACCAAAGGGATCAACAATCTCTTCAAGGAAGTAATAGCAGAAAATTTTCCAGACATAGAGCAAGAGGTTGATACACAGGTCCAGGAAACTTATAGAATTCCCTTTAGACAGGATCGGAGAAGAGGATCCCCACGCCACATAATTGTCAAAATGACCAATGTGGAAGCCAAGCAGAGAATCTTAAAGGCAACAAAAGCAAAGGGTCAAGTGACATTCAGAGGCAAACCAATTAGAATCACTCCAGACTTCCCAAACCAAGTCATGAGAGCCAGAAGGGCTTGGAGTAACATATTCCAAACTCTGAAAGAAAACAACTTCCAGCCAAAAGTTTCCTACCCAGCAAAACTTTCTATCAAATTAGATGGAGAAATAAGAAGCTTCCATGACAAACAGAAACTGGAGGAATTTATGTCTTCAAAACCAGCACTTGAGAAAATACTCAAAGAGATTAACTACAAAGAAGAAATAGGTAACACACTCCAGAACTAGAGAAACAAGATTTTCCATCCAACAGACAACTAAGATTGGTTATCTGTGGAGATTCATTATTTATGTTAGTCTTTTACCTATCTCTAAAGGGTATTGTTTGCCTTTATTGTTGTTAATTTTTAGGATTTCTAGTTGGAATATTAATATACCTTTAGATATAGCTATTGGAAATATTTTATCCCATTCTATTAGTAACTGTTAACTCTGTTTACATTGTCTTTGGATATACAATATTTTTTTTTATTTTTTAGGGAGTTTGTATACTCTTCTGTTGCCTGTGCCATTGAAATCATAACCAAGAAATCACTGCCAATTTCAATGTTGTGAGGTTTAATGACCCAGATTTTCTCCTAAAAGTTTATAGTCTTAAGATTTATATTTAGGTCTATTATCTATTTTGAGTTAATATTTGTATATGGGATTAGGTAAGGGTCCAATTTTATTCTTTTCCATGTAATTATTATTTTTTAACAATATTTAGTTAAAAGATTAATATTTCCACCACCAAATGTTCGTGGAAACCTTGTCAAAAATAACTTGACAATATAGGGAAGAATTTAGCTCTAGGCTTTTATTTAACTCCAATGGTTTATATATCTGCCTTTAGAATAGTACTACACTGTTTCAATTATTGTAGCTTTATATGGTTTGAAATCAGAAAATATATATCTTCTAGCTTTGTTCTTTTTCAAGATCATTTTGGGTACCTAGAGTCCATATTCCATATTAGGATAGATTTTTTTCTGAAAAATAAATATATAAATATATGATAGTTCCACCTAAAAAATAGAAAAAAAATATTCTCTGCTAAGAAAGAAAGCAAAAAGAAATATTGAAATGTTATCTTTAAGTCATCAAAAGCTTGGTATCAGACAAATGAAACTGTTATGTGAGATTATCATTTTTAATTTTAGATAAATTGCCATAATACTAGATGTCAACTACTAAGCCAAGCATTGGAGGGAGGGATAGGGAGAGAATGGGGTGGGGACTGGGTGGGGGCTGACTGGGAACAGTGTGCATGTATGTCTACAAAAGTATGTATCCTACTATGATGTATGAATACAGTGCACCAATAAAAAAAAATGAAAGAGGAAAATGAGACTTAGTAAAGAATCAAAAGGAGTCCTAGAATGAAATGAGTCCATAAATGAAATAAAGACAGCAATAGAAATTCTGAAAGATTAGATGAAATGAAAAACAGAATATCACTGTTTGAAGACAGTTTGTCTAAAACTGAAAGCACAGTCAATAGTATACAGAAGACATTACAGCAACAGAATCTAAATATCCAACAATTTAGGGACAATATGAAACATCCTAGGTTATGAATAAAAGGCATTGAAGAAAAGACAGAGGCACAGACCAAGGATATCCATAGTCTCTTCAGAGAAATAATTTCAGAGAATTTTCAAAACATGGAGAATTGGACATTCATAAAAGAGACATACAGAACATGATTAACACAGATCAAAGAAGGACCTCCCCATACCATGTAAAAATCAAAATGACCAACATACAGGCTTAGAAAATAATCTTAAAAGTGTGAACAAAAGAATGGGTGATATTCAGGGCAAAACAATAAGAATCACTCCAGACTTTACAACCCAAGTCATGAATGCCAGGAGAGATTGGTATAATATAATCCAAACCCTGGAAGAAGCCGGGCATGGTGGCACATGCTTGTAATCCCCGCGTTTGAGAGGCAGAGACGGAAGGATTGTGCAGGTTTGAAGCCAGCTGTGCTGGCTTAAGAGACCCTGTTTCCAAATAAAAAAAAATATAAAATAGGCCTGGGAGTGTAGCCCTAAGGTAGAAGGGGTTCCAGGAACCCCAGTACCACCAAAAAAGGAAAACCCTGGAAGAAAACAACTTCCAACCCAAACTACTATATCCAGCAAGTTTATTATTCAGAATAAATGGAGAAACAAGAGTGTTTAAAATTGAACAGAATCTCAAAATATTCATGAATACTAAGCCAGCACTAGAGAAAATACTTAAAAAATAAATCATAAAGAAGAAGCAAATTTTAGAATAAGAGAAGAGATAAATTTGATCAGTAAAACTAAGCAAAGAAGAACTACCTTTATATCAAACAGAATATAGGACACAAAATGATAGGAAACAAAATCATATCTCAATAATAACACTGAACTAGAAAGGGTTTAATTCACCAATTAAAAGACATAGAATGCGGACTAAAAAATATAATCCAAATTTATGCTGCTTGCAAGATTCTCACGTTATAGCCAAAGATATTCATAGGCTAAAAGTGAAAGCTTGGAAAAATATCTATCATGCTAATGGAGACCAGAAACAAGCAGGGGTAGCAATGCTGATATCCAATAAAACAGACTTTCAGCTAAAATACATCAGAAGAGACAAAAACAGGGCACTTCCTTTTATTAATGTGAACAATTCAGCAAGAAGATATCATGATAGTAAATGTTTATGCTTCAAATATGGATGTACCCACATTTGTAAAACAAACCCTTCAGGACATCAGATCTCCAATAGACCCAAATACAATATAATGAGAGACTTCAACACACCTTTCATGCCACTAGACCAATCTTCAAGGTAAAAAATGGGTAAAGACTCATCAGAACTAAAGAAAACTATAAACCAAATGAACCTAATAGACATACACAGAATCTTTCAACCAGGAACAGCAGAATACACATTTTTCTCAACTGCCCATAGAAGCTTCTTCAAAATAGATCACATCCTGGGCCACAAAGCAAGCAACAGCAAAATCAAAAGGTGCAATATAATTCCCTGCATTTTTTCAGACCATAATAGAATGAAAGTAGAAATCAACAACAAGAAGACAAAAAGAAACTATTTAAATATATGGAGATCAAATGACACACTATTGAATGAGGAGTGGGTAAGATCAGAAATAAGGGGAGAAATAAAGAAATTTCTGGAATTAAATGAAAATAGAGAAACAACTTATCAAAATTTATGGGACACTTTGAAAGCGGTGTTAAGAAGAAAGTTTATAGCACTGAGTGGTCACATAAGAATAACAGAATTGTCAAGTAAACAACCTAATGACAAATCTCACGGACCCAGAAAAACCACAACAGTCTAATCCCAAAGCCAGCAGATGGAAATAAATAATTAAAATCAGAGCAAAAATAAATTAAATAGAGAATAAAAACAATACAAAAGATCAGCAAAACAAAAAGCTGGTTCTTTGAAAAGATTAATAAGATTGATATACCCCTGGCCTACTAACCAAAAGAAAGAGAGAAGGAACTCAAGTCATTAAAAGCTGAAAAGAAAAAGGAAACATCACCACAAAGGGTGGGGAAATTCAAAGGAATATCAGAACAATTTTCAAAAATTATACTCCAAGACTGGAAAACATGGAAGAAATTGATAGATTTTTAAGCATTTATAACCTCCTAAATTGAACCAAAGGGGCATAGGAAGCCCAAACCAATGAATAGCAAGCAAGGAAATAAGAACAGCAATAAAAATTCTGCCATCCAAGAAAAGCCCAGGCCCAGACGGGTATGCATATGTGATATATTTGTATGTAATTTGTCCTACTATAGCTAAGTAAGAAATCTAATTTTAATAAATAAAGAAAAGCATCTATCAACAAATTAGATTATGGTCAACCTATATAAATTAAAAATTTTGAAGATGATGCACAAAATTCTTAATTTGGAGGGATTCGGTTCTTATTGGGTCAAGTGACTATTATGTGTTGAATCGTGTCTTCCATATAAAAAACACAAACTTCACGTTGCATTCCAAACCTCCAGAACTTCAGAATGCAATTTTATTTAGTGCTAGGCCACTTATAGAGATGATTAAATTAAAAGAAAACATTAGAGGTACCTTATTCAATCTGATAAATATTCTTATAAGATAAGGAAATGTGGACACATAGAGACCACAGGAGTGCACAAATGGTGTGGAGAGGGTGCAAGAAGGTGGCCATCTGCATGCAAGAGAGAGGGTTCAGAAGAAACTCTACCTGCCAGCACTTTCATCTTGGACTTCTATCCTCCATAAATGTAAAAAAAAAAAAAAAAAAAAAAAAATCCTGTTGTTAAACCCACCCCCCATAGTATTTTGTTAAGACAGCCTCAGCAAACTAATAGTCACCCAGTCTACTATTTAAATGCATGAATGGAATTATATATCTCAAATATTTTCTAAATATTGTATCAAGAGTTATCTATAACAAAAAATTAAGTAAAATGGTAGGGGAGCCTATTTTTTTTAGAATCTTATGCTTTCCTAAATATTCCACCTATATTTATGCCCATGGTGTGCTCATGTCTAGTCTTCTAGACTTATATGTTTGAGATTCTTTTTTATTTTCTAATTGTCATTATAATTATAGTGGATTTGTTGTTACACATTTGGATATGCACATATCACAATTTGGTTCTCTTCATTCCCCAGTGATTTCCCTCTCCCTTTCGCCGAATCTTTTCCCTCTCTTCTACTGGTCTCCATTCTATTTTCATGAGATCCCCCCATCCTATCCCCACAAATCCTATTTTTTTTCTTTCTTTCTTTTTTCTCTCCAGCTTTCATATATGAGAGAAAACATTTGACCTTTGAGTTTTTTAATCTGTCTTGTTTCTCTTATTTGGGATCCTTATATAAAATACAATTCTAGATGTAGTCAAAGCATTTCTTATTATAGTAGTATCCTAGGAAAGGCACAAATATGATTTAAAAATAAGTTTTATTATGAAGTCAACCTGAAGTTTAAATATTATTTTAGTTATAATCAATCATAGAAAAAGTATAAAAAGAAAAGAAACAAAACTTTAGCACCAGGGTCAGAGCATCTAATATTTGACTGAATAGCTATGTAGGGCTTTGGCATTTATGAAACTGCTCTTTCTACATAATGGCAATATCACACAATATTTCAACATAGCTAGTAGGAGATACAGTAGTAGCAAACATCTTTGTTTCAATTGAAGAAGGAAATACTTTTATGAAAACTCATATTTGTGTTTGTATATTTGTGTATATATGTATGTTGATATATTAATAAAGAAAAAAGATTAAATCATTTATGAGCTCTGTGACCCTGGAAAGATTCCTTAATCTAGGATACTGTTCTCTCATCAATAACTTGAACAAATAAAATACCATCTTCACAGGATTTGGAGAAGGTGATTAAATAAAAAAAGAAAACTCTTAGCAAAGTAGCTGGGGCATAGCAAGAGCTTAAATACTGTTAGCAACTATGAGTATTTATTACTATAAATCTTAAGACATTGGATTTCTCAAAGCTAATAAGTGTAGTTATCTCAGAGCTAACACACCAAGCTTTGCAAGGTAGGCTCCTAGAGACTATGAAAGCTGAATTGAGTTAGACTGAAGTAAACAGGTCAATAGTATATTACATGTATTCAGTGCTTTATGGTTCCCTCTCTCTCTTTCTTCCTTTTTTGGTGGTACTGTTATTGATAGAATACCATTCTATCTCCGAGCTCCATCCCCAGCCCTATTTTTTTTTTTCTTCATTTTGAAACAGGGTATCACTGAGTTGCAAAGGGACTCAGTAAGTAGCTGAGGCTGAGAACTGGGATCCTTCTGTCTTAGCCTTTCAAATGCTGGAATGAAAAGCGCTTGCCAATATGCCCAGCTTTCTTCACTTTCTAAAAGTATTTTAATATTGATAATTTTGTCAAATATTAAAGTATTTAACTGGGGAAAAATAAATATTTTAAGGAATCAAGATCAGTCCAAGATTGACTTTTTTTTTTTTTTTTTTTTTGAGGTACTGGGGATGGAACCCAGGGGTATTCTACCTTGGAGCTACAACCCCCCCCCCCCGTCCTATTTTTAGTCTTTTTATTTTTTGAAACAGGGTCTCACTGAGTTTCAAAGGGCCTAAGTAGCTGAGGCTGTCTGCAAATGGCGATCCTGTGGTCTCAGTCTCCTGAATGTTGGAATTACAAGCCTGAGCCAACACCGGGATCCTCCAGTCTCATCCTCCCAAATGCTGGGATTATAATTATATAATTATATTAGTGATTTTTGTCCTCTCAAATGAAGATAACGATTTTTTTTTCTTCATGGTACAAGAAAGAGATGGAGCCCAAGGGCACTGTACCTCTGAGCTACACCCCCAACACTATTTTTCAGTCTTTTTAATTTTTGAAACCGGGTCTCTCTCACTGAATTGCGAAGGGCCTCGCTAGGTAGCTGAGGCTGTCCACAAACGCGATCCTTCAGTCTCAGCCTCCCAAATGATGAGATTAGAAGCGTACGCCACCACACCCAGCTCAAGATTGATTCTTAATAAACCAAATGCTTTTAAATAATATGTAGTCAGTAACCATTTACTGTTACAAGTAGACGTGCTTCAGAGGAAATTTAATACTTTTTTTGCTCTTTCAATTTGCTTTGCTGATCAAAATATATTGTCCTTTGTTATTTAGAACCAATTGATATGTAATTTCTAAAACTTCAGTTTCTTTTTCTTTTCTAGGAAATAACAAAACATTTGATAATTTTCAACATTTGAAGGTCTGAAATCAGTTCAAAAGTCAAAATGTATAGTGGCAAAAAGTCCATTCAATTTAGCACAAGTGATTTGTATCGAACGGTTCTTCTCTAAGTGTTACAGAGTATGAATTGCTTTTTGCTTTTAAAAAGAAAAAAGCCAGCCTGTATTCTTGGTACTTGAGAGGTGAGACACAAGTATCGCATGTTCATGACCAGCCTCACCTCAGTGAGACTCTCGACAAATTAATGAGACCTTGTTTCAAAATAAAGAATAAAATAGGGCTGAAGGTGTAGCTCCAGGGATAGACTGCCTATGGATTCATTCCCAATGCCACAAGTAAAGAAGAAAAATGATGTTGACCCATGTGAAGTCATAATAGGAGAACTCATTTTTATTGCTTATTTCTTGTTCTTATAGGTTTACCCTAAAAAAGAATTTCTAGGAAGGATTGCCAGACCCATAGGACAGTAAGAATGTGGTCTAATAGGAACAGGATTCAGGGATTCAGATTCCCATTCCAACCCCCCTGGTTAAAATCCTATTAACACTGATAAATATACTAAATTTCTCAGAATCTCAGACTCTTTTTCTGGAAAGTGGAGAGTATGATGTCTGTATATCCTTCCTCGTGAAAGTATGATTATGTTTTCAAAAATGAAAAAAAATCTCAAGTACAAGATATTTTTGCTATATGTTGTCTGCTGCAGTATATATATATATACTGAAGCTGGGCACATTGGAGCCCTTCTATCATCTCAGCAACCAAGGAGGCAAAGGCAGGAGGCAATGTAATGAAACTTTTCTCAAATTTGAAAAAAGTAAATAAAACAAATCTTTTTAAAAGGGCTGGAGATACAACTGGGTGGTAGGACACCCCTGGGTTTGAGCCCCAGTACTACAAAAAAATGTTTTTTCATTTAAGCAAATGCCACCAACAAATCTTGCATAGTTTTGTTGTTATTGTTTGGTGGTGGTTGTTGTTGTTGTTGTTGTTGTTGTTGTTGTTATTTAGTACTAGAAATTGAACCCAGGAGCATTCTACCTTCTAACTATAGTATCTAGCTCTATTTTATTAATTTGAAACAGGATCTTGCTAAATTTCTGAGGCTGGTCTCAGCCTCTCAAGTACTGAGATTACAGGCATGAGTTATCATGTCCAGCTGTATGGATTTAACAATGTGGTTCTAATAGTTACTGCATCCCTACATGCACCATTTACTGCTCACCTTAATATATTACTTGGTTAATCTTTAAAATACACTACAGAGCCTGGCGTGGTGGCACATGCTTGTAATCCCAGCATTCAGGAGGCTGAGACCAGAGGATCGCGGTTCGCGGACAGCCTCAGCTACATAGTGAGGCCCTTTGCAACTCAGTGAGACCCTGTTTCAAAATAAAGAATAAAAAATAGGGCAGGGTTGTAGCTCGGAGGTCGAATGCCCCTGGGTTCCATCCCCAGACCTGCAAAAATAAATAAATAAATACATAAATAAATACATAAATAAATAAATAAAATACACTACAAGATAGTTATCGTTATCTTCATTTGAGAGGACAAAAATCACTAAGAACATAGAACATCAGTGCTGCCTATTTTTTCCCCATGTGCAGGGGAAAGTTCTGGGATGGAGCCAAGAAACATCATTATTCCCATTTCACAGCTGGTGCTTCTGAGGCTCAGACCATGAGCTGCCCAAAGTCATAAAGAAGACAAGTGACAGACAAGGTGGGCTCTGGCACTACCAGAAGGAATGTACTGGAATTTACATTAAATCTTTGGAGAAACAGACTCCAAGAGGTTAAAGAAGCTATTTCAAGCTTTCAAGGATGGAAGTGGTGGAGCCAGGATTTAAACCCTGCCTGTTGGCTGCAACGTTGATGTTCTTTTCCTCTGACACAGTGTGAAGAAGTCCATGTTATATAAGGAGCTGCACCTCCTCTTTTTATTTAATAAGCAGTTTTAAAAATAAATAATTTTGTGTTTTACAACTGTGTTCCCTTTTTACTCTTGCTCTGGCTACAAAGCCCTTTTTCTGTCCTTCTATCTGATTTAACTGGTCTCCAAAAATCAAACCTGTTCCATTTCCAGAGAGGAAGGTGTGCGGAACATTGCTTTTACTTTTTCTTTTCCTTTTCTTTTTTCTTTTCTCTCTCTCTCTTTTTAACTATATCTTCTTATATTGCTGAGAGTTCAAGGATTATACTCTTGAACAATGCTAGATCTTTGATGTATTAGATTTAGAAGGACAGCTTCAACTAAGGATGAACAGACAAAAACTCTTTAGTGTAAAGTTCAAATAGAAAAACTTTGTACCACTGCAAATAATCAAGTTTTTAGCCAACCCTCTTTGTCCGTAATGTCCTAGGGTGTAGGCTATTCTTTAGTGAACCTTCTCCCTAGGAATCCTTCCTCCTTTAAATACCTTCTGTATAGCTTCACTGTGGTGCTTTTATATCTTATTTCTGCCCAATGCAAACTTTTTAGTTTCTTTTTCTAGTTAGCACCATTGGGAACCAGATAAAGGCAGCTTCTCACTTTTCACTGATAGTTGATCAAGATACACCGACAAACACAAAGGTTACCGAGATGATATAGTACAAGCTATACTAAAGTAACCAGAAACCCAATAACAGAGATTAAGAGGAAAATCAGCTCAGATAATCTTTGGCTTCCAATGTTTGCTCCAAGAAAAGTCTCAGTAATAGCCCATTTCCTTTGCTCTACATAAAAGAACCTTGTTCCGCTTTAGGAGCCCTTCATTGTCATGAAATCAGTCATTTGAGTCAAAGTCCTTAAGGACATTTTCCACGCTAAGAGTGCTGCTTTGAAAGGTGTCTAATTATCCTGTAGTGCTGGTAACTACCGGGCATGCTCTAAGACTTGACAAGTTACTTTTTTACTCTTCAAAAACATAAGAAAAGTTTGCTGTGTAAATACTATATTATCTAAAATATTTTATTTACTTCTTAGCCGTTAAATATTTCTGTCAACAATCAACAATTATTAAGGGATAGAGTGAAACATACCAAATTGGCCACTTCTAGCTTTGTGACCTTGACAGTCATGTAATTACCTTCTGGCTTAGTTTCCTCCTTTGTAGGAGAGGGTGATTGTACCCATGTCACAGATGAATTTGATCATCCTTTTTTTTTTCTCTAAACAGTGACCACATTGTACACAAATGGCTTGCCAAAAAACAAAAGCAAACAATAACAAGAGTGTGGTGAATACCACTACATATAATACAATAAATATTAAATAATACATATGAAGTACTTAGCTCTTGGCAAGGGTCCCAAAAACAATTATGAAACTGACCTCAAGCCCACTTAGTATGAATAACTCTTAGGTTTTTTATAGTAGATTATGTGACCACCAGATGATATGGAAAGCAAATCACAGATCAAGTTTCAACAAATATATAGACACAAATCAGGCTGCACGAAAAAATCTTCAAAGCTTAAGGCCTAGCTTTCGCTTAAATATTCCCACTAACTTCTTACATGAAATAGTCACTCAAGATAAACACATCATTAGGAATCTTCCTCCATAAAAATCTGGAACCAGTGTACCTAGGGCTCAAATACCTACTGGTAGGGCTCATCATTCCTACTGTTAAAAACTTTTGGCCTCTTTGAGTTTTTATATTACATATATGTCTCTAAAATAATTTTACCCAATCCCACTCTCTTACAGAGCTTTAAGTTTATCAGTGGGAGCTCTCTTATTACATTAATGATGATAGTCAATAAGCCACTATTTTCATCACCAAATAAACTGTTTTCTCTCATTGTATGTTATTTTTGAATAAGACCAAATATTCTTATTTCTTACATGTTTCTAACATTCATGGATAAGCTAGATATAGATAATACATATTTGCATATCAGAAGTGCTTGCACAGGTAATCTCTAGAGCAAAGAACTTTGAGTTAACTTTCTAGCTGCCTCTGGACTGGAATTCTTAAATAGAACTGTTACACAGCCTGAGATATAGCCTCCCTCAAAGAGTACACACAGAATGCCATGCTGTATATTTTAAGAAAAATGAAAGCTGTAATAGCAATAAGCAATCTAAATTAAGCATGGATTCTTTATAATTAAAAGAAACTATATTTTAAAAATCAATAGTTATGACAATCATCACCTTATTTTCATCTACTATCTCACCCTGGATGCACTTCTTATAATAAAAAAAACTGATACTATAGAGATTCATTTGGGGGTTTCTCATAAAATTAGAGATGGAATCACCATATGATTCAGCTACATCACTAGTATTTTTCCAAAATAATTAAAATCAGAACACTATCGTGATACATGCATATTCATGCTCATAGACACGCAATTCACAATACCCAAGTTATAGAACCAATCCAGGTTCATCAACAGATGAATGGATAAAGAAAATATGGTATATAGACACAATGGAATTCTACTGAGCCAGAAAGAAGAACAAACTTCTGTCATTTTCAGAAAAAAAAATGTAGGAAACTAGAGAATATTCTTCTAATTGAGACAGATCAGCTAGTCTCAGAAGGCTGTGGGTATTCTCATATGTGGAAACTAGAGAAAAATAGAAAATATAAGAGATTAAAGAATATGGAAAAGCCGGGCGTGGTGGTACACACTCGTAATCCCAGCATTCAGGAGGCTGAGACAGGAGGATTGCAGTTCGCAGACAGCCTCAGCTACTTAATGAGGCCCTTTGCAACTCAGTGAGACCCTGTTTCAAAATAAAGAATAAAAAATAGGGCTGGAGATATAGCTTGTAGCTAGAACACCCCTGGGTTCAAATCCCAGGAAAGAAAGAAAGAAAGAAAGAAAGAAAGAAAGAAAGAAAGAAAGAAAGAAAGAAAGAAAGAAAGAAAGAATATGGAGAGAGGTCTGTAGAGTAGTGGATGGAGGGTGGGAAGGTTGGGGGGAAGGGAAGGAGGATCAAAGAACAAAATACTTCAAATAATACTATGGCATATGTGAAGATAGGAGGGATGGAGTGGGAGGTGGGGGAAATACAACACAAGCTGTATGCGTGGATGTTGCTATCACATTGAGCATCACTCTGATGTATAAATGCAATGCACCAAAACCCAAAAGAGCCTGGTACTTAGGGTTTTTCATGGGAGTCTTTATATCATGGACTGACAGCCTGGGATAGAACCCAAATGAACAAAAGGAAGGGGGGGGCAAAGGGGAGAGGTGCCTGTGGCTAGGTATCATGATGTCTAGGGCTTCCTAAGAGTTATAAGTTTGGATTTCTAAAGCCCCAAAACTTTATCTTCCCTCAAGAGGGAATTCTTTTGGGGAATAGGTTGAAAACTGGTGAAGATCCCAATAACCTCTAAAGACAGGGTCACTGCAGTCAGTTTCTAGCTGGAGAAAACACAAACAATGAGGTACATTGTTTAACAAATGTTTTTTATCCAAACTTGATAAGTGGTCTGATGACTTGGTAGCAGACAAATCTGCTACTCATCTGAGCAAGTTGTATATACACACACACACCGAGAAAATCTGCACTGACTATTTCAGGCTGTGGAATCCTCAATAGTAAAACTTATCTGCTCCCTATAGATGCCTTACTGTCAAATTTATTCCTTATCTTCCACCACTTCTTGCCAAAAAAAGGGGGGGGTGCAGAGAGTCACAAATTTGTGGTAACTTCTCCATTACTCCCTGTTTATAGTTTTTATAGGATGAGGTAACAAGGAGAATGGTGTTACATCTTGTGATAGAACTTTCAAAACAGTACATTTGTCTATACTTGTACACTATTTTATTAACTTTGCCATTTTAAGAATTGTAGAGAATAAACTTGTCAATTGGGAAATAAGCCATGCTCTAGAAAATTCTCATTTAAATGATTCATTAGAGGACACACGTTTCAAGAGTAGAGTATTAAAAAGAACACTGCCACAGTTGGAGCCACCAATCTCTTTCAGAAGCAAATAACTGAGAAAGATGGCATTGTAGCCAAAAATCACTGATCTGAATTAATTTATCTAATACACATAAAATTTATGAGACATACATGAAAGTCATAACCTAAAATTATGCAAATATGTTATAAATGGCTATGGAGAAGAAGGACATGTGGCCAAATACAAAAATTGTGGCATTTCAAGGTATTTGAACATCTAAAATACATGTATGTTTTCAAGTTTCTGTATTCTGGAAATACAGATTAAAGAAAAATGTATTCCCAAATATATGTATCATTTAGAAAATAAATTTTACTTTTTTTTCTTTTCTAAAAATTCTTCTCTGAATGATCTTAAAAATCATTGTCTCAGTAAAAATAAATCCCTCTTAGCTGGGTGTAATAGCACATGGCTCTGGTCCCAGGTGCTCGAAAGGGTAATTGGCTGAGCTAAGAAGTTCAAGGCCAGCCTGGGCAATATAAGGAGACCTCATCTCAAAAAAAAAAAAAAAAAAAAAAATCACTCTTTACCTCTTTCAAGGCTAAACTAGTTATTCTTTGATTTTGATTTCATGTTAGTTCTGCTTCTAGACTAGCTGGAATATGTTTCATAAGTCAAGTCTGAAGATAGAGATTTTACCATAAAATAGCCCCTCTGGTGGGAAATTTCATTTTTTAATCTACACATTAGTTGTATAACTCCACTTTAGCCAAATTCTCACTGAGTTTTTAGAACCTGTATTCCTGAAAAGTCACAGTTTCTGAAATCTCTGAGGAGCAAGAAAAGGCAAGTGAAGACATTTATATGAATTAAGTAAAATGGTAGTGTTTTTTTTTTTTTTGTATCCACAAATAAAATTTAAGTAAAAAATATTTGTTAAACTTTTTTTGTGCATGTGTGTGTGTTACTGGGGATTTAACCCAGGGCCTTGTGCACTGAGCTACAGCACCATCCCTTTTCATTTTTTATTTTGACACAGGTCTTGCTAAGTTGCTCAGGCTTGCCCAGAACTTGTGACGTTCCTTTCTTGGTCTTCTGAGTAGCTGGGATAACGGGTCTACACCACTGTGCCTGGTTTATGTTAAACTTTTAATAGTTAAAAAAATAACAGGAAAACACAGTTAATTTTTGTCAAGTTCTACATTCAATTTTTCTGCCTAGAATATTCTCTCAGATTTCCACAACCCATTCTATTCTTTTCCTCAGGATATTTTGAGTAATATCCTTCTCTCCTGCACTGAGTGAAGGCTCATGTGTGACAAATTAAATTCCCATTAACAGTAAGCCTAATTAAGGTGGTAAGGAATGATCATCTGCTCTGCTTCAAGGAGGAAGTGATATTTGAACCAGGCTTTCAATAATGAAAAGGAGATTTCAGGCAGAAAATGGAAGAAAAGCTACTCCATACTAAAGGAACAATGCTAGCACAGGAACAAAGATATCAAAGAGAAAATGTCAAGCTGCCCAATGCTGCCGGTGGGAAGGAGGCAGAGAGTGAAATAGAAGAGCCTGGGCAGCTATAAATATTGAGGCCAAATTGTGGGAAGCCTTAGATTTTATTCTCTAGGTACTAAGAATAAAAATATATTTATAGGCAGTGAAGGGCACAATCAGATTTTTATTTTATTATTATTTTGGGTACTGGAGGTTGAACCCAGAGGCACTGTATTTCTCAGCTACACTCACAGTTGTATTTATTTGTTTATTTTAATCAGGGCCTTGCTGAGTTGATGAGAGACATCACTAAGTTGTTGAGGGTGGCTTCAACTGCATCTCAAGTAGTGGGATCATAGCCATGCACCATCACTCCTGGCACAACCAGATTTTTAGATGTGTGGCTATAATGTTGGCAGCAATACTGAAATGAACTGAAATAAGAAAAAAAATCCAAGACAGGAAGAATACTGGGGGAAAGTCTAGGTGAGATTCTTGAAAATTTCCAGTAGGACAGTGATAACAGAAATAAATAATATGCTTTAGGAAAAAAAATACATTTTGAAGAAAACCTGTTATTAATTACTAATTACTAATAACATGTTTTGAAGGAAAGACCATGTTTTAGAGGAAATAATTTTAGACAAAATTATTTCTAGTATTCTCTAAAACTATTAAAATATTTGTCAAGCAAGTGGATTAATAAATAGATAATGGAAATTATTTTTGCAAAGTTGAATTAGTAGCTTTCTTTCTTTCTTTCTTTCTTTCTTTTTTTATTTTTTTGCAGTACTGGGGATGGAACCAAGGGGCATTCTACTTCTGATCTACACCCCCAGCCCTATTTTTTTATTCTTTATTTTAAAACAGGATCTCACTGAATTGCAAAGGTTCTCACTAAGTAGTAGCTGAGGCTGTCTCCAAACTACAATCCTCCTGTCTCAGCCTCCCAAATGCTGGGATTACAAGCATGTACCACCACACCTCAAAGCCCAGCTTTGAATTGGTGGTTTTAAAATGTTCTATGTATTAGACCCATTGAATTTAGTATCCCTCAAATTCTTTTTCTCTCTCTCTCTCTCTCTCTTTTTTTTTTTTTTTTTTTGGTGGTACTGGGGTTTCTAGAAACCCTTCTTTCTCTGGGTTACACTCCCAGACCCACTTTTTTAAAATATTTTTTTATTTGGAAACAGGGTCTCTTAAACCAGAGAGGCTGGCTTCAAACCAGGACGATCCTCCTGTCTCTTCCTCCCAAGCGCAGAGATTACAAGCATGCGCCACCACCCCCGGCCTCCCTCAAATTCTTACTAGAATAGTTAGAACATGTTTAAGTTAATACCATAAACATTTCTCGAATTTCACAAAAATGTTAAAAAACAAAAATATCTCTGATATTATACAGGTCTAACTTTTTTTTAGGAATGTAATGATTTATTGTTGACTTTTTTTTTTTTTTTTTTGCGGGTCTGGGGATGGAACCCAGGGGCATTTGACCTCTGAGCTACAGCCCCTGCTCTATTTTTTATTCTTTATTTTGAAACCGGGTCTCACTGAGTTGCAGAGGGCCTCACTAAGTAGCTGAGGCTGTCCGCGAACCACAATCCTCTAGGTCTCAGCCTCCCGAATGCTGGGATTACAAGCATGTGCCACCACGCCCAGTTTATTGTTGACTTTTAAATTAGTTCAATGATTAATTTTTAGGCCTCTAATAGTATAGAGGGGAAAGTAGGCCAACTACCAACAATTTAAGGATTTAGTATCATTGTCACTACTGTTAGCCTTTTTTAATAATTAAAAAACCTGAACTAAACAAAAGGAGTTTTGATAATATTCTATGAATATGCTAAAATTTAGAATATTCAAAAAATACTTTCTAAATTGGAATTTTTTATAATTTTTTGGCAGTACTGGTGATAGAATCCAAGGGCATTGCATTCTACCTCCAAGCGACACCCCCAGCCCTATATTTTATTCTTATTTTTGAAACAGAGTCTCACTGAGTTGAAAGGGCCTTGCTAAGTAGCTGAGGCTGTCTTCGAACCATGGTCCTCCGGTCTCAGCCTCCCAAATGCTGAGATTACAAATGTGCGCCACCACGCCCAGCTGGGATTGTTTTTATAATTTTAAGGATGCTAAAACTACACATATCCACACATGGGAAGGAAGCTTTGGTATCACAGTTGGGCTACTGCATAGGAAAGAGGTGGTGCTTTTCACTGATTGGCCCACCTTGTGTGATATACCCATCCCTAAACCAACCAGTGGATTGAATCAATTTGGACCCCCAACCCTATCCCAATAGTGGATATGAAAGTTGGTGAGTAAACAGAGGCAGTGAATGACAGTCCCTTAAAAAAAACTACAGAAATCTTCAATTCACAAATGTGAATTCTCAAAATGAAAATAGGGTACCGATCATGAAAAAAGAATGACAGGAAAGTATATTGGGCAGATCAAAAATAATCCTAACTCTAGTTCCTGTGTGTCTGGGTTACATGATGCTTTTTCTACTTACTGACTGAAGAATTGTGGGCAAATCACTTCACATTGTTGATCTTCAATTTCCTTATTTCTCAGGTAGGAAAAAATATTCTCTCCTATATAATTATTGTAAGATAATAGTGACATAGTCTAAACTAAGGGCTTCATTCAATTCCTTCTCATACCTGGCACCAGTAATCTAATCATAAAATATTTTAGAGACTCACTGTGCTCTGCACACTGTACTAGACACTGAAGATAAAATAATGACGGAACACAGTCATAATAAGTTTAAACAAATAACCCCACAAACAAAAGTAAAAGTACAGCCGTTTTGAATAAAAGGAGGATTTAAACTGTGTTTATAACAAGAGCCAGCTAACCAAAACCTCCTTGAGGAGGGTAATGTTGAGTTAAGATATAAATGATGAGTAGATATTTACTAGACAAAAATAGCAAAGGGGTCCAAGCAGAGGAGGATGGAGGGTGCATGCTGATGCTCTGAAGTAGAGGGAATTATGAGGAACAAAGAGAAAGCCCTGGCCTCTGCAAAAGGGGGCTCAGGATGAGTTCACTTCAGTGAGGCAGAAGGGACAAGATCCTGGAGTCCCTAAAGGCTTTGCTAAGGTACGCGTCCGTCTCTATCTCTAGAACAATGGCAAGGCAGCAAAGAGCTTTCAACGGAGGAAACTACCTAATCAAACAGTGATACTTCTCCTTTGTCATCCAAAAATCAAGCATGGATGGTATCACCATGGTCAGTCAATAACAGTTTCAGTTGTTAAAAAAAAAAAAAGAAGGTAAATGAAAATAACAGCCAGGCATGATGGCACATGCTTGTAATCCCAGCATTTGGGATGCTGAGAAGGAGGATTGTGATCCGTGGCCAGCCTCAGCTACTTAGTGAGGCCCTTTGCAACTCAGTGAGACCTGGTTTCAAAATAAAGAATAAAAAATAGGGCAGTGGGTGTAGCTCGGAGGTTGAATGCCTCTGGGTTCCAGCCCCAGAACTGCAAAAAAAAAAAAAAAAAAAAAAAAAAAAAAAAAAAAAAAAAAAAGCAAATAACACATTTTAAAGAAGATAGCCACTAGCCACACGTGGAGAATGAACGCAAGGGGTTTCTTATGCACGACAAGACTTAGAAGATTTTTTTACTGAAGTAAACCTGCCTCTTAACAGAAACAAAAATAATAATGGTCAAAAATTAGAATAATAGCCAGGTGTGGTGGTGGACGCTTGTAATCCCAGCATTTGGGAGACAGAGACAGGAAGATCATGGTTTGTGGACAGCCTCAGCTACTTAGCGAGGCCCTTCACAACTCAGTGAGACCCTATTTCAAAAATAAAAATACTAAAATATAGGGTTGGGGTGCAATTTGTATAATGCCTGGGTTTCATCTTTAGTATAAAAAAATGAAAATTTAAACAAAAACTTTGCTCTTAAAAAATTAGAAAATGAAAGCTTTCCATCAATTAGTATAAAAAGCATGCGTATTGAGTACTGAAAGTATGCAAGGCCAGCCAGGACTGGTGGCACCTGCCTATAATCCCAGTACTTGGGAGCTGAGACAGTAGGAATGCAGGTTGAAGGACAGTCTCAGCAACTTGGGGAGACTATATTACAAAAAAATAAAAAATAGGGCTAGGGTGTATCTCAGAAAAAGACTGCCTCTGGATTCAGCCCCCAGTAACACACACACACACACACACACACACACACACACACACACACACACAGCAAGAACAGAAAGTACTCAAGACTAGATAGATAATCATGGGGAGATGTTCTACCCACTGTGATACATGTTTGTTTTAGTCAGATTTTTCATTGCTGTAACAAAAATACCTGATGAGCACAACTTAGAGAAAGAAAGGTTTATCAGCCCATAGTTTTATAGGTTTCAATCCATGGTTTTCTGGCTCCAAGGCAGAAACCACAGGGCTTAAGGGCATGGCAGAAGAAAAGTGACTTTCACCTCATGAGAGCCAGGAAGCAGAGAGGGAAGGAGAGAGAGAGAGAGAGAGAGAGAGAGAGAGAGAGAGAGAGAGACAGACAGACAGACAGACAGACAGACAGACAGACGGACGGACAGACAGACAGACAATGGATATATTCCTTGAGGACAGCCCCCAGTAATCCACCTCTCCAGCCATGGCTCAATTTCCAATCTAGCTGCATCACCTTAACACATGAGGATTGAGGGGTCATCTCAAATCCAAACCATATCCACATTGAACTCCCTGAACTGTATAGCACACGCCTACTACTTCCATGAGAAAACATCCCCATGCCTCCTGTCTACCAGGGACATTTCCTTGCCTCACAGTAAGCAGCTCCCTGGATCTCTTCTGCTATGGAACTGAATATTAGCCTGTGCCTCCTCTCCAGAGCCAGCTTTAAAGTCTATTCTTTGAGACCTACATCTGACCTTTGGATGAACTTACTTACAGTCTTTGATTTGCATACCAGCTGTTTCTAATTCCTTTGATATCTTCTTTATATTCTTATGACTTAATTTCAATTAACCTGATTATGCAACAAAGCTGTAATGTAGCAGTATGAGGGAAACAAAGATAACAGAGTTGCTGTGCCTTAAATCTGTGCTGTGAAATTCATGGTTGGAAACTTGGTCCTCGGTGCAGCAATGTTGAGAGGTGGCACCTTTGCGAGGTAACGGAGTCATGAATGCTCTGCTCTCAAAAACCCATTTATGGATTAATGGGTTATGGTATGAGTAGCTTTGTTATAAAAGTGAGCTCTCTCTGGCATGCTTGTTGTTTTACCATGTGATGCCCCCTCACAAGATGCCAATCTTATGCTCGAGCCATGCTCTCACACTTCCCAGACTCCAGAATGATGAGCTAAAGAAATTTCTTTCTGAATTACCCAACCTCAGTTTTTCTGTCATAGCAGCAAAAAAGGGACTAAGACAAGACTTATAGCCAAGAAAGTCAGTGATTATATTAATGCAGCTAGAACCTTAGAGTGGTGCAGGAGGAAGAAGTAGACAGAGATAACTGTGAGGGAAAAGGTGAGAAGGAGGCAGAAGAGTAAAAACACATTGTATAAGATAAATATAGTCTGTGAACGAAAAAATTGATCAACTTTTCTGATAGATCCACTGTCTGGTTTATTTAAAACATATTGGGACATTCTTTCCTATTGTTCTCATAAAATTAGTGTGGCCCATATTTCCCAGGCTTTAGTAGTTCTCATACCAGCTTGATCTTTGCCATATTTGTCTCCCTTTAGTACTATTTCTTATTTACTTAATGTTACACATTAAATTCACTTTAAATTGACATTAAACATTTTTTCTTGGTGGGGGACGGGGATGTATGTTGGCCAAAGGAAATAAAGTTTCAGTTTGCTTCAGATGAGTAAGTTCTGGAGATTTATTTTGCAACTTGGTGACAATAGTTATTATTAATGGACTATATATTTGACAGTTTCTAAGAGAGTAGAGTTTAAGTGCTCTCACTATCCAGATAAGCATGGGAGATGATAGGTATTAAAAGTTTGATTTAATAATTTAATAATATATGCATATATCAAAACATTACATTGTACATGTAGTAAGTATATGCTATTTTAAATTTTTTAAATATATCTTAATAAAGCTAGAAAAATTCTTGACTCCAGAAAGCAACTTAAAAAAAGAAAAGAAACATCTGCTATGCCTCAGCTATCCACATTAAGCAACTCTTTTAAGATTTTATATTTTATATATTAAAATTAATTTTTTGTATGTGGTACTGGGGATTGAACCCAGAGGCATTCTGCCTCTGAGCTATACCCCCATCCATATTTTTTTAAAACAGGATCTCACTAGGTTGATAAGCATCTCCCTGCTTGCTGAGGCTGTCCTCAAATGTGCAATCCTCCTGTCTCAGCCTCCCAATTACTGGGATTGCAGTTGTGCACCACCACACTTGCTTTACTAATTTTTATAAAGGCAATTGATATGCAGAAATGTAAGCAACTATCAACTTGTTTAAGCAACTATCAATCATAATCCTATTGCTACTTTTAAACTGTACTTTTTAGCATATACACTATAAGCAAACAAGTTCATTTGTGTACCACCTAAAATCAACTTGAGAACCTTTATGTTTACCAATACCTCACTGTTAATTTCTGAAACAAGGTCTTCCAGACTGCCTTAGAATCTGAAATAGAACCAACCTTCGTCAAAGTCCTGCAACAGTACATTTCAGGAACACAGCTCCTTTGTGCCCAACATGGAGGCAGCTGTTTGAAAGATTCTGGCAAAGCAAAAAGACACCGAAGGGCTGGTTGTATTAAGATTAGGATTAGCAGGGAGGAGTCACTGAATTAAATGTTTTTCCAATATGGTCCTATTCCATGCCCTTTCTAGCCTTCTTTCCACTCCCACTCAAAATGGTTTGTGGCACCTTTGTGATTGAAAGTAAAAGCAATCATCTAATGCTTTCAACTTTCCTTACAGTCCTTTTCACAAACATTGATTTTTATAACTCTGGAGGAGGAGCCAGTCTTCCCTCTGGGCACTCCTGTGAAGCCAAGCACTGGAGGAGGGGTGCATGGCTACCCACACAGTCCATGCTTCTACTTCTGTTCTTTTTTTTTTTTTTTTTTTTTTTTTTGTGTGTGTGTGTGTGTGTGTGTTACAGGGATGGAACCCCGGGGCATTCGACCTCTGAGTTACATCCCCAGCCCTACTTTTTTGTTCTTTATTTTGAAACAGGGTCTCCATGAGTTGCAAAGGGCCTCACTAAAGTAGCTGAGGCTAGCTGCAAACCTGGGTTCCTCTTGTCTCAGCCTCCCAAATTCTGGGATTACAAGCATGGGCCACCACACCCGGCTTACTTCTGTTCTTCTTAAACTTGCTTGTGGTGGAGAAAGGTAGACAAGAGTCGTAGCTCCCCAAAGGCATCAGTAAGATTTTGGAGCAAGCTTCATCTGTAAATTTAGAAATCCCTTGTTTTCCTAAGACAGTAGGATTTCAAATTTGCCTTCATTAGATCAGTTGCCTTTGTTCAAAATAAATATGCCAAAAGTTAACCATGAAAGTAACTGCCAGGTAACATGACAGATGCAGATTCCAGCGGTAAGGACAACTCTGGGATCTGCAGCTGTCACGTTACCTGGCAGTTTTATGGCGAAGGAGAATTAGGACTGTTAATGAAGTTTGCTGAACAATAAACCCTAAAATGAGATTATTCTGGCTGGTCCAGGTAGGCCCAGCATAATCAGAAAAGTCTTTAAAAGTGGAGTAGGGAGGCAGGAGAGAAGGGGAGAGTGGTCTGATGTGAGAAGGAATCCATTCAGCATTACTGGCCTTGAAAATGAGGACAGCTTTGGACCAGGAATGCAGAAGGCAGCCTCTAAAAGCTGGGAAAGGCAGGGTGAGGAAGAGTTCATCCAGCATCTCCAAAAAGAGGTGCAGGCTGGATTGTAGCCAATGTGGATCCTTCGGGACGTTTGACCTCCAACTCTAAGATAACTTTGAGTTGCAAAAGACATTTCATTTGTGGTCATTCTTTTTTATATAGCAGCAAAAAGAAAACTAACAAAGTGAGCTTCAAATTTTAGTTACTTTCTCCTCTCATGGCTAATATTTGGCATATTTATTTTCAACATAGGCAACTGACGTAATTAAGGAAATTTGAAATCCTACTGTCTCATGAAAACAACTAATTTCTAAATTTACATATAAAGCTTGCTCCAGAAGCTTGCTGATGTTAATGACCAATGAACATTTTCCGTATAAAATTAATTAAATATATTTTAATGTTCTCCAGTTATAGTCATAAATATTGACATTTTGCAAAATCAGTATATTTGAAGTAGTTTTTTTTTTTTTTTTTTTTTTTAAAGGCAGGGCAACCAAGGTTCTAGGTTTACATTAACGTTGTGCCATTTACTATGTTGCTTGGGAAAATAACCTCTCATGCTGTGTTCCATTATCTGTAAAATGGGAATTTAAAAAATAGGATCTATACCCTAGGTTTGTGGGAGAGATAATGATATAATTTATGTAAAGTTCTTAGGATGGTGCCTAGTACATAATAAATAAGCACACTGCATAATGGCATTAGCTATTCCTTGTATTGTTGCATTATCTTGATTTTTTAAAAAAACTTCTTCAAGGAAAAGTCGAGCTTTCCAATGTTTTATCGCTGTGTTGACGACCCGCACGCATAATGATCTATTGTTGGTCTTTCAATTTTGATTCCTAAAGACACAGCAATAAATCATCCCGAAAATCGCATCTCCCTTAGCAATACTTAACCGGGGTGTGTGTGTGTGTGTGTGTGTGTGAATAATTCCCTTAATATAAAATATTCCCTTAATATAAAATATTCATTCACTATTTTTAAAAATAGTAGAAGGGGTAAGACAGTGGCCTCACTATGGATCCTAATTAAACTTAAAAAAAAAAAATCCCTAAGGCAGGGCGGGGTGAAGCAAACACCTCTCCAGCACTGATTAGACATAAAAGACCCAACTCCCGGCCCCCTCCGACGCGGGGCGTATTTCTTCTGCGCTCCGGAGGTGTCAGGTGAACCGGGACTCGCCTCGCCCAGCCCGGGGCCCGATCGGAGCTGGAGGCTGCAGGTTGCCAGCTTCGCCCAAAGCGTCCCGCGCCCTCGTGGCCCCGCCGGTGCGCGCCCGGGCGCCCAGGTCCCCAGGGCCGCTGGCCGAGGACGCGCTGGACCAGACCCTCCCAACTTCTCAGGCATCCCGGGCACTCTGGCCGCGCTCCCGGGTGTGCGCCCGGCCGCTGCCCGCGTCTCGCCTCCCGGGGGCTCCGGAAGGGAAGGAGGCGTGTCCGGAGCGGGCGGGAGGGAGCCGTATATAAGGGCTGGCGGTGCGCCGCCCGGGCTTCACTCGCCGCCTCGCGCCGGGACCGGGAGCGCCGTGGAGAGGGTGCTGCGCTCGGGCTGCCCAATGCTCGGACTATCTGCCGCCGCTGCTCGTGCAATATGCTGGAGCCCCAGAACAGCTAAACGGAGTCGCCACACCGCTGCCTGGGCTGGATCGCAGCGCTGCCTTTCCTTATGAAGAGAACACAAGTGAGTAGGGCGCGCCCGGGAGCTTGGAGGCTTTCCTAGAAAATCGCGCCCGCCCGGGGAGACTGGCCCTGGGGATTTATTTGCAGGGGTGGTGCGGGGGAGACGGGCGTGAGGTGAGAGCCCGGGCAGCCCAGAGCGGAGCCCCCGGGAGCAGGAGGAGGAGGAGTGAAGATTGGGAGCCCGTGTCAAGTTTGAGGCCGCCGCAGTTAAGTTTGGAGCTGTCAGTCGGAAAACGCATTTCCCATCGAAGGGAAAGGCCGGCTCTGTGGCCTGGGAGTTTTGAGTTACCACGGGAAGGCATGTCTTTGCACGGGGGACTTATCCCTGAGGGTTGCGGGAGGTTATGAAACAGCTCCCCACGCGCCACCCTCGCTCGCTTGCGCCCAGATTGATTTGTGCAGCCCCCGGGTGGGCGCGGGTCGCTGAGCGGACGCGGGTGCAGCGGCTGGAGCGAAGCCGACCCGGGGATTCCAAGCCGCAGCGCGGGCTGGGGCGGGGAACCCTCCCGGCCCGCCTGGGAAAACTTGGCCCCTAGCAGCGTTTCTCTACTTAGCAGCTCTGGGTGGGCCCTGCAGAGAGCTCTAGATGGAGCAATACCTTCAGACACACCATGCACCTTCTTCAATTACAGAAAAGTTCTTTTTTTAAATGGGTACCTTTAATGATAGTTATTGAGATACTATCCAGTGTTGCTAAATTGTGGCTTATACATAAAGCACTGCGGGTAAAGCTCTGTCCAGAGGTACCATTGGATTTCTCTTTCTTTCTTTTTCTTTCTTTCTCTTTTTCTAGAAACAAATGATCGATCTGGCTCGTCCTTTAGAGAGGACCTCTTTGGTAGCTCCCATCCATGGTTGTTGGCACTACTGAAAGGTTCCTACCTCTGCTCATTTCTCCCTTTCAGAATTGTTCTGTTATCTGCCACGGGCTGAATAAGGCTGCCATTTACCCCCCAGAGGTTCTATCGGAGATTGCAATTCTTGAAATGTGTGCAAGTGGCGGGGGGTGGGGTGGGGGGAGAAAAAATTGACGGCGTGTACAGATCGTTAGTTCAGAATGAAGGCATCCGTGTGCTGAAAATGCTTTATCAAATGGCCGGCTTAGCATCATGTTTTTAGATGCTTAGGCTTGGAGGTGGACACATTAGGAAGGAAGAAGTGGGAAGAATAAAGCCCCTCTCACGGGTGTGAAAAAGGAAAGGGACCTCGTCTGTATGAAAGGGTGCTGTGATTGGGGCACTCTTTTTTTAATTTCTAAGGTGAGAAAGAGAAGCATAATTTCTGACCTCCCACCCCCAGCCCAGGCAAGCAGGTTAGTTTTTCCGGCAGGGTACTAGACACCACACCAGGAATCACCACGGTTTGCATGTTGAAATGCAAATATTCAAGATCTCTGCAGCAAAGAAAAGTTTCATTGTAACTGCTCGGTGTGTTCAGGTTATTCTGCTTTGTGGAGTAATAAACCAGAACCGGGAAGCTTTTCCCTTTATTGTAGCCTCTGCTGGCTTGAATGGTGCGGTCAGATCTGGGTGGAGAAGCAGCTACCCTCTAGTTCAGGAAAAGGGCCCGAACCTTTCCTATTTAAACAAGAAACAGGAGACAGATCAGGTTAATGTCCAACGCTCCAAAGCCGGGCGATGGACTACCAAGTCGCTTTGAGAGTCAGTAGGATTGATGATCCTTGCACTCTTGCTTTGCAAAACAAATGTGAGCTCTGTAATCTCCTTTCTCGCTTTGATTAAATGACTGTGTAAATAGGATTACATGGAATAATTCCATTGAAAACTAGAAAGAGGTCAGTCTAGTCTGAAACATTGTGGCTGTGGCACTGGTGACTCAGTGCTGCCGACCAGAGACATTTGAGACAGCTAAGTATTTTAGAAATGTGACCTGTTAGGACCAAGTTAAAGTGCAGGCCCTTTGGGGGAGCTTGCTGATGTTAAAGAGCTTGCCGGCAGGAGAGGGCAGCGCCCTTGTTGAATGAAGGCATTCACTGCCTAGGATCTAATGACCTTCAAGGTTTCTTTTAAGGATACTTCTAGGGATGCCACATTCCTGTCTCTGAAAGGGGGGGGGGGACTGGAAATAGCACAAAATCAATAAAATAACCCATGGTAATGAAAGAGGGGGATTAGATTCTCTTTCCTAATGTCAAATTTTCTGTTCCAGAAATTACAAAAGAAAATTTCTGTGCAACTTTACATGGATGGAGAATTGTATAAGGAAGTCAGACACTTAAGTGTGTGGAGTAGGATCCAGTTGGTTTTTAAAAATTTAATGTTGTCTTTACTAGGGAGAAATATCTATTAGTATGCAATAGTTTAGTCATTAGATATGACATCAGTACTAAAGTTCCGTTACAAGCCAAATGACTCTGTACTTTCTTATTACCCAATATGTAAATGGAATTTAACAAGTAGGTATATTTGGTATATATATATATGTCATTCATTTGAATTACACAGCTCTCCAAGAACCATGGGGACACCAGGCATTTTGGTCTTTCAGTTAAGCTAAATAAGTGTGAAAATCCCATCAAGAGCCACTTGGGGTTTGATGAATGATTGTTTTATTTACTTAGCACGTGTGATAGACTTCAGTATTTGGAAAATAGTGACACAGGGAGTAGTCTCGAGGAGCAATTGTGATAATAAATTTAATCAGAACTCTGCAGAAATGAATGTGCTTTGCATTTTTCAGATTTCTGTTTGATTGTGTTTTATCCAGATGGTGTGATTTTATAGTTTCTAAAGGAAACTGGGGCTCTGGCTTAGAAAGAACATCTCTTTCAATGTACAACCATCTTTTAAACATAATACTCTGATAATATCAAGCAATTGGATGCCATAGCTTGCAACACCAATGAAAATTTGGTTAAAAAGTGCCGTCAGCTTAATGTGCTCAGGGCCATGTTTATTGATGTTCTGCTCATGTTTTTGTTTCTGCATGGATTTTGAGAGTTGTCATGACTGCTGTCAATTTTAGAAATACTGAGATAGAAAAGAGTCTTGCAAACAATGTAGAAAAGGCCTTTTTAGGTACTCTGAAGCTCTCAGAGAAGAAGCAAACAGAATGTTAGCTTTTACTATTTCAGAGAAAATACTTTTTTAATGTTTATGTGAACTTTGTCACATGGGCTACAATGCAAGCTTACTTTATAGAAAAAGTAACATCCTTATGAAAAGAGCATTTTAAAGTCTTGTCCTTATAATCACTCAACTTGGTATGTGTGCTTTGAATGATTCTAATTTATGTAGCTTTTAATTGAGACATTCTGCCAATACATTAAAACCCAAGTGTTAAGTCCGGTTACATTTAACATAAAACAGGGAAAATAAGCATATGGAAATCTGAAACCCTGTGCCAAACTAATTAAAATTGCTGAATTTTATTTATGTCTAACTGCTGATTTGAAGATAGCAAATTATGAGTCACATTTGTTCTTTAATGATAAGGGTTTGAAATCTTACTTCCACTGCAAGACTATTTAATGAAAAAAAAAAAATCCCTGCCTCCATATATAGTGATTGTTGGAGTTTTCTTGCCTGGGTTAGGATTCTCACCTCCTTTGTCCTTCCCTTTCCCTATCCTGGAGAACCCATGTAGTTAATGGGAGAATTCTAAGCCCTGGCCTCTGAAAGCTTAAGATTCCAATTGCTGTTTTACCATTTGTGAGAAAAATGACCTTAGGCAAATGTTTAAGCTTCTTGAGATTTCTGTTGTGTCATCTGTATGATGATTATAAACTAGTTAGAGAGATTATTCTCACAGGGTGGTTGTAGTGACTAAAGGAGATTGCATGTGTGTCTCTATCCCAGCATGGTGGTTCACTAGAGTCACAGCCTGAATTTGTTGTTTCTGAGAAGAAAATTGCCTGCCTGCCTGCCAACGTTTACAAACCAGAGAGAAGCTGGCTATTGCAGGTAAAAGATGTGTAATCAGCAAAGCGCAGAGACCAGGTTTTCCTAAATAAGGATTCCTCCATGCAGTGCTTCCTAGCCTAGGTTAATATCAGATCATGGAGTGTAATGAACACATGACAAGCCAGGAACCTTTGAAAACAAAGGTGATATATGATTCTGAGACATGTGAAGTTCTTTAAGGTTTCTCCTTGCAAGTAAATATGAATGCAATTACTAGAACACAGAAAATGAAAAATACTCTGATTCAGTTCTCTGCTTCCACACTCCTGCTTTCTAAGTTCTTCTCTTATGATTCTGAGGGTTCATTTCATTTTAGACCCAAGAGACTTGGTCGGCTTCTTATTCCCGGTGTTGCACTTGAGCCTCTGAGTGAGGCCCTGCATTCACTTCTGCAGTTTCTTTGTTGCCTTTAACCAGGCAACATGGAATGACTTTCTTTCTTTTTTTTTTTTTTTTCATTATCTAGCTTTGGAACTTTTTTTCCCCCTCCGTTACCTTAAAAGTTCCCTTTTGTATGTCAGGGTAAGGCATTTGGATATAAATCTCTGAGCTGTGATCTTTCTTTTCTCATACACGAACCATGAGCAGCTGTAGGAACTCTGTTTGGGTCTTAGTCACCTGTGTAGTCAGACAGTTTATAAAACACATTGAAAAAACACCAAGATGCTGCTTTCCTGGTTGTTTTGTGTGGCCTTTGTCTCATAGAAACCATTGACTGTAGCCTTACTGATTTATAGATGCACTAAGATGTTTCTGCCTTTTTACTTAATTATGGACATCCTAAAAACTTTACAGGGGCTGAGTGTTGGAGAGAATTGTTACTATCCAATCCATATCGATTTCTGTCAGTCCATACAGAAAGAAGGTGGGGAGGGACTTTCTCATAATTAGGCCTCCGGGTTCTTTTTCCAAATTGCAGTGTGTGCCATGGGAAGGAAGGCTGATTTTGATGTAGCTCTCTCTCCTTCATTACATTTTACTGCTTTTCTAGGCTGCTGCATTGGCTGTGCTATTAGGCTACTGGGTTCTTTTTTTTTTTTTTTAGCCCAGAGACTGTCTTGTGTGACTTTGGAAAATTACTGGAACCTTTTCAAATCTGTTCATGGACAAAGGACTAGTGATTTCTAGGTGTCTTCCAGTTTGGAAATTCTCTCTTCCTAAAATGCTCGTACACTTAGAGGTTTGAACCAGATGGCATTAAGGTGTCCCTTATTTCTAAAGTTTATGGAGTCATTGCTTCAGAATGAATACAACTGATTACCGTTGTTTTATGATTATGAGCCAGCCCATATGGAGAGATGAAGGAGATTTAAATTTAGACTATTCTACTTTTAGCTATTTCACCTACTACTTGGTATTTCTCTAGAACAAGGATGGTATTTTACACTTTTCCTGTTTTTGCAAATCCCACTGTTGAAGAGCCCCTGTCCTTTCTACTCATCTTTGAAGTTCTGTGAATAAGGAAGAATTCTGGGGCAAAGTCAGACAACCTGAGGAGATAAATTTACTAAAGGTGCCGCTTCTCCGCACTGGCCCTTCTTTTCTGCCCCACACTATCCCACTATCTGAGTGTGTGGAGATGGCATGCAGAGAGCGAGGCAGAAAGGAGTCTGATGATTTGAGAGAAAGCATCTGAGGGGAGAATCCCAAGAAACAGCCCTGCACTTGGCTCTGTGTCCAGGTGGATGACCTTGGGCCAATCGCTGAGTCTTAATATCTCTGACTTGTGTCCAAGACTTAATCCCGAGAAGATAGTGAAGATGAGACACTGCAGCTGGGGATGCAGAGGTGGGATGGGAGGAGACCTTGGGGAAGGCTAGTTCCTGGGGGTGCTTCTGCACCAAGTCCCTGACCATTCACATCCCCGGAGTCACTCTTGTTACCCCCTCCTTCCCTCAAGCCCCATAGACAGCAGCAGCTTTTTGTTAGAAGTCAGAAGTCGTGGCAGTCCTTTCCTTTTTGTTGACATGAGAATATTTAAAGACCAGCTGGACCTGCCTGCAGCCAAGAGACCATAGATTCCTCCCAAAATAGGGCTGTGGCCGAGGATGATAATGTTCTTCTTTGAGTGCAGGCAGGGTCTAATGAGTTGCTTGTTAAGAAACAAAGTTCAGAACTTAGGCAATACTCCTGACAATTAAAAAAATAGCAATCGCCATCTTTAGGTTATCCTGATGCAGGGATTTAGCACTTGATTGTGTACCTGTAGCTGCCAGCTGTGCCCTTAGGGCTCTTGAGGGCGATAGATTAGAGCCTGGTCCCATCTGCAGAGGGCCAGTTAGGTTGCCTTATTTTGGGTTCCCAGTATGCAAAAAAGAGCAGCTCAAAAATCTCCCCATTGGCTTGCACAGAATGCCTTTGCTCTCTAGGGTGACCACACAAAAGGATGTGAAAAGACCATGGCAAAGCTATCCACCAGCAGTGCCCACTTGAAAAAGCAAGCCTCGGTCACCTTTGCAGAAAGGGCAGCACTGCTGCATAATTGTGTCCCTGTGCAAACCCGGGAGGAAAGAGTGCAGCTGTGAGGGAGGCACTGCCTCTGTCTTGTATGCACATTACTGTGTTGCCTTTCCAGGGGCAGAAGTTCATCTTTGGAACAAAAGCCCTGTGGGTCCTTAGAACTTTTGCCTCTTTTTCACCTTGGCATCAAATCCCTGAGGCAAAGGACTTTCCCATTCCAGGGTCGTTACTGGCATCTCGTTATTGTCTTGTTTCATCTGAGTATGTGTGTTTGAGTGGTCATAGGCCACTCTGCCTCTAACAGTCAAGCTGAGGGGTGGTGGACTTCTGTGAACACACCTCTCAGGACCCTGCTGTACTAAGCTTTCCATTGTGTTGTGCTGGGGGGGTCTCTTTCTCCAAACTCTTTCAGATAACTGCCTCATGAAAACACACAGATGCCTTGGTTTCCAAGAAGAGAGCTATGGAGAACGCTGTTAATAAAGGCCTCGCCACCCTTCTGGGATTTGTTGCCCATATGTTTGCACTGACTATTATAATTTATACTCACTCATGGAAGAATTCTCTATGGAAGATCTGGGGGAAGGAAGGGTGGAGATGTTTTCACATTAAATACTTTATAATGGGATCTAGAAAAACCCAAGTCAAATCAAACCTCAGTTGTCACACAGAGAACCATCATTAGAGTACCACTACAGCTTAAAGCTTCTGAAAGAGTCCACACAGTAGGGCTGTTTTTGATGACCTATGGAAGCCACTGCCTGCTTGGCTTGGATCTCTGGTAGTTTGAAAAAGTTGCTGTATTAGGTGGGCCCTATGCAGAGGTCTTCCCTGTGTTCATTTAGGCAGGGGACTGACCCTAACACTTAGGTCCTTCTGCTCTTTGTTAGAAAGGTAACTGATCAGTGTACAGGAAAATGATTGCTGCTTTCTGCTTCCAAGTGATTCACAAAGGGGGCTAAGATGCAGGGATGAAAAAGGGTCAGGAAACATGCATGCATAACAAATGAGGTGATTAGCATAATGCTTTAAATAGTTGGATAAAATTAATTCTATACAGGAAAACACAGAACTATAGGGTTTATATGATCCCATTCTTGTTTTTTGTAACAAAGTAGTAATATTATTTTTTAAATTTAAACTCCTGCCCAGGAAAGTGTTTTTAAAAGTTTAGTATATGCTTGTATATAATGTACCAAAGCCATAGTATTCTATGCCTTAAGAATACTTAGAAATAATTTTTTTCCATTTGAGTCTTGAGTCTTTTTTAAAAAGAAATTATGTTTGGGCATATAGTAAGCTGAGTTGTTTCAGTTCATGCACATTTAGATTTCACTTGTAGATATAATAGCAAGCTCTTTTAAATCTAATGCTCAGAATATAAGGAACTGTTTTAAGCCTTTTCCATTTGTGTGTTTATTTACTTTTTATACTTTTAATCAATTAGATAGACTATTTTAGCTCCAAAGCTGATTTGACCATTTGTTGTTTATACCTCTGAATAAATGTCACATATAATTGATTCAGCTTGAAGGGATAAAATTTGCTTACACGTGTAAAGTGTTTGACATTTAGTTGTGCAGTTATTTGAAATAGTTTGCACCACTGTTTTATAAAACCAAGCCATCCCTGACAGAAAAGAACTTAGTAGAAAACAGTTCCAAGGTTAATAGTTCATTGAACTTTTCTTCTGGGAGGTAGGTAGTATTTTTAATAACCCCATTTCACAGATGAGGAAACTAAGAAAAGGTCTATCTCCAGCCGAATTCAGGTAGTTGCTGCCAAGATTAGCACCCAAAGAGGCTCAGCTGGCAGCACCGGTGTGTTAGTGTGCCTTCTTCAGTACTTCAAAGGTATGTGTTCCGTTTACAAGAACATCAAATCAAAAGCAGATGCAATTCAGGTTGCATTAACAGCTGCCTGCAACAGAATCTAAACAACAAAAATGTCATCATTGTCATTGCCCAGCAGAGTAGCTCAACCTAGATGCTCAACAAACACATACAAAACGAGGTGGAACACGTATATAGCTGATTGGGTTATTAGGTACTGATGAATATTTTTATTTCTTTTTCTCTTTCTTTTTATTTTTTTTTACAAGTTTCCACTTTTATCGGCAATTTTTTTTTAAACAACTGAACCCCTGTATCATATAACAAATGTGTTAAGTTGCCGAGGAGAAAAGACTACTTTGTTCACTTGCAGCATCACTTTTCAGTCGATATGAAACTAGGGTAAAAAGAAAACATCTGACAGAGCCGTAGATGAGCGATAGTATTGGTTCTACCAGTTACAAGCTAACTAAGACCCTAAGATTTTGTCTTTGAACTTCACTTCCCCAATCTTTAAAGTAGTGCTGGTGGGTGACCAAGTGGATAGACTGTTGAAGGTCACGGCCACTGACACTTTATAGTCATTTCCTTCCCTGTTAGAGTAGCAGATCACAGAACACTAATAGCAAATCTAGATGCTGTAAAAAGTAAATTCAGTGTTAGTAATTACTAGTTTGGGCTATAAGGTTTATGTGTATAAATGAGTTAAAGTAATCCCTAGAGATTAATAGTTTAACTCACTTACACATTATCTACTTTCTTTAACAATCCTAAACAGTCTTAGCACATTAAAAAAATGTTTTCCCCAACATTATCTCCTTTACCTTTCTCCCCTCTATACACAAGGGAACAGGTACATAAAATAGGCCCAAAGACAAGCTGCTTAAGAAGTAAAAGCAGTTTATTGAATAAGGAAATAATAAAATTAGTGATTAAGTTAATATCTATTGATTATTTACCAGAAACAGCACAGGTTTATTTTATTTTATTTTTTTTTTGGTGGTACTGGAGTTCCTGGAAGCCCTTTTACCTCTGGGCTACACTCCCAGACCTATTTTATAATTTTTATTTGGAAACAGGGTCTCTTAAACCAGTGCGGCTGGCTTCAAACCTGCGTGATCCTCCTGTCTCCACCTCCCAAGCGTGGGGATTACAAGCGTGCACCACCAGGCCGGATTTTTTTTTTTTTTTTTTTTTTTTGCAGTACTGGAGATGGAACCCAGGGGCATTCTACCTCTGAGTTACAACCCCAGCCCTATTTTTTATTCTTTATTTTGAAACAGGGTCTCACTGAGTTGCAAAGGGCTTCACTAAGTAGCTGAGGCTATCTGCAAACCACAATCCTCCTGTCTCAGCCTCCCAAATGCTGGGGTTACAAGCATGTGCCACCACGCCTGGCTGGTTTATCTCATTTGATTCCAGCAAAAATGTTGGGAAGTGTATACTGGAATGACATATTTTTCTAACAAATAAAGAAACTCAAGAGATTAAGAAAATTTGCCCAAGATTAAAAGAAAGTGTCAGGAAGTGGAAGAGCTGGGAAGAGCTTGGATTTGAAGCTTAGCCTGCTTAGTTCTAAGGACGGGAGTCCTCTTAATCACTGCAGTGTAATGCAGGCATATGGAAACACATGCATACAGATACAGGCTAAGCTACAGGCCTGTGCTGTAGCGGGATCTTCATGTTCCCCACACACCTGTGTGTTGAAGGGTTGGTCCTCATCCTGTGGTATTGTAGTTGATGGTGAACCTTTAGGGGGTGAGGCTTGGTGGAGCATGCCCTGGGAGAAGATACTGGGACCCTGGCCTCTCCTTTTTCTTTCTCATTTTGCTTACTGGTTGCTGTAAGGTAAATAGACCTCCAGCACCACACGCTCCCTCCATGCTCTACTTGCCGTGCCAAGTGGGCATAGACTACATTCTGAAATTGTGAGCCAAAATAAACCTTTCTTCCTCATAAGTTGATTCTCTTGGGTATTTTGTCACAGTGATGAAAACTGACTAACACAACCTGTAAAATGTGAGCTTTTTAAAAAAATTGTATTTGTAGATGATAATGGGTTTAATCTGAGATCCAGCAAAGCTGAGGCTTCCAATTGTATTAGCAGGTTGCTTCTGACCTCCAGGTTGCTTCAGAACTCCTCAGTTCTGCCCAGAAGTGTAAATGGTTGTCGATAAAGAAAACCGACACAGGTCTGGGAGCCTGGTCTTCATCAACAGCCTCTCTCACTGCAGGCTCCTGAGCCTGCAAATGGAAGTTCCAAGCCTCATTCATCTGACTGTTGTGAACGAGGCCCACTGTAAAACTGTAAGAATACCATTTTACATGATGGAATTGAGAGTTGTTGCCAAAATCTTAGTGTCTTTCAAATAAAGTGGTACTTCGTTGACAGAGGGCAGATTTTGAAATATTTATAAATTATGTTTTGAAGTAACTTCTTGGGGGGAAAAAGATGCTTCAGAGATTACTTTTATTACTTTTCTCTGACCCTATTTATGTGCTGCTTTTTGAAGACAGTTCTAAATGGCTGTGATCAGATTAGAAGTCTATTTAATAGTGATATCTTTGATTTGGTCTGGGATTTAAATTCACCAGTCATTTATTTAGAGGCCGTTGCATTGTAATTCCTTGTCGGTCCAGCCGCATCCATGGTGAAAAAGTATCTTCTACATTAAAGTTATAATTTTTTAGATAAGTATGTGTTGTGGGAGCATCCTTAGCGAGAGTAGCAGTACCTTGTAACTTACTTACTAGCATTTTTTATTTTATTTTAGTTTTGTGTTATTGGGGGTTGAAACTAGGAGCACCTCCAAGTTATCTTCCCAGCCCTTTTTATATTTTTGTTTTCATTGAAACAGGGTCTTATTAGATTGGTGAGCATCTCACTATGTTGCCAAGGTTGTCCTCAAACCTGTGATCCTCTTGTTTAAGCCTCCCAAGTGCTGTAGCATGAATTAAATGGTAATGTAACTCTCACCAATAAATAGTGATGACTATTTTTTTTAAAAATTTTCTGACGCGGGGGACTGAACCTAGGGCATTCTACTTATGCTACATTCCCAGGCCTTTTTATTTTGAAACATGACTTTGCTTAGTTGCTGACGGTCTTGCTAAGTTACTGAGGCTGGCCTTTAACCCATGATCCTTCTGTCTCAGCCTCCCGGATCCTGGGATTTCAGGAGTGCCCCACTGCCCCTGGTAGTGATGATTCCTTTCTCAAAGAACATGATTTGAATTGCAAAGTCTCAACTGCTGGTGTAAAAGGGAAAGTTGGAGCCATTTATCCATATAACTCAGACCTCAAATCCACTTTAGTCCTGAGTAAATTGTTTTCATTTCTTTCACAAAAAGTGGGAAAAGCTAAATGTTCATAATCTCATGGGTTTGCCATGAGCAAAGTTACTTCTTTCCATCATGTTACCAAGGCCACAGAGGTAGCCCCCAGTGGGCTAGCCCAGGAACCCACAGGTCTGCATCTGGAGCCTGCATTCCCAAGCTCTGTACCATGCCCGGAACTGGAGAGATGGACGTAAGTTCTTCTCATTTTGATTCAGTGAATGATTCCTTACTTTTTTCTTTCTGGGGGTATCCAAAGAAATAGAGACGGTTGTTGCAGGAGAATGGGAAGAGTGTGGCTTTTGTGTCAAAAGCGCCTATGTTAAGCAGGGATGGATCTCAGTGGTAGAGAGCTTGCTTAGCATGGGTAAGGCCCTGGGTTCGATCCCTAGCACAGAAAGAAAAAAAAAAAAAAAGAAAAAGAAAAAAGAAAACCTAACCTAGGTTTTACCTCTGGCTCTTGACTCTAACTTGCCATGGGATCTTAGGCAATTTATTTAACTTTGCTTAACCTTTTAACCTTCTGTAAAGTAGAGGAATACTACTTTGCAGCTTTCTTCTCCCCCTTCCTTGCTCTGATTTTCCCTTCATTTTTCTTTGTTCCTCCCCCTTCCTTTTAACTCAGCCTAGGAATAATATGCTGTGTGCATAATTTGTGATGAGCATGCACAGAATTGTGTGATTACAAGATTACAATACTTTCAGATTTAGTCCCTGCTTTCCTGCTATCCTGTTAAAATCTGCTTGTGCACACACTGTTTGACTCATTGCCCTCATGTGGACTAGAAGAAGCACGGGCCTTAGAGTAAAAATAGAATGAGGCTCAAATCCTAGCTCTGTTACTCACCACACTCTGGTCCTCAGTATCCTCCTCTTCTGCATTAGGAGTTTAAGCATAAGAACACAAGTTGGGAGAATACATGAATCATAGGAGTTGTTTATAGAGAAATTGGTTGATCCCGAAGTGATGTTCAATAGATGGCATCTTTGATTTTTATGGAGTGGATTAGGGCAGCAAACAGATCCATAGGCCTCTCTACTCTGTCAGATTATTTCATTCCTAGGATGGCTGTGATATTTGAACACCTGTGGTCACCAAGAAGCGGACTGAGATGATGGGAAAAGGGATTGTGTCACTGTGGAATGGGACTGGTAAAGGGTGTGGATGTTTGTAATTAAGGGTGGTGGCACACGTCTTGGCTCATGAGAGTCAAGAGAGACAATAATAAGTGGTGCCATGCTCCAGAGACCGCGCTGTCCTGTGGAGGCCTAGAATCGCATTAGTCTAAGCCTGTGGTGATGAAACTTTAAAGCTTTCCAAATACTGAACTGTTTATTAGTTTCTTTTAAAATGAGCTTCAAATTACTATTTTATTTATTTATTTATTTATTTATTTATTTATTTATTTATTTATTATTGGTGGTACTAGGGGTGGAACCTAGAGGCTTTCTACCGGACCTATTTTATACTTTATTTGAAAACAGGGTCTCACTAAGTTTCTGAGAACCTCACTAAGTAGCTGAGGCTGACTTTGAACCTGTCTGATCCTCCTGTCTCAGCCTCCCTAGCGCAGGGATTACAAGCGTGCGCCACCACGCCTGGCTCAAACTAATATTTTTGTATAATAAGATCATGGATAGCTTTGGAGACTCGATTCTGAAGGTGTTACTTCAAATGGTATGACTTTGAATCACTGTATCCTTCTGGTACTCTGATGTTCTCCACAGTGGCTTGGAGTAGGGTCTCACTCCTAAGGTGGACCAAATGAGCTAAGCCCTAAGAAGGGCTCACACCCAGACAGTGACCAGAAAACCAAAGCAAATGTGAGTTGCTTTGAAGTAAACTGCATTTTTTGCCATCAAAGATTGCTTTTTTATAATTTTTATAAAGTGCTGAATTAACAGGTGTATAGGACCAACAGTTTGGAAATATTTCTGCCATGAATTTAGGTTTTATTTTTCTGTCAGTGTTTTTTAAAACCATTTTAAATGTAAAATATATTTTTAATTTATTTTTTATTTTATTGGTACATTTTTATTTATTTATTTATTTATTTATTTATTTATTTAATTTTTTGGTGGTACTGGGGATGAAATGGAGGGGCCTTCTACCTCCGGGCTATACTCCCAGACCTACTTTGTATTTTATTTGGAAACAGGGCCGCTTAAGCCAGCTGAGGTTGGCTTCGAACCTGGGAGATCCTCTCTCAGCCTCCTAAGCGTGGGGATTACAAGCGTGAGCCATCATGCCTGGCGTTTATTGGTACATTTTAGTCATGCATCTTAATAGGGGCCGAGAAGGTAGAGGCATACCTGCTCATATTACTTACTTAGCCCTTCCTTTCCCAATTCCTACCTCATTTTCTCCCTTCTCTCTCCTTCTCATGTTTGGCTTAGTGATTGACTTTGATATGTTTATGAATATTGATGCTGGGGATTAAATTTAAGGCCTCTCAAGTGCTAAACACAACACTCTAACATAGACCCCTCCCTCTGCCCCTTTTGAGTAATTTTATTTAGAGTATAAGGGCCTGATTATCCGGGTTCATCTTGGTGTAAGCTTTGTATCAGTCAAGGCAAAGGCAAGTTACTTTTTATCAGTCCATTACTTCAGGTAAACAAGCATTCCCTTTCAGGACAGAACATTAAACTGTTGTGCTCCTTTGATGGGGTGCTGACTTGTTCAAAGCACTTGTGAAAATGGGAAAGCAGCTCCTGTTTTTCTACATTTAAGAATCTAAAAGTTGTTTACAAAGGCTTCCTGACTGAATCTTTAACTATGGATACCTCAGAGTTTAATTAACCTAACTGGAAATGTATGAAGTAAATTTGGATTCAGTTCTTAGCAGGGTCTCCCACAAAAACTTGAGCCAAGAAGAAACAGATGTGGAATCGTGTGTGTGTGTGTGTGTGTGTGTGTGTGTGTGTGTGTGTGTGTGACTGAACCCAGGGGCAATCTACCTCTACTATACTCCCAGTCCTACTTTTTTTTTTTTTTTTTTTTTACGGGTCTGGGGATGGAACCCAGGGGCATTCTACCTCCGAGCTACACCCCCTGCCCTATTTTTTATTCTTTATTTTGAAACCAGGTCTCACTGAGTTGCAGAGAGCCTCACTAAGTAGCAGAGGCTGTCCACAAACCGCGATCCTCCAGGTCTCAGCCTCCCGAATGCTGGGATTACAAGCGTGCGCCACCTCAGCTGGCCTTTTTTTTTATTCTTTATTTGAAACAGGGTCTCACTGAGTTGCAGACAACCTCACTAAGCAGCTGAGGCTGGCTGCAAATCTGTGATCCTCCTGTTTCAGCCTACCAAATACTAGGATTACAAATCTTTTTGATATTGAAAAAGAAAGAGAGGAAAGAAAAAAAAAGACTTAAGTGCATTCTTTTAAGGCCCAAAGTGGAAAAATGGGCAGAAACATTGATGTGAGTCATGCTTCTAAATTGTTTAGGAGCAGAATTAGGTCTAAAAAGAGCTGGTGCCAGACACAGTAGTGCACACACCTATAATCCCAGTATTTGGGAGGCTGAGAGAGGAGGACCACAGGTTGGAGGACAGCAACTTTTCAAGATCCTCAGCAACTTAGTGAGACCAGTTTCAAAATAAAAAAACAAGGCTAGCATAGTGGCACACACCTGTAATTCCACTTTGAGGAATCTGACATGGGAAGATCTCAGGTTCAAAGACAACCTCAGCAATTTAGTGATAATCTCAGCAACCTAGCAAGACATTGTTTTAAAACAAAAAGGGGAGGGAGTTGGAGGTACATCTTGGAGGTAGGATGCTTCTGATTTCAGTGTAGAGTATCTCAATAAAGAAATAAATGGATAAATAAATAATAAATAGCAGTTGGGGGGTAGCTCAGAGGTGGAATGTTCCTGGGTTGAATCCCCAGTACAAAAAAAAAAAAAAAAAAAAAGCAAAACAAAGAAACACAAAACTTAGTTTTGTTCTTTGCTTGCCATTTGTATTGTCCAAGCCTTAGAGGGATAATGCCAGAGAATGAGAAACAAGAAGGTGCTGATGGTCCAGGAAATCCACGTCCTAAATTCGGGTATTTGTCCCCATGAGGATGGGAAGATGCCCATTTCATTATCCAGCAAAATGAATTTTGGGCTTTTCCCATGACAAGTTCCCTCTAAGGCACACAGCCCAGCGCTGCTCAGGCAAGTCTGACCCTGTTGCTCCATGGGCTCACATCCTCCACCAACCTCACTGTACCTGCTGGATAAAGGCCAAGCCCTCCGTGTACTATGCAAGGTCCTCCATGGTCTTCCTGGTGTTTATCTCCACCACTCCCTCTCACTTACCATGTTACGTTGAAATTGGTCATTCTTACTTACCTGGCTACATGTTCATATCCCCAACTAGAAACATGGTGCCAAGATCTTGGTAAAGGTTTCCTGAGTTAAAATATGAGTTGAAGCTGGGTGTGGTGGTGCACACCTATAATTTCAGTACTTGGGAGGCTGAGAAAGGAGGATTGCAGGCTTGAAACCAGCCTCACCAACTTAGCAGGACTCTCAGCAACCTAACAAGACCCCGTTTCAAAAACAAACTATAAATAGGGCTGGGGATGTAGCTTGGAGGTAGAATGTTTGTGGGTTGAATCCCCAGGATAAAGGAAGAAAGAAAGTAGAAGAATTGAATGAATTATACCAGATGTATCTTTGAGGAATGCGTCTACCTATCAGCATTCCAAGCACGGATCTGGGTGTTTTAACAGTTTTATGCCTGTTGATTTCAGGTGACAAGGTTAGCACCAAGGAAGATGAGTTGGAACATAGGAGGAACTTTAGAACATCATCACTAGTCAGCCATGTCAGCAGGGGACACGTATAGGGACACATATAACAGCACCTTATACCAACATACG
Source organism: Muscardinus avellanarius (assembly GCF_963383645.1). Lineage (NCBI taxonomy): Eukaryota > Metazoa > Chordata > Mammalia > Rodentia > Gliridae > Muscardinus > Muscardinus avellanarius. The sequence goes on from NC_137797.1 coordinate 33,771,757, forward strand.
TATGAGTCTCCAACATAATTCTCTTTAGAGAGAGAAAGGATATATGGGCCACTTAAGATAGTAAAGAGACTGGACTGGAGACAGTGGATTTAAAAAAGAAGTGAGTGAAGAAGTTGCTCAAATGGCAAGTACCAATTAGAGCTTGATAAATCAAGATCTACAGAGGGCTGGCTGAAGAGCCAGAGAGGATTTTGGAACAAAAATGCTTGTTCTATGTGCCAAAACATGACCTAAGAGTTAAGTGTCTTAAATACTTTATCTTTGCAATTCTCCCCAGCTCTGAGGGTGGTTAGTGTGATTATTCCATTCTACAGAAAAGAAATGTTGGTTCAGAGAGTTTGAATTCAAGTTGCTTAGAATTTTACAACTCTCAGTCAGCAAACTTATCTGTTCCTAATTCCTTGCTTTCTATTAACCCTATTGTCATCTTCTTTTCTTGCCTACATTAAATGTTTTTCTTGACACATAATAAGATTTGTTAAATATAGTAAATGTGTTCTCACTCCCCCCCCCACACAACTTACCCACATTTAAGATGCTTCCTTTAGTATTTTCTTTCCATAGTTTGTGCTGGTTAATATGTAGCCAGTGTAATAGACAAGCACAGGATGTTGAGTGTTGGATACTGATGTGTGTAACTTCTGTGGAGAAAGGGTTGGAAGACAGATTATGACAATTTGAGGTGTTTTAAATGATTCCATTGGTGGTATTATTATTATTATTATTATTATTATTATTATTATTATTAGGTATGGTGTTGAGGATTTAACCCATGGGCATTCTATCTCTGAACTATATCTCCAACCCATTTTTATTTTTATTTTTTTTTAAACAGGGTCTTGCTAGGTTACTAAGAGTCTTAACTACTTGCTAGGGCTGTCCTCACTTAAGTTACATTTATAGATTGAAGACAGATATGGTTAAGAAGTTTGGCAATAATAATGTTTCAATCCATAATACTAGACATTATTTATGTGTGATTAGAAGATACCATTTGAGTGATTCAAGACAATAGTACTACTTCTTCCAAATATTGTGCTCTAAATTAGCATGAGATTTTGTGTATTTTAAAATTTTATTTTGGTGATTGTTTAGGTGCCAAGTTTTCTAAGTTCTAAAATGATAAATTATGCCACATAGTAGCCTAGACTTTTTTTTTTTTCTTCCCTTTCAGGTAAGCTGCTTTTCAGTGTGGAACTGAAAAGCTAAGTTTCTAACAATAAAACTTTTCAACTTTTATATAACTATCACAAAGACCAAAGTCTACCTCCTGCATCCGTTTGCAAAACAAAAGCCCCAGAAAGCTCCATAAATGAGGAGATAACATAGAAAAATTGAGCAAGAAGTAGATGTGCAAAAAGTTTGTGCAGCAGAGTTGGCATTTTAACCAGACAGCAGCTGAAGCGTATCTCTTAGATTTCATTTAGCTGGATACACTGAGCATGGAGCACTGTCTTCATTTCCTGGGGAAGCAGATCCCCCTTCTCTCCAATATGGTGAGAGAATCTCTTTGCTTTCCAAACAGTCCCCTGTTTACATTTATTCCTCCCTCCTCTTTTGATTCCTCAGCAAAGCAACTGCTTTGAAAAGACGCCCACAGGATTAACTTGAGCGGGGTTACCCATTTACCTTCTTTCTTCACCAGAAGAGGCCTCAAAGTACATTTTCCATATTCTTCTCTTATTTTGCAAACTTGAAAAATCTTCCCAAGGTCTTTTCTGAGGTTGAATTCAGAACATAAAATGATTTAATTTACTTAGAAGATTAATTGAAAACTTTCAAAAATAATGATTAATAATCATAATGAATGAAGCTAGTACTCCTATCCATTGTTAAAAAAAATCTCATTTTTTTTTAACTTTGGATGTACATCCTTTCTTTAATGAAGCTAGTCTCCTTTACAAAGTGGTTTTATAGAGAATGGTAGGCATAACTCCATAGATCTCCTCGTGAAAAATCAGAATAAAAAAGCTTGCCACTTGGTCATGCTTATTATAGCATGAATGCACTAATGCAGCTGTGTGTGTGTGTGTGTGTGTGTGTGTGTGTGTGTGTGTGTGTGTGTGTAGGGGTAAGATTTCACTGAGTCAGCTCATGAGTTGTCTGGCACAGGACTTATTTCTTGCAAGCAAGTTCCATGAGAGGGGAGGATCAACACTATGCCAGGGTGACAAAATGGTAGCTAGCTGGTTTTATTCCTTAGTGAAATACAAATGGGTCTGGCCAGCATAAAAAAGCATTCAGTTCTATGAGCCTTTTTTTTTTTTTGCCTACTTTACAAGGGATGGCAGATAAGAGTCAACCCATGCTTTGGCAGGAGATAAGATGAGCATTTAAAAGCTTAACTCATGTCATCACTCCTGGCTGTGTCTGCTCCAAAGTGAGATTTTATTCTGAGTGCGAGTTTCCAATGTAAAATCACCATTAAATTTTTTTAAATGAATATCTGTTTTAGAAATTTCGATCAATTGCAGCTTATTGGAGTGATAGGGAGAATTTTATATTTTCATGGAACCATAGACTTCTCAGATAAGTGAATTTACTTTATTGCAGGACAGTGTCTACATTCCAGGCCTGAGGTTTTTTTTTCTTCTTCTTCTTTATGTGCATCTGTTAGGCCAATAAAAGAAAGTAACTCCACTTTATTATACTTATCTTATTCCTTCAGAAAGGGAGCTCTGGGGATTTTAAAGCCAGGTCAGCATTTTGACTTAGCAGGCTTTGGCACCATCTACCAAGAGAGGCATTTTCTAGTGTTTGCTTGTTCATTAAAAATTATTTAGTATTTACTGTAGTCAAGGAGGCATTGTGCTATAGGACAGAGATACAATAATAAGCAAAATCAATTACATTGTCCCTGATCTCCATGGAGTTGGCAGTCTACTGGTTTGATATCCTAATTTTCCATTTACCTGGATCTACAGAATTACTAAGGGTAGAAATAAAATTAGAAATTCAAACCAAGAAGCATTTACTTAATTGATCAGCTGATCGGTAGAATTTGGCAGTTTCTGGATCTAAGAGTAAGAGTATGACAGTGGTTTATAGTTGACTGATGTTTATACCCAGCTGATGTAGCAAAGTCCTTATGCTTTTCCTTCCTTCATTCTAAAAACCATTACAAGGGGCTTCTCTATACCCAGCCCTGTTCCCACCACAGTAAGGGACTCAAAGTCCCTGCCTGCCTTTGTGGTGCTTACACTTAAGTGCTAGAAGTAGGTAGATAAGCAAACTGCTGGGTGATGTTGTAATTCCGTTGTGTAAATATGAACACCATCTGCTGAAGGTTGACTTGTACATCACCCAGACTTCATCTCTGCCCCATTTTATACACCTAAGTTTCTTCTGCATATAAGTAATCTAGATTTTTCCACTGTCATGATTTGCACTATATAAAAGAGAATTTAATCATCAAGTTCCTATGAGTAACTTAGTAGCCATGAGTAATGTGTACCATTCACAAATGTAGGAGAACATGCACCATTTGAGTAGGGACTGGGTCAGGGCACTCCAGATCGCATGAGAGAATAAGAGTACTGTAATCCTCATCTTTACACCATTCTTGTCAGGAAGAACACAGATGCTTAGTAAGCTAACCGGGTTATCAAGACAGTATTTGTGAGTGAAAATTGTTTCACTGAAGCTAAAATTGTGGTCTGGTAGGTTGGTGTGATATAGCCCACTTTTAAAGGCTTCCCTGAAAAGGGGATATGCATAATGGGAAATGTCCATTCGCAGCAAGTCCAAAGGGCCTGAGGCAGGAATCTGTTTTCAGTATTTCAGGAACACAAGGGAGGATGTCATGGCTAGAACATGGTGTAGGTAGAAAGTTGGGTGGGACATCACTGTCGACATGGGCCAGTCTGTGGTCCTGTGAGGCTTGGTCAAGAGTTCAAGCCTTATTTTTTTTCATAACATACTATTGTATGTAAATATCAAGCATGAAAGCAAAAAACAAACAAACAAACAAACAAACAAACAAAAAAAGGTTGATTGCAGAGTGCCCCAAATCAGTTTTTCAGTAAAAGTGATGGTGCGTGGCAGAAGCTGTAGTGGCACAAGGTGAAATGGGAGAGGAGTGAAGGTTTGGAGGTTTATTTTGCTGGTAGAGAATATGATAAGACTTGGCAGATGTGGACTTCAGAAAGAGGGAAATGATCAAAGATGATGTCCAGATTTTTGGTTTGAATCACTTACCCTTCAAGTTTGAAAATAACATTACATTTTTTTACCTGTGGCCAATAAGGCAGCACCAATAATAGTTGTCTGGTAATATAGGCAGTGCTGCATGTGCAGAATTCTCCTGAGTCCTCAGTAGACGTGTTAAGTGTGTTCTTTTATCTTACTCATGTTACAGACAAGGAGGAAATGGAGGCACAGAAAAATGCAGTAACTTTTGAAGGATACAGAGCTCATAGGTAGCAGAATAGAGAGAGATTTGGGTGTTGGGCTTCCAGCCCAAGCCTTCCAGACCTCCCCCTTCTATTCCCTTCTATTTCTCGGAGCTGAGTGATGTATTGAGCTGTGTTGCATGAATTTCTGAAGCTAGGGTTGACTTTTGAAACTCTACCATTTAGGTTAACATTCACCCATTGCCCAAACAATCGGGCCTCACTTTTACACCAGGTAGAAACGCGCCTGGCTGCTTTGAGAGAGCGGATCTAAATCCAAGCCCAGGGGGTGATTTCACAACCTCTCTTTATGACCTTCCGGTGCTGATCTTTAATCTATGGGGGAGGCAGAGCATAAATGGGACTGTGTCATTCCCGGTCAGCACAACTTTTAGAATTCAACATTTAAGGGATTAATACTATTAATAAAATAATCATCAGCATTAACAGTTATCTAAGGAGCTCCTCTATCAGCCGACCTCTATCAACCAACCTCTATCAATCTTTTAAAAAATCCAAAGATGTTATTTATCACCACAAGGAAATGGGCTCTGAGAGGTGATGTCATTTGTTCAGGGTTATAGAATGTAAATGCAGAGCCAAGATTTGAATCCAGGTTCTACTTTCGTGATCTGTTTCAACCATCATCACCTTCATAGGCAATGAATCTGCAGTTGGAGTGTATTAGAGGAACACATCCCAGACATGTCAGGGAACCTGCCCAGGGCATGTCAAACTCAGTAAAGGTTTTGCAGTGCTTCAGGTGTTAGAATTGTCTTAAAACTCATGGATTACCAATCAAAAACCAAGTGATGTGTGCATGTATGTTTGTATCACTTTGAATTTCGCTATGATGCATTATTACCTTGCACCAATAGAAGTATAAGTAAAAATTGCTTTTAAAACACTTAAACTGAAAGCCAGGTGTGGTGGTTTATGCCTGTAATCCCAGTATTTGAGAGACTGAGACAGGAGATTGCAGGTTCAAGGTAGCCTCTGAATTAGCGAGACTCAGCAATTTAGTAAGACCTTGTTTCAAAATAATAATAAAAAAAAAGAGCTGGGCTATAGCTTGGAGGGGAGATAGAAAGTCCCTGGGTTCATTTCCCAGGGCCAAATTTTTTTATATGATCCTTATTTCACAATTTGAATTGTGAACCACTAATGGAAAATTTCTAAGAAGTTTATACCAACCTTTATGAAAAACAAATGCTTAATAACATTTGTCCTGTCCTCTCAGTTTTGTTTAGGGTTTAGCTGCAGACAGTATAATCCACACTAGCTGGTTTAAACAGAAAGGGCCAAAGTGATATGTATTGGATGACATAAAACGTTTGGAAGGACTGCAGGCCTGGGCTGTAAGGTGAGCTTGGGGAACACTCAGAACCCAGTTAATCCCGGGCAGTTGTTATAGCCTTGGCAAGGAAACTGTAGTGCTGCCGACTGTAAATTCTTGCTGTCCTCCTACCACCCAAGCCAGCGAGGTACATACCTGGCATCCAGTCTCTCAAGTGTTTTCCCTTCCCTTTAGAAAGTTTGCCTGATTATGCCTGATTGGCAGAACCTAGGCCACATCAGTTCTAGAAAACTGCAAGGGATACTTAGAAATGGAGCTTTTAGCTTTCCAGTCAGTGTATAGAAGGATATGCTAGGAGAGAGGCGAATGGGATTTGAAAGAGCTAATTCTCAGTGTCCTCCACACCCACTGTATTTTTCTTTTATCAACTTATTCTAAATCAGAAGCATCTAATAGGTAGTCCTTGATCAAAGTACAACCTTGTATACCTTTTCAGACATTTTTGTTCCTGTGTTTTCTCTAAGGATATAGCAGTTGTGAGCTATGGGTGTGGTGGCACACACCCTTAATCCTGGTACTTGGGAGAGTGAGACAAGAAGATCACAGGTTTGAGAACAAACATCCTCAGCAAGTAGTGAGACTCATCAACCTTGCAAGACCCTATTTCAAAATAAAAATGAAATAGGGATGGGGTGTAGTTTGGAGGTAGAATGTTCCTGGGTTCAATCTCTAGTAACACACACACACACACACACACACACACACACACACACACACACAGTGCCTCATGCCTCAGACTTTAAAGAGAGTGCATAATAATAACAGGAAGAGCCTGTTAAAAATACACAAGCTAAAAATGCTCAGGCCTAGCTGAGCATGGTGGTACATGTATATAATTCCAGTATTGGGAGGCTGAGACAGGAGGAGCACAGGTTCAAGGTCAGCTTTAGTAACTTAGTGAGATGCTATTTAAAAATAAAAAATAAGCCGGGCATGGTGGTGCATGCTTGTAATCCCAGCATTTGGGAGGCTGAGACAGGGGGATCATGGTTTGCGGATAGCCTCAGCTACTTAGTGGGGCCCTCCGCAACTCAGTGAGACCCTGTTTCAAAATAAAAAATAAAAAATAGGGCAGGGGGTGTAGCTCGGAGGTCGAATGCCCCTGGGTTCCATTCCCAGACCCTCAAAAAAATAAAATAAAAATAAAAAATAAAACCAGACTGGGGGGTATAACTCAGGGGTAGAATGCCCTTGGGTTCAATCTGGAGTCCCACCCACACACAAGAAAATGCAGGCCTGAGACACACCCTTGGAAATTTGAATTTCCTGACACTCAGGAATCTGCACTGTTAAAAAAAAAAAAAGACCCCACCCACATCCAGGCATGATGGTGCACACTTGTAATTCCAGCATTTGAGAGGCTGAGACAGAAGGATTGCGGTTTGCAGACAGCCTCGGCTACTTAGTGAGGCCCTTTGCAACTCAGTGAGACCCTGTTTCAAAATAAAGAATACAAAATAGGGCTGGGGGTGTAGATTGGAGGTAGAATGCCCCCGGGTTCCATCTCCAGTACTGCAAAACAAACAAACAAACAAACAAACAAACAAACAACCTAAGTGATTACACTTTCTGCTAAACATAAGAAGAGGGCCAGTTCCCCACGTTTCAGTTGGGGCAACCTCAGGGAAAGCAGGGAGTATCTCGTCAGTGTATTGTATTCAGTTCAGCCAAAGGCTGTTGGTTGGTGTATCCCACACACGTTGCATAATCTAGAAAGTTTAGGGCTGTGACCTTTGCAAATCGGACTGGTCATCTGCTGTGTTGGAGAAAGCGATCAAGATTGAGAGTGTTCTTGGAGCTCATACCCTTAAGCCCTCCCCCTCCCTGCTGTTTTTGATGGTATTTGGGAGCAGTTAAAGCAGAATATAAAGATTTAGTTTATTTTAGTGTAGTAAAAAAAAAAATACAGGTGGGGAAAATTGTTGGAGATTGAGCTGCTTCCTAAGATTAAGATTTTCTTTCTTATATTAAAAGGCCCGGTGAGCTCAAACCTTTCAGGCTATGAGAAGCTAATCTGACAACACATCCAAACACACTTCATCACATCCATAGCTGAAAACAACATAAGAAGTTCTATAAAGTTCAGGAATTTGGTTGCAGATTAGGCACACGGGCTCAGACAGAACGGGTGCATATCCTCCTTTCCCACTGTTGAAGTGTTTAGAATTCAAAAGATTATTTTTTCTTACAGATTTTTGAAGAAATGCAGGCTTTTGATTTACATGAGCTCACACTTTCAGAAGCAAATCATATATTACTTGAGAGAGTGGAAATTACAATTTAGTTTGTCATAGCAGTTTTGGACAGCCACGACCCTCAGATTTTTGCATATCATGGTGGTTCAATTTTAGAGCAACTCACTGGCATGAGCGAGAATAACGGCATCCAAGCAGAGCCGGTGTCCTTGGCATGCTAGAAATGGGGATGTAGATTTCAGAACTGCCTTCGAATTTTTTTTTTTTTACTATATTTTCATATTCTGGCCAATGTTGAGGCCTGTTCCTCTTCTTTTTTTTCTTTGAAAATACACACTTAGAACAAAAAGAGTGAGCAACAGATTTGTAGTTCTAGGCTCACAATTTCACTAGCATCTGTTAGTTCTCTAGTTCAGTTTGTTACATATCATCATCTTTATAAAACTGGTTAGAATTCACCATTAATTATCTTCTTAAAATAAAGCAGATTATACTTCCTGGGGTAATTCTCCCCCTATGCTTTGGTATCACTAATAAAGACTAAAATTTGTGCTTAGCTAATGACCTGTATTTGCCAACATTGTTACTAATAACAGCATCTATGGTGTGGGTACAAATGCTTATTCTTATGTGTGTGTCTATCTATAAACAAAACAACAACAAAGTCAGTTTCCAGGGTTTTCACAGAGGATCAATTCCTCTGGGCTCCCCTGGCTTTCCTTAAACAAGGCAAGTTATTTAAGAAAGTTAACTGCTGGGTTTACCTCTTTAGTCCCACCCTTGCAGAGCTGCTGTTTCCCTCCTATCAAGATGCAGATGAACCTTTTACTTTTCTAGACATTACACACTCTCTTTGCCCTATTTTGGTAATCTGTTCTAACACACCCTTGCGGGTCCCCACACTGGTTTAGTCCTGTGGTCCACTCCCTGGTCTGATTTCACTTCCATCACCTGAGTCACGCTGTGAAGACTGTCTCCGTCGAGGTGGACTCTACTGCCTTCTCTTCAGTGATTGTCACATGGACATCTTTCAGTGCTTGTTTATCTCAGCATACCTCCCTGTAGCTTTTTCCTTTCTACTGGCCGGAGCACCCCACAGTTGGATTTGGCGTCTCATTCTCCCATCTCCTCTGCAGCTGGTTCATGATAACATACCCTCTTTATTTGGCAGTATTCTGTCGGTTTTTAGTGGCATCTCCCAATCTCCAGCTGCCCCTTCTCCTACATATCTGGCTCAGTGAATAGCACTTTTTAATCTAGTCACCCAAATTGTAACCTGGAAGTTATTTGTGTCTCCCTTTCTCCCTTTCACCCTTTCACCCACCCACTGTCAGTCAACAAGGCTTCTTTAAAAAAAAAAATATTGATGCATTGTATTCCTACATCTTGGTGGAGTACCAGATGGTGGAGGCATACATGCACACATTACCCAATTAGCCCTTACCCAATTCCTGCCCCGTTCCCTCCCTCTCCCTCCTTTTCATGTTTGGCTTAGTGATTGACTTTGATATGTTTGTTAATGTACATCATGTCCATTAGGAAATTTCCCTCTTCCCCCCATCACCACCTTCAGTTAGGTCGTCTTATTTGCTCGTCCATGGTATCTCCTTCGTCTAGAGTTCCTCCCATTTTCTCCCTAGCTTCTGCATATTAGGAGAACATCCAAGTTCTTATTTTCAGTCAACAGGGTTTCCCATTCCTCCTCCACTTGTGAACGGTCCATTCCTTTCCAGCATGCTCATTGTATGCCCTAATTGAGGACGTCTTCTTGTCCTAATTGAGGACATCCTCCTGCCCCCATCAGTTCCATCCTTCATGCTGATGCTAGACAAACCTTAGAAAAATGAGTCAGATCCTGACACTTCTGTGCTTAAAATCCTTCCAGGGCTCTTCAACCTCTGTAAAATAAAAACCACAGTCAATGAGCAACCTTGGGAAGGCCTCCACATGCCTCACCAGCCATTACTGCTTATTCCTTGAAACTCATTTTCCAATGGTGTTAAAAACATGAAATTCTATGAAAGGGCCTTGTTTCTTCATTTCTCTGGTAACCTGCTGTCCTCCCCACTCTTTCTGACCTGAATACCTCTTACACACCTTTAAAGAAGCTTCCTCTCCCAGAAGCTATCTTCCAACCACTTCCTAAAAATAATTTGTGTGTGTGTGTGTGTGTGTGTGTGTGTGTGTGTGTGTGTGTGTCTCCAGGGATTGAATCGAGGGGCATTCTACCTCTGAGCTACATCCCCAGCCCTATTTTATTCGTTTTATTTTTTATTTTTGAAAGAGTCTCACTAAGTTACAGAGGGCCTCACTAAAGAAGCTGAGGCTGGCTGAAAACCTGTGATCCTCCTGTCTCAGCCTCCCAATTACTCGGATTACACCATGTCCAGCTCCTCAAAATAATTTGTTGACTATGTTTGGTACTGGGGATTAAACCCAGGAGCATTCATTCTACCTGCAAATCACAGTCACACTCCCAGGCTTTTTTTTTTTTTTTTTTTTTTTTTTTTAACCAGAGTTTTTCTAAATTGCTGTGGGTCTCAAGTTGCTCCTGAGGCTGGCCTCAAACCTACGATCTTACTGTTTCAGCTTCAAAAGTACTGGGATTACAAGACATGTGCCACCATACCCAGCAATTTGTTGATAGATTGAACACTAACTTCCACTGGAAGTTTGTTTTCCCCCCAGGACTCTTTTAGCTGTATCTTTTGGGCCTTACCTCTCCCAGTTCCAGTCTGTGTTCTCCAGTAGTTTGAGCCAATCACTAACTCTTTTCTGTCTTTATCTATGTACTTATCGGGAACTCTACATATGTTCCTTGAATAAATAGCTTTTGGGATAATGCTATTTAGACATCTAAAAGCACCCAATTTAGTTTTTATCAGAAGGAACAACTTATCATCCCTTCACCTTCAGTTTCTGGCCTCTCTCCTCTCCCTCTAGCTATGTAATTTTTGTGAGTGTGTGTGTGTGTGTGTGGTGTTGGGGATTGAACCCAAAGGCATTCTTCCTCCAGGCTACATACACCCCAGCCTGATTTGTTTTTTATTCTTTATTTTGAATCAGGGTCTCACTAAGTTTCAAAGGGCCTCACTAAGTAGCTGAGGCTGGCCACGAACCCGGATCCTCCTGTCTCAGCCTTCCAATTACTGGGATTACAAGTGTGCGCCACCATGCCCAGCTTTAGCTATATAAAAATTTTAAGGCAACAGTTTAATGTTAACTTGATTTACTTTGCACTAGTTGCTTATTCCAAACTAGTTAGTAACTGATTCAGTGAAAGGGGCCTAAGATGCCTTCTACAACATAGACATTTTAAATAAAGTTTAATAGTTCATTGACTATAAATAAAATCTGTTTTGTTCTATTACCTGGCTGAGTATTCTTTTTTTTTTTTCCAGCCTAGTGTAGGTATTTGTTTAAATCAACTCAGTTATTTACTAGCAGGGTGACCTTAAAGAGCTACCTCCTCTCTCAGAATTATGTTTAACTCACCTGCAATAATATCCACCTGGGGAATGGGAGTGTGTTCTATGGAGGACTGTAAGCCAACGGTTCATTCTATGTGTGGCCTTTAGGAGTCAATACATATTATTTCTTCTTTAAGTAGCTTATGCACATATAACAGTGGCTGACTATCATAGGGTGATTTTATTACCACAGACTGAATACCTTGTAATCCTTACCATTACTTATTACATTAAAGACATTCTCCTGCCTTTTTATATTAAGCAGTTTCTTTCTTGGTTGTGCAGTTTTTGTTACAGGGGTTTATTTACCACCTATTTTAGTGGTCACCCGTATTTTGAAATATTTTTATTTCACATTTTCACAAAAGGATCAAAAGAGGTAGAAGAGTTATCTCTACAAGTTTTTAGCTCACCAATTTGGACTTCAAGCTGGTTTGAGTTTTCGCTTAGCCCTCCTGCAAACCTCTGCTTTGCTGATAGCAGTAAAGTTTAAACAACAAACAAGCCTGTTAAGTGTTCCTTTTGCCCCTTTGAGATTACTGAGCAGAAATTAGAAAAGAAATTTGAGTCTGGGTAGGATGATTTAAGTACATTATAATGATTAATGGTTAATTATTAAGAATTAAAAATCTGAAAAACATCACAAAGAACTAAATGGTTATTTAGCAGATGAGAATACTATTGTTGGTTTACTTTGATAACATATTTGGAGGGCTGAGAGGATGAGCACTTTCCTAGCATGTTATGAGGCTCTAGGTTCGATCCCTAGCACCGGAAAAATATTTATATCTATGTATACTTTTATTTTTTGAAGGCTATGGTTCACATGACCTCAGAAGGCCTGAACTCAGGACTAATTACTATACCTGTGTCTTGGTAGCTTTCTTTCTTGGCTCGAGGTAGCTAAGCCAGTTGGCTGTCTTCCAAAGCACATTTGGGATACAAGGGAACTGCCTGCTTCCATAGCTGGCATGTGAGATTAAAGAGAAGATGAATGTTGTTTTTGGCAGCAGCTGCTGTTTTGTTCTGGACAGTTCTAATACCATTTTGTAGGTCTGTGCATTTAAAAAATAAAAAAAAAGCCACACTCTACTGCCTTTTTGACTTTGCAGAGTTTCACGGACCTTGGTAATGTATATTTTAAAATTGCTTCTCACATACATAGAAGGGGGTTTGTTTTGCTTTGTTTTTAAGCTTAGGAAATTGGAGGGGCTCTGGCCCACATTCCACTGATGTCTGCAGGTTACATGTTTATTTCTGCTAAAACAATGGGGATTGTAATATGAACACACATTCAGATCAATTAAATAGTTTGTTATCCCCCGGACTTTGCACTGTAAGGAAAGCGCTGTGTGCCTGAGGGCTTGAGGACTGTAGATATTCTACTGAAATTTGCTGAGGTTGATTTTCAACAAAAAATGAGAATTAGATAAGGTCTCTACCTTAGGGCCTCTAGCCTCAACTTCCTATCACTTTCTCCACTCCTTTGAAAAACTCTTTTAGTACTCTCTGCCATTGTTAAAACTGGATCCCTTTGTTATTTTCAGTTGAGTATGATTTTTAGACATGATTACTTCCTTCTACCAGGACAGTTTCTCTTGCACAATTTAGTTCTGACAGTGCATGCAGATTTTTCGCTTGTGTTTCTTTCTACCATGCAAATAATTTGAAGGCAAGTTTCAGCAACAGATGGGTTATTTCAGTTTTGTGTTTTGTGGGGAGTACATGGGGGGACACTTTTGATCCATGGCTTTAAATTTAAAAAATCGAGAACTACCGTCAATAAGATTAGTCTTGTGTCTGTGCACTGAAAGGTTATCTTGAAATGAAAGGTTATCATACAACGAGTGTGACCTAGAGAGAACAGTTGTACAATGATAAAATAAAGTAGCCAAAGAAAAATGTCATCTACAGATGCAGAAAAGGTTGCGGAAAAAACAGTGAGATGATTAGCCAAACTGAAAAGATACAATTTAGAGCAGAAGTCACAAAGAAGGGACATTTTGCCTCAGCATTATCTCCACTGGGGTGTGTGCGTGCGTCTGTGGACTCACCCACGCAGCGAGGCACCCGCATACCCTTGTTGGACTTTACAGAAGTTAGAAAAAGCGGAAGAGAGAGAAAACAAAGATGAATATTTTATTGATACATTGGCAAAGCTCACTTAATTGGAAATCCATTGTCTATTAATTGCAGCTACTCTAAACACAGTTCAAAACTAAGAAGTGAATTCATAAAGCCATATGACCCTGAAAGAGTATGAAAGTATCCATGTAACTGAAGGTTCATTCCTTTCACAAGTCGTATGCCCTATAAACAGTGAGTTGTCCCTGGCACGTATAAGTTGATCTGTCAATTAAAAAATAAGTTAAAAATAAAGGCGGTATATTCTCTCTATTCATGCAGGATTTACTATATAAAATCCTTTCTCGGACATTTCTATTCTTTTCTCCCTAGTTTCTTAGTGAATCCAAAGCCCATACACCACACGGTGAATAATTGCACTGCATCTTTGGTTCTAGTAGATTTCTATTTGATTCTCACCATGAGTTCATGAGATGGGAAAGGCAAAAATATTTTTGCTTTCTCATTTTATGGGCTGATAAATGGATTCTCAGAGGGATGGACTCATTTATTTGAGGTCACGTGGTAAAGGGCTCAGAAGCTGTCTGGATCCATGTTCTGCCCATGGTTTCCAAAAGCATGTGAGGCTTTTATTTTCTTGCCCTTGGAAACCTTTGTTCAAACAAAATCTTACTCAGAGGCATGAACAAATAAAACAATAAAAGCTGAGCTTCTTTGTTTAAAATAGAGATTGGGGGCCCAAAATTCTGGTGGGCTCATTTTTCTCACCCGGCAAATCTTGTACATCACCAACACCACTCTTTATTAATTAATTCATGAATTTATGAATTAATTCATTTGGAATGTGTGTTTATTGAGGTCTGTTTTGATTTTTGATTGCTGTTATAGCAAATGACCACATACTCATAGTGACTTAATAAAATGTATTATAGTATGGTTTAAGAGATCAAAAATCCAAAATGGGGCTTCCTGGACTAACATCAAGGTGTCCTTGAGGCTGTGTTTCTTTCCAAAGACTCATGGGGAGAACCTGTTTCATCCTTTTTCCAGTTCTAGAAGCCCCTACATTCCTTGACTCCTGCCTGTTTCCCTCTGTTTTCAATGCCAGCAATGATGAATCTGGTCCATCTTAGATTTCTCTGCCCTTTTTCCATCATGGTGCCTTTGACTGGAGCCAGGCAAGTTTCTCCATTTTTCAAGAACCCAGGTAAAAAAAAGATTGAGCCTCTCTCAAATCCAGGGGAGTATCCTCTCAAATCCAGGGGACTATCCTCTTCTCTGCATTCTTAACTTTGTCATCTCTGAAAAGTCCATTTTTGTCACAGAAAGTGATATACTGACAAGTTGCCAGGGCAGGACGTGGGCATCTCTGGAGCCACCACACTGCCTGCTCTTCGTTCTTAGAGTGGGTGGGCCACGTATGATGCATGCCATCAAGAGTGCTGAGCTGAAAGGAGGCTAGAAATAGGTGTGTTGGCTATAAGAATATGTTGCAAGCAATGGCCTGACAGCCTGGGAGAGACGAGAAAACTAAGAAACAAACAAAAGGAAACTAAAATAAAATTTTAAAAACAGTCATTCAAACAAGTATAGTAATTTGGAGCACCTGTCCTTGGAGGAGCATAGTCACAGTGACAGAACCGTGTCCAATGCTCTGCAAGCCCTCCCTCCACGTGATGAACCCAGGTCCTCCAAGGAAAGCAAGGTGTAATATTTCTACCCAGTGTTTAAGAAACTGGGGAAGTGTGTGGGCCACATGTTAGACAGGTTTCTATGAAGACTAGTTAAGACTAAAAATTTTCCTTATAAAGAAGTAAGCCCTGCATTTCTGCCCTCTCCTGCTGACACTGACGAAGGGGGTTTTACCATTGCTTTGGCAGAATTTTCAGAGTTTCTATCTTGGTTGCTCCTCTGTTTGGTAGTGCTAGAATGAATTTTTATATGTTGTGAAAGGGGGGTATTCCTTAATGGTAGCAAAATGTACATACAATAAAATTATGACATGCATTTGTTTATAATGGTTTTAGAACAAAATATTTCAACAAATACTACTTTTTCAGGGATATTTGAGTATTAGGAAGTTAGCATATCTTTAATTTATCCCTGACCAAGTAGATTCCTTTATGATGAGTAAAATCATTACTTTGTAGGTATTTTTATTTCATGGGTACCAAAAAAAATAGTGTCCAGGTGAGGTTATTTTGCAATTATTATAGTAAGTCTGTGTTGCTGTATTTTAGGAAACTATCAAAGGACATACTAAAATATATATATATATCATCATCTGGATAATGTAGAATATTCAGCTGTTCGTAGAATATGGAACAAACTTGTCACCATATGCTTGGTATTTGCAAGATTATTAACATTCCAGAGATATGCCATTAAAGTCCTCACAAATGAACTAACAGATTTTGGGGAGTGCTGGGACAGTATGGGGTAGTTAAAAGGACAGGAACTAGAATTGGCAGGCCTGAGTTTATATCCTGACTTTCCCATTCAGAAGTTACCAAGTCTCTCTGTACTTGAATTCCTTCATCTCTAGAATCCAGATATGTGAAAGTTAAATTTTGTTTGTTATAAATGCACTTTTTATACAAGATGCTTTATACATAATAAAAGTGCAAAAAAATTTTAGCTTTATTCACTGTATTATTCAAAACAAACAAAAATATCCAGTGTCTGCACTCACATTTCATATCCTGCCTTAGAGTAGATGAGCTGTCTACATGTCCATTAGCCAGACACTGGGCCTTGAGAAGTTGGTTTCACCCTTTGTCTACCCTCGAGGACGTGCTAAGGCCTCTCTTCTACCTACATCACCAGTTACTCCCTCCACTGGATCATCCCCAGAGGGACACAGACATCATCCCCAGAGGGACACAGACATCCTGGATTTTCTACTATCATACAAATAAAACTCTCCCTCCCACTTCCTTGTCACTTACCACCCCATTTTGTTTTTACTTAGTTACATGTTTATTTGCTCTCCTTTGAAGAGAATATCTTCAAAAGAGCTATCTATAACCATGATTTCTTGTTACTTTTTTATATACTTTGTGTGTGTGTGTGTGTGTGTGTGTGTGTGTGTGTGTGTGTGTGTTACTAGGAATTGAACCCAGAGGCATTTTGCCTCCAAGCTACACCCCCCAGCCCATTTATTTTATATTCCTTTTTTTAAATTTTTGTGGTACTGGGGATTGAACCCAGGGGTGTTATATCTCTGAGCTATACCCTCAGCCCTATTTATTATTATTATTTTTTAAAATAAGGTCTCACTAAGTTGCAGAGGGCTTCACTAAGTAGCTGAGGCTTTCCGTGAACCTGCAATCCTCTTGTTTCAGCCTCCGAAGTTCTGAGATTGCGAGCGTGTACCACCATGCCTGTATTATTTTTATTTTGAAACAGGGTCTTGCTTGATTGCTGAGCGTGTCATTACTTGCTGAGGCTGTCCTCCAGCCTGTGATGGCCCGTCTGAATCTCCCCAGTGCTTGATTATGGTCGTGCAAACTTCCCCTTCAGCCTTATGTACTTTCTTACACCTACTTTGGACTGGCCTTTTCTCTTGCTTTTCAATAAAAGTGTTCTTGTTAGTGTCACCAGTATCCTCCGTGTTGCTACATGCTGTGGTCAGTTCTTAGTCCTCATCGTAATTGACCATTGACAGCCTTTGACAAAGTTGACTTCTCCTTAACAATTTGTTGTTGTCGTTACCCAGCTTTTTCATAATCCTCCATGTCTCTCTCTCTCTCATTTTGTAATGGGCTCTAGCAGTTCTGCTGCACCTGTGGAGGTTCAAACACTTGAGGGTGCTTTGTTCTTTTTCCGCGCAGAGTCACGCCCTGTGAGCTCATCCACATGTTTTGTTTTTGTTTAAAATCTCATTTATATATCAGAGGTAATCATATTTATGTTTCCAGCCCATACTTCCCTCTTAAGTCCAGGTTCAAATACTCTGACCTGGTACCATCACTGGGACATCTGAAAGACATTTCAAAACATAAATACCCACAACTTCTGATATGCCTCAGAAACCTTCTCTACCTCCAGCCTTCTCCATATGTTAATGACAACACCATCCTTCTAGCTTCTCATGCCCAAATCCTTGGAGTTGTCTTTAACTCTCTCTCTCAAATCATATATATATATATATTTTGGTGGTACTGGGGATGAAACCCTTCTACCTTCAGGCTATACTCCCAGACCTATTTTATGTTTTATTTGGAAACAGGGTCTCTTAAGCCAGCGAGGCTGGCTTTGAACCTGCACGATCCTCCTGTCTCTGCTTCCCAAGTGCGGGGATTATAAGCGTGTGCCACCACGCCTGGCTCAAATCATATTTCACCTGTAAAATATTTCTTTCTCAAAGAGGTACCCACTAACTGCCCTATTAACAGTTTCAAGCTATTTCCATTTAGACTGAGCCTTTAAGTAGAAAAGGGATAAAGGCTAGCTTTGTGGAGTTTTTGTTTTGTTTTGTTTTGTTTTAGATTCAGAGATGCCTGGGGATTTGGTCCTTCCTATAATCTTCCTTGCAACAATCACTCAAGAAATTTATACAGCATACCTATACTCCATCCAAGAGAATCCAGCTGAAGTTTCTAGGGAGCAGAGCAAGAAGCAATATGTCCTTTATTGTTGAGACTGATAGTGGTAGAGAGAACCACTCTGGAAATGAATGGAAGGTCATCATATGCCCTGGAGGGGGAAGGGCTGCTCAGCCTGCAAGAAAGAATCCTGTCAGTGCCACAGGCATCCCCCGGTGCAGTGACTGGCAGGCATGGGAGATGACCTGGAAGTCATGAGACATCTGCTGGTGCCGTACCTGATCTTTCCTTGCTTGTTCTGTGTCCTTCCTTAAAGTTCAGATTAGGCACACCTTGGATGTAGCATGAGTTTAATTCCATACCATCACAATTAAGTAAATATGGCAATTACACATTTTTTCCCCTGTACATATGAAAAGTTATGTTTACACTGTACTATAAAATGTGCAGTAGCATTTAAGCAACATACATGCCTTAATAAAAATGCTTTATTGCTAAATAATGCTGCCAGTTATCTGAGTGAGCTGTTGAAACAGTGGTACCAATAGACTCAATCGGCACAGGGAAGCAATACTATATTATTAGGATAAATTGTCTATGGTAAGATTGCCCTCAATGAAGGATCCCCAAATAGATAATGTGCACATTTGGTCTTCTCTGTGGTCCAAGGAAGATGGTACTATGAGGAGCGTGGCCCCACAGTGTTCAGGGTAACCTTAAATAAAATAGGATGGCTGCTAAAATAGAACACAATGGTAAATGAATAAAGGGTGTTTAATTTTGTTTACCAGCCACTGAATTCACAT
This sequence comes from Muscardinus avellanarius, assembly GCF_963383645.1. Lineage (NCBI taxonomy): Eukaryota > Metazoa > Chordata > Mammalia > Rodentia > Gliridae > Muscardinus > Muscardinus avellanarius. The sequence goes on from NC_137797.1 coordinate 33,790,608, forward strand.
GTGTAGCATTGTAATATTAGAAATTTTAGCAAATGATATTCATCATTTGGTTCAGTGTAATATTTAGTTAGTGTGCACATATTAATTGAAAATAACTGTTCAGTTCCATTTAACATATGGCCAACTGCATAAATAAGAAAGGTTTCTAGCCATGGGCATCTGGGCTTTTGTGTAGTTTTCAAATGCAATAAATGGTACTCATAAAAGAAATCTCACATGTCTTAAAACGTCTTCACATCTCTGTGCCTTTGCTGGTGCTATTTATTTGTCCTGGGAGGGTCATCCTTCCTTTATCGATGCTTGTAAATTCCTCCTTGTCTTCCATAACCCAGCCAGAATCACATTTTCTCTGTGGCTTTTCCTGGCCTCGCTCTCCTGTCACAGGTTCCCTCCTTAAGGTTAATTGATTAATTGCTTTCTTCTCTTGAGTTCCCACCACATCTGTCACAGGATGCGGGCATTATTTATTTACCCACTTCTGAATTTCAAAGGCATCTTCATCTTTGCTTTCCTAGTGACAGGCATGGTCTCTGTCTCATGATAAATGTTCATTTATGGTTACTGAATTAGAGAATTCGAATATATTTTTACCATGGCTACCGATTTATCCAGCAAATATTTATTAAGGGCTTTCTTATAGGCAAGGTACCATACTGTGTGTTAAAAAGATACTGAAGAAATAAACCAGATACCCAGGTTCTCACAAAAAAAAAAAACCTGTAATATAGTATAACAAGGAAAAAATAAGCCATGCCATACACAAAAGTAATCATAATACATGGTGGAACGTATTTTCACAGAGAAGTATGTATATGTCCATGTTATGGGATTGTTTTTTTTCTAGGGTTCAAAACTATCTTCCTTTTGACTAAGGGAATAAAAAAAAACTGTGATTCCACAGTGATTCTTTTGCTGTCTCAGAAATTAGGTTAAATTTTGAGTTAGGTGTAAAAATACACCTCTCTTCCCCACTGTAGTTTGGTGTGCTTTTATGGCAACTAGGGTAAGGCTCAGCTCAGGGGTTATACTACTACTTGCTAAACAGTCTCCACGTAAAGTAGAAAGAGAAAGTATCTTTAGGTGCCTTAAGGTATGAATTTTATGCATTCCCTGGTTTTTAGAAGTCACCCTAAGTGATAAGTCCTTTACATGTTGCTACAAGTTCATTCCTAATTACCACTAGGAAATTGGCTGTAGCAAGCTTTCCACAAGTGAACAGCAATGCCAATGAAAGAATAATTCAAACAAGATTTTAAATTGTATTTTTTAATTTGGCAAGGATAGCTTGAATGCTTACCATTTAATTGTACTTAAGTCAATAGCTTTCTAAAAAAATATAGCAGACTTGCCTTTTCCACATCAAGACATAAGATAGTTGTCTGATCCCAGGTTTTAGTTGATGGTCACCAAAATAATTTTTTTTTCTGTTCTGATTTAGACTTGGATTATCACTTGCATTTATCTTCAACTGCTCCTATTTAATCCTCTCGTCAAAACTAAAGGGATCTGCGGGAATCCTGTGACTGATAATGTAAAAGACATCACAAAATTGGTAAGTAAGGCATGTTTTTCATTAGCTGTGAGTCTTGTGCTAGTTGATGAAGACATTTGTTTTTTCTAGCTCCAAATTTCAAACTTTTTCCTAGACAGGGAAAGGAATAATAGAGTTTTCTAAAGGCTTTCTGGAGATCAGATAAGAAGCTCTTTAAGGTCATGAAGGATTTGCTGGTAAAAATTGGCCCATTGTGCAACACTGTGGTAACTTTGCCTCGTTGCTGATCTTGTCCCCTCTGCCACAGGCAATGAAGGACCCATGTGCAGATGCACTGCCCGAACTTGCTTTCCATTATCTGTTGAGTGGGTTCCTCAGCATCTCTGACCCATGCACACATCTTCCTGCTGTCCTCAAACAAGCCTAGGAGTGGGAGATCAGAGATGGCTCTCTTCCCTTTCAGTGGGTTTAAAGACTGTCTCATGTAGACAGGTGTTTGTTCCCTATCTGAATGTGGCTGGAGAATTTACTTATTACCTCACTATTGACCAGGCTCACTTCCCATGCCTCGCCTTGGAAATTTCACCTCAGCAAAAGCCATTTTGCACTGTTGCCCCTTGGCCATTGCCTACTTCCCAGCTCTCTTGTCTTTGTGCCTCCTGCAAGACTCAAACCAGAGGGAACGGAACACATCTGGAATATACTCTCCAAATCTCAGCATCTGGTTGAATTCTACAAACTCATATAGAGAACTGTGTGGTGTGGTGTAAGAAGAAAAACTTAGAAAGTTTGAGAAGCATTTTTGTAAGTTCCTGCTTCAAAACAGCCAGTGAGCCGGACGTGGTGGCACACACTTGTAATCCCCACGCTTGGGAGGCTGAGACAGGAGGATTGCACAGGTTCGAAGCCAGCCTCAGCTACTTAGTGAGGATCTCAGCAACTTAGTGAGACCCTGTTTCCAAATAAAATATAAAATAGGTCTGGGAATATAGCCCGGAGGTAGAAAGCCTCTGGGTTCCACTCTCATAACACCAAAACAAAACAAAACAAAAATAGCCAGTTATGAGGAACTCAATTATTTAATATTGACTAGAGAACTCAGATACTGATTAAATAAGGAAGAAATGAGGCTCATTATATGGAGAAAAGAAAGATATATTTATTGAGATAATACTGTGTGGAAAAGAGGGGCTCTGTTTATCTTCTCACCTTTTGTTATACATTCCTGGCTTATTTGTTTTATTTAGAGTTCATAACAAAACTTAAAAACAGAAATTTAATTCTGTGGTCAAAGTGGCTAGCTTAGCATTAGTGCAGAATTAGAAAAATACACAACACACACACATATACAGACACACATGTATTTAGGCAGATTCCTTAGGACACCCAGAAAACCCAGGTGCACTGTAGGACTGCAAAACAATAAAGTAAATAAAAATCAAAATATTTTTCAATGCAGCAGTTGAGTGTGTATTCACATGCTTTACTTGGACTGCTGAGCAAAGCAGTATAACTTTTGCTGACTGTATACCCAGTGAGGTGTTGTGTATAGGAATTAGGATGAGAGGGTAGAGAGCACTGTTTGAAAACACGGGTCATGGTTCTTTTCCTTAAGTGTCTTATTGGTTTGTGACCCAAGAAGCAATTTGAAAAAGACAATATGCCGGGCGGGCTTGGTGGCGCACGCTTGTAATCCCCGTGCTTGGGAGGCGGAGACAGGAGGATCGTGCAGGTTCAAAGCCAGCCGCGCTGGCTTAAGAGACTCTGTTTCCAAATAAAAAGTGTAAAATAGGTCTGGGAGTGTAGCCTGGAGGTAGAAGGGTTTCCAGGAACCCCAGTACCACCAAAAAGAACAAAGAAAAAAAATAAAAGAAAAATAAAAGAAAAAGACAATACATATTTCTGTTCCAAGTTTTGTGTACATCTGTAGAAGGCATTTACTGAATGTTTGTCTAGCAACTGTAGAAATGAAGGGCTCCACATTGATGAGCATCGCAGTCACTCCTGGTGCTCATTAAACCTGCAGGTGCCTGAGCCCTGCTCCAAGAAGCCAATTCAATACGTCCAGGCAAAAGCTCCAGGCATCTCCATTTTTCATGATTCTATATAAGGAGGTTTAAGGAGCCTTGTTTTAGATGGTTCATTCTGTCAAAGTTTAGAGGCCATAATACATCTTGATCCTAATTTAATATCAGTGCTTATTATAACTAGTTATTTCTAGCGTATATAAATTTACAAGGTTGTTGAGTGAATGTAAAACTCCAAAGTAGGCTTAAAGTAGGTCACTGGGAAAATAGCAAGTCTCAGGGAGCTGGTGTTTTAACAATGGGAACACAGAGTGAGCTGTGGTGACCTGTACTGGTCCTAGGGAGCAAATTCCAGTGAATTTAGGGGGCACCAAAACACAGTTGAAAGGCGATGGTGTGTCTGACCACAGACTGAGCATACTAACATGATAACATTAACACAACAATTTAAAAAATTACACGTAAACTTTGCTATTTTTGAAGTATTTAAGGGATACAACTTAAAAAGCACCATGTCCTGTGAAATGTCAACTTCATATTTTCACATGGAACAAATAGGTGTTACAAGCACCTTCCAAGATTTTCTATTCTTGTCTTTACCCATCTGCTTACTAGCAACTATAAGCTGATATATTAAGAAATTCGTAAGAAGCAATGATAAGATGAGAGAGAAAAGAAGCGCTTAGAAAGGGATATTTTTAATACTGGCAGAAAACTATAATATTTCTCACTCCAAGGGAAAATGTCAAATCAGTAGACAGAAGGGAAAAAAAAAAAAAACACGGGGGGTTCCCTTCTTCCAGCAGTTGACTCAGAAGAAGACAATTAATTTGAAGAATTGCTCTTGTGAGATTAGTGTGTTTTCTTTGGATAGTATTATTGTTTAAATAAGACACTTGAAAACAAATCAAGTTAATAAAAAAAAGAAGTTACAAAATTGCTTGTAAATTGAATAAAGACCCACACAATTCATAGCCTGTATTTTGTAGATGAGGAAATAGAAATGTATTAAACAATCCCAGAGATCAGAGCCTAGAGCATTCATAATCTAGTTTGGAAAACAAGCCTTCTAAATAAAAATTTGATTTCATATCAGTAACATCACAAGAGCAAACAAACAGATAATTAAAAGATTTCATAGTATAACATAGGATCAAAATATGTTAAAGAATAGATTTTGAAATCTGAGTTTAAATCTCATATCTTGACCTTGAATAAGTAACTGTCTTTCTAAATCTCAGTTCTTGCTTCATACTTTGTGGTATAGATTAAATAAGAGAAAGTATGTTTCCTTTTTGTTTGCTTTGTTTTTGTTTTTTATTTTTTCTTTGTTTTTGTTTTTTGTTTGTTTTCTTGGTGCTGAGAATTGAACCCACGAGCATTCTACCTTTAAGCTACACCGCCAGCTTTTATATTTTCCCAGGTCCTTGGATACAGAGTCTTGCTAGGTTGCTAAGAACCTCACTAAGTTGCTGAACTTGGATCCTCTGGTCCCAGCCACCCAAGTACTAGGATTACAGGTGTGCACCAACATGCCTAGCAGGTGTTCGTTTTTTACCAGTTACTATCATATAATCTCTTTGTGCCTCAGTTCTCTTGACAGTTATAATGGAGAGATCAGTAGTATTTCATCTTATAGATTGAATATGAGCATTAAACAAGTTGATAAACTGGGCGTGGTGGCGCACGCTTGTAATCCCAGCATTTGGGAGGCTGAGACAGGAGGATCGTGGTTCGCGGACAGCCTCAGCTACTTAGTGAGGCCCTTTGCAACTCAGTGAGACCTGGTTTCAAAATAAAGAAGAAAAAATAGGGCAGGGGGTGTAGCTCGGAGGTCAAATGCCCCTGGGTTCCATCCCCAGACCCGCAAAAAAAAAAAAAAAAAAAAAACAAGTTGATAAAATAGTGTCTGTAATATAGAAAATATCTTCTAGATCTTTGCTATTTATTGTGGTAGTAACAGTGGTGGTGTTTGTAGGATTATCCTTCCTGGAGTTGGAAGGGAATTTTAGAAATAATCTGAGTAACGTATTTTATAAATAGAGAATCTGAAACTCAAGGGTTTTGACACTCAGCTAGCTCCTGATCCCACTAACAGTGCTATGTCTTAGGAGCAATACCTTTTCAGTTGACCTCTGGAGCCTACCAAGCCCTTTGGCTTTTGTTTATATATTTCAGTTTTCATATAAGACTTGGCTTGAAAGAAGATGCAAGCCTATGGAAAGAATACTTAAAAGTCATCACTTTAAACAAGAGTTGGTAGGATATCACTTGAGAACTGTCCAATCACAGTCTCATGCGATGCTTATTGTAAGGACATGACTGCAGAAATACTGAATCTCAGCTGGTGCATATGGGCTGTAGGGACCTTAATGTTTTCAACTAGCATCCCACAAGATGAAATTTGGAACTTGTAACATTACTCAGGCCATAACGGATTCGATGGTGTGTTATTGTTGTTGTTGTTGTTATTGTTGTTGTTGTTGATATTCTTTAAAGGAAGCTAAGTGTTTCTATACTCATTAATTTTATTAATTGAAGCCAGGCCTGATGTCACACACCTGTGATCCCAGAACTAATGAGTCTGAGACAGGAAAATCACAGGTTCGAGGCCATCCATAACAACTTAGTAAGTCTCTCAGAAACCTAGTGAGACCCTGTTTTCAATAAAAAAAATAAAATAGAGGTAGGCGAGGTGGTACATGCCAGTAATCCTAGTAGGTGGGAGGCTGAGCCAGAAGGATCACAATTTTGAGGATAGTCTCAGCCACTTAGTGAGGCTCTCAGTAACTTAGCAAGACCCTGTTCCAAATAAGAAACAAAATAGGACTGGGATATAGCCTGGAGGTTGAAGGCCCCTGAGTTCCACCCCCAGTACTAAACACACACAAAATAGGTCTGGGGTATCTTCTCAGAAGTAGCATGCTCCTGGGTTTAATTCCAAGCATCACAAAAAAACCCATAAAATTTTATTAATTCAAACAACAATATGAGTAACTGTTGTATTTTATGCATAAAAACACTCACAGCATTTCTCTGCAAAGTAGTGTGGCAAAACATCTTAATGGAACTCAGAAATAGCAGATGTTTGTACACCAGCTGTGCAAGATTACCCGACTGGACAAATTATTGACACTTTCTGGGATTCCATTTTCTGATTTCTAAAATGAGGAACATTGACATGATCAATAGTTCTTCATCTAGGACTGATAAGCCTCATATGGCTGCACACGGGACACTAAATTGGTCCTTCATGTCCTTTGTGTCCACTTCTGAAAAGAAAATGCACAGCTTTTTATCACTTTTCACAGAAGTCTGTGGCCCCAAAATTAGAGGTATTAGTGAACTCTTCTCAGGTTTAAATTATTTTATTCCATGATGAAATTTTTTCAGGCTGTATCTCTTGGAACAATTCAGTAATGACTGGACTAAATGAGGTTGTTTAGAATAAGTAAAATTTGCTTTGTAAGCACAACCTTGGTACATATCATTTTATTTTATTCAGGTACTGGGTATTGAACCCTGGGCCACTGTACCTCTGTGCAATACCCCCTGCCTTTTTTTATTTTGTACTTTGAAACAGGATCTCACTGAGTTGCTGAGGCTGTCCTTGAACCTGCAATCCTCTCATTTCAGCCTCTGAAATACTGGGAATACAGGCATGTACCACTGCACCTGGCTGGTACATTGTATTTGAAGGAAACAAAGTGGGAGGGCATGTTTTTGCCTTATGCCCACAGTAACATCTTTTCTGTGACTATTCCTTTGCATTCATTATTATTATTAGTAGTAGTAGTAGTAGTAGTAGTAGTAGTAGTAATAGTAGTAGTAGTAGTAGTGGTGGTGCTGGGTATTGAACCCAGGAGTGTTCTACCTCCAAATTATACCCCAGCCCAATTTTTTATTCTGAAGGAGGATCTCCCTAGGTTGCTTAGCATCTTGCTACATTCCCGAGGCTGTTCTTGAACCTGCAATCTTTCCATCTCAGCCTCCCAAGTACTGGGATTACAGGTGTGCAGCACTGCACCTGGCTAGTACATTGTATTTGAGGGAAAGAAAGTGAGCTGACAAGATGCTTTTGCCTGGTACCCAAAGCAGTGTCTCCGCTGTGATCAACCCTTTGTATTTGCCCCAGTCTCCTGCCCTTGCATTAGGTGATGGTTTGTGCTGTGCCCACAGACCTTATGTTTGTTTGCTTGGAGTGATTCTCATGTCACAGAAGCACATGATTTATGGCTTTACATTTTTTTTTTAATTTCTTCTTGGACACTTTGTACTGTCCCTAAGGTCCCCACGGTTTTTATTTGAAATCCTTCTGGCATGTTTACTTAGCATAATAGTTCATCTATTTACAGAACATTTTGCTTTGTTTCTAAAATATGTGGCAAGACTTGTTTTAAATGGCAAATGCAGACCTACCTAAGGAAAGAGTCAAGTATCTGGGAAGAGAATGAATCGAACCCTAAAAACGTGTATCCATGGGTTGTTAGAGGGCAGCTTTTAATACTTGCCAGTGTTCGTATAAGGAGGAATCCAAATATTGAAATAGTTCAAATTAGTTTTTCCTATTTGTTTTCCCTGTTCCTTTCATATGCGATGATGTTTTCCTTTCATTTAGGGGGATTTAATTAAATGTGGCTTTTTATTTTAAAATATTGTCTTTAAATATCTGTGAGAAATAATTTGTCTTTTTTAAAAAGTAGTTTGCTATCTCATCACCATATAATAAAGGTGAAATTGTTCTCTTTTCAAGGTCGGTCCACGAGTCAGTAGGATAGAATTGGAACAAAAAAGTTAATTGTTTTTCTCGTCCTTGGTAGGCACTTATTTTAAGTTGGTTATATTAACACATGACCTTGGAGGTAAATATAATGGGAGGTGATAAATATATCCACAGAGAATAAATTTTAACATTTTAAGTAGACAGTTTTGTTTCATTATGATTTTTATTCCATTTTTTGCTTGTTGGTTTGTTTTGTTTTGTGTTGTATTAGAGATTGAGCCCAGAGGTGTTAAACTACTGGGCTATACTCCAGCCTTTTTTATTTTTAATTTTGAAACAAAGTTTCCTAAGTTACCACACACTGGCCTAGATTCTGCAATCTACTGTCTCAGCCTCCTAAGTACTAGGATTATAGGTGTATGCCATAAATGCTACCAGCAATTTATGATTTTTATTCTTCTTCAAGTAATATGGTTTTCACTTTGCATCAAAGTGAAGGTTTTGAGTCTCTGAATCTCCTCATTTCTAGATGGATTCTAAGCTTTTCATCAAATGGAATGTGCCTATCTTCTCTTTAGAAGAAGAGGTATCACAAAATATCACTTGATCTTTGAAGAACAATAGTTTGAATAGTTTTTAAAATTTATTTTTATACTTGCAAGTATTTAGCATTTTAATTTCTGCACCTGCAGCTAGTACAATTTTTTTTATTTAAAACTGACTTGAGGACTTTTAGTATTTAAAGAAAGGACAGAAATATATTACAGATAATATTTATAGCCAGGCATGGTGGTGCACGCTTGTAATCCCGTGCTTGGGAGGTGGAAACAGGAGGATTGCGCAGGTTCGAAGCCAGCCGCGCTGGCTTAAGAGACCCTGTTTCCAAATAAAAAGTATAAAAATAGGTCTGGCAGTGTAGCCCGGAGGTAGAAGGGTCTCCAGGAACTCCAATATCACCAAAATAATAATAATAATAATAATAATAATAATAATAATAATAATAATATATAAAAACTGTCTAGGTGGCTTGCTATCTTACCAAGAATATGAACCTTCTGCCAGGCGTGGTGGCACATGCTTGTAATCCCCGCGCTTGGGAGGCGGAGACAGGAGGATCGTGCTGGTTCGGAGCCAGCCTCGCTGGCTTAAGAGACCCTGTTTCCACACAAAAAAGTTAAAAAAATAGGTCTGGGAGTGTAGCCTGTTGGGAGTGTATCCCGGAGGTAGAAGGGCTTCCAGGAACCCCAGTACCACCAAAAAAAAAAAAAAAAAAAAGAAAGAATATGAACCTTCCAAGAAAAGATTGTTCTTCCTTTATAAGATAAACCACTTACATATCAAGTCTGCTGCCCTGGGGCTTTTGAAAGCCATAGCTATGGTGTGAGTATCTAGGCACCATGAAAAACCCTTTGATAGATTGTCTCCTTTGGTTTTTACAACTCTATGAGACCATTATTTTTATTCCTTGTTAGGAAACTTAATTTCTAGTGATGACTAGTAACTTGACTGTCATCACCCGAGAAACAGAAAGATGAATGGAAGTTTGAACCCATAAATCCCTGTCTTTGGAGCACAAGAACCCAGTTCATATTATAATGCTTTCCCAAATGAAAATTTCACCTAGTTTATATCATTGTAACATACTGCATCTATTCCCTGAATAGTCTTGCTTAGTTACTGTACGCTGACCTCAAACCCGTGATTCTCCTATCTCAGCCTCCCAAGTACTGGGATTATAGGGTGCATCACCATGGTCGGCAAATTATCTCTTTGTAATTAGGAAGTTATCATATTGTAGAAGCTCTATTAATGTTACTTAATCGGAATCATCATTGTAAGTTGTGTATATGTGTCCTAGTCTGTTTCTTATTGCCAATATCACAATGACCCAGACTAGGTAAATTATAAAGAGATTTGTTTTGGCTCATGGTTCTGGTCAAGGTTGAAGGACCACATCTGGTGATGCCTTCTTGTGGCAGAGTCCCAAGGAGGCACAGTGTGTTACCTGGCAAGAGTCAGTTGGAGCAAGACCTAATCAAGCTGGTTTTTATAGCAGATCCACACTTGGGACAATCCATTAACTTATTAATTAAACAAATAGATTAAGAGCCCAAATCACCTTTTAAAGGTCTCACCGGGTCATAGCTCTCAGTGTCTCATAATGCGGATTAAGTTTCAACATGAGCCTTGAAGTGGACAAATCATGTTCAAAACAGCACTAGGAAATAGACAGAAAATGTTTTTATTCTCTTCTGCTTGAAAAGAAATGAGGTATCCTTCACTAAAGAAAGCTGATCTTGAGCCCGGCATGGTGGTGCATGCTTGTAATCCTAGCATTTGAAGGTTGAGACAGGAGGATCACGGTTTGCAGACAGCCTCAGCTACTTACGTCCTTTGCAACTCAGTGAGACCCTGTTTCAAAATAGAGAATAAAAACATAGGGCTGGGAGTGTAGGGAGGTAGAATACCCCTGGGTTTCATCCCCAGTGCCAAAAAGGAAAGAAAGAAAGACAGAAAAAAATCTGATCTAAAAAAGGCTTCTGAAGTTGCCATCTTAATATATTTTAAATCAGTAATTGAGTTATTATTTAAAAAACAAAACCCATCTAGATACCTTTGAAAACCAAAGGTGATCCACCTAGTTATTGAGATATTTAGTTGATCTTAGTGGGAGATAATTCACCAAAAGAAACAAAAAAGCCTTTTCCCCATATTGTTCTGAAGGCTGAGCAGCATTTTAGTCAGCTGCTGTACTCTAGTGAACTGTGATTTTTAGATAGAAGGTTGAGCTTCCTCCCAGCTATACCATGATTCTGCAACTTTGCTGGGACTTAGGAGACTTAAAACCTGACTTTTTTCCTGGAAAGGTTAATATACACTCAATATTTCCTAAATAGTGTCAAGAGAATCATGAGTCACTACTGCATTTTTATTTCTCCCTTCGGTTCGGGAGAGACAACTGAGACTAGGAAGGTCTTGCCACAGATGTCTAGGTGGCTACTGATTTCATAAGATTTAGGACCTCGATGGCATTTAAATCACAAGATCCAAACATTTTAGATCAGTGACATAGTGAGGGAGTTAAGTGTTCTGACTTTGAGTTCTTTTTCCTGAGCCCAAATACCTGCAGGGTGTGGCATGCAGCCAGTCCCAGTTTGGCTTGTAGGCTTTTTCATGGCTGAGTTGACAGCATTTCTGAATATTCTTCTAATTTGCAGATTTTTCTAGTGTCACTAAGTATGATCAGTCCTCAAAACATCCAAAGAAGACAGCCAATGGGGCCCTTTTAGTAAAGTTACCCATAATCAAGAAGCATTCTATAATCTAACATATTACTAACATCCTAGTGCTCAGAATCAAAGTCCATTGAAATAATTTGGCCTTTGGTAAATTTTTCCCTCAATTCAGTTCTTTCTATTTTTTTTTTATATTTTTGCCCTGGGTTTGTTTTAATAGAATATATTTGTTTTCAAAATGGGTGGTCTTACTTACTTAGCTATTTAAGCCTACCAACAGGATACATCCATGAAATCTAGGCCTGGTTCCTGCTTTTCTAGAGACTTCCAGTCTCTGCATAAGCATTTAACACATATTCAGCACTTACCACTAGTCTTCTAACCTTCTGCCTCTCTCTCTATTCTTTCTCCCACAATCAATTCTTCTAGGCTAATGATCCTAAATTTTCTGTATTTCTTCCCTCTTGATCACATTCATGCACCACTGTTTTTAGAACAGAATTAAACTAGACTAAATTTTTAGTACTTATCTAGTTCACACTATTTCACAGACAAGGAGCTGAAGGTCTGCAGAGATGATGCGATGTACTTAGGACTGCATGGCTTTTTGTAGCATTTTGGCAGTAGAACGGTTCCTACTGAACCTTGCTGCCTCCATTTGTCCCTTTAGCCCAGCATTCAGGAAGCCCGTCTCGTATGGCTTTCTTGGTATATTTCTTGTATCTTTAACCATCTAGTCTCCCTAACATATTATGAGCTTTCAATTCTTTGCCTTTGCATATGACTCTTCTGTATTAGAATACTCCACCCATTGCAAAGAATATTCATAGGAACTTGACATTCATATTTATATATCTTGCTTAAGCACTCAGTATTTCACACATTATCTGATCCTTATAGAACTATTAGCTAGATTTTAATTTTCATTTTACACACATGGAGAGTATGTCTAAAGTAGATGATGTAACTTGCCCAAGACCTTTGTGTTGGCAGGTTCCGGGCCAGGATCCATCTGGAGCAGTCTGCTTATCATCGGTTTCTAGAACCTGTGCTATTGACCCCCAAATCAAACTCAGTGTCTCAAAGAAACATCTACTATGTTCCAGGCCAAAGGCTTCCTCTACTCTATAAAACTTCCCACTGTGATCAATATATATCAGAGACACTGAATTTGTTACAAGGGTATTTGTACTTTCTGAATGCTACTCAACATATCAAATGTGCTTAAAAAGTATTATAATTTGTGAGATGACCATAAATGCTACAACTTGATTTTCTGAGTTCTCTTCTCAATGCAGTTGGAAAGGATCCAATAGAAGCCAAGAAAATAGTAAAGGGGAAACCATTTCGTATGCAGAGCACCAACACACAGAGCCAGGGTTTGGCACTCTCCCTCCAGGAGTTATTCCAGAGGCCTATGACCTTGGAGATGCTGGTTAACCTCTCTGAGCCTCCCTGTCCTCATTCGTGAAATAGGCTTAATAAGATGTGTCTCAAGGGGTTGTAATAGAGACTACATGTAAAAACTTATTATAACTTGTAAAGGAGTTTTTGAAAATAGTATTAATTTTTCAGTCCTATTAGAAATGAAAAATCAGTATATCATCTTACTGCAGAAACATATCCCCCAAGGAAAACAGTGTGGAAAGTTCAGTGTTATGGTCAGAGAACTTCTTATAAGCTGTCATTGGTTTCTTTGAGCCAATTTTTTAAATATAATTTACTCATAAATGGAATTAGTCAGCATGTCCCTTATAATTTCTTTGCCCTGTATGTGTATAACTATACATACATACACACATATGCCATCACATACATGTATATACGCATATACATGTGTATATACTCTGCTTCTAAATTTTATTAATACTATGGTAATAGACTATGAGTGTGTGTGTGTGTATATATATATATATATATATATATATATATATTTTTTTTTTTTTTTTTTTGGTGGTACTGGGGATGGAACCCAGGGGCCTTCTACTTCTGGGCTACACTCCCAGACCGATTTAGATTTTATTTGGAAACAGGGTCTCTTAAGCCAGCTGAGGCTCCCAAGCGCCAGGATTACAAACATGCGCCACCATGCCCGGCTTGACTTTATATTTTTAAAGAGTATAAATTATGTTTACAAATAGGCTACATTGTTAAGCATTTTGTGTTTAGAATACCTGCCACTTTTTGCTACTTTTCTCCTTGTGAAGTGGCTTCAATTTACATAATTCATTCATAATTAAATGGAATGTGGTGGCTCGGTCTCATATTCACCCCTGCAAAGGTGTCCGCTGTGGCTTTGTCACCAAGCCTTATATTAAATGATCATTTTGCTTTTTAAAGATGGGGATGGAGACTAAGAAAACAGATTATGGAGGCATAGTGGGAAATTTGAGAAGAAAGTTAAATGTAAAGAACTATAGAGTCAATCCCCCAAATAAATGAAAAACTTGCCCAGATACATTTCCAGCAGGCAGTGAGAATTCTGTTATTTTATTGGGTTTGGCCTTAAGAGAAATACTGGTGGAGACCGACAATATCCAGGACAAGTGTCCAGAGAGCAGATGAAAATGTGAAGTGATGCCGTGAGACAGGGGCGGCTCTGCAGTCAAGGGGACCTGAATTCTAGTCCAGACTTCACATCAGGTGGCCATGTGACCTTGTTCCCTGGCCTTTTTGAGGCTTAGTTTCATCCCTTGTTAAATAGAGGGATCTGAGGATTGGATGTGACAATGCAATTTAATCCCTTAATGTAAGTCCTTAGCGAGCTCAGTACCTGGTACACAGTGAATATGCTGTGTTAGACAATTTTACTATTTCATCATCAAAGTGAAATGAAGAAGCAGAAGTCAGACCACGTGTGTGGGCTCAGGGCTAGCATGAGCAGGAGACAGCACCACTGTAAGGGGAAGGACGCATGCAGTGGGACTGCTTACTACTTAGGCTCTTTTTTTTTTTTACTACTTAGATCTTTTCCTGGATCATTTTCACAAAACCGTCCTCAGATTTCAGGAGCTCTTAAAACCAAGAAGGCGTATATGGTTATGCTATGGAAGGATTGTAGAAGATGACCTAGTCCTGCAAACATGCACATGATCTCAGTTTTCTTCACACAAAAAATGAAGTTTATAGAAAGGATGAAGAGGTTATTTGCTTTTGAAATAATTTTTCTATCTAGTTTTCAATGAGGAACATGGGTTGAATATTTTCAGTGATTTGTTGCCATTCACTTAACTATTAAATGAGCATTTGACATAGGTAATTTGTTTTGTTTTGTCTTGGTGGTACTGGGGTTTCTGGAAGCCCTTCTACCTCCGGGCTATACCCCCAGACCCATTTTATACTTTTTTATTTGGAAACAGGGTCTCTTAAGCCAGCGCGGCTGGCTTTGAACCTACGCGATCCTCCTGTCTCTGCCTCCCAAGCGCGGGAGATTACAAGCGTGCGCCACCAAGCCCGGCTGACATAGGTAATTTGACCTCCATTTTACAATAGAAAAAAATTTTACTCAGAGTTTAGATTGGTTCCAAATTCTCTTGTTCTAAATCTGTTGCTTATTTATTTATGCAGAATGGCTGATGTAAATATGTTACGCATTTTCTTCAAAGAATTTAGGCACAGTTGAGGCTTCTGCCAAGGGCATACAGTTATATTGCAAAACTCAGTCTTTCTAAATTATTTAAGTTATAAAGCATTTGCATGTTACATGTAGCATGAAATTCTACTGACATTTTTCTTGAAGTTTTACTGAATTTTGGGGGGGATCAACACAACAGAACTTCTCCAACTTGAGCCTACATCAGAATCACTAGAGAGCATAAAGTCAGATTCAGGAGGTCTGGTATGGCCCATTGAATTTGCATTTCTAGAAGGTTCCCTGTCGAAGCTGACACATCACTTTGCAGTCCATACTTGGAGAATCAGTAATAGAAAAACATACTTTATTACTAATTCTATGGAGAAACAAGTTATAAAATAGTCCCAGAGGGGAATTCCAAGACTGCCGATGAAAGTTGAAATTCATAACATGTCTCTAAAACTCAGTAGGTCATACTTTAGTCACCCATAACTGAATTTGTAATTTGGAGGGTGCCTTTGACTTCAAAGGGAAATGGAGATGAGTATTATGATTAATTGATGTGTACGAGTGTTTTTTCAAGGAATTCTTTTCTTGTTGTTGTTCGTTTGTTTCTGTAGGTGGCAAATCTTCCAAAAGACTATCTGATAACCCTCAACTATGTCACCGGGATGGACGTTTTGGTATGTAAACTGTACCTCACTGAGTTTCATTCTGACAGACGAGGTGGGATCATTCACACTGAGATAGGAAATTATCTGCTGTTGAGGACTTGACTAATTGTCAAGATTTGAAGAAGATATCTTTGGAATTTTGACTTTCAAAAGTATTTTTTTCCCTTCAAGCAACTGTTAAACTTTATCAGTGAGAATTTCAGCACAAGGGTGTCTTAACCTGGTACTCCCAAAGGAAATAAGATTACCCTTTTTAGACCTAGCTATGGATTTCTCCTTCCCCTCAAGCATTCTTCAAAAAGGCTTGTGTATAAAATTACATAAACATTTTTCTATTTAAGAATACACAATATTTTATTATTGAGCTTACTAGCAGTACAATTGAACCTTATAATAAAAGTGTAATATATGGTATATATAGTATGTAATTATAATGCTCTATGATTGAAATCAGGACATGATAGCATATCAGAGTTCATACATTAAGAACTATTTCACATATAAAGAGTAATGTAATGTGTGTAGAATAATCACAGAGCCTTACAAATATTACCATTTTGAAGTAGTTTTTCAAATATACCTCCTCCCCTAACACATTGCTCCCTGTTTTGTCTCTTAGTAGTAACAGTTATTCTGAGCCAGAATGTTTTTTATTTCAATGCTTGTTTCAGGTGTTGGGGCTGAGGACAACATCCCCCAGAGTTGTATAGAACATAAACATATGTTTAGTCATCCTACCTGGTCGTATACTGCAAAGTATGCAAACAGATAAGCTACAGAGCTTTTTGAGTACTTAAATTCAGTGTAAATACTAAGTTGGAACTTGCTTATATTTTTCGTGATGCTTTTGACATGTTATTCATGTTGATTCATTTCAATTTAAGTGTGTTCCTGGAATACACTTAAAACCATTTGGAGTTGGGTGTAGTGGTACTGCTTGTAATCCCAATACCTGGAGACCAAGGCCAGGAGGATTGCAGGTTTGCAGCCAGCCTCAGCAATTTGGTGAGGCCTACTGCAACTTAGTGAGAATCTATTTCAAGAAAAAGAATAAAATAGGGCTGGGGATATAGCTCAGAGGTACGATGCCACTGGGTTCCATTTCCAGTAACAAAAGATAAAAAATAAATAAATGAAATGAAATCATTTGGGTTGCTCTCTTTTCTACAACTCTCATCTTTCTATAATGTATCAAATACTTATTACACATTGACTTTATACAAGTTGTTTCAGTTTTTTTTTGTAATTTCTGTGGATTAGCCAATCAAAATCATTACCAATTTAAGCCCATCACCAAGTGCTTTAAAATACCTTTTAAAGACTACAGTGCTTTCATATCAATTCCAAATATAGCCGAGGCTATATTTCTTTTAATTACTAAATGTTTTAGCACAAACTACCTAAAGTTTTTTAGAATGCCTTAGAATATGAATCTTCATACTGAATAAATTGTTCTCAATCCTACCTCAAAGTCTACTGGGGTAGGGGGCGTTCTCTAAAAATAAAGATGTAAAATAGCAGTGTGAAAGTGTTTTAATCCAGTCATTTGAAAAAAAGTATTTGGTTAAAAAACTATAGAGCCTGCTGGACACTATAAGAGATACCCATACATCAGTGAGGGAATCAGAAATTGGCCTTTTAATTACACCTTCCCATTTGCAATATGATTTTGGAGATTTTTTCTTTCCTATAAGAAAATCCCTGTGAATTAGGTAGAAGAGCTATTATTATCCCTCTTTTATAAATGACACACTGAGGTTTACAGTCCTGAAGTGTTTTGCCCAAGGTGATACAATGGAAAGTGACAGTCTTAAAAAAAGGAAACCTCCAGGCTATCTAACTCTTAACCCTGGGTGGCAGAGAGTGGGGATCTGAAGAATTACCTTGCAGAGGAACTGCCTAAGAGAAGCTTTTGGCCACAATGACCCAGCTCTGCTCCTGACTGCTGCAGCCTTTAGGATGGAGATTGCCAAATTTACTAAAAGCAGTCCTGCTGCTCTTTGCAAAATAAGTGTTAAACCGCACATAACGGAGATCATTTTGTGTTGGTATAATCACAGATGGCGCTAAATCATAGATTTCAGTATTGGCTGGTGATAGCAAGAGCCAGAGTTGTAAAAATAAAGTCGATTTATGGTCACATATTTTGTGCATGTTTGTGTAATTGAGGAAAGTCCGCTATTATTTGATCTTGGCACGCTGTCCTGGAACTACTGGAGAAACATTGTTCTTGGCCTTTACAGTTGGCAAGAAAAACAAGCCTGTGCTTGGGGTTTTGGGCAGAAATGGGGGTCTCACCCTTTGTTTTACCTTCATTTTAAAATGTTTATTTCTGCCAAGACCAGAGGGGTGTCCCAGTAGAGAGGCCTCTGATTATTTGTCAGTGGTCAGAGTCCCAGCTGCCTTATCTTTTGTGTTTAAACAATAGAGGGTGGAGTGGGAGTGGGTGCCCAAAGATTCTCTAGGGCCAAAGCTGTGAAATTCTGTGGAGGCACCAGGCAGAAAAAAAAAAAAAAAAAAAAAGAAAGAAAGAAAAAAAAGCTCTGGACTAGAATAATATTTACTTTTTACTTTTATTTTTAAAATCAGCTAGGTACTCCTAAAAAAGGAGTACCTCCTCTACTTTCCTAAGGGCTTTCATAGAAAATGACCTAGAAGATACTCTTTCACAAATAACAGGCTGGGATGGACCAGCTGGTATTTAAATCCAACGATAATCACCGATTCTATTTTAAAATCTTCAAAAACTATAATATTGCCAGATAGCTAGGAGTTCTTTTAACTCCTTAACCTTAAAAATACCTAATCATTTCTGGGCCTTTTCATTTGCCAGTAATGTTATTGTAGAAAGGACAAAAAGTGGATTGTTGCATCTGCTCGGCACATCTGCCTTCATTCCAGTGTCTGTAACGTTACCTGAGCCCTTAGTTGCTTATTTCAGCAAGAACGACTTTGTTTTTAATTAAAGTAAATTATATATCCACAGTTTTCTTTTAACTTTTTATTTGGAATTTTTTTTTTTTTTTTTTTTGTGGGTTTGAGACTGGAACCCAGGGGCATTTGACCTCCGAGCTACACCCCCTGCCCTATTTTTTATTCTTTATTTTGAAACCGGGTCTCACTGAGTTGTGGAGGGCCTCACTACGTAGCTGAGGCTGTCCGAGATCCGCGATCCCCCCGTCTCAGCCTCCCGAATGCTGGGATTACAAGCGTGCGCCACCACGCCCGGCTGGAAATAATTTTAAATTTATAGAAAGGTTGCAAGGATATTCAAGGAATACCATACGACCTTTAATGTAGATCCACTTATTTTTAATGTTGTGCCTTATTTACTTTATCAGTTGCTGTCTGTGTATGCATGTCTGTTCTATTATCTTCCTAAAGTAAGTTACGTATGTTAGATCCCATCTAGGATAATGATTAGCATTTTGGTATCTTGTGAATGATAGCTTCCCAAATGTGTTTTATCCAATGGCTATATCACCTTATATGGCCAAAGAGACTTTGCAGGTGTGATTCAATTAAGAGTTTTGAGATAGGAAGATTACTCTGGATGGGAGGGGGGCCAATCTAATTTACATGGCTTTTTATAAAAAGGTTGCAGGTGTGTCAGGGCAAGAACAGGAGATTTAAAAATATTACTGTTCTGACTTTAAAGATGGAGATAGATGCCGGGCATGGTGGCACACACTTGCAATCCCAGCATTCGAGAGACTGAGGCCAGAGGATCGCAGTTCGCGGACAGCCTCAGCTAATTAGTGAGGCCCTCTGCAACTTAGTGAGACCCTGTTTCAAAAATAAAGAATAAAAAATAGGGCTGGGGGTGTGGCTGGGAGGTATAATGCCCTTGGAATCTATCCCCAGTACCGCAAAAAAAAAAAAAAAAAATCCAAAAAAATAAAAAATCCAAAAAAATAAAAAATAAAAAGATGGAGACAGGAATCCTAAGCCAAAAAAGCACTGAAAGGCTGTAAAGCTAGGAAAGACAAGCGATTCTCCTGTAGAACCTTCATAAGAAACACAGCACCAATACACACTTTGATTTTAGCTTAACCGTGTTGTACCTTTGACCATGAAACACAGTCCCCATAAACACCTTGATTTTACCTTCACTCTTTTGTGCCTCTGACCCAGTGAGAGAGGCTCGCGAACATCTTGATGTTAGCATAGCTCTTTTGTACCTCTGACCTTAAAGCTATAAAATAGAAATTTGTATGTCTTTAAGCCTCCAAGTGTGTGGTAATTCATCATAGCATCAATGGGAGAGTAATAGGTCATGTTACAAGTCCCTCAGCCTTTCTTTGTCTTTATGGCTTTGAACTTTTTGAATGAGACAAACTTTCCCTTGGTAGTGTTTCTCAGCATTTGATTACCTATCTTCATGGAGATGCTTGAAGACCATGTGAACATCCTGCTCTTCATCAAAGTTTCTCTCCCAGTTGTGTGTGTGGCTCAACAGCAGAGCAGCTAGCCTAGCATGTGTAAGGCCCTGGGATCGATCCCCAGCGCAAGACACACAGAGAAAGTTTCTCCCATAGATGTAACATATGTTCATTGTTACCAGAATCAGTCCTGTCTGTCATATCTTTGTCAGTTTTTAATTAAGTTTTTTTTTTTTCTTTTCGTGTTAAGGATCAAAAGTATGGCCTTGGTTATGCTAAACATACACTCTACCACTGAATTATACCCTGGTTCCTAAGATACATTTTAAAAAGTACAGCTAAATGGGAGGTGAGTGGTTGCATATGCTGTATTCTTAACAATAAGCCTCCAGCCGTCTTCCTTGTCCTGTGCCCTCCCTCAGGTATTCACAGTTTCACTTCTTCACGATCTCCATTTTCTTTGGCCTGACCCTGCCTCTGCTGGGCCCTTCCCATCTTCTGCACCATCCCAGGATCTTTTGTCATTTGAACTCTTACTGGGTTGACAAAATGACTTAACAACGTATTTGATCATCTCACCCCTTGTTTTTCATATGCATTGAGTGACTTCTCACTGCTTGCTCTTTGGAAACAGAAAAAAAACCTCTTCAACCAGGCATCCAGGCCTCTTCTGCGCAGACGCTACTCATATCCCTCTCCAGGCCCTCCTTTCACACTCCCTGCTGCCGCCATCCTTCCTTCATCCAGCCTTTCTCTGTTTCTGGAATTCTGAGTTCCCTAGTCCAGGTGACTCCTGACTCTATCAGATTTCAGTTTCCCTTCTTTAAGGAAGGCTGCCCTCGCCTCCTGCACAAAACCAAACCCTTCTCTTAGAAGGTCTTTCCAGGGCTCTCTTTAGAGTGGCAGTTTCCTATTAGTTTATGGATTATTTTAATTGATAATTTTCCACTAACCTGTAAACTTCACAAGATGGGGAACTGTATTCTTTTTTGCTCTATCTTTTGTCTGTGCCTAAGGATGGTAGGGCACTGAATTAATCTTGCCTGAAAGGAAGTTAAGAAAGGGAGAAGGGGGGACAGTTCCTTCATGTGTAATGCCAGGAAATGTTCTTGAGACACACACTTGAGCTGGATGCAGTGCAGAAGGCTGTTATGGTGAGGTTGTGCTTGTTGCTCATGCCACAAGGTCTTTGAGATGAGCATGGTTTAATGAAAGATCTTCAGGGTAAGAGTACTATTATGCAATTTTGAAAAATCCCAGTTTTCATGAGCTTCTGTTCTGCTACTTTTACTAGGTCACCTCTGTGCTTAAGAACTACATCATTATTCCCATTTACTGAAAGCTGGAAGCCAGATTCCTGAACCTCTTGTTTATGACTCTCTATAATATAGCCTCATCTGATCCATCTCATTTTAGCATTATTTATTTAATTATTCCCTGCTCAAGCTTGACATCCCAGGAAGATGCCTCACTGCCTCCTAAAATTCCCCCTATTATTCCAGTGCCAGTCCTTTGCGGAGTGATGCTTCTCTTTCTAGAGTTGTCCTTTCTTCTTCCATCCATTTATCCACATTCTACCCACAGAATCATGGCACATTTTGGAGCCAAAAGCATCTTAGTGATCACCAGCTCTAAGGTCAGTTTAAGATCTCTCTTACCAGGCCATTTTCTTCTCTTCCACACCACACTTTCTCTCCCAGGGAGAAGTGGCATCACACATTCTCTGTGCTGCCCATTTTTCTTGGTACTAAGGACACAGTGGTCAGCAACACTAACATCATACCTGTTGTGGGAACCTGACCTTTTAGTTCCTTATCTCTTTAATTTCTATGGAATTGGTCCAAAAGATATACATTTGGGTACCAATCATGTTACTTACATAGTGGCTGAATATCATATATGTTGCTCATTTGCCTCAAGGTATTGTTCTGAGAAGTAAACAAGATATGAAAAGCCAGTCAGGCATAGTGACCCATACCTATAATTTCAGTACTTGAGAGACTGAGACAGATGGATCACAGGTCCAAGGACAGCCTAAGCAAGATAGTGAGGCTTTCAGCAACCTAGGGAGACCCTGTTTCAAAACAGAAAATAAAAGAAGGGTGAGGGGTGTAGCTTGGAGGTAGAATGCCCCTGGATTGAATTCTCAGTACTACGCACCCAAAAAAGATATGAAAAATCCAAGGTATGTCATGCATATGATAATTGTTAGATTTCCTCATTATTTATTGCGTTGTTGTTGTTCTTTTTCCTTTTTATTGTATCTTATCTAAGAAGCAGGAATGAAATCTCCTTTGTGTCCTCTCATCATTCTTTAGACAATACAATGCGTACAGTAGCTACTCAAACATACTTACCAATTAAACATTTAGCTTTTGGCAAAAAATGCCAGATTTCCAAGCATCAAAGAAGCTCATCTTATTAGTTTAGACATCTGTTGTTCTTGTTAACAGTAATGAACTTAAGTTTAACTACACACATACAAAAATAAATGGTCCTATTTTTACAAGGATGCAGCAGAACACCATGCCAACCAAGGGCCAGGATGCAGCCAGTCCTCGTGGAAAGACTAAAGCCAAGATGGGAAAGCTACCGGGTTTTCCTTTCCCCATCTCTGAATATCTGCAGATATTTTTCTGTATGTAGAGAATAGTTCTTCTTTATTCAAGTTATCTGGTACAGTGTAACTGTTTCAGAGTTCCTAAATGTATAAATTAGCATTCAGCTCTGCTTAGAGACTAATTACAGTTTCTATCACTACTGTCAGTTTTTGGCATGGACTCACTGATTGGCCTGTTGAAGTTAAGTGTCCACTGTCATGCAACCCGATGTGGCCATAAGAAATTTCACTGTAGAATGGATCCCGAGAGTCCACCCCTATGCTGTGGACTACGTCCTATATAAAAAGAAGTCAGCCAAGAAGGCATGCGAATCTTCTCCCATGTAATAAGATTTTTAAAAATAAGCATAAAATGAATAAAATAGAACATTAAATGCTATTTTTAAGTAACTCTTTTGCATACTGGAACTCTGTACAATTGAAACATGTTTTAATACTGAAAAATTATTTTAAAGCAGTATTCAGAACATCTAAGCCATTATTGTCTGGTAGAAATATAATAGGAGAAACAAATACAATCTTAAATTATTCAGTAGCCACATTTAAATGTTAAAAGAACAGTTTAAATTAAGTGCACTAAATTTATTTAGTTTAATACACCCAAAATATGCACATTTAACCTTCTAGTTACAAAAAAAGTTATTAGTGTAATAATACATTTTTATATGCATTTTATATCTATAGCACATTCTAGTTCAGATGATAAATTTTCAAGAGAAATATTTTCTCCAATTTAGATCTTCATAAAATTTACTTTTTTGTGTGGTACTAAGGATTAAACCCATGGGCATTCTGCCTCTGAGCTACATGCCAGCCCTATTTTTTATTTTAATTTTGAAACAGGGTCTCACTAAGTTGCAGAAGACATCTCTAAGTAGCTGAGGCTGGTCGTGAACCTGGATCCTCCTGTCTCAGCCTCCCAAGTACTGGAATTACAAGATTATGCCACCACACCTGGCTAAAATTTACTACTGATAAAAATTCATTCCCAAGTACTGGGACTACAAGAGTACGCTACCACGCCTGGCTAAAATTTACTATTGATAAAAATAGATTCGCATACCTGAGTTTTTCCAAACACGTTTAAAAATGTGTCCCATCACTCACTCAAGTATTGATTCTTAAGTATGAAGAAATTATAGTTAATATTCAATTTCCTCAGTCACACCAGGCCTTAATTTGAGTGGTTACGTGGCCACAGATGGATAGTGACTCCCATATTTACCAGCACAGATTAGATATGGCCTATGTTTTACAAATGGAGAAACTGAAGCCCTACGTAGATTAAGTGACTTGCCTGATATCATAAAGTGAGTTGGAAGATTTAGGACTAAGCCTGGGACCTCCAGGCCATCACCCGGTCATTGCTGCCTTCTCTTCTTCCCAGGTTCCTTCACTGCTATTTTGAGTCTGGCTCAGGGGCCATTTATAGGCCTGCTCTGGAAAATAACATGTATTTATAGTGTTCGGGTTGATTACCATCTTAATCAGATAGAGGTTTGTACATCGCTTTAATCCAAGCAAGGGAATGCAGAGTTTAGCTGACTGAAGCAGACACTGAAGATCCAAATTAATTGTTTAGAGGAGAAGACTACAATAAATCTTAGCAAAACCCAGCTTGTCCAAAAAGGAGTTAAGATCTTAACTCTGCATTAGCAGTGTTGGTGTAGACTAGCTATATGACCCCGGGATGTTTGGCAGAATGTTTTTATAGGAAGTTTTAGGTTTGCCCGACTGTAGCCATAAGGTAAAACCCAGAAGGATAGTAGAGAAAGTGCAGGAATGGCAGTTAACATTGGCTATGTGGTTGCCACAAAAGCCCCATGACTCAGAGAATCTTGCTTTTAACTGGTTATGACTGGATCAGTTGATGTGAGACAGAAAGAAACATTTCTATTCCTAAGAGATTCCTTAATTGAGCCTTACGACCAAGGTGTCTGTTCCAGATGTTAGACACTGAGTCGTGTGAATCCAGCAGGAAGTGTATTTCAGTTGCATGTGCTTTGATCTCACTGATATAAGAACTAGGTGAGTCTATGAGAGTACTTGGATTCTGATGTTTAGGATTACATTTGTTGTGTAACTGAACCAGCCACTTTGCTGCTCTAGGAAGCCGGTGAGACTAAACTAGATGGCCTTTAGTATTCCCTCTAGGTATAAAATACTGAAGTTAATATTGTTATTTATGGTACTGGGGAGTGAACCCAGGGGTGCTCTAACATTGAGCTATATCCCCAGGCCCCCTTTAAAAAATTTGTTTTTTAAATTTTCAAGCAGTCTCTCTTAGTTGCTAGGTTGGCCTCGGACTTGAGATCTTTCTGTTTCAGCTTCCCAAGTACTGAGATTATAGGTCTGTACCACCAGGCCTGGAAAACACTGTGATTCTTTTTTTGGGGGGGGTGGTACTGGGGTTCCTGGAAGCCCTTCTACCTCTGGGCTACACTTCCAGACCTATTTTTACATTTTTTTAAATTTGGAAACGGTCTCCTAAGCCAGCGTGCACGGCTGGCTTCGAACCTGCGCGATCCTCCTGTCTCTGCCTCCCAAGCTCGGGGATTACAAGCGTGAGCCACCACGCCCAGCAATAAAACACTGTGATTCTAATGTCATGGCTCTACATTATACTGATTCTTTACATTGGAGGTTGATGCTAAAAGAGAGAGAGAGAGAGAGAGAGAGAGAGAGAGAGAGAGAGAGAGAGAGAGAGAGAGAGAGAAATGCTTTGTTCCCCAAGCATTCATACCTCTAATTCTGGCAAGACTGAGATTTGACACACATTAAAGTAAACAAAAAACTGATCAAGCCAAGCAGATCTGCTGGTAATTAGATTAGTCAGATTAGAGGCTGGGTGAATACTCCTTTTGAATATCATTCAAAGTTTACAAGCCAGGGCTTTTCTCGCTTAGAATCTCTGATTACTATACCCTTGCAACTCCTTCGAAGAGAACCTTCAGTAGGTCAATACCAACTTTAACTGCAGTAAAATAGCACATACGTGTCTCTATGAATAGATTCCAATGGAAAGTAAAGTATGTCAGGGAAGAAATACTGCAGTGGGTTTTGCCCACATTTAGCCTTTTATCCCATAGATCTTATAGTGGCTCCACTTAGAGATTCTCTTCCTCTAATGCTGATGCAGAATAATGTGTTGAATTATTACACCTGTGAACCGGAACAGTTTCGTGAATGAAGCTAGTAGTGGAGAGGGGACAGTACATCAGACTTAGCCAGACCCCTGGATATATATTTAATTAATTAATTAATTTATTTATTTATTAGGCGGTACTGGGGATGGAACCCAGGGACATTCTACCTCCGACCTATTCTTACAGCCCTACTTTTTTTTTTAATTCTTTATTTTGAAACAGGGTCTCACTGAGTTGCAGAGGCCCTCACTAAGTATCTGAGGCTGTCCGCGAACTGCAATCATACTGTCTCAGCCTACCAAATGCTGGGATAACAAGCATGCGCCACCCTGCCCGGCATCCCTGGATATTTTCAAAGCACAGAGTTAATTTTATCTAGGGTCTCAAGTTTGCCATTTCTGGGACCACAGAAGCGCTTTATTACACATTTTCTGGGATTCGTATCTCATCTTTTTAAATGTTTACATCTAGTCTTAGAATGCGCGTGGGTATTTTTTTGTTGTTGTTGTTGTTC
Organism: Muscardinus avellanarius; assembly: GCF_963383645.1. NCBI lineage: Eukaryota > Metazoa > Chordata > Mammalia > Rodentia > Gliridae > Muscardinus > Muscardinus avellanarius. The sequence continues at coordinate 33,816,996 of NC_137797.1, forward strand.
TTTACGAGCAGTCATATTCCTAGTTGTGTTTAGAATATTTTGAATTATGTTTCACTATCTTCCATTTAATCATTTAGTGAAATCATGGATTTGGTGCTCACGGTACTTTAAAATGCCTAAGGAAGTTCACTGTTTTTAACTAAATAATCAGCAGTAGTGGCCTGCCAACAAGTCAAGGGTATTGGTGCAATGTCATGGAGTTAGTTAACATTCTAGAGAATATGTTATAAATATATAAAAATAAAAAGTGCATGTTGCTCTAGTAGTATGGTAGTAGAATAGACTCCTCTAGTTAACCCAGAAAATGCAACACTGAAGCTACCAAGAAAAAAAAAGGCAAGAAATATATGGAATATGAGGTCAAGGAAAAATCCAGGCAAGTTTTCCTACTCAAAAGTCTCTATTTCTTCTTGTGGAAACCATGCCTATGGGTGACTAAAATATAAAACTACAGGTTGTACTTCAGGAATCTGAAAGCTATTTTTTTTCTGTGTGTGTGTGGTACTGGGGATTGAACCCAGGGGCATTCTACCACTGAGCTATACCCCAGTCCTATTTTATATTTATTTTGAAACAGAGTCTTACTAAGTTGCAAATGATCCCACTAATTTGATGAGGCTGGTCACAAACCTGTGATCCTCCTATCTCAGCCTCTCAAGTACTGGGATTATAAGCCTGCACCACCATGCCCTGCTCTGAAAGCTATTCTTTACTCCATCTCATTGACATCTTGTGTAACTGTGAAATTTCCTAATCCCTCTCATTCTTGAAGTGAACAAGAGAAAATTATTATCTTATGTTATTCTAGTGAATGTTATGTGTTAGTATTTATTTAAAACTCAAAGTTTTAAGTGGTCTCTGAAAGATAAGAAATGGGGATAATGCATTATCCCCATTTCTTAAGGCAAAGAAAAAATTACATTTGTTAATATGACAATTTTTTTTTTTTTTGGTGGTACTGGGGGTGGAACCCAGAGACAGTCTACCTCCGGACTATACTCCCAGACCTACCTATTTTATTTTTTATTTGGAAACAAGGTCTCACTAAGTTGCTGAGAGCTTAAGTAGCTGAGGTTGGCTTCGAACCTGTGCAATCCTCCTGTTTCAGCCTCCCAAGCACAGGGATTACAAGTGTGCGCCACCACGCCTGGCTCTTAATTTGACAACTTTTAATCATCTGTTTCATAATCAGAATCTTAGAAGAAATGAAAAACAGAGCTCTTATCATCTCCCAAATGAAATACTTAGTTCATTGTGTTTTGTTCTCTTTACAAATAATCGACTATATTTGATTTTTTTAAATGCAAAACTGCTTGATGTTCTAGCCAAAACTGGTTTCCTCTCTTAAAAAAAGACAGGCAGGTCAAAACAGGATGACATTTAATATTATTTGTTTATCTTGGTATTATCTTTAATACATCCAACAATCTTAAAAAGCTAATATATATCTGGTTAAACAAATTAAATGAAATGATAGAACTTTGATGATAGTCTTTTCCAAGAGAATTATGCTGCAAGCAAGACTGAATAATGAATAAAATTTAATGGCAAGAATCTTAAATGTTTTTTTAGCGGTGTAGTCAAGATGTTTTCTCAACTATCAATAAATTGTTCATGTCTTTAAAAGGATAGACCTTAGGGTAGGATTATTTTGTAGGATTTTCGTGATCTAACTTTAAGAAATCATAGGATTGGAATTGAAACTTTTACAAAAAAATTAAAGATTATTCATACTGTTTATTTAGGCATGCGAAACGGAGCAAGAAGGGATTATAGCTAAATAAGAAGTAGAATACAAACATAAACATGAAGTTCAGTTGGAAATAGACGGAATTGACAATAGATACTCCAGCCTTTCCCCGTTAGGAGAAAATAAATAAATAATTTTTTTCTACTTTGATTACAAAGGAAGGGAGAGAGGGGAGGGGAGGGCAAAGGAGGGGAAGGAAAGGGAGAAGAGGAAGAAAATGACAAAAGGAAAAAATAACCCATTCATTTAAGGTAACAACCACAGAAATGAAAGCGGTGTCTTAATTCAAAACAAGGGAATCTGATCTTAGTTCTTAATTCTTGAAGATCTCATAGAAGGACAAGCAATTTTTATAGCAGAATTTTTATAGCATGGAACAAAGGAGAAACTTTAAGAGATTAATGCGTGAAATCTATTGGTTACAGAAAGATCTGCACAGAGTTGAATGAGTTGATTGGTAGAGGTATCTACCCTGCACACAAATACACTTCAAACTTGAGCATATTAGGTATCTGCTGTCTTCCATATCTTATCAGCCCTTTTGGACGGGGCCAATTACCTAAAAGGACTCAGCATTATCTAATAGGAGAGAACATTGCAGAGCAATTTAACACCCAAGGAAAGACTGACAGCTTTGAAAGAGACTCCTTAATGATGCAAGTATGAACCTGCATGCGCTTGAGATTAGTGATAATTTAACAAAACAGAGAAACCATTCTGAACATACTTTGGAAACACATAGTCTTTGAGAACGTGATTATGGTGTGCTGAAATGGTTACCCAAGGGAATGTTCTCAGTGGTAAAGTGCTTTTGTAGTATGTGCAAGGACCTGAATTTAATACCCAGTGGAAGGAAGGGAGAGAAGAAGGGAGAAAGGGAACAAGGGAGAATAGGGAAGAGAGAGAAAGAAGAGGTGAGGGGTGGGGGAGAGCAAAAGTAAAGGAAGAGGAAAGAAGAGAGAGAAATAAATTCTGATGATTAGATTTGTTTTTCCATGGCCTCAATTACTGAGTACTCTAATGATGGAGAATGCTGACTTTGGAAACAAACCAACCAAATAGCCAGGTGTGGTCACTCGTGTTTGTAATCCCTGTATTTGGGAGGTTGAAGTAGGATTGCAGGTTCGAGGCTAGCATGTGGTAACTTAGCAAGACCCTGTTTCAAAAATAAAAACTAATATAGGATTAGAGTATAGCTCAGGAATAGAATGCCCTGGGTTCAATCCCCACTACAACAAACAAGAAAAAAACTAAATGTTAGCCTAAAACAAAATAATTCAATTTCCTTGCTAGTAGATCTATATCACAAAAATATTTATTATACAAAAATTATATTCAATGTTATTATGATCATATTTTGAATTTCATAACAAATATTTTTATGGAAATATGCCTTATAGTATTGGAAATGTTGCCCCTGCCCGATAGCCTTGATTTTACCTCTTGCCGTTCTAAGCATAAATTATTTACTTTTTTGCCTTTTACAAAAAAGGGTGCTGACCACTAAACTATTTTTCTCATTCATTTATTTTTGTATTCAATTGCGCATCCATTCAGCAAGTAGTTTTTGAAATCCCACGAGTGGCAGGCACTTTTCTAAGCGTTGGGAACACTACAAGAAATGAGACTTTAAAAACATGTTTCTCTCGACATCATCTCCTCACAGCTACCCTTTGTGAAACGTTCCATTTTTCTCATTTTATATATAGATAAGGTGAAACTCTGAGAATGTGAGTAGCTTGTTTGGTGTCTCTCAGGCAGAATTGAACCCAGTTATGCCCGATGCCAAGGCTTGAGCTTCTATCTAACCAGCACCCCAAACCAGCTTCATTGGCCGGGTTTCATGCTTGGCTATTATTCTACTATCACAACCTTGAAATTCATAACTTTTTTTGCTTTTGTATTTTTGTGTGTGGGGGGGGGTGTATGCTGGGGATCGAACCCAGGGGCATTCTACCTCTGAGCTGTATCCCCAGCTGTATTTTATTTTTTATTTGGAAGCAAGATCTCACTAAGTTTTTGAGAGCCTCACTAAGTTTAGTGAGGCTGGATGCAAACCTGTGATCCTCCTGTCTCAGCCTCCCAAGTACTTTACTTTCCTTTACCTTTGTTTTTTTTTTTTTGGTACTGGGATTGAACCCTAGGGTCCTCTCCCTTTGAGCTACACCTCAGGTTTTCTTTCTTTCTTTTTTCTTTTCTTTTTCTTTTTCAAAACAGAGTCTCTCTTAAGGGTTTTGAACAATGAATACATTTCCATTTTGCACTGAATCCCAGACTAATGCAGCTGAGCTTGCCACTAGGCAAAAGTGCTTCTTCTTCGATCTCAGACCACATTCTTGCCAGGGCTGTTTTTAAACACCCACATGAATTTATCTATTTAGAAGCCTTGAATCTCTCAAGTGCTGTAGACTAGTATTAACCAATTTTATTTTTTAGCTCACCAAAAGACTAGGGGTGATTTTTCTTTTTCTTTATTTTTAAAAAAAATCCCTCTGCATATAACACTCTTGAAAACACAGTCAGTAAACCATAAATAATATTCAGTTAGGGCAAGGTTTGGCTCTGTATTGTATTGGTTTAATATGTATTTCCATCGAAAAACAAAATCTACCATCAACAATTTCCTCTGATCTTTATCTTTTTTTTTTTTTTTTTTTGGTGCTGGGATTGAAACCTAGGGTCCTCTCCTTTTGAGAGGTTTTAAATTTTTGTTTTCTTTTGAGAAACAGAGTCTCTCTAAGTTGCTGAGGTTCCTGCTAAATTGCTGACACTGGCCTCAAACATGTGATCCTTCTGTCTCAGCCTCCCAAGTATTGAGATTATAGGTGTGTGTGCTACTGTCCCTGGCTGAATCTATTGATTATGAAATAGGACATTAGGTGTAAGTTGAGTAAAACATAAGAAAGGTACCTGTTCTTGTATAAGAAAATCCTTTGTTTCACTTATTAAATCAGATGCTTTGTCTCCTCTCGATTCCTTCTAGCCGAGTCATTGTTGGTTACGCGACATGGTGATACAGTTGTCAGTCAGCTTGACTAATCTTCTGGACAAGTTTTCAAATATTTCCGAAGGCTTGAGTAACTATTCTATCATAGACAAACTCGGGAAAATAGTGGATGACTTGGTGGAGTGCGTGGAAGAAAACTCACCTAAGGTAACTCTGTTCCTTTGGTTTGCTTTCTGCTATTCTTCTCTAAAACTTTGCTAAATTATGGTGTTGAGGGAGAGGAGGCTTCTTCATTTGGTGTTATTTTGAGCCTAGAAACTTTGAGTTTGAAATTCTTTTAAGATAAGCATGCAAAGCACAAGTGTTTGGAGTTGTAATACAATACTGAAATGTACATTCACACATATTGTCACCTAATGGAAAAATAAAATATCTTTACACTAAAACATAGGGACAGCTCTCCCTTTATTTTCTTTCATGCATAAATGAAATCCACAAAATGTTTCTATTAAGTTACAAGTTTATTTAAATGGAAACTTGTCTATAATAATGCCTAATAATAACTAATAATAATTATGCCCTGTTATGCATAATACAGCCCTCATAGATCACAACAAAAAAGTGATCTTTGTCTCCTGAGAGTCAGTGGATAGTAGGCCATCACCAACCTCAGTATTTGGACATGATATTACTTTGGTTTCTAAACATATGAAATAAAGAGCGTGCCCCAAAACTTAAGAAATTAGGATGTTGGTTCATATTCCAGGTGTGTCCCTTGTTGAAGTTGTGTATCTAACCTTTCTGTGCCTCACTTTCTTTTTTGTTTAAGGTAGGGGCAATGTCAGAACCCACCTCTTAAGAGAATTTGTGATGAGCATTTTAACACCATGTCTGGCAAATACACGTTAATAAGTTTCGACATTATTGTTATTTTAGCACTATGTCTATAATAGACTATGACATGGGACCCTGCTTTGATACAGAGCTCAAATAGCCAAGTTTAGCCTGCTGGGCATCTAAACCCAAAGATTAAACCCAAAGATTTAAACATGAACCTGTACCTTAATACCTCCTTTTTCCCATCCAAATTCCAACTACTTTGAGAATGGATGTCAGTTCCACTTATAGACTCCAATCTTGGAATTACACATTTTTACTATTTCTGTTTTTTCACTAATTTATGAAATCAAAATGTTCCTTACAATTCATGATATATTATCACTAATGTCTCTTACATTATATTACTAATCTAGAGAGTATGCTCATGGTATTCTTAAAGGGTGGACATCACAAACAGGGTATTCTATGCAGGTTGGCACAAAGGAAATAGCATGTACATTGAAGCTTTAAAGATGAAGTTGGTGTTCAGTAATGGCAGTGTTCTGAAGAGCACAGCGAATAACAAAGAAGAAGCCGGGCGTGTTGGCGCACGCTTGTAATCTGAGCATTTGGGAGGCTGAGACCAGAGGATCGCGGTTCGCGGACAGCCTCTGCTATTACTTAGTGAGGCCCTCTGCAACTCAGTGAGACCCTGTTTCAAAATAAAGAATAAAAAATAGGGCAGGGGGTGTAGCTCGGAGGTCAAATGCCCCTGGGTTCCATCCCCAGACCCGCAAAAAAAAAAAAAAAAAAATTATGCCTTTAATAATTATTTGTGTCACTTTGGCTAGAACCCAGAAGATTGCAGGTGGTATTTCTCAGTTGTTTTGGGGGTTGAATTAGTATACATAAAGCACATAGAATAGTATAGACTAAGTGATATATAAGGGATTATTATTATTATTATCTGCTTTTCTCTATAGATAACCATTTATGTAAAATATAGCTTTAATTTGCTTTTTTGAATGTCATATAAATTAATCATTCTCTTTTTATTCTTTGATGATTTATTTTTCACTCAGCCATTATGTCTATAAACCATATCAACTTTCATGCATATAGGCATAATTAATTTTTTCTGCATATAGAGTATTCTGTTGATTCAGTATACCACTCTTCCTTAACCCATTTTTCTGTTGATTGTTATAAAGGTTATAAAGGTTGTTGCTAGGAACTTTCTTCTGTGTTTTATGGCACATCGGTGCAGGAATTTCACTGGAGTGTTTAGCCAGTTTAAATCATATCAAATGTACCAGCTTACGTTATGCTATCAATGTATAAGAGTTTTCTTTACTCCACATCTGTGCCAGTATTTAGTATTGTCATTTACTGAGATTAGCCTTAAACCTGTAATCCTCCTGACTCAAACTTCTAAGTACTGGGATTACAGGCATATGCCACCATGCTCAGCCAACACTAATGTTTTAATGGACAGACACCTCTTTAAAAATTGTCCTCAGCCATGTGTGGTGGTGCACGCTTGTAATCCCAGTACTTGGGAGGCCAAGACAAGAGGATCACAGGTTCCAGGCCAGCCCCAACTGCTTAGTGAGGCTCTAGGCAATTTAGTGAGACACTGTTTCAAAATAAAAAATAGGGCGGGGCAGGGGGAAGCTTAGAGGTAGAATGCCTCTGGGTTCAATCTCCAGTACCACACATACACGTAAAAAATATTGTCCTCAATTTTTGATTATTTCATTGTTATATCATTTGTTTTGTTTGTGGGTTTTTTGTTGTTGTTGTTGTTTTTTTTTTTTTTTTTTGTGGTACTGGAGTCCCTGGAAGCTCTGCTACCTCCGGGCTACACTCCCCGACTTATTTTATACTTTTTTTTAAATTTGGAAACAGGATCTCTTAAGCCAGCGCGGCTGGCTTCGATCCTGAGCGATCCTAATGCATCTCCGCCTCCCAAGCGCGGGGATTACAAGCGTGCGCCACCACGCCTGGCTTATATCATTGTATTTACTGCTCCCCCCTCACTCACAGGTACACGGCTTTGGTCACGAGTTGAGTCCCAGGCTGGCTCAGTGGCTCACTGTGCAACATTACCAGTTGGAATTGTGTTAATTAAAACAGCTATTTGAGCCGGGCGTGGTGGCACAAGCTTGTAATCCCCGTGCTTGGGAGGCGGAGTCAGGAGGATCGCCCAGGTTCGAAGCCAGCCGCGCTGGTTTAAGAGACCCCGTTTCCAAATAAAAATAAAATGGGTCTGGGAGTGTAGCCCGGAGGTAGAAGAGCTTCCAGGAACCCCAGTACCACCAAAAAACAAAACAAAACAAACAAACAAACAAAAACCCAGCTATTTAAAAGTGTTAGCTTTTAGAGTTCAAATACTTGAATCTTTGAAAGCCATATTTATAATCTATTCTCTCGATCTTAGTTAAATCTGTAGACTAACTGAAAAATATAATCTTGGTTTTTGTTCTACTTTTCTTTTAAAATTTTTCTTTTCTCCTCTTTTCCTTTCTTTCCCCTTCTTCCCTTACTTTCTTTTCTTTTCTTTTTCTTATCTAGAATGTAAAACAATCATCTAGGAGACCAGAACCCAGAGTCTTTACTCCTGAAGAATTCTTTAGAATTTTTAATAGATCCATCGATGCCTTCAAAGACTTTATGGTGGCATCTGAAACTAGTGACTGCGGGCTTTCTTCAACATTAAGTCCTGAGAAAGGTAAGGCATATATACATTTTCAATTTAAATGTCAACAGAAAGCTAGAACTTTATATCTTTAAGAATCTACTTCTGAATCAAATACATCCCTACTATAGAAAGACACATGCATGTTTTTCTAATAAAAAGCAAATATCAAAGGTACAAAAAAACTAATGATTAGATTTATTGGTTTCTCCTAAAGAATTGTAGGTGAGTCAACAGTCTATGAGATGGTCATTCATATATTTTTCTCATCTGCCTCTTGCTAGTAGTGTGCGATGTATTATCCTTCACCTCCAGTTTCCTTAACATTCCCTTGACAAAGCTTTTCCTCAAGGGTCTAACTCTGAGTCATAAAATCTTATCGTCAGCAGTTAATTCTGGGTTGATCTCCCCTCCACATACACACACGCTCCTCCTACTGGGTCCCTGTAACAAAACCTTAATTCCATTGCTTTCTTTTTTAAAATGACAAATTGCCACCAACTTGTCATTATTCACATTTACTAGCATATGTACGCAGTAAATCTGTATTCCTCGAGGTGGCTGTGGTGAATTTCTTAAGGCAGTAGAACAGTGGAATTCAGTCAGAAATAAACAGCATCCTAATAATGTAGGTTTGGGGAGTGGACCTGGCACATTCTCTGGTATTGTACTTCACCTTTTGGGGACTCTGTAATCCATAAAATCACCATGTAACACTGACGCATTATTGCTTTCCATTTAGATTCCAGAGTCAGTGTCACAAAACCATTTATGTTACCCCCTGTTGCAGCCAGCTCCCTTAGGAATGACAGCAGTAGCAGTAATAGTAAGTACACGTATCTGATTTAATGCATGCATGGCTCCAATTAGCCTTCACGGGAGTATTGCATGGGCTTTAAAGGAAATTTACACAGTGATTACCACTAATACTGTTCTGTTACTGTTTCCCCTCTTATGGTATTCTGTAGAATTAAATATTTGGTTTGAAGAATTGGGTTTCCCTAGAGCTTAAGATAATGTTTAAAAGAACTGGGCTGGCGAAATGTTCTCCTAAAATATTTTAAGTAAGGCATGAAATTAATTTTAGAAATAAAATTTAGATATATCATTGTAGACCTAAAATATATTCTGTGCAGAATGTGCCTGACAAAAGTGGAATTTTAAAATTGAAAGTGCAAATGCTAGTTGTGTAGAATTCCAAGGATATTTTCAGTTGTGTGTATCAGTGTTTATTGTTGCATGTTTGGAAATAGGATAATTTTATTATTTTACCATAAAAGTATATGTTGGAGGAGAAAATATTTCTTTCTCTGAAATTTCTGTCCTCTTTGGCCAAGAACCCAGGTCCATAGATTATTTCCTTTTTTCAAATCCAGACAAAGGTTATTTTAAAGGTTATGGGATTTAATAGATATGCTCTCGCCTTATAGAAGCTGAAGAAAGAAAAAAATCTGATGATTTTAACTGAAAAAGTCATCCCTTAAGACTTAAAAACGGGACACTGTCATTTCTTTGGGGACATAGGAAACCTTTTTACAGAAAAAAGCTGAATGATTTATTACAGATTTACAATATCTTATCTAAATTTTAAAATTTCTCCCAGTAAAACTTGACCTGAACTGAGAAGCTATTTATAGACTTTATCCTCCTAAAACTGAATATTTATTCATTTCAATATAATAATATTAACATGTTTGATTGCAGAATACTTCCTAGAACTCAGTGGGAGGAGTCTATAATATACACTAGTTGTAGGATAGAATCTTCTAAAATCTACAATTTTAAATTACATACATAACACATCAGATCTGAAGAGTTTCAGAAAGGACTGAGGTCCTGGATGTTTGTGTCAATTTAAGTCTTTCCTATAAATTATGGATTTTATTAATCTTTTTTTTTTTTCAGTACTGGGGATGGAACCCAGGGGCATTCTACCTCTGAGCTACACCCCCGGTCATATCCTATTTTTTAGTTTTCTTTATATTTTGAAACAGGGTCTCACTGAGTTGCAAAGGGCCTCACTAAGTAGCTGAGGCCGTCCCGAACCGCAATTTTCCTTTCTCTGCCTCCCGAATACTGGGATTACAAGCGTGTGCCACCACGCCTGGCCTGGATTTTATTAATCTTCAAAGAAGCAACTCTTGGTTTCTTAAATTCTGTTTATATTTCATTGATCTTAATCTTTATTATTTCCTCCTTTTTATTTATTTTGTGTCTAATTTACTCAGCTTCTTTTAGTGCCTTAAAGTGGAAAAAATAGATCATTTTTTTTTTTTTTTTTTTTTTTTGGTACTGTGGTTCCTGGAAGCCCTTCTCCCTTCGGGCTACACTCCCAGACACCTATTTTTAATATATTTATTTGGAAACAGGGTCTTCTTAAGCCAGCGCAGCTGGCTTCAAACCTGCGCAATCCTCCTGTCTTCACTTCCCAAGCAAGGGGATTACAAGTGTACGCCACCACGCCCGGCAGGCAGATCATTGATTTTTATTTAAACTTTTTTTTCTAATTTCTTGAAGGTGTAAGTTACTTTGTAGGCAATGCTTTTGCTGAGTCCCACATATTTTACATGCTGTGTTTTTGCTATATGTTTTTTTCATAAAATATTGTTAATTCTTGTGATTTGTTTTGATTCGTGGTTAACATAGAAGTAGGTTGTTTGATATAAAAATTTTTGTACTTTTCCTAAATATTTTATTGTGATTGGCTTCTATATTAACTCTGATATTGTCAGAGAACATATTCCATAGTCTTTTAAAATGTATTGAGAGATTTAAAATGTATTACTCACTGTTGGTTTCTCAAATTTGTCCAAAGTGGTTTGACGGCATTGCTCATATCTTGCATTCCTTATTAAAATTTCTCATGTATTTTTTGTCAGTGACTGAGAAAATTAAATTAAAATTTATTCCTGCTGATTGCAGATTTATTTGAGTTTCCATTTGGTTCTTATGTGCATACACATTTTTTATTGCCATATCTTTCAGATTCATTGACCTATTACTCTTACCAAAGTATCTCTCCTCACCTCTGGTATTGCTTCTTGTCTTGACCTTTTTTTGTTGTTGTTTTGGTGGTACTGGGGGTGGAACCCAGGGACTTTTCTACCTCCGGGCTATACTCCCAGACCTATTCTATATTTTATTTGGAAACAGGGTCTCACTACGTTGCTGAGAGCCTCACTAAGTAGCTGAGGCTGGCTTTGAACCTGTGTGATCCTCCTGTCTCAGCCTCCCAAGCACGGGACTTACAAGCGTGCGCCACCACGCCCAGCTTGACATTTAATTTGAATGATATTAGTTGAGCCAGTCTTTCTCATGCTTTTGTTTGCCTATTTTCGATCTGCAATTTATTTATTTATTTTTGCGGGACTTTCTACCTCCAAGCAATACCCCAACCCTATTTTTTACTCTTTATTTTGAAACAGTGTCTCACTATTTGTGGAGAGCCTCACAAAGTAGCTGAGGCTGGCCATGAACTTGCAATCCTCCTGTCTTAGCCTCCTAGGTATTGGTATTACAAGGGTGCACCACCACACCCGACTTCAACCTATTATTTTTACTTAGAAAGTATATCTCCAGTAGACAGAATATAGTTGGGCCTTGATATTTTATCTAGTTTATTTCTAATTTTTAACTAGAGCATTTTGCCAATATATATCTAATAAATTATTGGATGATTGGACTTGCATCTGCCATTTTGTTACTTATTTTCTATTTGTCCCTTTTTTATTAATTTTCTTTTGCATTTTTCCAGTCTTTATGGGGGTTAATGTTTATTCTTAATACTCCTTCCTGGGTTAATGTTTATTCTTAGTATTCCTTTTTAATTACTGTTTGCTTTTCAGCAACACTTCTTTGCATTATTATGTGGTTGTTTAGGAATCAAAATGTAAAAACTAACTTGTAATGTTCTGCTTAGAGTCAGTATTGTTGCACATAAAAAAAAGTAATTTACCCATTCCCATTTTTGTGTTTTTGCTGACATACATACATACACATCTATATATAGACACATATACATACACACACATATATACACAAAAATATATGTGTGTGTATAGATTTATAGATATATAGTTAGATATATATGTTATGTCTTATAATACAATCTTAAAATTATTACTTTAAATAATTAAATGTCTTTTAAAGAAAAAGTAAAAGGAGAAAAATATATTGCTTCTGTTTACCTATGTATTTATTGTTTTGTGTGCCTTTCATTTCTTGCAAATTTAAGTTTCTCTCTGGCTGAGAAACCTTTTTAGCATTTCTTTTAATGCAGATATGCTGGCAATAAATTCTCTTTTTTAATTGAAAAAATGCCTTTATTTTGTCTTATATTTTAATTGTATTACTTAATACAATGATTATTTACTACATTTAACATGTCATTCAATTACCACACAGTAAGCATATTAATACTTAATTATTTTGTATTATTTAATACAACTATTGTTTTGCTTAATATTTAGTTGTTTTACTTGTATTTTAATTGGAAAATATTTTTATATAGGCATGTAGCAGATACTTTTTAGTATTATCAAAATCTGGGTTAACAGAAGGTATTTTCTTTTAATAGTCCTTTAAAAATGTTATTACACTGTCTTCCAGTGGCTATTTTATAGAAAAAAAGGCAAACATCATTTGTATTATATTTTTTTCTGTATATATACTAGGTCACTCTTTACTCTGCTTTCTTTCATAACTTTCTCCTTTTTAGCAGTTTAACTAAGATATGCCTATGAGAGGTGATTTTCTTTGTATTTATTGGAGTTTGTCAACCTTGAATTTGCTATTTATTTTCTTCTAAAATTGGAGAAATGTTGGCCATAACTGTAAATATTTCTCTCCTTTTTTCTTGCTTCTCTTCTGAAGTACCATTAGTTTAGTTTGATATTATCCCACAAATTGCAGAAGGTTTATTCATTTTTAAAATCTTCTTTTCTCTTTGTTGTTTTTTTTTTTGTTTGTTTGTTTGTTTTTGTTTATTGTTTTTTGGGTTTTTTTGGTGGTACTGGGGTTCCTGGAAGCCCTTCTACCTCTGGGCTACACTCCCAGACCTCTTTTTACATTTTATATTTGGAAACAGGGTCTCCTAAGCCAGCGCGCGCGGCTGACTTCGAACCTGCGCGATCCTCCTGTCTCTGCCTCCCAAGCGCGAGGATTACAAGCGTGCGCCACCACGCCCGGCTGTTGTTTTGTTTTTTGATAATTTTTCCTGTCTATTTTCCAGTTCACCAATCTTTTCTTTGCCATCTCCAAATCTATTTATCCAGTAAATTTTTTTCTTTTTTCTTGGTTTTTAATTTATGTTCTAGAATTTCCATTTGATTATTTTGTATTTCTCTGCTGAGATGCTGCATATGAATATTTATTATGAAGATATTTTCCTTGTTGTCCGTTAAACATAATTGTAATAGCTGTTCTAAAGTTTCTGTCTACTAATTTTAACATGTAGGTCATCTTTGGGTTAGTATCACTGGCCTTTAATCTTTCTGATTTGGGGTCACATGCCCTTTAAATAGTAATTTTTGAATATATGCCGGGTATTATGGATACTATATTGCTGATTTTTTCTCAATTTATAGTGTTCCTTTAGAGCCAGTTGAGTTTTGTTTGGGTAGAAGATTCACTTACTGATAGATGATCTTTATCTTTCTTCCCAGGTTTGTTTTTAAACTTTTTTAATAATAGAGAACAGCAGTTTTAATTTTTCCTTTTGAAGCAATTTTATTTATTTACTTCTTTTTTTTATTTTTGAAAGAGGGTCTTCTAAATTGCCTAAATTAAATTTGAACCTATGATCCTCCTGCCTTGGTCTCCCAAGTAGCTGGGCTTACAGGGATGTGACATAAGGCTTTATTCTTAAGGCATGGCATTCCTGAGACATCTCTCTACAGTGCTGAGAAAATGTCCCATCACCTAATTTTTCTGAATTCCTTTCTCCCCATTTCTGTAAGCCTCCTAGGGACTCTGCTAAGATCAAAGCTTCTGAGGAGTAGTGCCTTTGCATGCTAGGTTTCTTGATGCCTCTCCCAGTAACACGTACAACTTACTGTCTCACCAGTAACTGAAGAAGACTTGTCTAAAGATTTATGGTGCTTCTTTGTAAGCTTCCATCTTGCAAATAACCTACCTTTACAACTAGGGCCACATCAGCAATGCTGAACTAACTCCCTGTTTCAGTGCGATGCTTGAGCCTGCTTGGTCTCTGTCTTGCACAGCTCAATTTGAAGGTGCCTCCCAGCCAGGAAAGCCCAAGTCCAGAAAGCCAGGCCAATCATGGGTGGGCCTCACCTTATATGTTTTCCCTCCCGTGGGAGAGTTACACTTTTGCAATACATGGGGGCTAATTTCTAAAGATAATTACTTCATACATTTTGTCAAGAATTATAATTATGTAGGTTGGGAAGTCTACTTCATTACCATAATGGTTGGAAGCAAAAGTCTTTTCTACTGAGATTAAAAGAAACTAGATATAAAACAAAAACCAAAAAAACCATTCAATCCTGAATCCAAGTCTGAGGGTACTTTTTTTGTGGTACTGTGTATTAAACCTAGGCATATTCTACCTCTGAGCTACACCCCCAGACCTTTTGTATTATCTTTTGTTTTGTTTTGTTTTGTAACAGGGTCTCCATAGGTTGCTCAGAGTCTCACTAAGTTGCTAAGACCACCCTCAAACTTGTGATCCTCTTGTCTCAGTCTCTCAAGTACTGGAATTACAGGCATGAGCCATCACGCCTGACTTCTTGACGGTACTTTTTGACTTGGAAGATGAGTGGACAGCCGTGTGTGTGTGTGTGTGTGTGTGTGTGTGTGTGTGTGTGTGTGGTGTATGGTGTGTTTGTGTGTTTACAAAAATATGAGTCTTATTACCAATATGTAGATGTGATGACACTCATAAATGATATACCACTTAGATTCTGATCCAGAAGACAAGGTTTCATGGTGCTCACATTCTAAAAGATAGAGTTATTTAAAAAAGGTCTATAGCATTGTATATGATATGTATAGTAATACAGGTTTGTAAATGATTTCCTTGTAGCATGAGAGAGCTAAGACTTTTTTGGAGGGAGAGGGGAGTCAGGGTTGAGGAAATTTAAAGAATGCATCGTTGCTTTCAGGGATAAGACTTTACAAGCTGTCACAGGAATCAGAGAACCAGGGCATATGAAAGATCTGATTGTGTATGGGAGACACATGGGATAATATGCAAACCTACTATTTACCCAAGGAGAATATATTTATAAAGCAAAAGTAATATCCTTTATGCCAAGTAAAATGACATTTAAAAGATGTTTAAGTTTGAGATCCTTACAGACTTGTACAAACAATGTAGAAAGAAATGCTTACTTTGACATTACTTTGCATGTGTTCTAGAGTTTTGAATCGGACTCTGATTTTACATTGCTTTGTGACCTTGGTTAAGTTACTTAAGCTCTCTGACTCCACAGTCAGTTGGAGGGTGATGAAAACTTCCTTCACAGGGTTTCTGTGAATTGTAAATTAGTTAGTATACATGTGCTTGGAGCCATGCCTGACATCTAGTAAGAGTTCATCATGAATTCTGAAAACAGAAGCATTAGATGAGATGGTTAGTGATCGTAGGTCAGCCATCGTTGTGAATATCTAATAGAGTGAATTGGAATCTCAATCAAAGAGGATGACCATTTTGTCTATTTTCTGTGTGCTAAGAAACCCATGTATGTGCATTGGTGTGAAGTCCCTAAGTATCCTACCTCTAGAAAAAAGTTCAGCAAGATTATACTACTGTCATTTGTTCTAGCACAGTTTTATTTTTCTACATGTTCATTCTTATTATTTCAAAGCAGAGTAGTTGCTTCCTAAGAACTTTTTAAGAAGTTAGGACAGCTGACAGTGTTAGGAGTAATGAGACATAATTAACATAATAATAACTCGGGAATTTGGGATTATTCAAACCTGGTACAGATGAGCCTTCTCTCCTCATGAGATCTCTGTCACCAATTTTTGCATTAAAAACAGAGCTTTGTTATCAGCTAGGGCTTTGGCCCCAAATACCCTTCACATGGTCTTTGAGGCATACAAATCAGATCTCATGATTCCTGGTGGGGAGCTGTAGTGGCAAGAATTAAGGCAGTAAGGTCAACAGAAGTAAGGCAACATTGACCTCTATAGAAGCCGACACTCAGTAGCTATAACCCCCTTCTTCTCCTGTCTTTAGGATACCTCTCTGTCCCTCTTTCCTTTAGGACAATTGCTACTAATCTTAGATTCCAGGACTTGTCAAAGTGGTGAAAGTCATAGTCCTCTTAGGACTTCGCTGACCTCATGGCTTTGTTTGAAGCCTCTTTAACCTTCTTCCTTGAAAAAGGGTTTGCATTGTGAATTCCAGAATATTATACTCCCTGGTAAGCTCCCTCTGCTCTTTGCTAGTGTCCAGTTTTCCCCTGGGGCTTTGTGGTGAAATCCAAGACTCTGGTTTGACCTTTGGATAGAACAGGAAGAACATGGTGTTTGGCCTTGAAGTCAGCCAAACCCTCAGCACCTAGTTGATCAGTGATGGAGTGCTCCCAGTACCATCTAACTCATTGGAATTTTCCACTTGGTTTGGGGACTAGAGTATTTATCACTAGCTTCTGTCCTTCCTTATCTATACATTGGTAAGGTTACATAGTCAAAATTCATCCTAATTTCATACCCAGCACACCCAATAGAGAGTGGGGGTTACAGCAGGTTGTCCATCAAGAAGAACACAAACATAGATAGCCAAATTATTTATGTATTGATAGTGATACTAAAATTCATGGAATGATAGGAATCGCCTTAGCTCTGAATTTATTTCCTCAAAGAAAAATAATACCCTTATAAATGGTACTCAAAATTGCTGTATTGTTGAAATAATTAGTTGCTTCAATCACACCAAAATCTTAGAACTGAAGTTTACTTTGGCAAGAAAATTCATATTGAACTCCCATCTGAGATGCTTAAAACATAGTGTCATGGGACTGGAGGATGTGGGGTGGGCCAGAAGAACTATTGATATCATCTATGGAGGAAATTCATGACTATGTAAGTGGATGGCCACACTTCCTACAGTCCCCACCCACCCCCCTGCACTTTACACCTGATACCTATTTCTCACCGTTCCCTCCCTTCCAGTACACACCTACATATGAGCATGTGTCCAAATATATTCTCATTTCTTCTCATTAAAGTCTCTTTGAAAACAGGAATCAAATTTCCTAGTCCAAGTTCACGTTATATGTTGAGGGGTATGGACCATTGCTGTTCTCTCTGAAGTAGATGAGCTCTGTTTCTTACCTTTTAGATAAAATCTGAGTTTATTTTTTCCCTTGTATACATTGAGGTGCGTATGCAGTGGATTTGTACTCATATGTGATGTGTGAAGTAGATACAGTAAATACTACTGTAGAATTGGCCAAAAGCAGTCACTTTACTTGGACTTAGTTTACATTTTTGGAAATTTACAATTTCTAAATCTATTACCATCTTTGGAAGAAAACTGAACATTTGACTTACAAACTAGCAAATATGCATCAGTGTTCCTGAACAACTAAGTTGTTCTTTGTAAGCCAGATATGTAAAGCTTACTGTCAAAATAAGTTGGGAAAAGAGAATTGTGTTTTAATTCATGAATCATTCTGCTTCTTTCAGAAGAGTGAGGCAGGATCAAGGGAGCCTTCCCAAGCCAATCCCATTTGTCTTCTCTGACACTGTTAATTGTTTAGACTTACTTAATATGAGTTGACTCTGCCTTCAATCATTCCTTAGTGTTAAGTTGTCTCAAGCTTTTCAATGAAAAAAGTGGAAAATTCAACCGTTGGCCCATGGCACAGTGCTTGGGACACTATGTCACTGAACAAATATATGTTGTGTGTTAAAGATATGAGTGGGCAAACAGCCATGACTCTAAGCGTGAGGTACCTAAAAGTACCACAACTACAGTGTACATATAATGACTTAATATTTATAGCAGGCCAAACCTAACAGAGCACATACAGACCATGATGTAGCTTATAAATTGCTATTTTTAAAATTTGAGGAAAAGATATCAAGAATGAAAAACATTAGAAGACAAAGACATGTCAGATTTACCTGATAGAGAAATCATTCCTCCTGGGAATCTACTAAGTCTTATTCCAAATGCATGAACATTAACCAACTCACATCTCTTTCTACCTGTGGGGTGTCTTCTATAAATGCATTCACCTTTTTGGAGATTATATGGATTTATATTGCCTTGCAAAAATAATGCTTGAAGAAAAACAGCCCTTTGGATGCTTTAAACAGGTATAGGTCAAGAGTTCATTATGGAAACAGGTGGGAACAACCACAAAGTAAGGACGACCTCTAAGATGGATATGCCATATTCACTACTGTGCTCTTTGAATTCCAGGGAAGGCAGCCAATCCTATGGAAGACCCCAACCTACAGTGGGCAGCCGTGGCTTTACCAGCTTTATTTTCTCTTGTAATTGGCTTTGCTCTTGGAGCATTATACTGGAAGGTAAGTATTACTCTTCTTTTGTTTTATTTGGGGTAGCTTTACATATTTATCTGTTCATACCATATACATCTAATTAACAAAAAAACTTATCTTTTTCAAGAATCCTATTGAGAAAACAATGAGTCTTTATAACTCATAGGCTCAACAAAATTTAAATTTTAGACACTATTCCTCATGATTTTTAGAGATAACCCCCTCTCTAACAATGCACCCATAGTCCATAGCACACTACCTAAAGAATGGGTTCTGGTTTAATAGTCTGAACTAACTATAAAAAAGAAGAGAATAGACTGAAAATCATATGATATGCTTAAATGGCAAAGAGAAATGCCATCTGTATTGCTGCTATTTTGAATTTCTGCTCTTTTGTTCTCTTCTTATTGAAGCCTGTCAAGATTTTTAAATGTGCTAAATCATCATGACTCAGCTTCTAGAAATGTCTTTTGAATTTGATTACTATTTAAATCTGACAGTTTCTTTTTTACTTTTTTACCCCAACATCCTAAAAATGTTGAGTCAATAACACAGGCGTTTTTCATAATGCCTCACTGCAAAAATATTTTGCATGATGAGGAAAAAAAGACTTATTGGAGCCATTGACACTAAAGATAAAGGTGAAGACCACCCTTGTAAATACTGACAGTCATTGATATTTGTGTACTACATGTCATTGTTCTTTTCCCAGAAGAAACAACCAAATCATACAAGGGCGGTCGAAACTATACAGATTAATGAAGAGGATAATGAGATAAGGTATCTTGTTTTGCTACATGTGTACATAGGGTTAACACTGTCATTTCTCATGTGTGCGCATGTTCTTAACTCTCAAATCTTTTCCACGTTCCTGACCTTTCACGGACTCTTCTACCTCTTCATTTACCTATAGAAGACCTTCGCACAGCAGTCTCTGAAGGCACGTTTGCTTATTCTTCCTTTTCCACACTGTCACCAAGGAATACTTGAAGTTCCTTGGCAACATTTACCTTCTCTATCTGTTGGCCAAGTTACTGCACTGAGTCTTTTCTTAAGCCCTTCTAAATTCAATCTTTGGTATATTCTTCTTAAACCCCGCTTGTAATGTCACTTCCTGCTCAAAATATTTTCAGTGACTTTCTCTTCAGTATTTTCTTTTTTTTTTTTATCTCACTCTGGTTTTCAGAGCCTTTAACTTTCTTCAGTATACTTATTATTTTCTCTAAAGCTAAATATAAATATTGTTTATATTTATATAATGTTTATATATGTTTTATTCAGCTTACTAGAGCTGATTCTGATGATTCTTTAACTTTTCCTCATCCTGCCTC
Organism: Muscardinus avellanarius; assembly: GCF_963383645.1. Taxonomy (NCBI): domain Eukaryota; kingdom Metazoa; phylum Chordata; class Mammalia; order Rodentia; family Gliridae; genus Muscardinus; species Muscardinus avellanarius. Next base: position 33,837,023 of record NC_137797.1, read on the forward strand.
CAGCACTAATATTTTCATTTACCTGTGGTTATAATTTTCAACTATCTTTCTTTCTTCCTTTTTTCCCTTCTGTTTGTTTGTTTTTGTAGTACTGGGGGGGGGCAAACCTAGGGCCAGAGGCATGCTAGGATGTGTCTTGCCATTGAGTTACACCCAGCCATTTTTTTTTTTTTTTGAGACAATCTTACTAAGTTGCTTTGGCTGGCCTTGAACTTGAGATTCCCCCTGCCTCAAATTTGCAAGTAAGTGGTATTATAGCCTTATCACACCCAACAATTTTCAACAAGTTACTTTCTCTCATATTATGCTTCTATGTATACACACATACATACACACACACACACACACACACACACACATATTCATATACAAACATTAAGTGCATGTGAGCATTTTCAGTATGTAATATATCCATATGTGTACAGAAAGACTTTAAAAAAAACTTATTGAGAAGACTATATTGGGACAGTATTCAGCTATCTTCCTTATAGTAAACTTATGAAGGTAAGTTTCCCCACTCAGTTTTGCAGTCTTTTACTAATATATTTGTAGAAAACATGATGAACTTCAGAATCTCTATCCAAAAGCAAATAAGCATCTTTCTTACTGTTTTTCAGTATGTTGCAAGAAAAAGACAGAGAGTTTCAAGAAGTGTAATTGTGACTTGTATCAACACTGTTACCTTCGTACATTGGTAAGTATTTAGAATCAAGCTGAAATATTCAGTAAGAATTTAGAAGCCAAAATTTAGAAACAAACTTTATTAATATGTAGTCTATCAAGAAGATGTTAGTATGTTAACCCAAGTTGTAACATAATTGAATTCTGCATCTGTCCCTTATTGTGTATTCTCAAGTTTTGAAAGGTAAACTTAGTAGATTGATTTTGTATGGCAGATATGCAAAAAAATTTAACAAGTTTGATTGTTTACTTAAACTATTTTTAAGGTGAGGAAAAAGGTATACAAAAGAAATAGAGCAAAGTAAGACTAAAGTAAATATTGACAGAGGAGAAATAAATGAAACTAATCTCATTTAGGTGTGATCAACAGAATATGACCCTGTTCTACTTCTTAGATGCTTTGAAAAAGGGAAAATCAAAAAATAATTATTTGTCATTTTAACGAAGAGAAAAAGTCAAACTGTCCTACAACCAGGAGAATAAAATGGCCAAAGCAAAGCGCCACGTGCCACATGACTGGTAATAAGTACCTCATCACAGTCCTGAACCAGCACCAACTGAATACCAAAAGTGACAGACACTTGCTGCGATGGTGTGGTTTAGGGAGGGACTGTGAGGAAGAGTAAGGGTTGGCCAGAGGTCTTGGTGTTCCTCATCTCCTGTCCTATCTGCTCTCTGCTAGCAAGCTGCAGGCACAGCCGGGGCACTCAGAATGACATAAACGTCAATAAGTGTCCATTCCTGCTGGCCTGCCTTTTCACTTCTACTTCCTGGCTCTTGGTTCTCCTGTTGCTCCTTGCATCCCCGGTGCATTTACTGTGGTGGTGTGTGAATGTGGGCTCTTCTCCCCCAGAGGTCCCTCTGCCTGCAGAGGACCACTTTGGTAGGTCACTGCCTATGCAGTTTGTGCGGAGTACCTACTCTTGGTAAGGCACTGTACTGGCAGCTTTCACTAATGCCCAGATTCAGAAATTTACCTCCAAATTAAATTTTCCCCAGGTAAGCTGGGTCACAGTCTTTGACTTCTTTTGAGAACTCATTACACACACACACACACACACACACACACACACACACACACGGCTGAACTGGGGGTTGAAGCCAGGGGCATTCTACCTTCAAGCTATGCCCCCAAGCTATTTTTATTCTTAATTTTGAAACAGAGTCTCACTAAGTTCTGAGGTCTCACTAAACAGCTGAGGCTGTCCATGAACCTGCAATCCTCCTGTCTCAACCTCCCGAGTACTGGGATTACAAACCTGCCCCACCATGCTCGGCTGAGAACTTTTTTTTTTTTTTTTTCATTATAAAGGATCACTTTTCAACAACCAACTTTAACATGATATAATAACTATGCATAGTATTTCTCTAATATTTTAATCCTGTTATTCTACACACTTTTTTTTACTTTTTCTCTTCTATTTCTCTTTTACATACCCTCTCTCTTTTTCTCTTTCTTTTTATATTGGGGTTGAACCTAGGAGTGTCCTATCTCTGACTGCACCTAGCCCTTTTTTATTTTAAAATAGGATCTCATTGAGTTGCTGTCTTCAAATCTGCCATCGTCCTGTCTCCGGCTCCAAAGTCCTGGGATGGCAGATGTGCCTGTCCAAAGCATGAATAGCACCCTCTTTTCAGCTTCTCTCTAAGGTCATTTTTTTTCTCTGTTTTTTTATCCAATTCTTTTTTTTATTTTCTGGAAAAAATACCTCTCAAGCTAAAATCATTATTTTTTGTAGAAACCCCTTTCTCTGTCTTTCAATCTCACAGCAAGCCTGTTTCTTCCCTGCCACTTCAGTTCCCTAACACCTGCACATCTGCCAGGCACACATTAAATGGTTAATTGGGTCTGAAAAGTTCAAGTAGTGTCCTCTGTTGTTTGGTTTGGGATCGCATTGCTGAGATCCTGTTTTGGCATGCAGGTCTTCAGTCCTGTGGTTTTAGCTGTGGCATTTGTCCTATGACATTTGGAGAATGGATTATGATGGGGAGACCTTGGTCACCTGTGTAGGAGGAAAAGAATGGCATCTTAAAGCAACCATAGTCAAAGATTCATGCCTATTTCTCCCAGTCAGATAGCATCCAAGAACAGGAGCTATGTCTGTCTGGCTCTGGCCATATGCACAGCGCCTAATTCATTGCTTATGCATTGTAGGCTCTTGATAAAAGCTTGTTGAGTGAGAGAACAAGTGAATGCACGAGGTATAAATGAGGGTTGAACTTGAGTGGTAAGGGAAATAGTTCTTCTGAAGCAGGACTTGTTTTTATCTTTTGTCCCTGTGTATGTGTTTACTTTGAGGGTTTTGGTGAATGCCACAGCAAGATGTGCACAACAAGGACAAATACAATCATATGGGATGTCTACTGCTAATTTATTTCTTTTATAAGTATAAAGTATTGCTTATGTATAAAATTAATCAAATTAGACAGTCAGACAAAAAAAAGCTCAGAGTTCATTCATGACAAAATCATCATGCTTAGTGAGTCGTCAATGTGAAATGAATGAAGAAGTTGGTGACTAATTCTCCTTCCCAGATCCCCTTGCTGGTCATCCTTCAAAGTCCTCTCAAGGTTTCGGGAAGATGCCACCACCTTCCAAAACCTGACTTCCCATTAAAACCAATCTCAGTCTGTGGCCCTCTGATCACATCCATGTGACTCATGATAGGACTTCCCAGTTTCTTATATCGACATTTTGTGTCGTTTTTGAAACCAGTAAATTCTTAAAAGGCAGTGTCTGTTTCTGTGTTTAACTTTAGAATCCCATCAAGCTATATTAATTATACTTTGCACATATACAGGGCGAGTACATATTTGTTGAACTAATAAATGAAGAGATGAATAAATATCTCAAGAGAATGGAAATGATATGAGAGTAAAATTGATGTTTGAGATTAAAAGACAAATAAACTTGAGTGTATAATATGCTGAAATAAGAATTTGAATGCTGAAGGAAATGTAAGTTAAAAGTAGGGGAGAACCAGCCTACCATCAAGAGTCCGTAAATCCCATAGTCAAAATGTGTATATATCATTTGTTATAATGTAGTGACTACCACAGTCCAATCAAAACTCCATGTCCAGCCGGACGTGGTGGCGCACACTTGTAATCCCTGTACTTGGGAGGCTGAGACAGGAGGATCGCACAGGTTCAAAGCCAGCCTCCGCTGGCTTTAGAGACCCTGTTTCCAAATAAGAAAATATAAAAAAATAGTTCTGGGAGTGTAGCCCGGAAGTAGAAGGCTCCTGGTTAACTTAGTTTTAATATTTTCATTTTGGGGAAATCTTTTTCTTACTTTGCATAATATCCGTTATAAATGCTAAATCTTTATGTATAGAAATATCAGTACTTGAACAAATTCAAAGCACATTGGTTTATTAAAAATAATCCTCTAAAGAACTTTAGGCCTAGTTTGGTGAGAGGTATGTGAGACATGGAAAGGTTTGTGGGAACAAAATATAACACACTAGAACAGAAAATCTTCCAGAAACTAAAAATAACTATAGTAAAAAGTACCAAGGTTGAGAAAAGTGTGGAGTTGTAATTATATATAATAAAAATTAATTGTAATTTGGATTGTAATCACTTTCCTACTTACAAGAAGAGGAAAAAAAAGAGATGACTCAGACTTTTGGCAAAAATTAGTTAGTGAAATGAAAGTTTCACTAACTAAGGCAAATTGAATCACGACACATATTGAGACACTAAAAGAGAAAACATATGAAACAGTTAATTCTTCAAATAAAATAGCCTATGATTTGGAAATTAAAAGGAGGGTATAATATTTTTAATATAAGGAAAGAATGTGAAAGGAATTAAGCAATGAGCTAAAAACAGAAGAAGGTGGTTCTAAGAAAAATATACTAAAATTGTGTTTATTTGACTCAAGCATGAAAACATTTATATAAAAAGTTAAAAATATTTGTCACCTAGCTGATGCCAACTATCCATATATGACAACCTATAATCACGTTTCTTATAGGTATTTGGTAGCACAGTTTAAAAGAAAGAAATAAAATAAAGATAAGTTACAATAAAAGTTTTATCCACGTGAACATACTGTGGGAAATTTTTCTCTTTGTTTCTCTCACAAGTTTGATTACAACAAACTTTTATAAGTTAGGTTTTTGTGTGTGTGGTACTAGGGATGGAACCCAGTGGCCTTCTACCTCCAGGCTTCACCCTCAGACCTATTTTATATTTTATTTGGAAGCAGGGTCTCACTAAGTTGTTGAGAGCCTCACTAAGTAGCTGAGGCTGACTTCGAATCTGCAATCCTCCTGTCTCAGCCTCCCAAGTACTGAGATTACAAGGATGCACCACCACACCTGGCCTCAAAGGTGATTTTGTGGATGCAAAATTTAGTAAAACCCAGTCGTGTCCTGCAGTTTCTTATAGCCTACAAAAGGACATGTGTATAATAATTAATGTTTGGAAGTGAAGTATAATTTTATGAAGTTTAGATAGTAAAGGGAGCTGGCAATAAGAAATCAAAGTTGGGACTATTGCCTGTGGATGTAAGAGATGGGAGCTCAGTCAACTGTAGGTATGGTGTGGATGGCATCCCTTAGCATTTTGCCATGCACACTAATATATATTCACTTTATTTTAAGGAGTAGAGAAATCATTAGCAATAGAAGGGCTTCCTTGCAGGTGATGGAGGTGGCATGTGTACTAAGCCAGCTAGATCTTGGGTGATTAGGAAGATTTTCTTAGTAACAGAAAATGGTAAGATTTTATGCAACAGAAAAGGGTTAATCTAGATACTGCAAGTAGCATAAGCTAAGTCAGGAAGGTCTCAAAGTACAAACTGTGCTCAAAGGTCACTTTGTACAGTTGGACTCCACAGGAAGTCACACATGAAGGATTAACATGTTGATAAGAAAGGGTGGACATCAGTTTGGAAGAGGGTTTGAAATCTTGCCAGGAACTTACATTCTACTAGGTGATAGGAAGAGCTTTAAGAGAGCTTAGAAAGGAAATGTGTAGCCTGGCGTGGTGGCTCACACTTGTAATCCCAGCATTTGGGAGGCTGAGACAGGAGGATCTGGGTTCGCAGACAGCCTCAGCTAATTAGTGAGGCTCTTTGCAACTCAGTGAAACCCTGTTTCAAAATAAAGAATAAAAAATAGGGCATAGCTTGGAGGTAGAATGACCCTGGGTTCCATCCCAGTCCTGAAAATATAAAAAGGAAGGAAGGAAGGAAGGAAGGAAGGAAGGAAGGAAGGAAGGAAGGAAGGAAGGAAGGAAGGGTGTGATAACATCAAAGCAGAAACTTAGGAAAGTACCCAGATATTGGTGTGGCAAGAAGAGTTGGGAGTACTAATCTGGAGGAAGGGAGCCTGAGAGGCCCCAACTTCTAATGAGGTGTGAGGAAATGGCCACCAAACGAGGGTCATGGCCATGGAAGTAGGAAAGCATAGACCATTTTGGAAATATTGCAGCAAAGAGACTCAATAAGTCCTAGTTACTGATGAGAGGTAGAGCTTGACAGGACTCAAGGATGATTTGGATCTCATGGGACTTAGCAGTTAGCACATGTTACTGAAAGAAAAAGAAGTCAGGAGATGGAACTGTTGGTAAATATTGGATGGAACTGACCAGTGGGCAAATACAGAACTATAGAGACCCGTTAGGGCTGAAAATCATAGATTTGGAATTTGGGAGTCCTCTACAAAAAAGTTTTAATTGGGACCGTGGAAGAAAGAATGCTTAGTCACAGAAAAGGCTGAGTCTAGTTGATAGTATATTGTGTTTGTAGCATATACTCAGCAGTTTTTTACTTACCCAGCATGGTGAGTGTAAAAAGTGGTTCTTATTATAATTAAGCATGCGGAGAGATACATAAAAGAAACACAAACTAAAATTTTCCTGTAGAGCTGAGCTATAACAGAAGAAAATATATAATAGAATCAGAATAAGGAGCTGGGAGAGGGGCATGGTGGTATGTCCCTATGATTCCAGTATTTGGGAGGCTGAGACAGGAGGATCACAAGTTCAAGGCCAGCCTCAACGACTTAGTGAGACCCTATTTTAAAATAAAAAATAAAAAGGGCTGGGAGTGTAGCTAAGAGGCAGAATGTCTTTGGGTTCAATCTCTAGTAACAAAAACAAAACAAACAAACAAAAAACACGAAACAAAATTAATTATTTTTTAAAAAGAATTGGAATAAGGACAAGCACAAATCAAGTCTGCATGTTTGGGGCGCAGGACTTGGGAATGGTAGGTTGGCAGTTATCAAGATTTCTGACTCTACCTCATATTTTCTAAAAATTTCCAGAGCTTCAAGCTTTTGTTTCTGAGCTTGCTTTCTATTGCCACAATTGTAAAGCAGAAACTTCGAAGGGACTGGACCTGGGTTCAGGCCATGGTTCTGCAACTTAAGTAGGTGTAGGATCCTGGATGAGTCGGCTAATGTCTTTTAACCTCTGATTTCTCGTATACAATCATGTACATATACTAAATGTTCTAGTCAACAGTGTCCCACATATATGGTGGTGCTCCCATTACACTAGAATACAGCCTAGGTGTTTAGTTGGCAGTTGGCTACACCATTCAGGTTTGTGCAGGTACACTACTGCTGTCTACAACACAAATATCACCTAACGACTCGTTTCGTAGGACGATCCCCATCATTAAGCAACACATCACCAGATCATGAAGAGATAAAAGTATTCATTCTGCTTATATCATGAAGTTGTAAAAAAAATCCAGGCTATTATTACCCAAATTGTAGCTTTGTTCTATAAATAAACAGTTTTTAGCCTTCCAGTTTATTTTCTTTACTAAGTGACCCAGGGACAAAATAAAAATAGATCACCAATCTTGTTTCTCTACATTGAATTGTCTAGCATTTTAAATTATTCATAGGTTTAAAAAATAACTTTTTGCTTTTCTAAGCATGCTTTATTTTTAAGATATCTTGCATATAATTTGAATTTCTAAAGTTTTCTCTTAAATGTTTCTTATTTTTTCTTTCTGAATGTAATGTTTCCTGGTGTCTAGAGTTCTCATAAATTGTCATGTAATACAGTTTTTAACATAACATTTCAAAATACTGCAGTTATTATTCTTCATAGTACAAAATTTTTATATATTCTGTGTGGTTATCTTCACATTTCCAAACTACCATTCTCTGATTCTAGAATTGATAAACAAAGAAGAAAGTAAAGGAAGAGAGTATAGGGAAGTACAGAAATGAAAAGCACACATGTATTTAGGAGATGTAATTGAAGATAAAATAAAGACACTGTATGCAATTTTTTTAAAGCAGATAGAGATGTTCAAATACTTTACTGAAAAATTGAAAAGTCTGAAATCTCAGTGACTGAAACACCATAAAGAACTAAAACAAAATATAGCTCCCATGCTTCATCAAATACAGTAAGCTTTACTGGGCCCATAAAGAAACTCCTTTGAGCTGGGTGTGGTGAAACACACTTATAATCCCAGCACTGGGAGGCTGAGACAGGAGCATCACAGGTTTGAAGACAGTCTCAACTACTTAGTGAGGCCCTCTGCAATTTAGTGAGACCCTGTTTCAAGGTAAATAATAAAAAATAGGGCTGGGGTTGTAGCTCGGAGGTAGAGTACCCCTGGGTTCCATCCCCAGTACCACACACACACACACACACACACACACACACACACACACACACACACATAGAAAGAAAGAAGGAAAGAAAGAAAGAGAAAGAAAGAAGGGAAAAAGAAGGAAAGAAAGAAGGAAAGAAAAAGAAAGAAAGAAAGAAAGAAAGAAAGAAAGAAAGAAAGAAAGAAAGAAAGAAAGAAAAGAAAGAAAGAAGAAACTCCTCCAGGGTTTTGTCAGCATGGGGTGCCAGGATTTCAGTGTTTCCCTTTTTGAATGGGAATACTTAATAAGAGCTAGCTGCCACTGTTTTCTCAGTTGGGAGAAGTGATTGTTACAGTCTAGAGACTGGAGTTGCTCACTGGCCATGAAGCTGTTATGTGTTGGTGGCCTCTGGCCAGCCTCTGCACCTGTGCCAGGTACCTCCCCACTCACGCTACTCCATCTGCCTCTACTTCTCTACCCTCTAGATAAGACCCTGGTCCATCAACCCTTCTCCCATCACCATCAGTCAACAACCTTGTATAGTCCTGTTAGAGAAACTCAGGGCTAAGAGAGTGTTATCACAAGCTGAGATGATTGGTTAGGGATATCCGGAGGTATATATGAAAGTCACAGGGTATTCATTCACCCATTCTTATGTTTAAGAAATAGATATTGAGTGCATACCATGTATCAGACACTGTTATAAATGTTAAGTAAGGTACAACAGTAAAAAAGATGAACAAAGCCAGGTATGGTGGCAGACACCTGTGATCCCAATACTTAGGAGACAGGAGGACTACAGGTTTGAGACAAGCTTCAGCAATTTAACAAGACTTTCAGCACCCTATGGAGACCTTATTTCAAAATTTAAAAAGGGGGTGGTGATGGTTGGAGTTTTAAATGTAACTCAGAGGTAGAATGCTCCTGGGTTCAAACCTCAGTAACACACACACACACACACACACACACACACACACACACACACATGATAGATAGTCTCTGCCCTTTTAGAATTTACATTTTGATGACAATAAATAGGAAAATAGATGATAAATAAAATTTTTTCAGATAATGTTGTATTCTTGTAAGGATTAGAAGGAGAGATCATTACAGCTAAGAAGTTATCCAGCTCTTTAAGCTAAATGTGACACATGCTGTAGCTCTCCTATTCATTCTTGGGTCTTACATGCATTCAGCTGTTGAAAGTGAAAAGAAGGCGAAAAGCAAACATAGCATAATCTCTCTTTGTTTCCTTCCTCTCTAGGCTGGTAACAGTTCATGTTTGCTTCATAAATGAAGCAGCCTTAAGCAAATTCCTATTCTGTCTGAAGTGACAGACCTCATCTTTATCTGTTCTTGCTACCCATGGCTTTCTATGGATGATTCAGAAATTGGAACAGAGTGTTTTACTGTGAAACTGGCACTGAATTCATCATCTATAAAGAAGAACTTGCATGGAGCAGGACTCTATTTTAAGGACCTGGGGGTCTTGTGGTCTCATTCAGAACTTTCGAGTGATGAAGGGTGAGATAGCACGTGTCCCGGTCCGCGCGTGCCCTTTGCATGGCTCCAGAAATGGCTAAGTACTCAACAGCCACACAGCTTGACTCTCCAGCCACAGCCTGCAGCCTCGAGTTATTCTGGTCTCTGCAAGTAGATGTCAACCTGGATAGTGGGGGGAATACTTTTTAATTTTCTCGAAGGGATCTAAGACAGCCATTTCAAAAACAAACAGTAGCATCAGCTACTGAGCAGTGTAGAGAGCAGTGGGGACTGAGGTTTTGGAACAGGCATGTCAGCTTTGTAGTTGCTGATTAACCAGAGGGGTCTGGTCCTGATCTTCTGACAGAGATCATGCACACCATATCCCACTAGAAACCTGGCCATGGCTGGCTTGTTGTATCCATACAGGGGAGCCAGTGCTGCCTTAGAATGGTGGTGCCTTGGCAGAGGGAAGGCTCTCTGAGTCATCACAGGGAGAAGCTAAGAACACTACCCAGCAGAAGAATGTGCTGAGGAGGACACTGGCACCCCTGAGGACATTGGTCTTTTCCCTCAACCACTATAGAGTGTATAAATTGTGTTTGCAAAATACATTATGACATGCTTATATTCTGAAATTATTTACAGAGTTGTGTAAATGGACTTGGGGGAAAATGCTGAATGTATGAAGGTCCCATTTTCAATTTCCACCATGGGAGAGAGTAAAAATAAATTATGATAATATTATCTAAGGTTAGAAAACCACACCCACATGCTAATACTGGGTGTTGAAAACTAGGTTTCTTGGCTTTTACAAGAAGGCAAGGAATCAGGAAACTTTAGTTATTTATAGTGTAATCACCATTATCTGTTTAAAAGAACCATTTATTTAAAATCAGGCACTCTATATTCATTAAGGTTTATGGATTAAAATAAAAAGAGAGCTTTATGTAGATATGCATGTCAGTTTGCTATTTAAAATGTGTGACAGAATTTGTCATATTCAGAGAGAATTCGGCAGGAATTCCCAATATGGACATTGTGCTTTTAAACTAGAATTCTAAAGAAACATTGTGAATTACCCTTGTCAATTTTTTTAATAGTCAAAAGAACTAATGACTAAAATCAAAGAATGATCTTTCTTATAGTTTTACTCTGATAAAGGTTCTTTTAGCATTTCATGAACAAATACCTAAAGGAATCCAAAGCTCTTCATTCTAACTTAATCTTTACAATAACAGTATTGCCATGTACTTTAACCATAAGATGTCCATTTTCAAAGTAGTCATATAGCAGATCATGAAAAACTAGCTGCAGACTTTCCTTTGGTTTCAAGTCCAAGAATTTCTAGTATATGTATTCAATGTCGATCTAAACACAACTCCAGTACATGGCTTTGCTCTTTTTCACACCAAAGAGCTCAGATGATTTCTACAGTCCCTTTCTTCCCCAAAGTGCTGCGGTTCCTTAAGCACTAGTTATTTCTCTAAAACATAACCCAAGTGCATTAGGAAGCGGCATCAACTTCTTCAGGCCCTCAGATACCCCGTGGGACAACAGACAAAATCGGGATCAGTTTAATTGCTGAAAGGACCTATCTCTGTGGCATTTGTTGTTTTGAGGAAATAGACATAGGTTAATATGAGTTATATGTGCAGGTGGTATACAGACCGAGAAGCTTAATACTTCTTAGTCTAATGGTTGGACTTATTTATCCAGTGGTTTCTGTTTGCTTGAGTATATGAAAATGTTGTTTACTGAGCTTGAAAGTACAATAAATATGTTTTATTCTTAAAGCTAGTAGTTGAGTTTTAACACTCAAGGACACAGTCTTAACCAATAGAGCTTAGTAAACCCATTTAGCAGGTTATGAAATCTGACATGGTAGAGGAGAGAAGATGTGTCCTGCCTACTGAATGTATTGGTTCATTTGAGAGTTACATGGATTGCCAGCTTTTAAAACATTGAAGTTTAATAAAGCATACGAACAATAGAAAAATGCTGAACATTATTTTGGATGTTAGCTGCTTGGACATTTAACTATGTCATATCTGCTTTGAGATTAAAATATACACACACACACATGTACTGGCATATTTTACCCCATATGTGTTGTGAATATCCTTTTTCATTAATTATGGAAAACTCACAGTGAGCTGATCTAGACCATGAAATCGCCTTTTAAATTGGTACCATGTATCTTATAGTTCTCTCTTGTAATATTTCAAAATTGCCTCTTAATTAAAATGATTTCAGAAATTTACAGATTCTAAATTATTTGGAAGGCTTTGTATCTCTTTAGTAGAAAACCAAGCCTCTAATGAAACTGGCTCTGTGATAAATGGAGCCTGTCCAGAGACAGTGAAGTGCTCCTGGATATTGTATTATACTCTCATGTGCTCACCACACTGCCACTTTTAATGAGTCAAGGCAAATTGATTTTTTTTTCAATATGACAATAGAACAAATAACCTGTCCTCTTTAAAAAGGCCTACATATGTGAAAAATGAAAAAGTACATATCCTTAATGATGTATATACTTTTAGTAAGAATTAACTGCATTTCACTGAGCATTAAAATATTTTGGAGAAACTTTGTGGCACATGTTGGTACTCTTAATTCAACTGCAGTTGTTAATGAAATGAAAAAAAAATCTATTCTGAAATCATGGATGTTTCCTAATTTGTTTCTGTAGCTGGGATTTGGTTTCAAGATTTAATTTTAATATGCAGCTTTCAGTCATTCCATAAGTATACTTTAAGAAATACATTTTTCTAAGAGGCAGTTAGGCACAGTGGGATAGATACTAGGAAAGATTATCAGGAGCTTTCATTCTGCCACTAACTAATGTGGCAAAGGACCTTCTTCTCTGTTTAGATCTCAACGTTTTGCTTTTTCTTTATGGAAAACTCGGAGGTCATTCCTTTTGAGTGGGCCATTATTGCTTCAAGGCTGACAAAGCAGAAAAAAAAAAAAATAGAACAGAAACTGTCCCCTACAAAACATCCAACTCTGGTCTCTGAATAAGCATCTTAACATGAAAAGTCATTACTGTTTTTGTTTCTAATGTAAATAGGGTCCATTAGTAAAAGTGAAATTCAGTCTCCAGTAGGGTGAATTGGATATAACCATTTACATAAGAGATGGCTTTTACCTTTGCTTAAATAAATGTTTTGGATCACCTCTGAAGAATGAAAACCAGAAGTGCATTTTAGTCAGGAAGAGATACTCTAAGATGTGTGCAACGCTTGGAAATGTACCAAATTAAGCATTTAAATGTTCTCATTTTACTGAAAGCTAACAGCAGAAGATCTAAGATGCTCATAAAGATTTTGTATGCCAAAAGATATTTTAGAACCAATTTATAATAAGGTAATCCACAAATTACATTTTAAAATTGGAAAGTGGGACAAGAGTTTTACAGTAAGCCAATTTATATCTTTGAAGTATTATTTTGAAATTGGCTTTAAAATATAACCATTCAGATTAAAATTTATATGTGGAGTTTGATCATGGAATTCTTGGTGTTGGTACATTCCATTAAATAGTTTTGAAATGCCTTTGCAAAGATAAAATAATGGTACTTTCATAACAAGGTGTTGTTCTTAAAACAATCCACATTAAATGGATATATATGATCCTAAAATGTTTGCTAAGCACTGTAAATGTGTAACTGCCATCTCTAACTATTCTTATAATGTTTTTAAAAATAAAATTAAGATAATAATTATTTAAACTGAAAAACATGTTATTTTTATGTACTTGATTTCCTAGCTACAAGATTCACGAGACATAATTTTCCAATCAAAATAGCCTCTTCTACATTCTAAGGATTAATTGTGTGATTAGAGTGTCCACTTGCCACTGTTTTTTTTTTTTAATCAATGAACTTGAAAAGTACTCAAACATTTAGATGGATGAACAGATATATCTCTAGTTCAGTCATAGATTGGAGTTTGCATATTGTAATGTAAATGTATGTCAACACTATTCTAAATAGTTTTATTATGACCTAAGTTTAATTAAATAAAAGAGGTTGTAAAATGTGATGTGTATGTGTATATACCGTATGTGTACTTTTTAAAATAGGTATATGTCCTGACCCTTTTTTATACAGGTTTGACTTTGAAATTACATTATATATACATATACTTTATTGTTCTAAATAAAGAATTTTATGCACTCTCACAAATTTGCCCTGTCATTTGATATCTTAAGGTTATCACACATATTCACAATGATGGGCAAAGTAATTCTACAGAAACCTTTGTCATTAATTTACATTTTGAAGTATATGGATACAAGGGGATAAGAAATAATTTTTCATTCCATGGATATTTACAGGTAAAAGAAATCAGGAAAGGTAAAATGAATACAGTATTAGCTGTTAAGAGTTTTATAACTTTATTGGGAAAAAGATATAACGCATTACAATGTGGATAAAGTTGCACTGAAATAATTACCTACAAGAAAAACAGATCCTATGAATGTGTTTAGGGTCTTCTGAAGGAGGAATGGATATGGGGAGGGAGGGATACATGGTAGAGTTGGTTCAAGCCAAAACTTCTAAAGATGAGACAAATTTTGATAGAGTGAGAATTATGTCATCTGAGAAGCATTTTCTAAAACAAAAGTTTTCAAATTTATCAGTTTATTCCATCAAATCAAATAGGTCTATCAGCATAAACTGTATAAAGAGGGATACAGAGGGATAAGACCAGAAGACCCTTAGATGCCACAATAGTGAATGCAGACGCTATTCTTAGGGTATCAGGAAAGGCAACATCAAACCCCACAGGGCTTCTCTGGTTTAGGTGATTTCTCTGGTTTAGGTGTTTACCATAACACTGGATGGTATTTGACAAGACACAGTTCCATCTTCATGACACTTACTCATCTAACATTTCAAAGTCGTTTGTAGATTTTCCCTCCTCTACCCACACTTTATATTTTAAATTTTCACCACCATAAACCTAGATGACTATAATAGCCTCTAATTGACACACCCCTTCACTGTAGTAGTATTTTTTTTACCTCTTATTATGAGTGTGTGTGTGTGTGTGTGTGTGTGTGTGTGTGTGTGTGTGTTTGAGTGAAAGAGAAGAGAGAAATAAAGACAGAGAGAGCATACCTGGGAATTATACCCAAGGGCACTCTCCTATTGGACTACAACTCCAAAACTCCAACCCTTTTTATTTATTTTTATTTTGAAATGGGGTCTAAGTTGCTGAGGCTGGCCTTGAGCCTGTAATCCTCCTGTCTTAGCACCCCAAGTACTGGGATAACAGGTGTGCACCACTCCCTGGCTCACTTTAATCTTTTTAATCAATCCATGTTAATAATAAGTAATACAGAGAATTTGATTTTTCTGCCAGTTAAAACACTTAAATGACATCTACTTATTTTCGGAATAAAACTTAAATTCGTCTCCATCCCTTACAATGTCCTTTTTAAGACCTCCTCCTCCTCCTCCTCCTCCTCCTCCTCCTCCTCCTCCTCCTCCTCCTCCTCCTCTTTTAAGCAATAAACAACATGAGAGCTGGGTCTCTGCATATTCCTACCATTGCACTCCTCAAATTCAGTGCAAATAAAAATTTGTGGGATTGAATTGAAATATGCTTTGACTAAATATCACCTGTCACACTATCTGATAAGTACAAATATATTTCTTAAAATCTTTTATTATGGGCAATTTGAAATATACAAAAAGAAAGCAGACAGAGCAGTATAGTGAACTCCCCTGAACCATAACCCTGCTCAACCTCACTCAACTCCTGAGTAATTTTCTTTATCAAAACCTTCTGACCACACCCCTTTCCATACCCCTCTCATATTATTTTCAGGCAAATGCCTAAATATATTTGATCTAATACAACATGAATGCTATGTGAAGAACTGTTGTACTGTATTATTTGGGAGATAATGACAAGAAAAATGCATATTCAGTACAGATACAAGTTTTTTTCAATATTTTATATTATAGTTGGTTGAATCCTCCAATGTGGAACTTGCCAATGAGGACTGATGGCATTCTCATTTTAATTACCTCACATTGTTTATTGCAATATTGCATTGGAGCAGAGAATGGAGTACAGGCAAAGTCTCCCTTCAACATTAATGTTAGTTACCCACAGAGACATTACTGCTAACTATATCCTGCTAACTTCTATTTGTATATGTGTGTATAAATTTCACATATACTTATACACACCAATTCAGGTCTCTACTATGTCTTTTCCATCTATTAGAAAAATATGCAATGCTCTGTCTGAGTCATCCTAGATTAGCCTCCATCCACTATACTATAGCCCCCAGGAAATCATAGACTGGCATTAAACTATAATGTAATGTATGCCCTTTGCCATTCTCTTTATACTTAACAAAACCTAGCGCACCCAGAACTTTTCCTTCATCACCTTCTCAAAGCTCAACTGCGATTTCCTTCTGAAGACAGTGCTGGTCTCAACCCTTTCCACTGGTGGCTCTATTCCATGACACGGTTATCACTGAGTCAGAAGATGGGTTTTCTAGCTGGGCGTGGTGGCGCATGCTTGTAATCCCCGTGCTTGGGAGGCTGAGACAGGAGGATCGCACAGGTTCGAAGCCAGCCTCGGCTACTTAGTGAGGCTCTCAGCAACTTAGTGAGACCCTGTTTCTAAATAAAGTATAAAATAGGTCTGGGAGTATAGCCTGGAGTAGAAAGCCTCTGGGTTCCACCCCCAGCACCAAAAAAAAAAAAAAAAAAAAAAAAAAAAGAAGATGGGTTTTCTACTCCTCACTGCCATTTCTGGGTCAGCATCTCTTCTGTAAACCCTCCTAGACTTGAATTTCTTATTATTAAGTTGTATATACACCACTACTCATTGTTTCTTTCATGTACTAATGCCCAGGTTTTCCAAACTGGTTTGTTGATGATTTTAGCATCTGGGTCATTCTTTTGTACCTTTGCCTTAATTCCTAGAGATTTTAATGTGTACATAAACAATCCTTCCAACATCCTGACCTTTCAGGTTCTTGAACTTCTCTCTTTCTAATGACCTTGCCCTCAAGTTCCAATTAGTCTCATGGCCATCCTACAGATCTCACTGCCATTAACAGCCACCCATTCGTATCTCCATCCCATGCATTCCATCTTGGAGCACCTTTCTGCGTCTTTTCAGTTAACTCCCTTGTAGATTTCCAATTTCAACTACCCTTTCACTCACTGGGCCTGCCATTCTGTTGATTCTACTATTTTTCAATGTCAGACTTTGATGCCCCCTCTTCTCTCTTTTGGCAGTTATTAAAATCCATGGCCCAACATTATAATCTCTCTTTTGCATACACCTTCTTCCTTGGTTCCTCTCTCTTTCTGATATTCATTTGTTAAACCATAGCCCTTTTTAAATCCAATCCCCTACTAGTCTTTATCTACACTTAGAATAGAGAATACAATCATTTCCTATGAACTTTAATATAGTTATTTTGCCACTCAGCAATTATACTGTCTTTCCACAGTCCATTTGCTTGTGTAATCACAAGGCTATTTATATATTATTTTATTTCCAAATATATGATATCATTCACCATTCTTATTATCTTAGTTGATAATCATAATATTTCACACTGAAAATTTAGTAAAAGAGAATGTTCAAAAACTAGAATTGGGGAAGGAGGTTTTGGGGTTGACCCAGAGCTTTGTGCATCCTAAACAAATGATGTACCATTAAGCAAAGCCCCTACCCCCCTAGAATTTAAAGGCTAATTTTTATTTATTTATTTTATTTATTTATTTATTTATTTATTTATTTATTTATTTATTTTGGTGGTACTGGGGGTGGAACCAGGGGCTTTCTACCTCCAGGCTATAATCCCAGACCTTTTTTTATATTTTATTTGGAAACAGGGTCTCACTAGGTTGCTGAGAGCCTCACTAAGTAGCTGAGGCTGGCTTCGAGTCCGTATGATCCTCCCAAGCGCAGGGATTACAAGCGTGCGCCACCATGCCCAGCTAAAGGCTAATTTTTATGTGATACCAAATAAACTTAAAGTTCAGGACCGCCTCACATACATATGTTTTTGTGTGTCTCAAGAAAGAAAGCCTAGGAATCTGTAGAGTGGTCTTGTGTGGTTGTAAAAACTGAAGTCACATTTATTTATGAGAAGCTGTTCTGGAGTATAAATGACTTCCAGCAAAACCACCACTGACCACTGTGCCAACTTACTAAAGCCTTACAATCCAAAGGTACATGATCAGAGGCTGTTTTGTGATAGAAACATGTCCTATTGACCTGGCACCAGAGTATTTGAGCAATGGAGGAGAAACAAGAAAACACATGGAGCCAGAAGCCAGTTTGTGGGAAATTTTCACTCTTATCATCAGTCACCTAGTGTATAAAATAGTAAGTGGCAACTCCAATTTCAGTAATGTCTAGCCATCTTCCTCCTATCAGGAAAATAGTAATGCCAAGTAAGGTCATCTCATAGTATTAGAGGATTGGACCACCATCCTCTGCAGATACCAACATCCCTAGATGCCCAAGTTCTTCACATAAATGGCATCCTCTTGTTTAACTTACATCATCTATAGATTACTTACAGTACAATGTAACTACTATGTTAATAGGGGTTTTACTGTATTGTTTAGAGAATAGCAAAACAATATGTGTTTAGCACAGAACTTTTTAATATTTTGGGGGGTACTAGGTATTACCATAAAGCTAACTCCATTTTTTAAACTTTTTATTAGTGCATTGTAGTCATACATCTTAATGGAGTATAAGATGGTGGAGGCATATATGCACACATCACCCAATTAGCCCTTACCCAATTCCCACCCTATATCCTCCCCCCTTTTTATGTTTGGCTTAGTGATTGACTTTTATATGTTTGTTAATGTTTATCATGAACATTGGAGAATTTCCCTCTTCTCCCCTAGCATCCTCTCAGGTCACCTTATTTGCTTATCTATAGTACCCTTTTTTTGTCTAGAGTTCCTCCTATGACCCATTTTCTCCCTAGCTTTCTCATATTAGGAAGAGCATCTAATTTCTTATGTTTTGTGACTGGCTAATGTCATTTAGCATAATGTTCTCCAGTTCCATCCATTTTCCTATAAATGATGTAATTGTGTTTTTTCTTTATGGCACAGTAAAATTCCATTTGTACATATCCCATAGTGTTGTAATTCATTCATCTGTTGATGGACATCTTGGCTGGTTTCATAGTTTGGCAATTGTGAATTGTGTAGCTATGAATATAGATACACATGTGTTAGTTTGGTAGTTTGGTTTCCATTCTTTTAGGTAGATACCCAGAAGTGGTATTGCTGGATTATATGGTAAGTTTGTTCCCATTCTTCTGAGGATCCTCCATACTGTTTTCCAAAGTGGTTACACTAATTTGCAATCCCACAATGTGAAAGCACTAGAGAAAATACTTAGATTAACTGAAAGGAACAAAATAAATAATACATGCTAGAAGTAGAGAAACAAAAATTTCTACCTAGCAAACAACTAAGCAAAGAAGAATAAACACTACCTCTAACAGAAGTTAAATCTCAATATGTTAGGAATTAAAAACCATCTCTTAATCACACTGAACATAAATGGCCTCAATTCTCCAAAATATATAAGGTGAACCAGGCTTGGTGACGCTTGTAATCCCAACATTTGGGAGGCTGAGACAGTAAGATCACAGTTTGTGGATAGCCTCAGCTACTTAGGTCCTTTACAACTCAGTGAGACCCTGTTTAAAAATAAAGAAAAAAATAGGGCTAGGGGTGTAGTTCAGAGATAGAATGCCCCTGGGTTTTATCCCCAGTACTTCAAAAAAAAAAAAAGACATAAGGTGGTAAAATGTATTAAAAACCAAAATTCATCTATCTACTACTGATGGGGTGTGTCCATACAGCGCCTAAGGAGATTCGGCCTGAGTGGCCTACAGCCTAAGGCAAAACTTTAAGTAAAGTGATTCAGCAAAAAAGGGGCAAAGATGGCACCTGGAGGAAGCTAGGAAGGCGTGGTTTCCCCATTCATTATGGGTGGGGAGACTGAGTGGTTTTTCCCTTTCTACCTTTAAAGGAGCTTTCTGCACACATGAATGGCTCATGTACTGGCCTGGGATTGGCTGTAAACTACGTGCTAGTGATCTTTATCCCAGATAGGCTAGGCTATTTCTCATGGAAATTCCCCTCGTGGCTTGGTGCTATATATAGGACTGCTTGGAGAGAAATAAATGAGATCTTGCTTGACTTGACTCCCTGCTCGTGGGTTTGTGTTCGAATCATCGGTACTCATCATCTCTCCAAGCCCCGCCAGCTGTTGGGCTGGATTCCCGACATACTACCTGCAAGAAACATACCTTACAAGTAAAGATAGTCACAAACTAAAGGTAAAAGGCTGGATCAAGGTTAATCCATGCCAGTGGAACAAGAAGACAAGCAAGAGTAGCAACTATGATATCAGACAAGTTAGACTTCAAGCCCAAGCTTATTAGAAGAGACAAAACAGGTCATTTTTTACTGGTAAAAAAAAATCACAGCAAGAAAAAATAACAATAGTCAACATTTATTCCCCAAATACAAGTGCAACTACTTTCATAAACAAGCTCTTTGTGACATTAAGTCACACATAAGTTCCAATACAATAATAATAGATTTCAACACCCTTCTCACACCTTTAGACCAATTTTTTAGACAAAAGGTCAGTAAAGAAGCCTCAGACCTGAAGAATATCATCAACCAAATGGACCTGTTAGACACATAGAGAATATGCTACCCAACTACAGCAGAGTTCAAATTTTTCTCAACTTCTCACGGAACCTTCTCCAAAATAGATCACATCCTGGGCCACAAAGTGAGCACTTGCAAATTCAAAAAATGGTACATACTTCTGTGTCTTTTCAGACCATAATGGAATGAAACTAGAAATCAACTATAAGAAGACCCAGAGAAACCACATAAACTTGTGGATATTGTACACCACACTGCTGAATGAAGAATGGGTCATAGAAGAAATAAAGAGGAGTGAAATCAAGAAATTTCTAGAAACAAGTGAAAAGAGAGATACAACATATCAAAACCTTTGTGACACTTAGAAAGCAGTATTAAGAGAAAATTCATAGCACTGAGTGCCCACATAAGAACAGGAAATCACCAAATAAATAATCTCCATTTTAATAAAATATATTTGAATAAGATTTTAATAAGACTTAATAATATTTTATAACTATACATACATATATTCTAATAAGATCTTGTGAAGTTACTGTGTACTGGCCTCACACCTGCAACCTTCCTGTCTCAGCCTTCCATGTATGGGGTTACAGGTGTTTGCCACTGTACCTGGCATTAAAACATATTTTTTATTAAAAGCCAATTGAATCCATGGATGCAGAACCTCTAGGTATGGAGGGCCAACTGTGCAAAATATAAACAAGCTATATACTTTTTCTATTAATGGTGAAGTCACACATAAAATTTAACAAAATTGCTTTGTTTACAGAATAGAAACTGTATGTGAGGTCATATTTTATACTCATTTTTTAATCTCATTGTGCTGGCTTGAGAGATGTGTCATGTAGTTATCTACCATTACAACATCATACAGACGGTTAAATGCCCTCAAAAATCCCTTGTCAATGTATTCAATGAACCTCCCTCCCCTGAATCTCTGGCAAACACTGATTTTTTTCTTGATAGCATTTCCCTTCTATAGAATATTTAAAATAAATCCTATAATATGTAACTTTCTCAGAGTGGCTTCTTTCATTTAACAGTACACATTTAGGATTCATCTGTCTTTCCAGCCTTGTTAGTCATTTCTTTTTATCACTGAATCCTATTCCATTGCTTTTGAAGACCCAGTTACCTACTAAAGAACATTTGTCATTCCAATTTTTTATGATTTAATAAAACTGCTTTAAACATTACTATGCAGGTTTCTGTGTAGACATAAGTTTTAAAATTATTTGGATAAATATCTAGGAGCCTAATTGCTGGATTATATGGTAAGACTATGCTTAGGTTTGCTAAGAAATGGCCAGTCTTAGCCTGCCGAGGGGTTACGCCAGTGCCAGGACCAGCAGCCAGTATCGAAGCCTTCCGTGAGGCAAGGCTGCTACTGAGGCCTCCAAGGCCAGATCGGAACCTGCCGAGGGGTTAGACCGGGGCTGGGGCCAACGAGGCCGTCATCGGAGCCTGTTGTGAGGCAAGGCTGGTGCTGGGGCCTCCAAGGCCGGGATCAAAGCCTGCCAAGGGGTTAGGCCAGTGCTGGGGCCAGCGAGGCCAGGATCAGAATCCTGCCGAGGGGTTAGGCCGGTGCCGGGGCCAATGGCCGGCATCGGAGCCTGCCGTGAGGCAAGGCCACTACTGCGGCCTCCGAGGCCAGGATCGAAGCCAGCTGAGGGGTTAGGCTGGTGTCAGGGCCAGCGAGACCAGAATCGGGACCTCCCATGAGGCAAGGCCGCTGCTTAAGCCAGCGAGGTCTGGATCAGTCCACCGGGTAGCCAGGCCACTACTGGGGCGGTCAAGAGTGGGATCGGTACTTGCAACGCAGCGTGCACAGAGAAATATCGCAGAAAATAAAAATCAGATGCTTCCCCTAATCAGCAATAACTAGGAGGAAAGGGGCAACAGGAAGTGGTCGAGCTATAGAAATGGCCCTATAGTGAAGCAATTAAGGTGACCAATCAGAGGGTATAGAATAGTAGAGGATGGAGCCTCTTTAAAACGCAGGAGGTACATAAACAAATGTATCAAAGTTAATCACCAAAGAAGCATGGGATCGAGGGAGGGGGAGGGAATGGGATGGGGCTGGATGAGGGCTAATTGGAAGATGTGTGCTTGTATATCCTCTCAAGTCTTGTACTCCAATGTGATTGATATAAGACTACAATGCACCAATTTAAAAAAATAAATTAATAAAAAAAGAATAAAAGTCACATATTAAAAATGAAAAAAAAAAAAGAAAGAAATGGCCAGTCTTCCCAAGTGGCTGTACCATTTTGCATCCCAAGCAGCTGTGAATGAAAGAGTTCCTGCTGTTCCTATCACTGCCAGCAATTGTTATTGTAAGTTTTTGGATTTTAGCCATTCTATTAGGTGGGTAATAGTATATCATTATTGTTTCAATTTGTATTCTCTCATGACAGATGACGTCACCTTTTCTTATGCTTATTGGACATCTGTCTTTCTTCGGTGAGGTTTCTGTTCAAATCCTTTGTCCATTTTTAAATTGCATGGTTTGCTTTTTTATTGCTGAGTTTTAAGAGTCCTTTGTATATTTTGGATACAAATTTATTGTTATATGTGTGCACACATTTTATCCCAGTTTCTAGCTTTTCTTTTCATTCTCCTAACAATGTTTTTCATAAAGCAGCTGCAAGCATTAAAACAATTAACATGGAAGAATAGAGTATGTATCTTGATCAACTCATTCTCTAATCCCACTGGAGAAAAAGCAATATCCTCAGTATCTGGACTTGATCACTCCAGTATTTTTCACCTGCGATGCTGTCTTTTTTCTGGCCTTTCTCTTTGATAGAATATTTTAAATACTTGCAAAATTGGATTTTAAAGAGTATTTGTCTAACAAGATACTTTATTTTGTTAAAGTCTTGTACTTAATGACATTTTTAAAGACTAGTACTGGAGACTGAACTCAGGGGAATTCTGCCTCTGAGCCACAAGCTCAGCCTTTTTTTTTTTTTTTTTTTTTTTTTTAAATAGGGCTTTGCTAAATTACTGAGACTGGACTTGAATTTGCAATTCTCCCATTTTGGCCTCCCAAGTACTAGGATTACACACTGGTATGTACCACCATACCTGGCTCTCAAAATATGCATTTAAAGATGCAAAACAAGTTGGATGTGGTGGCGCATGTTTGTTATCCCTACACTCGGGAGGCTGAGACAGGAGGACCGCACAGGTTTGAAGCCAGCCTCAGCTACTTAGTGAGACCCTGTTTCCAAATAAAGTATAAAATAGGTCTGGGAGTATAGCCAAGAGGTAGAAAAGCCCCTGGGTTCCACCCCCAATACCACAATAAATAAATAAATAAATAAATAAATAAATAAATAAATAAATATGCAAAGCAAAAAGCTAAAATACATGAGAAGTAAACATTTAGCAAAAGTCAGATGTATTTAATTACAATGGAAAAATGTTTTGAAATGTTTTATCAAATAATTGAGAGCCGGGCATGGTGGTACACACTTGTAATCCGAGTACTTGGGAGGCTGAGACAGGAGGATTGCAGATTTGCAGCCAGTCTAAGCTACTTAGTGAGGCCCTCTGCAACTTATTGAGACCCTGTTTCAAAATAATGGACAGAAAATAGAGCTGGGAATATAGCTCAGAGGTAAAATGCTCCTGGGTTCCATCTCTAGTACCACAAAAGAAAAAAATTGAGAAATTACAGACTCCCGATTTAAATGTATAAAATGGAAATAAAGCATCAATTTATGTTATCTTTGTATAACATAAATTGTTATACAATTTATGAGAGAATATTTAGATTAAAACAAGTTGGTATGAAACAAATCTCAGTAAAGATGATTGAGGAAATAACTTAATAACTTTAACTTTTTCTAGTATTGAGAATCAAACTAACAAAACATATATATCAAAAGCAGAAATTTGTCAGCAGGAAAACTTTCCGATGGAAGTTATGAGTAGATGTTTTAATTGACTTTCAATCAAATTAATGAAAAATGGGTCACTGAAACAAAATGGCAAATGATTTACCTTTTTTGCTGATGTGATACAAAATAATATGTCTCTACAAGGACATCAGCTTCAACTTGGTTAAGAAATATCATCAATTCAATAAATATTTAAAGTAAAGTGTAATAAAAGAAGACATGTTATAAAATCTTATTGATGAGTAGGGTAAACACACACACACACACACACACACACACACACACACACACACACACCAGAGGTTTCCCCTGGTTTGACAATTCTACAAATTTATGTGACATTTCCAAAGTGAGCCATTATGATGAAAGAAATGTTCTCTATTGTCAACAGTAAAAACAAAACAAAAAGTTGATCTGTCATATTGATAGTGCTAGTGATGTCGTGGCAGGAACTCTGAATTGTCTTTCTATGTAAGATCTATTATAAAATACTATCTATATTAATAGGTAATAACATGAAAAGTGTGCAGCCAAAGAGAAAGAAATCATTGTTATAGAGATGTGTCTGGCAGTTATTTCTCTTTTCAGAGGGTTGATACAATTCGCCTACTAGGATGACTAGAATGGAAATTTTCTCCATCTGAAATTCCTTGATAAACCCTAAAAGTTGTTGGAAAATAATATAACCTTACAGACCTCTGTTTTGTTTTGTTTGCAGTAGTGGTGATGGAACCCAGGAGCATTCTTCAAACTACACCCTCAGCCCTATTTCTTATTCCTTATTTTGAAACAGGGTCTCACAAAGTCGCAGAGGGCCTCACTAAGTAGCTGAGGCTGGCTGTGAACCTGTGATCTTCCCATCTCAGCCTCCCTAGCACTGGGATTATAAGCATGTGCTACCACACCTGGCTAAAGACCTCTGTTTAGAAATAACTCATTCACTCTAATTCTTTAGATGTTTGATGGAGAAAAATACTGTAAAATAAAAATATCTTCCAAGCTGGGCGTGGTGGCACACGCTTGTAATCCCAGCATTCGGGAGGCTGAGACAGGAGGATCGCGGTTTGCGGACAGCCTCAGGTACTTAGTGAGGCCCTCTGCAACTCAGTGAGACCCTGTTTCAAAATAAAAAAGAAAAAATAGGGCAGGGGGTGTGGCTCAGAGGTCAAATGCCCCTGGGTTCATTCCATCCCCATACCCGCAAAAAAAAACAAAAAAAAAAAAAACAAAAAACACTATCTTCCTTTGTTCTTTATGCAATTGTTTTTGAGTTTAAGAGTGGGCATTACTATGATAAACTCCAGGAAGAAATTCTTTTGTAGAGAACAGTGCAGTAGGAAATGATGCTTTTTTTTTTTTTTTTTTTTTTTGCAGCCAATAATAGTGTGAAAACCACTTTGTGGCATTCACAATGGAATTAAAGGATCCACTTCAAATGGAGAAAGCTAAGTATTCTAAGACAAGCACATCTATTTGTGTAAAACATACATGACCTTTGAAATATATACAATAGTACATCAATTTTAACTCTACCTGGTGTAGAGTTTATTAAAATATCAGAAGATTTAAATGTCAGCTTTTTTTAAACTAAAATATTTATTCACTTTGGAACATATGCGTACTAAAAAGATTATTTAAAAATAAATGGCTCTGTCTTTCTCAGAGCCAAAGCCAAGGTTCTTCAATAGCCAGCATGGCTTGGTCCTTGATCTCTGTGTGACCTTGTGCTCTTCACCTTTCCTCTGGCTCTCTTCTCTAGCTCCACTTGTCTGGCCTGGATTATCCAAACAGAGCCCCATCTTGGGGCATTTGCACTGCCTCTGCTCTCTGCTTTGAATATTTTCCCTCCAGTTATCTAAATGGCTCATTCTCATCTCTCCAAAAATGTATTTAAATGTCACCTTCCGGTTAAAGCCCAATTTATATACTATATTTAAATAGCAAAACACAACTCTAGCATGGTGGCATGTGCCTATAATCCCAGTATTTAGGAGGGTCAGACAGGAGGATCACAGATTCAAGGCCAGTCACAGCAACTTAGTGAGACCTTATTTCAAAATAAAAAATAAAAGGTGATGGGGGTGTAGCTCAGAAGTAGAATGCCATTGGGTTCAGTCCCTAGTATCAAATAAGTAAATAAATAGCATCACACCCTTTCCTATCCCAGCACTTCCAGACCAATTTAGTGTTTTTATTTTTATCCTAGTTTGTACCACCTTTCTATGCAAAGGTCCTCAAACTCTGCTGATTCATGGTGCCATTGGTCTCCAAAAAAGTTTTTCACAGCACCTGTGGCCAAAAGAAATATTTAACAATTTTATTTACTATAAAATAGATCTAAACAATTTAATAAGTGTTTATATCCAAACAGCATAATAGCCACTTAAAAATAGCACACATGGTTGAAAGAAAATAGTATTGATATTTTATTCTTAAATAACTACAATTACTTACTAATATGATGATGTGCCTGTTGGACCCTGAATAGCTTGTCATTGTTGTGAGTCATAACAGACAATTTACGACTCATAAATTGAGCCACCCTCATTTCTTAGTGTACACTAATATTTGTGCAGTAGTTGCCTATTATCGTAAACACTGAAAGGTTGGCTTTGGAAAAAGTGTGATGTCTCTAAAAAGTTTATCATGATCTAATGTTGAAAAATTGAGCCATCTCTGCCATTAATTTGTGTATTGTCTGCAAGATCTTGCTGTATGTCTTTGCTGCTATAACAAATTATCTTAGGCTGGGTAGTTTATCAATAATAGAAATGTAATGTTCACCAATCTGCAGGGTAGACAGTCTAAGACCAAGGCATGGGCAAGTTGT
This sequence comes from Muscardinus avellanarius, assembly GCF_963383645.1. Lineage (NCBI taxonomy): Eukaryota > Metazoa > Chordata > Mammalia > Rodentia > Gliridae > Muscardinus > Muscardinus avellanarius. The sequence continues at coordinate 33,864,212 of NC_137797.1, forward strand.
CTTTACATGAAAAAAGGGGAAAAGGCAAACTTACACATTTTTTCTTTTCTTGGTACTAGGGATGATACCAGGGACATTCTATCTTCAAGATATACCCCCCAACCCTTTTTATATTTTTATTTTGAAACAGAGTCTCACTAAATTGCTAAGGCTAGCATTGAATCTGCAATCCTCGTATCTCATCCTCCCATCTAGAGGGATTATAGGCATGAGCCACCACACCCAGTTCTCACTTTATACTCTTTTATAAGGGCACTAATCCGTTTTGTGAAAATGGGATCCTTATACTTTAATCATTTCTATAAAGGCCCAAGTTATTAACACTATTTCTTTGAAGATTTAGTTCCAACAGGAACTTCGGGAGACAGCAACATTTGGACCACTGAAAATTTAAATAATCTATAATGCCCTTGCAACTGCAACATTATAATTTGTTTTAACACCCCAGGGTACCTTGGCATACAGTTTGAGTACGTTGGCATCAATATTTACTTACTTATTAGGTATATTTTCAGATACCTTTTCCATAAATATTCCTCATGAAAGAATATATATCCAAGCACAGAAATGTGTGCCTGTTTTGTTCTCTGCTATATCCTAAACACCATAAGTAGTCATGGCCTATCTAGGTTTTTAGTATACATTTGTGAAATAAATGACTATTTTTCTTTATTTATGTTTCTTTCTCTGTGAATGCTCTGTTTATATATTTTCTAGTTTTTCTATCAGATGTTTGTTATCCCTTTCTTGGTTTGTGAATTTTTTTTTTTCATCTCGAAAATTGGTCTTCGGAGGATCGTGGTTCGCGGGCAGCCTCAACTACTTAGTGAGGCCCTCCGCAACTTAGTGAGACCCTGTTTCAAAATAAAGAATAAAAAAAAAATAGGGCAGGGTATGTAGCTTGGAGGTAAAATATCCCCGGGTTCCATCCCTGGACCCCCCCCAAAAAAAGAAAATTGGTCTTCTACTTATATGTTCAGCAAATATTTTTCCATTTTTTTTCTGTTAGAATTTTTATCACAATTTTTCTATATAGCAATTTTGTTGTCTTTCCTATAATTTTACTGTAATTTTAAATTTTTGTATCAATTTTGCCATTTCTTTTTCTGTATATTTTATGTCTAAACAGGCTTTCTTTATATTACAGAAAAAAGGTGTACTTAAATTTTTTCTAATTTTTATAGTTCCTATTAAGATGACAGTGATGATGAAGAAAAAGAAGATGATGATGATATTACATCATTGTTTTACCAGGAATTTGTTTGGACTCTAATATATAGATTCAGCTTGGTGTTCATTTAATTTCCCAGCTGTCTCAGCACTGCTTATTAAATAATTGACCTTTCCCCACTGATTGGAAATAACAGCTCTGGCACAGACCAAATTCCCGTGTGTATTTTGGATTTATTTTTGGAACTGTCGATTCTGTTTCATCTGTCATTTTTTTCCTTCTTAAGTACCAACCTATTTGACTCACTGTGGTTCTGAAAATAGTTTTTAGTTTACCTTCCCAAACCAATGATTCTCTTAGTTGGGGCTGGGGACATAAAATATTACCCTTTAAGAAGTTACTTCCAAACAACAAGTTGGCAAGAATTAGAAACCACAATTCAACCAGGATCTGAACAAGAGTTCTCCAGGAAATTTTTTTTTATCCATTTAAGTATTACATTTCTGGGGACATTGAAAGCACATAGAATTTCAATGAGTCAAATACTTTCTAACACTGGAAACCGGACAGCATAACTGAAGTTATAACTAAAGTACAGAAAAGACTAAACTGATAGCAACAGTACATGCATATAATCCTGGTATTTGGCTGAGACACTGAGACAAGAGGATTACAAGTTCAAGGCCAGCACATGGTAACTTAGTGACACTCTGTTTCAAAAAAAAAAAAAATTAAAGTAAGGCTGGGTGTGTAGCTCAGAAGTCTATCATATCTGGTCTCAATTGACAATAACACACACACACACACACACACACACACACACACACACACAGATAAAAGGAAAAAAGAAAAGAAAGGAAGGAAGAAAACAAAAAACTAGCAATGACCAATGCTTTCTGTACATAATCTGTTATTTTGTGAGAATGATTAATACAGGACAATGATGCCAGGCATTGCATTGTTCTCAGTGAATAGCCCCAATATGCAATTAGAAATATAGTGCAAAATGTGAATAATCTACTTTTTAAATTTTATCTCTGTACGGAATATGTACTTTGCCCATATTTGAACAACCGTAAATAATCATAGCCAAAAAGCATCATTATCCTTAAAAAATAGGCTCTAAAAACTCAAGAGAAACACTGGACACCTACATGAATTAAAAAAGGATGTACGTGCATATACTGTGAAAATAATTTAAGGTAGTTTTTGACAAGTGCATTTATAAGTATTCAGAATGTTAATACTGACTCTGAAAATTTTCAGTTGCTTCAACACTTGATCCAAATGCTCTCACAAGTATTTCTGTTTGCTTTTTGCCTGTTACTCTGCACAAGTCCAGGAGAGGCAGGGAAGAACTAAACGTATGGATGGCCAGGATTTCTCCCACTCCTATCTCCGCCTTCAAATATATGTGAGGCATAGACTCTTGGCCAACAACAAATACACGGACAAGTTTCTTTACCCTTGGCAATGCAATATGCTTTCTTAAGCTGATGAAAAAATATTCCTTGGAAACCAACCACAATAACCTTTTCTATTTATAACTAGTAGCAAACAGATTAAACATACAATAGTGCAAATGGACCGATTAAGGCAAAGAGCACAGAAACAGAAAGGTACTATGTGCAGCTTTTATCAAATTTAAATAACTATATTTTAAACACTCCCTCTTGTTAGCCTCCATTTTCTTAAGGCTTTTGCTTTTGATCACTTGTACTGTGTCCTGAGATCGTTTAAGACTAACCAACTGTGTTATGTGTATTATTTTGTTCCCAAAGTTGTCATCGAAATGTCTGGGGCATTCATACCATTGAAATATAATTCTGTCCGCACAGTCAGGTAGAAGTGTTTCCAACTTCTATAGAAAATGGACAAAGCAAGGATGTTTCCTGTGCCAATTAGCGGTTCTGCTGAGCAAGAAGGAAGTGTGTCTAAAGATGCCTGAATAAGAACCCAGCAAGCTCAGTATTTGAATGAGAACAACCCAGCAAGCTCTCTTGGGGTTTTGGCACCCATACAGACCACTGTAAAGAGTTCCCAGGAAGGTCATCCAATTCCAATGAACCATAGGGATTATGTGGGAGGGAAGCCCTTATGTGGCTTATTCCCTTTAGCACATGTCCAGGGGAGGACATTTGCCAATGCCTGGCACCATAGGGCTTATAGATATTTTTCATCCGAACTTATGAATACAGCTTTTCATGCACCAGGCAATTGGTGCAAAGGAATAAGTTCAATGAAACCTATGAATTGTCTGAAAATTCAATGAAGTTGCAAATTTGTACTTGGATGTAGCATTCTCTAAACACATAAGCTGATGTAGATTCAGGGTACAAGTTTATTTAACTGTGGGATACTCATTTGATGATTTGTCTATGCTGCTATTCCACAGCCACTTGAGAAATGGCTAACTTCCCAGGATTCCAGCAACAATTTATTTTAAAGGTAATTCACTGGATTATAGAATAGTTGCTATCATTTCAGATGTTTAAATAATACAATTATTTTGCACGAACTCTGTACTCTTTGTGTGTGTGTGCGTGTGTGTGTGTGTGTGTGTGTGTGTGTGTGTAGGGGTACTAAGGATTAAACCCAAGGGCATTTATTCTACTTCTGAGCTATACCCTCAGTCTTATTAATGTTGTTGTTGTTGTTGTTGTTGTTATTACTATTATTATTATTTTTTGGTACTGGAAATTGAACCCAATGGTGTCCTACCTCTAAGCTACAACCCCAGCCCTTTTTACTTTTTGCTTAGAAAGAGGGTCTTGCTAGGTTACTGAGGCTGTCCTTGATCCTGTGATCCTCCTGTCTCAGCCTCCCAAGTACTCGGATTATAGGTGTGTACCACCACATCGAGTGAATTCTGTACTTTTTAATGATCTAATTCATTATAAAATCTAAGAACACTTCATTTTTTATTTTAAAACTATATTATTTACCTATATGCATGTCTATTTAGCTTTCTTCTTTTTCCCTTCTCTACCTCCTTTATCAATTTTTTTTCTTTTCTATGAAATTAATCTTAACACAGCTTTTCAGATTACATTTAATACACACATGTCTCTTTTGCCTGATGAAGAAATGGAACTAACTCAACAAATATATGATGGCTAGTGGGATGCATGGGGCAATCTGTGATCCCAACCTGTAATCCCAGATGCTGGGGAGACTCTGAGGCAGAAAGATGACAAGTTCAAGGTCAGCCTGGCAACTTAGTGAGACCCTGTATCATAATAAAAATGAAAAGGGCTGGGATGAAGTTCAGTGGTAGAGAGCTTGCCTAGCAGTGCAAGGCCCAGGGTTTAATCCTCAGTACCCAGGGAGAGGTTGAGGGGAGTGACTACTCAGAGTGTCTGTCAAACACTTGCCAGCCATCACCATGCTATATTAAGATAAGCTAAACTCAGGTTTTGCATTCAAAAGGGGAAAGATGCTAGATATAATAAATAAATAATAATTATATGGCATGAGAAAATGTCCTCCCCAAATCTGTTCTCAACCCAGCAGCCAGAGTGAGCTTTTAAAAACAGAGGTCAGATCGTGTCATTTCTCTGTTCAAACACTATATTCAGTCAATGACTTACGAAGTCCTGTCTGATGCAGCCTCGGTTAATTTAATTCTTGCCTCTCATTCCTGTCCCATCATAGTGGTGGACTTGCTTACTTGCTCTTTAGTGACACAAAGATATGGAACATGACAAACACACTTTGGCCTCACTTTCCTGCAGGTATCCACCTATTTCTTACATCTTTTAATTCTTTGCTCAAAACCCCATATCCTTGGTGAGACCATCCCTAACCATCCCACTTCACACTGCGGTCTCTCTTAGCACATCCTCTCCTCTTGTATTGGATTTGTCTCTTTCATACTTTATATGCTTCCACATCAACTTTTTTTGTATTTGTTGTTTAGTTTCTGTCTTGGCCCCCAGAATATAAGCTTTATGAGACCTGGGACTTGTTTCAGTTTCATTATTTCTGTGTTCAGCGTCTCTAAGGTACATACAAACTGCTCAATAAATATACATTAGATGAATACATATTCAATAAATGTATGAATACCAGAAGTATGTATTAGCCAGGGTTTGACTTTAAAAAGAAGTAGATATTTCTGATTGTATAAGACGAGTGGGGAACAGGCTAATCATGCAGTGCATTAGGATACTTTCAATGAGCTAATAATAGAAAAACTGAGTCAGGGTGACTTAGTCATTGACGAAATGCATTGACTCATATAACTGGACATCTTGAACTCATAGAAATAAAACAGCAGGTAATAGTTTCAAGATCAAAATTCTCACACTACAACATCTGGGGGAAAAGTGAAAGCTCCCAAAAGAATAGCTTAGTTTTTTTCCCATATCCAAAACCTAATCCTAAATCAATCACCTTGGGTATGCATATGAAATAGACCAATTGGTGTTGGCCTGATTTATATGAATCAATCAATGAAGTATAAACAAATCATTATGTTTAGATTAATAATTGCCACCCTTTGTTCTGAGAGTAGGGCTCTTTTTTTTCTAAATCCTTGCTTACTATTAAAAAAGGTTATGAAATTTATAACAATGAATTACGTACTACCAGAAGGTTGCATACAGAAAAATAAAAGGATTTAGTTATGGAAGGGGAAAGTTGAAGCCAGATTAGGTGAGGCCTTGCATAACCAGAATTGAAAGACTGGACTTTATTAAGGAGTTATAAGTGTAGAAATTATTATTATTATTATTATTATTATTATTATTATTATTATTTTATTATTGGTACTGGGGTTCCTGGAAGCCCTTCTACCTCCGGGCTACACTCCCAGACCTATTTTTTATTATATTTTTATTTGGAAACAGGGTCTCTTAAGCCAGCGTGGTTGGCTTCTAAACTGCACGATCCTCCTGTCTCCACGTCCCAAACGTGGAGATTGCAGGCATGTGCCACCACGCCCAGCTTAGAAATTATTTTAAGTGAAATGATAAGATTATTATATAATTATTTATTTATTTTTTTGCAGTTACTGGGGATTGAACTCAGGGGCATTCTACCTCCAAGATATATATCTCCAGCCCTACTTTTTATTCTTTATTTTGTAACAGGGTCTCACTAAGTTGCAGAGGCCTCAGTAAGTAGCTGAGGCTGGCTGTGAACCTGCGATCCTCTTGTCGCAGCCTCCCAAGTACTGGGATTACAAACGTGAGCCACCATGCCTGACTAATTTTTGAAATTTTAACATCTTAAAAATAATACTGGAACAATATAAAAACCAAATTGGAAAATTTAGAAGAAAGAAAAATCATCTAGGATTTTATTGTAATAGTTAAGGATGGCCAGGTATGGTGGCTCATGCCTGCAGTCCCAGTACTTAGAAGGCTGAGACAGCAATATCACATGTTTGAGACCAGCCTCAGCATGTAGCAAGACCCTGTTTCAAAATAAAAAGTAAATAAAGGGGATGGGGGTGTCGCTTGGAGATAGGATACCTCTGGGTTCAGTTCTCAGTACCACAATAAATAAATAAATAAATCCAGAATGACTTAAAATGAGGCAAAAAGAAAGGGTAGACTTTTTTTTTTACATAATACCAACAAAGTTTTTATAAGGAAAGTTACACTGAAGTTGATATGTCAAAAAATATGATGGCTATTGAGAGGAGGAGGAGGAGGAGGAGAGAGAGAGAGAGAATGAATGAACCATAATTAAAGGGAGTTTAACCCAGGATTGGAGGGAGTATATTGGAGAAAAAGGTTATGAAAGAAAATCTCACAAGAGAGTAAATCAAGAATTCTGTGGGGGGATCAAAACCTCTTGGAAATGAGTAAAACCAATTATTTCTCAGAGACAGGATGTGTGGTGGGTTTTTATTGTATTTTGATCACATGACATTCACTTTCCTTCTGCATGGCACACTGATAACCTTTTGGGAAGATATTGCTTCTCCATGGATTACAATCTGATGTGCCAGGGATTAGAGGTCTTTCTTCGACTTAGCCAACAAACAACTTCTATAACCAAAGTTATGTCACTTGGATGTTCTTTCCTTAGAAACTGAATAGTGAAAAAGTTGAGAGTGATGACTTACACCTGTAATTCCAGTACTTGAGAGACTGAGACAGGAATATCACAAGTTCAAGACCAGCCTCAGCAACTTAGTGAGACTCTCAGTAACCTAGAAAAGCCCTGTTTCAAGACAAAAATAAAATAGGGCTGAGGGTGTAGCTCAGAGGTAGAATGACCCTCAGAGGTAATTGCCACTACCACAAAAAAAAAAAAGACCAAAAGAAAAAAAAGAAACAAACAAAAGGACAAAGAACCAAATAATGGGCAAAGAAAGACTAGAAATGAGTCAACTTATCAAAGAAGTCAGGCCTGAAATTCTAAGCTGTTTTTGCCATCAAAGAAACTTTTTTCAAATTCCCTCTGGGATTTCTTTGGTTCCCATGAAATTTCAAGTCTACAGTTCCAGGCTTCTTGAGGCCACAATCTAACTATATCCTTCTTGTAAATTCCATCTTTCTTTGGAAAAGTTTATTTGTGTCACACCAGCCACATGAGTTTAATTGATAAAAAGTGAGAAATATAAATGATCTTTGCAAGAATAATGTGTTTAAAAGAATAGATATTAAGATGTTCTTATAAACAATTCTGGGATACACATAAACTAAGTTATCATATTTTAGGAAATCAAGGGCTTGAGAAGAACCATAGAATTTTTTGTCTGTTTTATTTTAACTGCCACTGAAAGGAATAAATTAGAAACCATTGACAATGATAAAAAGAATTGCATATCTCATTGAGATTGAAAATAAAAATTTTGATAGCTCCCAACCAAGATAATTGTATGTTTCTTTAATAGTATTTAGAAATCATGGAATAAGATTAAAGAATAAAAATTGGTAGAGATCAGAGAATATTAATCATATTTAGGAACTAGTAAAGTGTATGTTGTACTAAATAGTCAAGAAAGAGTGAATGAATAAAGTGTGTTGGTGACTGTATACATACTTGACATGATAAGCTTTGGGATTCTGCCCTACTAAGTAGCTGTCTAGACCTAACATATGAGGGTGGGTGCAATCAATAACCTTTTAACCTATAAAGGTGTGGCAAGAATAGAATCCAAGATTGAGATATTCCGGAAAGAATATTTTTCAGATGTCTATGCAGTACAGACCAAAGGGAAAACCTAATCTGTGACCCAAGAAAGAGGAATAAATTTGTAGTCCTAAATGAAATGTTGATCCTTGAGCCCAGAAAATACTAAATGCCACAAATGTAATAAACAAATCATAAGTTCAGAAATTTTTGGAGAGATGAAGCAGATCAGGATATGGCGTGGTCCAAGTGTCTTGAAGGATGCTCATGCTCACAGTATCAAGGCACAGGTTTACATCCACTTGTAGAAAGGGGTGTGATAATAGGAAAGTGAAGCTGAGACTCTAGTAAACTGGTAGCTAATAAATAGGTTGGATAAAAGGGAAGGGAAAAATAGAGGCAAAAACCAAACTTACTGAAATTGAGAGAATATTATGCTAATTGAGATTAGTCCATCACGAAAAGTGAAAGATCAGATGTTCTCCCTCGTATGCAGAAGGTAGGGAGAAATTGGGACACAGGAGGGACTCCAGACATAGGGGAAGTAACCTTAGTGGAGTGAAGGTGGGGACCAATCTGAGGGACATGAGAAGGGGGAGGAAGACTTGAAGAGAAAAACATCTCAGTGGTCATAATGTACATACCTAGACTTTTCAAAATCAATCACTGTGTTGAACATGGGAAGGTGGGAGGGAGAGGGAGTGGGCTGGGTAGTAGGGGAGGCTCAACAAGTGCTGTGTGCATGCATTTCTCTATCACCCTGAATTTCCTCAAGATGTGTGTGTGTGTGTGTGTGTGTGTGTATATATATATATATATACATATATATATATATATATATATGTATATATATTCAGAAGAGTAGAAGTGAAGAACAAGTAGAACTCATTAGGAAAAGAAATTTTAGGACTGAAGATTAAAGGTGTAGAGAGTCATGCAAGTAGGTTAGAGAGTAAATTATTGTCAGATAGATCAGGGAGATGGTCCTAGAGTATATGGTGAGTCATAAACATACAAATTAGTTATAGTTGCTGAAAATTTATTAGAAGATAGGATGGGAAAAAAGTCATCATCCTTGGTGAAAGTTTCAGGTGGATCAGTCAGTGATGACGGGACAGATTGATAGGTGAGAGCCAAGAAAGAAAGGGTTGAAATTGCCTACAGTGTGTATACACAGTCTAGTGCAAAGGGACTGTCCTAAGAATCATGATTTTGTTGTAACTCTGTTTTCATTCTGTCTTTCCATTACTGGATCTTCAGATAAAACTTTTCTTCTTCAAATATGATTTCCCTTATGAACCCATATCATTATTATAAAGACCAAGCTTCCTTTTTATATAGACAAGATCCTTGTGCAGGGTTAGTTACATCAGCACACATTTTCCTCAAAATATTAGGAGATAGGGCAGGAGTTGCAGGGGGTGGATACTGAGTTTCCTGTCCTGAGGGATGGTCCCAGTAAAGCCCTATGGCAAGTAGAGCTAAGGTGTTGGGCACTGCAGCTCCACAAGAGAGAAAAGAGCCTAGGGTGGGATCTAGGAAAGAAGAATACATAACATACTTAGATCTTACTCACATGCTTTCTGGGGAAAAGATGTTTCAGAAAATAGTATTTTTTTCTGTAATCAAGAGCATGGACTTTGGAATAAAAGAAATCCCAATTAAAATATTGACTCTGCTACTCCATAATTATGTAACTTCAAGCAACCTTCTTACCTCTCTGAGCCTACTTCATCATCTTTTAAATTGCTACTCATATTTCTTTACATAAAATATGTGACATAAAACCCAATAATTCTTTCATTAAATATGGCTATTCTGTGAGCAGACTACCAATACACAGTGAGTACCATTCTGAATACGGCTTCCTGATAAGGCAGTTCTACCTCTTCTCTGGAGGCCACTATCTTTATCTTATTCCATCTTCCAGGATTATCCAGCCACAAATGAGCACTGACAGCAACTTGGGATCCTAAGGGCTTGGATAACAGGAGCACATCGCTAACAGCTGCGCTGTCAGGCATTGTGAATTCATCTGGCCCACATACCACAGTGGCAACCCCAAAGATGATAACCCAAGGGTTGATCATGTTTGCGCACCAGTCACCACGGTTCTTCCTTCCTTGGCAGTGTCTGGAAAGCCTTTGATCAAGAGTAATGTTACCTCTTCTCATTCCTCTTCATTCCTGCTTGGTTGACACTAACTAACATCAACACACGTTGTTGCAGTCAGTAATGTTCATGGCGAAGAGGTCACGAGCTATGTGCCCCATCAAGTAGGGATCTTCCACCATGGGGTTAAAGATAAAGTCAGTAGTATGCACTAGTGATAGCTACCTCTGTCTCAGAGGGATTATTCAGGAGTCTAGTCCAATGCCTTGCTGGTCTGCGGCCTGCTCTGGTGGACAGGTAGGCATGTTGCATTGTCTCTTTCCCTCTCAGGCCTCTGCCCAAACCTGGACCCTGGTGAATTTGCATTTCTGGCCACATCAGTCCTGCCAGGAGTTTGAGCACAGTCTCATGGGGAACCTTGCACCTTAGTCCTTCATGCTCCAGATGTCCATCAGCCATCAACTGTGGCTGGGTTCCAATAACTGGAGCTCCAGAGATTGGTGGGTGTAAAAGCCTTGGTCCAAAGATAAAGCCGCTAGGGCAGGAGAAGCCTTCTGCTGCAGCCATCTCCTCTTTATTGGCCCTGGCCCTAGCTTCTGCCATCACACATGCCAGTTGGGAAGAAAAAGGAGGAGGGAAGAGGAAAGGACACTTTTATATTCTACTCAAGTTAATAGGAAGTAAAAAAAAAATATTGTTTGCAGAGATTCTCCTGTGCCACACAGGCTCATGCTGTACACTGCCTTTCTTTAAAGATCAAATTTAAATGACCTGTTTCCAAGTGCACACATTTTTGGAACGTGACTTCCACATCCTTAAGATTGTAAAATACTTGGCACACTGATATTCCTTAGAGAGTTTTTGCTAGCGTGTAATACTTTCTCACTGCAAAAATTTTGGAAGTGATCTAAAATATTCAGCTGGATGGATATCATAGACTTGCAAAATAAAACACTAGTTAAGAAAGCATTATCACGACAAAAAAGAAATGGACTACAGTTCTCAGAACTATCACCAGTTAACACTTACTTAGCTATTATTGTGTGCCAAGAACTATGCTGAATGTCTTATTGAAATACTCCCAGCAACTTACAGGATGAACACTATTATCTTTTCCATTTCTTGGATGAAGTATGGAGAAGTTAGGCTCTTGTTTGAATTTATGTGATTAACTGATTAATGAATGTACTGGGTTGAATGTGTGTACTCCACAATATATAAAGTTGGAACCTCAATATACGAGCTCATTTAGAAATAGGGTAGTAACAGATGTCATTAGATGAAGTCATATTAAATTGCTGGTCCTAAATTCAATGACTTATAAGAAGGCTGTGTGACAAAGTTTCAAGGAGAAGAAAGCCATGTAATGACCAAGGTTGAGATTAGAGTGAAGCATTTACCAACCAAGGCTTGCTAGAGCTGCCAAAAATAGGAGGAAAGCATGGAACAGATTTTCCTTCAGAATCACAAGAAGGAACTGACCATGTGACACCTTGATTTTAGATTCTGGCCTCCATAACTATGAGAGACTACATTCTGCTATTTTAAGTCATTTGGTTTTTAATAACATTTTATAGGAGCTCTAGGGAAAGAATGCAGTTAAAAACTATCTTAAACTTAGATCTGCCTGAAATCAAAGGCTAAGGTTTCATCATTTTATGATTATTATAGTATTAATCATCCTTTATGATAGTTATATATATATGAGTTTGTAATATATATTTTACATTTTATTTTTTTATCAAGGTATATAGTTGACAAACAAAAGTCATAAACAGTCATCCCTTGACATCTGTAGGCAATTGGTTTTAAGAACTCCTGCAGATGCTAAAATCTGCAAATGCTCAAGTCCCTTATATAAAATGGCATAGTATTTGCACATTATGTATTTATATCTTCCTTTGTACTCTGAAACATCTCTAAATTACATATACATCTCAAGATTAGTTACCTAGCTCAATGTAAATGTTGTGTAAATGTTGTTATCTCTACCATTTATGCAAGTACCATTTATGCAACAATAAGAAGGAAAAAGTCTGTACATGTTCAGTACAGATACAACTTTCATAGGCCTATCTCCTTAGTCAATGTAAATACTAATCTAACATTTTCAAAGCACAGTTGGTAGAATCTATGCATGCAGAACGTTATGATAAGGCAGGCCTATTGTGTATTTATGTTGTATGGAAATGTGTCTTTCATCTTTTTACCCTTAGGCCTTGCATAATGTCTGACACAGAACACAGAGTACAGATCATGAAAGAGATAAATGAGAACCCATTCTTTTACTGACAAATCCTTTATTTTTTCCTTCCAAGTTCTTCCACTCCTCTCACATAACAGGCAAATGCTTGATATCAAGAACAACAAAGAAAATAATATAATTATGTTACATACATTTCCATAGTTTATTAATGCTGAGTTAATTGCTCATTCTTAAAGTTCATGTTCTATGAATGATCTATTTGGGTTTTTATTGTGTTTTTTATATCATGCCTGGTTATGCACAGGATTTAAAGCAATTACTTCATAACTGCAATAAAATAAATTAGCAAAATAATTATATGTGAAAATAGAACTACGATGATACAAAAGAAAGACATTTCAAAACTCAGTTTCTCCTATTTATATGCTCAGAATACTTCTGAGATCACTTCAGTGATTCGAGTTGTTAGAATTGTGTGGTGGACATCAACTGGGCAGCCTCCAATTCAATTCAATCAGAATGCTACCTACCTAGATCGAGCATCAGATCCCACAGACTGAGGACTTAGGACCACAAATAAACCCTCAGTTCACACACTTGTCACAAGTTCAGGCCTCTGGAACTTCTGACCAGCTGGCACAAATTGAGGTTTGTATAGCCCCCTCTTTAGGCTTCATTCATTTGCTAGAGTGGCTCATCAAACTCAGAAAAACATTTATTTAAGTTCGCCAGTTTATTATAAAGGATACATTCAAGGATCCAATTAGACATCCAGATGAAGAAGTAGATAAGATGACATCTGGAAGGGTCCCAAGCTCAGAAAGTACTGTTCCTGTGTAATTGAGATGTGCCACCCTCCCGGAATGTAGTTGAGTCTTAGTTCTTCCTCTAAACGTCTACATGAACATATACACAGAAGTTCTCTGAACCCTGTCCTTTGTAGTTTTTACAGTGACTTTTTTGCATAGGTATGATTAAATGTTGGACAACCATGTAGAATTGTGATTGGACAGAAAGGGTATGAGCTAATAGTAAGAGAGGGGATACCAAGCAAGGCCTGTCTATTCATATTTTTATTGGCTTTTCTGAGGCATCCTTCCTCCCTCCAGAGTATGAGACAGAATCCCTCCTGAAATGATGGTCTGATGATCTACTATCAGACAAAGTAGGTGAGAAAATTATCTTTATGGACAATTCCAAGATTGAAATGGACAGGCAAATTAGAGTTTCTGGGACCTGCAGTGAGAGAGAGTTAGAAACCAGAAACTATAGACAAAGATGTATGTGTGTGTGCACATGTGGCCACACACAAAATGTAGAACAAAAGAAAAATAATATGAAGGGGAATAAAGCTTGAACAAAAAATTCAGAGTAGAGCCAACCATGGTGGTGCACACTTGTAATCCCAGCATTTGAGAGGGTGAGACAGGAGTTATCATGGTACTAGAACAGACTCAGCTACTTAGTGCGGCCCTTTGCAAAAATAAAGAATAAAAAATAGGGCTAGGAGTGTATCTTGGAGGTGGATGCCCCTGGGTTCACTCCCCAGCACAACAAAAAAAATAATAATTCAGAGTATTTTCTTGGCCTTATAAAATATGAATCAGAAATTTGATGCTAAATGTTTCAACAGAAATAGTAGAATAAGAAGACTTCAAAGTAATCTTCAAATTGAAACATACCAGTTGTTTGGGATGGCTTCAATAAGTTATTCCTGCCTAGAAAACAGAATGGACATTTCTTCCATGAATCTACATAAAGAAGGGAATTTCAGATTGAGTGGTGATACAGACCTGTAATCGACTAGGAAGACTGAGTCTAGGAGTTTAAGTCTGGCCCAGGCAAATTAGCAAACCCTTGTTCCAAAATTTAAAAACTAAATAAAAAGGGCTGAGAATGTAGGACAGGGCCCCTGAGAAAAGTAGTAGAGTGTCCGTGGATTCAATCCCAAGTACCACACACACACACACACACACACACACGCACACACACAATTTCATACATTGAATCATTATGTCATGGAGAATAGGACCGTGTTCACAGCATGCAAGATTTTAGAGTCATAAAAACTAAGTTCAAATCTTGGTACTGCCATATACCAACTGTAGGATCTTGGGAAAGTAATTGACTTGTTTCTGTTTTGTTAACTGATAACGAATTTAATAAAATTTACCTTATTCTGTTTCTTTGAGGAACAAGACATATGTATAATACTTGGCAGGAAAAAATACTCTTTGATTAGTTCTTTCCTAATAAATTGTTACTTTTACCACACACCTCTAGGCATTCCCTTGTGAGGTGCTTTATTGACCCTTTCTGCTCCAGATAAAAACTGAAGTTAATTTTTAGCAACTCAGAAACTACTGAGCTCTGATTCTACATTTTCATAGTCTCTATACCCTAGTTTATATTTAGTGACTTTGCCATATAGTACATGTAATTTGTGAATTTAACTTAATTTAAATAATTAAAAAAAATTGAAGCGAGCCACGGTGGTTCAGGCTTGTAATCACAGTATTTGGGAGGCTGAGACGGAAGGATCTCAGGTTTGCTGTCAACCTCAGATACTTAGGCTTCCACAACTTAGTGAGACCCTGTTTCAAAACAAAGAGTAAAAATATGGCTGGGGGTATAGCTCAGAGGTAGAATGCTCCTGGGATCAATCCCCAGTACTGGGGGGGGGGCATTGAAAAAGTAGTGATATTCAATGTGTGAGTAGTCTTGTTCACCATTCTACTCAATGAGCGCAGGCTTATGTTAAATCTGTGATAGGAGACTGTTTTTAAACCTATCTGGACACTGTGATTTAAACCTAGAAATCTATCATGATTTCTGTTTGTCTCAATGTACAAGTGTCTCACAAAACTGAGTGTGATCCAAATGTTTAAAGACAGATATTCGTCGACAAACATGACCCTTAAACAAAAACCAATTGCTTCATCTAACGCTATTCTAAGAAATCAGAAATTTAGTCTAACTAATTCTGGAGAAAAAAACTACCTGCATGGGACTAATTATGAGTCAGTTAATTCCTGGTGAGTGGTTAACTACAGTTTTGATATTTTGTGACAAATATACAATCCATAAGTAGATTTTGAAACCTAGTTCATACCAAAAATAGGAATTCACTTTATACTCAATTATGCCTGTTACAAAACAGATGCTGAATTAATAAAGGTGGAAAGAAACAACTGAAGAGGGAGAGAAAATAAGTTTATGGTAAATGGTTTCTGATTATATAAAACTAAACATTCACAACTATATTCATCTCTCTTTTTGTGATATCATAATCCTTCAGCTATGGTCTTCTCTTCCTAACTGGGAGGATGGTTTCCCCAGGGGATTTGTTTTGCTTCTTTTCTGTTCTTTACTTTAAAACAAGAAATTAAAGAAAACTCACTATACATTCCTTTGTCTAGATTGTTAGACTGATTCAGCCTCAGAGAGTGCAGATGAAAGCACTCTAGGTAAGGTTAGGAGGTATGAGATCCAGTCCTGCCCCACAACAGTTATGCAACCTTTGGCCGGGCCTTTGTATTTTCATATTTTCATTGAGAGAGCAGGACTAGATGGTCATCAGATGTTATATTGATTAATAGTTTTGGTATTTGAATTCTACTTTTTTTGTGGTACTGGGGATGTAGTCTACTTTTTCACATCTTTGCCTGATCATGAAGATAGAGTGCTGTGTCTCAAGTGAATGACTGCATTGCATCTCTCACATAATGAAAAATATTACCTTCGTTCCAAAGGTCAGAGTTTGCATTTCCATGGTGGGACTAATTTAAGAGTTTTTAGCTCTTGCTCAACAAAAGAGAACTCTATGTGTTTCTATTTAATATTCAAATCTGAAAAGTATGTGAACAATACACAACAACTTCTCCATATATCTTATAATTAATTAAATATTAAACAAACTAGAATCAGTTTTACTAGCATACTTTAGGTTAATTTTTTCAGAAAAATTTCTTATACTAAAGTAATATATCACAATTTCAGAAGTATGGGATTTCAATTGTGAAGATTGGCTAAGGCCCTGTGGTTCATTATGGCAGAGGCCATTGATTGCCCACACACTTAACACCCCTCCATACACACAAGCTTTATTTCCTTGTAATAGAAGCCCAGATAAGTTTGGTCAACATGCCAAGGAAAACCCTACTGGGAGAGTAGATCCCTATCCCAGTTCTGATCTGAATTATAGTCATGGATAACACCCTCATATACTATACCCCTCTTGTGACTCTGAGGCAATAAAGATAAAAACAAGGCTAATGTAATGATGGTGGACCTTGCTGTTTCATGATCTGCCTCCAGGTCTTGGGGGACAACTATTTTTTTTCTATGTAAGGCAGAAAAGTTTATGTTTTAGCCACTCCAGTTTTTCCTTATTGTTTTAGAGATTAATGCACTTCTAAATGGTACAGCAACCAACAGCAGATAATCTTAACCTAATTTTGCTAATAAGGCTGGACTTCTAAAACTCTTCAGATCTTTAATGGTTATATTAAGATATTTAAAGGTCAAACACAGCTGGGAATGATGGCGCATGTTGGTAATCCCAATACTTGGGAGACTGAGGCAGGAGGATTATGAAGGTTCAAAGTCAGCCTCAGTTACTTAGTGAGACCCTGTTTCCAAATAATATATAAAATAGTTCTGGGGGTGTATCCCAAAGCTAGAAGGCCCCTAATTTCTATCCCCAGTACCACACACACACACACACACACACACACACACAATAAATAAATAAATAAATAAATAAATAAATAAATAAATAAAGGTCAAATACCATGCATTCCATGTTTAAAAGCACAACAAAATTAATTTCAGTTAGAGGAAAGAAAAAACATATAGTTTTGGTAAAATAATGTAGAAAGAACAAGTCTTACTGGCCTGATAAATTCAATAATTTTTTTGATAAGGCTCAAAGCCTATCTCTGAAATTCTGTTATTGCATAAAATAAAAAAATTAGATAAAACTGTCACGATGTCATTGATGCTAATAATAAAACATAATATTAACTCATCTTTATTACCTGTTTACCTAATGTACAAAGTACTTTGATAAACTCTTTACAACTGTCTCCATCTTCACAGATCTTTTCTAAGCTTTTTACTATTTCAACTAATCCTCACAAATCTGTGAAGTAAACACCACTCATTTACTGATTTATTAATTGATTGATTGATTGACACTAGGGGTTTAACTCAAGGGTGCTCTGCTCTACCACTGAGCTTTGGTCCCAGATCTTCAGCCCTTTTAATTTTTTGAGTCAAGTTTGTGCTAAGTTGCCCAAGCTGGCCTCATACTGCTTCAGTTTCCCAAGTATCTGCGATTACAGGTAGGCACCATCACACCTGGCTTACTACTACGTCAACTTTTTAAACAAAGGAAATGAGGTTGAAATGGGTTAAATGACCTGTTCAGATTCACACGGTGAGTAATTCGTAGAGCTCAAACATGGACAAGCTCACTGTTCTCTGTGCTATTAACCAGTATACTAATTCAACAGAGCTTATTCATTTATTTCAAATTTTGAAACTCTCAAATTCATAAAAATCTGCAAGTATATTGAAAATGTTTTTTTCCTAAAACATTTGAGAATAAGTTGCCTAAATGATCTTCTGATCATCCTGGAATACTTCAGTGTATATATTTGTTTGAATAGTGATACTCTCCCCACTCACTTTAAAAAAAAAAAAAAAGATGAGTGCAAGTCCAACCTCTGGCACCAGTGAATGTGACCTTTTTTGGAAAAGAAAAAGAGTCTTTGTAGATGTAATTAAAAGATCTTGAGATGACATTTCCTGAATTTAGGGTGAAACCTCAATCCAAATGGCTGTGTCATTCTAAGAGAAAGGAGAATTTAGAGAGATCTGTTGGGGTAGACCAAAGTAATCATAAGTTGGGCTTAGCTATAACCTAATGGAAGAACAAAGATTGTGGTTTCAGAAAATTACAAAAATAAAAGCAATAAGCAAATTCTAATGTGTATACCTGTACACACACACATGCTCACACATACACACACACACACACACACACACACACACACACACACATCCCTTCAGGGAAGGTTCATCCTACCTTATGACCCAGACTTGACACAGAGGCCTGGATATTCCCAACTGAAAACAGCAATAACAACAAAAACTAAATATAAATAACTGTAGAGGTTCTTTGCTAAACCAGTACTTTATTTAACTAAAAGGTATTGAATTCTGCCAATACCTTAAATATCTGATGAAGAGATTTCTCCTTCCTTCAGAGGGAGGAACACAGTTCTGAGGTCACCTTGGTTTCAGAGCAGAGGAACCGGAGAAACCCCTTGGACTTCTGACCTTTGGAACTGTGAACTGTGAGATAATAAATCTGCATCGCCTCAGACACTACGTTTGTTATGGTAGCAATAGGAAAACACATACTTGCTTTATTGCTTATGTTTTTGTTTTGTTTCATCTTTGATTATTTCTAGACAATATTCAGAGTGGAAAATATTGATTGTTTGATGCCCATTATTTTGTAGTTAATATTAAACATAAAATTATCTCTCCAATATCTAGAAACTCTTTTAAGCTCTGAGCTCTGATGTTCTGAGTGAATAGTTTATCAGGTTTCTAAAGCACAAAGACACTTAAGGCTCCTTAAGTTAATTTTTCTTTATTTTGAGGGCCTTTGTAATAAGGAATATCAGAATGTGGCAAACACTGAATTTTTTATAACCACCGAGTGTCTACATTATTTATTTATTTATTTATTTATTTATTTATTTATTTATTTTGGTACTGGGGTTCCTGGAAGCTCTTCTACCTCCGGGCTACTCTCCCAGACCTATTTTTTTATATATATTTTTTATTTGGAAACAGGGTCTCCTAAACCAACGCAGCTGGCTTCGATCCTGTGCAATCCTCCTGTTTCTGCCTCCCAAGCACGGGGATTACAAGGGTACGCCACCACGCCCGGCTATTTCCTTCTAGATCTGTATTATTTTAACCATAGTTTACAACAGGAGTAACTGTGTTTCTCAACATTCCTTATGAAACTCATTCTTCTGGCATACTCTTTCTCCCTGTTGGGTAAACTCTCTGGAAGCTGCCTTAGCTTTTTAAGACACTATCAAAAGAGACACTGTTTAATGCAATTAGACATTAGTGGGCCCATGTTCTTGGCTATTTGAGCCCCCTTTCTTAGGTCAAGAGTAGGTGAGGCCTTACTCTGCTATGTACTAAATGTGTCACACTAAGATAAGTTGAATTTCAATCCTAATGTGATGGGCTTTGGGAGGTATAGATGAGGCAGAATGGTGGACGGATGGCCTATTCATAAGAGCCACATAAGAGAAAACCCAGGAAGAACCTGACTGTTCTGGCACCCTGATCTCAGACTTCCATGATCTCCTGAATCATGAGATGTAAATGTTGGTTGTTTAAGCTACCTAGTCTAATATAGTTTGTTGTTGCAGCAAGAACTAAGATACTCTCCTATCACTTTCTTCCTTCTAAATTTTTTTTTAGTCAGAGCCAATCCTGCCAGAACGATTTCTCCACCATTTCCTTTATAAATGATCTGTCTTGCTTTATCTTTAGGAGTACTGGTATTGATTCTTCTTAGCTTCGGGTCTTGGCCTAAAATCTTCCTAGACAGTAAGAGCCATATTTTGATATCTTGTTACCTTTCAACAAATGCTCTGTTTCTATGATAGTGCCTTACAAAATAAAAGTTACAGTTCATCTGAAATCAATGCAACTGCTAGTACCCAAAGTATGCACATTGAGAGAGAGTTTCCATCCAGTTCTTAATCTTGCCATTTAGTTTTATTATGAGGGAATGGGATGGAAATTAAGGAAGGGCTAAATGATTGTATGTGCATATATGCCTCTACCATCTTGTACTCCATTAAGATGTATGACTATATGCACCGATAAAAAAAAAAATTAAAAACAAAAGAGAAATAGAAGCCAGGGTGGTGGCACATACCTTAAATACCAGTACTTAGGAGGCTGCATCAGAAGGATCACAGGTTTGAGGTCAGCTTCAACAACTTAGACCCTCAGCAATTTCTTAAGACCCTGTTTCTAATAATAATAATAATAATAATAATAATAATAATAATAATAATGCTAGGGTATACCCGACAGGTGGTTTAGCTTCCAGTATCACAAAAAAGGTGGGGGTGTAAGGGAATGGAAACACAAATCTATTTTCTGAATGAGGCTTCGGAGAAAGTTCTGCTGCCTCAGGCTAAGTAAATTCCTGAATAAATTATTCTACAACTATGAGTTGCTTTAAAATCCAGTGGATTAGAGAAATGCTTGATAAGATCACTTTTCCAAATACATGAAATTTGCTACTGTTCGCTTAACAATTTTCCTTGTTCGGGAGCATGTCATCCAGATTAAGGAGGCTTACATTTTCAGTAGTTCTTTACCCAGATTCACGACTGATAGAAGCAGTGAACTGCTAACAAAAATAGATGATTCATGTCTAAGCATATGTACAGCCTCATCCAACTGAGAGAACAAAATTCACTGTAAGGATTATAAGATCAAAACTGATTACAAGAGACACTATATATCTTTATAAAATATAGCATGAGGACCCATACATAAGGGGTTACTTAAAATGGCTTCAACTAATTATTTGTTATTAGGAGCTTAAAAGGAATAGTGTTGGCAGGCAGCAAGAATTAGAGGTTGGCTATCATCCAGGATACAAGGCGTCTAAGCCATCTTGAAGCAAAATTTGATTCTTATAAAAGTAATTTCTGAAGCAAAATTACACAGATTGAACCCAGCTTTCCTATTAGACTCATACTGGAAAATTAGAGATTATTCCTTCAGGTAAGATAAATTGATCTAAATTTTGCTTGTTAAGGATACCTATTAAAATATGCAGCCAGAGCCAGAGAAAATAAATTGTGGGTCCTAATGATATTATTCAATTTAAAATAAAACACATAAGCCGGGCGTGGTGGCGCACACTTGTAATCCCAGCATTTGGGAGGCTGAGACCGGAGGATCACGGTTCGCGGACAGCCTCAGCTACTTAGTGAGGCCTTCTGCAACTTAGTGAGACCCTGTTTCAAAATAAAGAATAAAAAATAGGGCAGGGGGTGTAGCTCAGAGGTCGAATGCCCCTGGGTTCCATCCCCAGACCTGCAAAAATAAATAAATAAATAAATAAATATTTAAAAATAAAAAATAAAAATAAAATAAAACACATATAATAAAAATTAGGCACTATCAACTAAGATGAAGGTAGCCAAGGAGCAAAGTGTTTTTAACACTTTGATAATAAACAATCTTTTTAATTTGTCCAAATTTTAGAATCTTCCCTTTTTCCTTTTCTTTAAATATTCTGCTGCGTAACTATCATACTTGTTTTTTTTTCCCTTCCATTTTCAGTATTTTAAGATTCCCTATCATCTCCAACATCTCAAAATCCAACATGTTTTCTCACGTTCTGTTTCTTTGAATCTTTGCCAGGATCAATTATGTTTATCTGATAAATAATTTTGTGGCAAAACATCAATGGTTGGTTAGAAATTTATGTCATTTGATCCTACATGGCACTTTGTAGTTTAAATATTTTTTCTAGTTTTCAAATACTTTCTGTAAGATTATGATTAAATTAAATCATAGTCATTTATCATGTAAGCTAGAAAGGTAGATGTTTGGGGAAAATAATAGTCTTTCGTGTGGGATAGAGAGTCCATCTTTTGTAGAGCACCAACTCGACTTGTGAGAGCAGTACAGTTTGAGGGATTGAGAATGTGGACCCTGGAGGCAGAACACAAGTCCTCACTCTGCTACCCAGGTGCTGTATGAACATAGAAGCCATGTCTCCCCGTGTCTCTGTTAGGATAATAAAGTTCCTACCTCATACAGCTCTCTCAAATACGTCAAGTGTTCTAAATGGTGCCTTGCGCATTGTGAGTATGAACTGTATTATTGTAATAATATAGAGTAACACTTAGTAAAGGGCTCATAACAGAGATAAGTGCATAGATGATAGTGTGCATCCAATAAGGAGCTGAGCTCCTCCTTTGCATCTATCTTTATATGTGTTTATACACAGCCCTGATTCCTATTTAAGGGTATTTAATGAGTAGCTAGATTTCCTAATATTTATCTTTTTTTAATATTTTATTGATTTATTTAAATATTACAGAACACTTAGCATATGGTGTGTACTACGCTAGTAACTGGGGGTATGAGGATATCTCATATCAACAATAGGAAAAGGGATAAGAAAGGGGTAAGGAGAAAAAAGGGTCAGAGAATGACAAAAATATAAATTAATGGAAAGTAAAGTCAGAAAAGATCAATAAATAACTCTGAACAAAGATGCCCAGGAGGTAAAGAAAAATTTGAAAGCTCAAATGACTCAATGATTTCTACTTAAAAAATTAAAAGGTATAGGTTATAAAAAGGTAGAAAGACACGAGTATACTAATAAGCAGGAAGGAAGTAACAAGAAGAGAGAGAATTGATACTCCAAGTAAAGAATAGTGATTAAAGAAAGCATTTGCTTCAAAAGGTCAGGAAACAACATCAAGATCAAGAAGCGATGTCTTTTTTTATGAAGACAGATAGGACTGGAAGAAAAGCAGAAGTTGGATTCAGTGTGAAAGATCTCAGCTGAATGCTGAGAGTCTGTGCTACCAAGCTAAGATTAAAATTCAAGTAGAGAAAGGGAATCTGAAATGGCTTTTGGGAGATTACTTTAGAGAAAGAATGATTGATTGAGAGTCAGGGGCTCTTAGTTCAAACATGAACCTAGCTGGCGACTTTCAATTCCTCATTCTGCTCTCTCAGGTCTATTTTCCTCAAATGGAGAAGTTAGATGTTGTACTCTTATGAGTTCTAAATCTTCTGCCAGCTACAGAATTCTAGAGCAGCTGAGGACCAAAAGGGTACCACAAAATATGGAGCTGTCCACTGAAATGGATCAATATGAACTTGCAAGAAATAAATTAGGAACAAAAATAAATGCACCCATCAGCCAATTCCAAGTTGAAGTTCCTATATGGAATGTGTATGGGTCTTGAGTGAGTTCACAAAAATCATTCGTCTGGCTGTTTTTGAGTGAAGCCAGCAATCCTTCAAAAATCCCATCTGTCTTGACAAGATGCTGACCAGTATTGCCTGGAGAGTTGGTGAGCTGGAAAAGTGGTTCAGAAAACTGCATTGTAAGATTTTTTGGTGCATTATAGTCTCACAAAGACTGGCTGAGGTACACCGGAGTTACTGCCTACTCCTGGAAGGCTCATGACCTGTGATGCTTGCATTAACCCACCTACGTTGGAGCCATAGTACCCACTATTGCCTCCTTGTTTGCAAGTGAAGGAAAATGGCCTGATTTATGGACTATGTTAGTCCCAATTGATACCATTATCAATTAGTGACTGAGGCCAAGATTCAAAATAATTATGAAAAGACATATTGCTTGCTATTATGAGATACAAGACAATAAAGATCTGAAATATAGTAATCTATAGGTTTATTTCTCATTTATATAAAGTAAATTAAGGAGTAGGCTTTCTCGGGTAGTATGGAAGCTTCACATTATTTAGGACCCAGAATCCTCTTATCTTCTTCCTTTAATGATTGTAGCTCATTGTCTTAAAACTTATATCATGGCCAAAAGAGCTACGGAAGCTCTAGGAATTACATTTACTTTTTAGAAATCCTAATGAAAGCTGAAAGGTGAGTACAATCTTTTCTTTTAAGGATGCTTATTAGTAATAAAATATAACTCCCACCTATACCTCAGAGCTAAAATGTAACATAATCACTATACCCCCAGCTCCAAAGTAGACTGGAAACTTTATTCTTTTACTTGTGCAGCAATGCAGTGGGCTAAAAATTGCCATTTATAACCTTTTTTTCCCATCTTCTTAGAGCAGCTAGAGGTTCTGCTCCACCTCATCCTTATCCAGAGATCCAGGCTGATAAAACCTCCATTATCTAGCATGGCCAGGAAAGGAAGCACATAGAACTTCCACTCACTGTCACTGACCAATGGACACATCTGATTTTAAGGAGTCAGGGAAATTCAGTCTCATCATAGACTTAATGGACAACCAGATTGTTTATGAATAGGTCTAAGAAGTACCAAAGAGACTCTTCTCAGAGAACCAGTTACACTAAGATAGCAGATCAAGATCTTAAAGGAATATGTATACATATATATATATATTGGACTACCCAGGAATGGGAAAGCACAGGCATGGGAAAACTCTCCAAAAAAAGTTAGTACCCTTTAAAAGTAAAATCTAATTATTAATTTAAAATTTGCAATTTGCATTTCTTGACACCAGCCTGAGTGAGTTTTAATCGACATTTTAGAAAATCATCAGGTATAGGACCATACTTTGAACAAAACTGCAGAACATGTATTAGGATAGCAAAAATCGAAATGAATGAACTAAAAAATTCAGACCAAATAAAATTCAAGGTATTTTTAGTATGATGAAATTGAGTTGCTTTCAATTTTTTCAATTGTTAATCTACTAGAAATATAACTGTCTACTGTAAATTTGGACAATAAAATATTTCTGTTTTTTTTCTAGATTTGAGAGGGTCGTATAATTTTTTACCCATTCTTGATGAACTAACTACTGATTTTGAAAAGTAGACAGTGGTTATAAATACTAGCTTTGGTATAAGTAGACCTATGTTTGAATCATAGATCAACTGGCTCTTGGGCTCTTTTTATATGTGAACTTTGGTAGATCTAGTCCTTGTCTGAGGCTCAATGTCCTCAAAACAGAGATAATATTGTGTTCCTTACAAATTTGTTATGAGAACTAATAAAGCAATGCTTGTGAAATATTTAGTACAAGTATTTGATCTATACAATCAAACAAGAGGAAGAAATCACTTCAAAATTAAAAAGCATCTTTCAGTGTTTAAAGATTCTCTGGGCACTATTATAAAATAGATTCATGTCATCTAATCCCATATTGGCAATTTGAATGAATTGCTGTGCTGCCTGTAAAAGCTTTATATTAATTTAGAGTAACTATTTTTTTGAGCTGAAGGGAAAGAAGATACTTGGCCCAGACTATCATTAAACTGTGAAAATGCAATTATTAGGTAAAATTTTTCTTTATGCAATTATTCTTTTAATTATTTAAAAACCCATGGTAAGCACAAATGTAGATTGTGTTGTTCAAGCAAATTTGCACGATGGGTGAAAGAGAATAAAGGCTCTGAGTACATTCTCAAGGTGTAAAATAGAGTCAAGAGTCAGCACAAATAAGTAAAAGCAGCTCTTGTCTGGATGAGCGATGAATTGACTCAAGAACTGTGTAATCAGAGTGAAGAAAAAAATAAAAACACTGCCCTGTCGCATGGGTATCCGTAGAGGCTCCACCCTATTTGCTGGTATCAAATCTACAGCAAATGGCAAGAGAAAACCATTAAGGCCTTGAAGTACAGCCAGTTCTGCTGCATCAAAGCCTAATGGCCGCCACCCAACTGTGCTCAGCTGGCCGTCCCCTAACAATGGCAGATAACAAAACCCAGATACCTCACCAGCTGCTGCTGGCGAAGCTAATCTGGACCGTCCCTGAGGCAGGCAGATGAAATTCTATGAAAAGTCAGTGAAGTAGAAACTTTAACAGCACCACACAGATTGCTGTCGACTGTGGGAAGACAATCCCAGCTGACAAAGGGGCCAACCATAGGTGTGCAGTGTTTTGACAGTAACTAGAGATGAAGAGCTTACTTCCAGGAGAAGCCAGAGGCAACCAGTGAAGCAAAGGAGCAGGCAGAGGTGGATTTTCAGAGGAGCAAGTGGAGCATGACTGGTGTGTCTGTGCAGGCTTTCACAAGGGAGCTAGCACTGGGCTCATGTGGTCATTGGTTTCTGGAGAAGGTTCAAAATTATGGTACTCTAATAGCAACTGGGTGAGATCACAGTCTCTTTCCACTCCACCTAGTCCTGGGTGGATGATGCTAGCGTGGTCCTGGGCATTTCTGAGATCAAAGAAAGTTGAGTTGGAGATGTAGTTAATGTGGATTTAGTAAGATATATTTATTGCCCTGTTATTAATTAAATTCTTCCTGTCTGTCCCGGTACAGAAAAACAGGAATACTCCCATTGACTATTGCATAAATTCACTTAGAACTTTAATGTAGAGGTGTTTCCACTGTAAACATGTTCAATGCACAGGATTTAAAAGAATATAAGGTTGTTAGATATGTAAAATTTCTTTCTTTTTCTTTTTTTCTTTTTGGTGGTACTGGGGTTCCTGGAAACCCTTCTACCTCCAGGCTACACTCCCAGACCTATTTTTATATTTTTATTTGGAAACAGGGTCTCTTAAGCCAGCGAGGCTGGCTTCGAACCTGCGCGATCCTCCTGTCTCCGCCTCCCAAGCGCGGGGATTATAAGCGTGCACCACCACACTCGGCAGATATGTAAAATTTCAAGTGGAGGATTCACTTCTTAAAATTCCTAGTTAAGCCAAGTGTGATGGTTCACCTTTGCAGTCCCAGTAATTGGGAGGATGAGACAGGAGCATCACAGGTTCGTGGCCAGCCTCAGCAAATTAGGCCCTCTACATGTTGGTGAGGACTTGTTTCACACACTTAAACACACACACACACACACACACACACACACACACACACACACACTCATACAGTCTTAGTTAAAATAAGTATTTTTCTGTTGTTTGGGATATATTGTGTAACACAAGGTATAAAATGATAAAGTGCAATATATTTTAATGGAAATTGCAAAAACTAGGATGTACAAGAACTCCCATGATTGTGGACCCCAAGTTTGTACTGCTGCTTATCATATGATAAATAGTAAACATGTCAGTGTATGAAAGCTCATGTTTCTTAAAATTAAAAACTTGCAATGGCTGCTCTAAAGGAAAATAATTTTTCTAGTTCCCTTTTATCAAATATAATACAGCAAATCATATGAAGAAGAAATAAAATAACTTTCAGTTATGTTATGTAGGAAAACAAGTTTTATAATTGTCTTATAGGCAGATAACACAATATTTTGTAATATTTTGTGATTTCTTGCTTGTAAATATTTAATTTGTACTTAATTATGTATTAATAATTTTGTATTCTGTTTAAAGAGGATTTATCTAAAAAAAAGTTACCTATTATTACCAGTCTTTTAAAATTCCTATTTCCCTCTATTAGAAGTTTAGTCTCCATTGGTAAAACCTGTAATGCCAGTATTCTTTTGTTGTTGTTGTTGTTCTTCTTCACTTATTTTTTTTAAAGGTTTTTTTTTTTTTTTTTTTTTTTTTTGTCTTTTTGGAACCGGGGATCGAACCCAGAGTTCCACACCTGCAAAGCAGGCACTTTGCCACTAAGCTACATCCGGCCCCTAATGCCAGAATTCTTAAGAGAAATATTTGCATATGTATAAAATCATGTATTAGAGATACTTGGAATTTTATTAAATTACAAGACATATATTAAAATGCAGAGCTCATAACCATATATATCTTGATGAATTTTCACAAGTTTCATATACTAAATACACCCATTTAACCAACCCTCCCCCAAGAGACAATGCGTAGAATCTCAGATTCTCCTATGCTTCTCCAGAACATGTCTCCACTCTACACCAAAGCAGAGCAGCTATTATGGCTATGTCTAATGCCACAGATGAGCTTTGCCTCTTTCTGAACTTTATATAAATGAAATCATATAACATATACCCATTTATGTCTGACTTTTTACTCTTAATATTATGTTTCTGAGATTCAACTTCATAGTGTATTTTCTTGCATAGTGTATTTTCATAGATATTAGCATACTTTAGTTTATACCTCATAACTTATTTATGAGTTCTATAGTTGATGGGTGTTTGGGTAGTTTCCAGTTTGGCACATGGTACTGTAATGAATATTCTTGTACATATATGTGAACACATATGTATATTTCAGTTGGGTATAAACCAGGACTGAACTTGTCTGCTGCTTTTTCTAGGGAATAGAATATATGCCAGAATTGAAAGTCACAGTGATAAACAAGGTAAGGAGAAAAAAAAAAAAACAGAAGAACAGATGTGGGACAGTCACATCGATATAGGTACTTAGGGGAGGAGAAAAGGGAGAGGTAAAATAATTATTAATTAATGATGAAAAATATGAGTCACAAAAGCAAAAAACAAATATGAAAGCAAACAAGCATATACAACATAATTAACTCTTGTTTTGAGTTGGAATTTGGATTTTGAAGAACTATAGACATAGGTAAAATTCTTCAGAATATTCTTTTCTGATCTTCAGGATATTCTTATCGGAAATTAAATCCCATAGAATAGTCCAGTTTGCAAAACAAAAAGTAGCTTATGTGACACAAATGGTTAAAATTACAAAAGCTTATACTGTCTCAGTATCATAACCCCATGCATCTGTGGTTTATAGTTCCAAAATATTTTATATTAGGCCAATGGACATTAAAATCAACTTTAAAAATACTTAAGAGTTTCTCGCATAATGAGTTTCATCTTCTGCTTTTTATCGTACAGATTAATATGCATACTGAGAAAGCATTTATAAAAGGAATTTTGATCTAGAAGCTTTAAACTAATTAAGAAAAATTATTCTATGTTATCATCCAACAGTAGATAACATGTACCTATTATGTATCAGGGTTGTTCTATATATTTATTATGAAATGACCTTATGCTATAGGTACTATTATAACTTATTTTTCAGAAGAGGAAGAGGAAAGGGAAGGCCAGAAAAGAGGGAGAAGGAAGGAGAATCTAAAATAACATTTCCATGTTCACACAGTTTACCAATGAAAGAAGCTTGCATTCAAATCCAGGTACTTGGGTCCAACCCCGAAGCCCAGAAGCTCAGCCACTGCGATGTTATTCTGTGAAATAAGCTGGGACAGATAATGATTCATAGTTCCCAAAACAAATTAGTTTTAAAACACAAACTAGGAGACTGAATGGAAGAATATGGGCATCAGAGACAGCAAGCTGAATTCATTTCATTCACTTGCAACTTATATGCTCTTGGTTATTTACCTTTGGGGTAAATTTATTTATTCTTCTATAAATTTCTATAAATTTATTTACCTTTGGGGTAAATTTATTTACTCTTCTATAAAATTGAACTAATAATAGGTTTTCCATGAGGACTCTAATTATATATTCTAAGTAAAGTGGCTACTGAGGTACACGTTTTTCAGTATTATGATGCTTTTCTCTCATCTTCTAGGCAAGGGAACAGTCACAAGATAGTATCTGCTTCACCTCTTGCTCCAGAACAGATGAAATTATCCACACAGCCCAGGGTTTTGTCCAAGCTCTGAAGGTTCTCCACAAAGAGAGCTGTTGTTTCATCACATGTTTAGTCTTCTTCCAGGCTGATCACATTTTTTAATTAATTTTAGCTCATTAGCTTTTACTAATTTCCATATAGAACAGAGAAAACCTGGGACCATTCTCTCATATGAGTCTTCCTTCTATGAGAAAATTCTATGAGAATAGTATTTAAATTAATAGAATTAAAATTCTATGAGAATTTTAAATTCATGGTAACTAATATCATTCATCAAATACTTATAACTAATTTTCTCCTATTTTTTCATAGCTTTGTTCAGCTATATCTTTCAGAAGTTGTACTTATCTAACTTTATTTATTTATTTATTTATTATTATTATTTTTTTTTTTTTGGTGGTGGTACTGGGAATGGAACCCAGGGGCCTTCTACCTCTGGGTTACACTCCCAGACCTATTTTATATTTTATTTGGAAACAGGGTCTCTTAAACCAGCTGAGGCTGGCTTTGAACCTGTGCGATCCTTCTGTCTCAGCCTCCCAAGCAAGGAGATTATAAGCGTGCGCCACCATGCCCGGCTTTATCTAACTTTAAATCAATGGATAGTAACCTGCTGAAGTTTCTCGTTTCATGTAAAATGCCAACTCTGATTTGTAGCTTTCTGCACTCTTCCCAGGCAGATCTCCTGTATCGCCCTCTGAGCAGAATTTGCTTTTCTAAAGCTTCCACCATAGAACTTTGAGCAAACTGAGGGCAAAGACAGCATGATATTCACTGGTTTGGTTTTCTTTTGTCTGATTGTTTATTGCCAGAATCTAGGGGTGGAATCTAAAGCAAAGACACATGTTCATGTTCACTGAATGAACTTTGTTAATTCAATAATTTAATAAATGACAATATTGACATTAAGGGAGCTGGGCGTGGTGGCGCATGCTTGTAATCCCCACGCTTGGGAGGCTGAGACAGGAGGATCGCACAGGTTCAAAGCCAGCCTCAACTACTTAGTGAGGCTCTCAGCAACTTAGTAAGACCCTGTTTCCAAATAAAATATAAAATAGGTCTGGGAATATAGCCCAGAGGTAGGAAGCCTCTGGGTTCCACTCCCAGTACCACCAAAAAAACCCCCAAAATTAAGGGAAATTATAATTTAAGTTTATAATTTCAATTATGTATTTTATGAAGTTTTTTTTTTACTTCAAGAGTGATAACCCTACTTAAATAAGTTTGCTATTCAACTTTTCTTCCAGTTAATACTATGTAGACAAGTATGTACATGATGATATATGCATATTATTTAAAGTGTAATACACTTCAGAAAGAAAGGGCTCAACACTAATTTAATGGCTCAAGGAAAACAAGTTTATTTCTTTTGTGCCAACATACAGGATGGTATTCTAGGTTTCTACATTGCCAGTCAGGAATCCAGGCTGGCATAGACTCTACCATTTTCGACATTTTACCTTCTAAGGTTGTGCCCTCTTTGTTGTCCTGTTAGCCAGCAGAAGACTAGAGAACCTGGAGGAGAATGATTACAACTTTATGTATGCTTGTCTAGAAGTATAGAAGTTACGCTCATTATTTCAGTCTGTATTTCACTGGTGAGATCATAGACACATATCTAAACCTAGCTGCAAGGGAGTCTGGGAAACGTATTTCATGGCAGCACAGCTAGTTACAACTCTAGAACTAAGCATTATGACCTGAATTGTCCATCCTCAAAATTCATATGTTAGTCTTTGGGAATGCAACTGTATTTGAAAATAAGATGTTTAAAGAAATAATTAAGTCAAAACAATGTCTTTAATGGGGGATTTAATTTAATATGCTGTCCTTTAGAGAAAATTAGGCCACAGACATACACACAGAGATAATCATGTGAAGATACAGGGAGAAAATAGTCATCCACCAACCAAAGAAAGGCATCGGAAGAAACCAACTCTGTTAGTTTAATACCTTCATCTTAAGATTTCTATCCTCCCAAATGATAATAAAATAAATTCTGTGGTTTAAGCCACTGGATCTGTGTTAATTTGAATATGATACTAGTAAAGTAACTTACTAAGGAAGAATGACAGAGCTTGAGGGGGCAACTACTATCCATGTCTGTATCGTTATGTGAATTATAAATTGATTAAAATGCCACTTTGGACTGAACTCAGAAACAAATGGGTTGTTTAAAGTTCTTTAAAACAGAAACTTTCTGATTGATCCCTCAACAGTCAGCAATTTAAAAATATTTATTTATCTATTTATTCATTTACTTGTGTGCGTTTCTGGAGATGGAACTCAGGGCCATTCTATCTTCTAACTACACCACCAGCCTTATTTTAATTTTGAGACATGAAAGCCTGGGTGAGATTGCATCACTTTTCTGTGTGAAACTTCAAAATCACTTCCTATTTCATCCAGCACAAAAGCGAAAGTCCTCTGTGTCAGTCAAGAATTAGCATGATCCGAGCCTGGGCTTCTGCACAGATATACCACATTCTTTTTACTCCAAGTACATTAGTCTTTCAAGCAAACGTGTATCTCTAGGCTTTTTCACTTGCTTTCCCCCTTCTGAGAATGTCTTCCCTCTTTCCCAACCCTAAAACTTCATAACTTATGTTTTTACTTATTTTATGTATCTGCTTAAAATCTCTATTTTTTCAGGCCTTCCATGACCATCTTATGTAAAAAAAAGAATCCTCCACCACATCTTTGTAATATTCTTCTCACCCTTACCATGCATTTTTCTTCCCCATAGAAATTATCATTACCTAACATATAACTTCTGTATTTATTTATATATTGTTTGTCCTGCCTTCTAGAGTTCACTTGAACTCAGAGTTTGGTTTTTCACTGCTGTATTCTTAGCATCTTATAGAGCTCAGATAAAATAATTGGTTGGTTATACCAATCAGATACATTCAGACACCAGTCCAGGAAATTTTTATTGTTCTTTTGGCCCCCCAAAAGCTTGAAATTTATGCCAAATGATTAAAAAAAAAAGTTCAGGAGATATAGAGAGAAGTCCAAGGAATGTGGGAATTATTATGGGAGAAATTTACACTTAGTACTCTCAAATAATTAAAATATCATTCCAGACCCTTTTTTTTTTTGCCTGTTACTCAAATAAAAGCATCCGAAAGGAGATTATTTAACCTACTATTAAATATTATAATATCGTATATATGATGTGTTTCATGTCTGTTCATAAAATAAATAAATAGTACTTTCTTTCGGACAGCTCTGTAACTTCAAGATTAAAGCATTTTGTAGATCAGAATTTTGAGATCTTTGCTTGCATATATATTTCTTAACCCTTCAGTCTGCAAGAGCCTTCACGTGCATTCTGTTTCTCTGGCTTCAATTTAACCCTACCTCTATGAAGTTTGTCTTTATCCCAAGTACATTTTTCATCTTTTGGCTCATTGCTCTTAATCGTCTTTTATCCTGTTTCAGAGCATCTGTTCCCACAAGTTATTCTCTCTGTGACACTATCCAAATCTACAAACACAGCTTGATCCCTCTCTTTCCAAATCTAAGTCTCACATTTTAAACTGTCTTCCAGATATTTACAGCAAAGTCCTACAGTCACTTCAACTAATACTTTAATGCCCCCCAACACTTGTTGACTTTCTAAATTACCTTTTGTGGGTTTTTTTCTTCCGGTATGGGGAGGATTGAACCCAGGGGGATTTTACCTCTGAGCTACACCCCCAGCCCTATTTTTTTCTTCTTTATTTTGAAACAGGGTCTCACTAAGTTGCCGAGAGCCTCACTAAGTAGCTGAGGCTGGCTGAGAACTCTGATCCTCCTGTCTCAGCCTCCCAAGTACAGGGATTACATGTGTGCGCCACCATACCCAGCACCTTGTGTGGCCTTGAGCATTACCCCAGTCCTAGAAATTTAGGCTCTAAAACTTGGAAGCCTCCTTACCTTGGTCTTTGTTAGCATTGATTTTAAAAGTTTTGCATCCAACTCTATGTAGTTAAGATGAGAAATGTATAACCCTAATATATCCTTCCTACTTCTTAAAATATATAAAGAATATCACTTCTCAAAATGGCTGCAAGATGCTGAGAGCATATTTAAACACACTACCCAAATTATAAACTGGCTATCCTCCTGGTGGCTTATTCTTCCAGGACCAAAGGCTACTGCTAAATTTTTTGGGAAATGAAGTCCTTGAAATGATTCAGTCTTAGTCATTGAAAATTCCATCTTTTTACCCACGGTTTATTTGGAATCCTAGCAAAGACTGCAGAATAATCCTCTCAACTCTAACTTCAGCTAGGAACTCAGCCAGTGTCAGAACTGAGAACAACTTTATATTAGAGCTTTGTTAGGAAACCTGGAGCCAATTCAAGAAACCACTCCTCAAATTCTTGGCCATAGCCCCCAGAAGCAACTCTTTCTTTTCCTCCTCTCAGTCTTGTTCTTACTTCACTGGATTCTCTGAAACTTCCTCACATCCTTCCTTGCCTTCCTCACATAAATCTTACTTGACCCTGACATATTATTCTTTTTAAATTTTGCTTTTTTAATTTTTAAAAATTTCAATCATATTTTTACAACTCACAATAAATGAGTCTGGCTATAAACTATTTTTCATATGGTACTAACTTTTAATTTTATTGTCATTAATAATTACTTTTTGAGGATTTCTAGCTTTTTTGATGACTTGGACAATTTGACATGAGAATTAACTGTTTCTAAAGCTTTGTGAGGTTATATGAATCTACTGCATTTTTATGTATTCTGATGCTTTATTGTTTCAGTTGATCAAATTTGTGATAGTGAACTAAACATAACTCTGCCAATTTTTCCTAATGCTTCTATTTTTCATATAAGTTAATTCAGTTTCTCTTCAAATAACTATAACTTATATTAGTTACATCATTTGCAACCCCTTAAGTCCTTTTACCTCATTTCCCTCTTAGAACTTTGCCCTTCAAAACAGAGTTCATGGTCAAATGTCCCAGGAAAAGGAAATATTATTTTTTTTTGAGTGAGAAACTATTTTATCCTGAATGGGTGTCCTGTTTATGGCAATATAATTTGATTTTTTACTTTTCCATGTTTAATTTGAGAGTCATTTTTAACTGGGAATTTTATCCATTGTTATTTATTGTGGCCCCTAATGTTATATTTTATCTTGCCATTTTATATTTTATGTTTATGCCATACTTTACATATAATGTATTTCTCCCTTCTCATCTTCAAACTTTTTTATCTCTTTTTCTTCCCTTACTTCTGATGAATAAAATGTACTTTAAACATTTTTATTTAAAAAATCTTTTAGTAGTCTTGAAGTTCTAAATTATTTTTCAACTTTTTCCATAGCATATTTTTTAACATATACAAACTTTGTTTTTTCAGTGAATATGAAAAATTAGTACTTTTTTTTACTCTTCTCTGAAAAAGAAACACCTTTAACATGCCCTGATTTCAACTTTTCTTCCATCAACCATGTGTTTTTTAAAACTAGTAGACTTTATTTTAGACCACATTTTATTTTACAGAAAACTTAGTTTTCACATACCAACTAAATACCTGTTTCATATGTTATTTTAATAATTCCTAGTTATGTATTTGTAGTTACATTATCTTGTTTTATTACTGCTCTTATTTTTAGGAATTCTTATAATAAACTACATTGAAACTTATGTCCAGATTACCAATAATTGCTTAAACTTAACAATGTAATCAACTAATTTTTTATTCATATATATCTTTAATACGTACCATGTCATCTCTCTTAGGTTAATTTTAAAAGTAATTTTTTTGCAATACTAGAGATTGAACCTAGGGGCATTATGTCTTTGAGCTAAACTCCCAGCCCTACCTTTTATTATTCTTTATTTTGAAGCAGGGAGGATCTCACTGAGCTGCATAAGGCCTCACTCAGTAGTAGCTGAGGATGTCCTCAAACCTTGATCCTCATGGCTCAGCCTCTCAAATGCTGGTATTACAAGCATGTGCCACCATGTGCCTGAGTTAAAATTAATTTTGCACTTGTGAAATACTTTTTTAATATTTTCCCATTAATGTACATTAATAATCTAAAACTTTTCATGTTCAACAAAATTTTTACAGTTCTAAATGTTTGCAAAATAAATGACTGTGCATAATAATATTCAAGTTACTAATCTTTTATCATTCAGGACGTTGATATCACTGTTGCACTTTCTTTAGCAATTAGTACAAAGCCTGAGAAGTCCCATATCAATCTGTTCCTCAGTTATTCACTTTGTTTTACTGTGGAAACTTAAAATTGTACTATATTTTTTGTTGTTTGCTTTTGAAACAGGGTCTTCTCACAAGGTTGGTGAGAGACTTGCTAAGTTGCTAAAACTGGCCATGAAACTGTGATCCGCTCCTTTCAACCTTCCAAGTCCTGGAATTACAGGCATGCACCATCATGGCTGGTAAAAATTTACTCTTTATTCTTTGCATTAAAAAAAAAATTGTGGTACTGGGGATGGAACCCAGGAGCCTTCTACTTCTAGGGTACACCTCCAGACCTATTTTAAATTTTATCTAGAAACAGGGTCTCACTAAGTTGCTGAGAGCCTCAGTAAGCTGCTGAGGCTGGCTTTGAACCTGTGCGATCCTCCTGTCTCAGCCTCCCAAGTGCTGGGATTACAGGCGTGCGCTAACATGTCCAGCTGAATTAAAAAATTTTTATCAAGGAGTGTTTGAATATGCATGTGTTCTTTGTCTCTTTCAGTACATCAAAGACTTTTACATTTGAATAGTTCAGTCTTTCTTCAGTTCAGGAAATTTTCCTTCTATTAGCTATATAGATAAATTACATAGGTAGAGATGTACATGACGTTACCTGTGTGTTTCATTATTTCCTCTTTCTTTCTATCCCTTTAGAGGCTTATTAAATTTCCCATAGAAGTCCTCTCCTCTATGGTTTCTGAGTTCTCTATCTTTAATTTTTTTCTGTCCCTTTTTTCTCCATGTTCTAGATTTCATTGACCACATAATTAATGCAGCCCTTGGTTCTGTCAGTTGTACTCTTTGACCCAATATTTATGTACTCAAGTGTGTTTGTTTTTTTCAGTTATATTTTATTTTCTAAGAATTTTTAAAATTCTCTGTGCTTTTTTTGCTCTCAGCATCTATTCTTGATCTATGGTGTTAGTGGTTTATTCAATCTTTATAAATTTGAATGAAAATCCTTAAATTTCCTCAGGTTAGCTGTTCTATTGGATTGTCTTTTATGACACTGCTTTTTCTTAAATGCACAAAAATTATCTTGTTCCTTCAGGTTTGCAAAGGAAGGTCTGGACTAATTACCACAATTTGCTAATAAGGGTCTTCTTAGAAGTTATATAAATAGCAGAGCATGGTGGTGTACACTTGTAATGCCAGTACAGGAGGATTGTGGGTTTGCCACCAGCCTTAGCTACTTTTGAGACCCTCCAGAACTCATTGAGACACTGTTTCAAAGTAAAAAATAATTTTAAAAAATGGGTTTGTAGGTGGAGCTTTTTAAGCCCCTGGATTCAATCCCCAGTACCACACACACACACAAAAGTTGTACAAATGTCTGACTCTTGGAGGCCCATTCTTCCTAGTGATGGGGAATCATCAGGAAGTTTGAAGATTATCCTGATTGATGGGTTTGTGAGTAAAAATCTGGGCTTGTAAATGCCAAAAAGAGGAAAGGAAATAGAACACTTGAATGTACTTATTTCCCTATTTTGTTGAGCCATTTACGCTCTCTGGCCTTTATTTCATGACTGTGAGTTTAAAGTCACGTAGGCTCAGTATCATTTTATTTCAAAAGTAAGATCATGTTGGGATTTTATCACCTCTCTCAGCCCTGCAGATTCTCCACTTTGTTTTGGATGGGTGTATACCCTAGAGGCAAACACTGCAGCAGTTTCCCTAAGCAGATCCAGTCTGGCTGTTATACAATCCTTTAAATCAATTATTACACTAGTAACCTTCTGGCTCTTTCTATTCCTGGATGACTTTATCCCTTTATCCTGTAACACTCTTTCCTCTCTCTCTCTCTCTCCTCTCTCTCTCTCTCTCTCTCTCTCTCTCTCTCTCTCTCTCTCTCTCTGCCTTTTTTTCTTTTCATTTTTTTATCATTCAAGATCTTTCTCTGGTGTGTGTATGTGTATGTGTATGTGTGTGTAAAAATTGTTTACTCTCTAGTACATATAAGATGAAACTGGAATTCCTTTTATTATTTTTTTAGTACTGAGGATTGAATCCAGGGGTGCTCTGCCACTGACCACACCCTCAGTCTGTTTCTTTCTTTCTTTCTTTCTTTCTTTCTTTCTTTCTTTCTTTCCTTCCTTCCTTCCTTCCTTCCTTCCTTCTTTCTTTCTTTTCTTCCTTCCTTCCTCCCTTTCTTTCTTCTTTTCTTTCTTCTTTTCTTTCTTTCTTCTTCTTTCTTTCATTTTAAGACAAAGTCTTGCTAAGTTGCCCAGGCTACGGCATGCACCACCATGCCTGACTGAAATTCCTTTAATATCCTTCCTAGTCAACAATTCAACTCTCATCATAACTAGTCCTCAATTAATTTTTCTAGCCATCCCTTCCACAGAATATTATCCTAAATCCTCTACCACAGTTAGCTTTCTGACCTCCTGAACAAATTGGAACATTATCCCCTTGATGAGGAGAGATGACTCCCTTCCCCCAGTCATCTGCCCCTAATGATGCTTGGATATAAGCACCTTACTCATTAGTCTTATCAATTCTGGAATCAATGTCTGTCTATGTCCACAACTACTATCATGCCTCAGTTTTCTCTACTATCACAGGAAAGATAAAGGTTATTAAAAGGATGTGGAGGCCGGGCGTGGTGGCGCACGCTTGTAATCCCTGCACTTGGGAGGTAGAGACAGGAGGATCGCGCGGGTTCAAAGCCAGCCATGATGGCTTAAGAGACCCTGTTTCCAAAAAAAAAAAAAAAAAAAAAAGTATAAAATAGGTCTGGGAGTGTAGCCCGGAAGTAGAAGGGCTTCCAGGAACCCCAGTATCACCAAAAAAAAAAAAAAAAAAAAAAAAAAGATGTGAAGGAATTAACACAATAGTAAGAAAAATAATAATAATAAGCATTTACTATGTGCCAGTCATTGAAGTACTCTGCATAGTGTATGTGCACACAGCTCAACACACTTCTGACATGAAGAAAATATTCCATGTAAAGATTTTATCATTTTCCTGCAGTATCACTTGATAAAACATATACTAATTAGCAGACTCTCTAGATAGCATCACTGGGGACTGCTTCCTCTTCTGACTCCTATGACATGTATCATTCACAATCTGCATTTGATAGGAATTGTTTACTAACTAAGAACAAGGGATATTGCTTCATGAATCATTTCTGTGTCCCTTGTATAATCTGCCTCAGAGCCTTGCAGATATGCAGAAATCCATTATATATTTGTTGATGGCCTGATTAATTGATTATATGATTTCTTCATGTCTGGCAGCTAACAGTTCACTCAGCTAACACGTTGGGAGAAAGCAGTGTGGTCAGCAGCAACGTCAGCCGTTGCCCACACTTAGCAAAGAGCTGCCTGGCAAGTTTCATTGGTTTTGCCTAACTACCAGCAACTCTTCAGCTTCTATACTTCTCTGCAGTCAAACTTGGCATTGTGCATTTTCTCACACAGGACTAGTGGAAGGCTGGTTTCTCACCATTGTTGTAGAGCTAACCTGAGATGGGAGGGCAGTGGCTGGGTTAATGGTACAATATGCCCCTCATATAGTAAATTTACTACCAAAGTAAGTCCTTGAGTTAGGAGGCACAGCAGTTGAAATGCCGTTATTAGTTGTCTCTATCACTAGACATTTATTATTTGGAGTTAATGTCTTTGGGGCAATTACAAATTCTCTGAGAGGTCTATCATAGATGAGTTTTTCTGAAAGTGTTAGTGGTTTGTTTTCTCCTGATTATGGAGCAGAGAACTGAAAACCAGGGCAGGGGGCAGGTCAGCAGGGGGAAGGTCTGCAAGGAGGGGAAAGGACTTCACAAAAGAGAAGTGAGTTCAGCAGAAGTCAAGTTTGCCTGCTTTGCCATGTGGTTCTGCTCAGAGATCACACGCCTCTTTAAAGAGTGCAATCTAGCAGTTCCAACACAAAGGGTATGGGCCACAGTTCCAGGCCCTAATTACTGAATAGGTCTCCAGGCTTCTCACTTTCTATGACAAAATGAATAGATAACAATTTTGGTTGCTGTAGCTTGAAACCTTTAGGGGTACTCAGATATCTTCCTCTGAAATATTCTTATCATACAATGTGATCGAATTTACCCTCTTTTAACTAGGCAGTACAAATAATATTATTGACTGTGTTTTATAGAATGTTCACAGACAGCATCTCTAATGCAGTGGGTTGTGTATTTGGTAATTCTATTTGCTTCTATTATTTCAGTAGCCACGAATCTTGTCTCTGCTTTTCTGTGTTCAAATGCCTCACACAGCCTAACCACCAGAAGGCTTGTGCATCTAACCAGTGAGAGGAAACAAGCCCAGAAACAGACAGTGCTGAGGGGTGTTATGCAAAGGCGATGTTTTACTGGGGTGACTAGAAATAGGCAGGAGAGTCACACAGTCTAGTCTTTGCTTTCCCTAGCAAAAACCACAACTGCTTGGAACCTCAATGATTCTATCCATAATGTGGATCAACAATAAGTAACCTAAACTGTCCTGAGGTGGGAGAGGACTAGTGCTATGAGGATTAAGTGTGATCATACTTGTGGAGTCCAGGAGCAGTGTCTGGGGCCATTCATCCCTTTATATCCAGTGGTGGAGACATCAGTATCAGCTTTTTTGGAAACCCTGCTAAACTGTGGGGGAAGGCCCAGGTATGACTAAGTCTTACTGTTCGAGGGGCTCCTAGACTACCAGAAGAAACCAGAAGGGTCCATGATTGACCATGCCACAAGTTGGTGTGTGATAATCACCACAGAAACTGAAAGAAGAGGCTATTTCCAGCTCGAACTATTAAAAACAGTTCTCAGTTGTTCACAACTAAGTCAGATTGCAACAGATATCCCGTAACCTTATAGACTTAAGTTTTTCTAGATTGAATCAAGAAACGTGTTAATATGGTAACTCTAGGACTTTCCAGAAGAGTCCAAATTCCTGCCCGCATGTTAAGAAGCAGCCCTCATGCCACAGGCGGCAGCTCACTGTGGCACCCAGGCACACTGGTGTGTGGCAATTTCCAATACAGCACAACTCCTCTGTCTCAAGTAAGAGTGAAAGTTAATGGAAGAACTAACTTTCCCATGTGGATTAGAACAGATTCAAGGATGCCACTCAAGAGCAGGCAGTATTTGGTAGTATCCCCAGATTCCTTCTTGCCTTCTTCCTGACCCCTGTGAGAGCCCTTAGTACATAGCCACAGAGCTCACTAGACACATGCACTGCTGTGGTGAGAATGGCCATGCTCACTAAAGTCACTGTTTAGCACTGACTTTTCAAATAGATGTTTGAAAAGCCCCTACCAAAAATATTAGCTTAAGATCTAGGTCGTAGTGGTCTAAATAAGCAAGGAAAGGACTCTCACCTTGCTCTGCAGAGGTTGGTTGTGAAGAATGGATGTTTCTGATAGAGAAGAGGAGAAGCAGAGGTGCAGGCCACATCGCTTAATATTGGATATCTCAGCCCAGAAATACCACAGGTACATTTCTGAAATCCCCAAGGGAAGGTGCAAGTCCTGGCTGAGCTGGTGGTACCAATGAAGAAGGAAGGCAAAGCCTGCAACTGTGTGGCCAAAGTAGGCAGAGAGCATCATCAACAGATGAGAGTACAAGCTATTACTCATTTAAGGCTTAGCAAGCAAGAGCACTTTAAGTACACCATGCTACCAATGGGATGCTGAAGAGAATGGGATGGGAAAAGACTTCTGTAATGACTACATTTGCTTAAGAGACTGTGTATTTAAACTGTACATGGCAGATTCCTTGACATGACTTGGGCTCATGAGTTAAGTAATAGACAGGAATTACATATTTTGGAAAACTTATTTCTTGA
Organism: Muscardinus avellanarius; assembly: GCF_963383645.1. Taxonomy (NCBI): domain Eukaryota; kingdom Metazoa; phylum Chordata; class Mammalia; order Rodentia; family Gliridae; genus Muscardinus; species Muscardinus avellanarius. The sequence goes on from NC_137797.1 coordinate 33,906,083, forward strand.
CTATAGATGTTTACACTAGTTACACTTATAATTACATTAGGTGTAATTATCTGCTTTGCTTTTAGTTGTGGCTTTCAGGATTACAAATTATGTCTTTTATTTACCATAGTCATCTTCAAATAATATTATGCCATATCTCATATAAGAACCTTACAACAGCATATTTTCCTCTTAATTCTACATATGTTTTAAATTTCACAATATATTGATACTTCTTTTGCTTCAGTCAAATGTATTTTGAAGACCCTTTAGAAATAAGAAGATAATGCCTGTTATTCTCATATTTATCATTTTTTGTACTCTTTGATTCTTTGTATAAATCTAGTATTATTTTCCTTCTACTTGAACAACTCCCTTTGACAATTCTGTTGGTGAATAATTATTTCACTACTTCTATATGTAATGAGGTAATTTTTTTTTTTACTATTTTAAGGATATTTTGGTAGGTGTAGAATTCTATGTTAATAGAATATCTCTTTCCTTTCAAGTGATTTATTTTTTTGGTGGTACTGGGGTTCCTGGAAGCCCTTCTACCTCTGGGCTACACTCCCAGACCTATTTTTACATTTTTATTTGGAAACAGGGTCTCCTAAGGCAGCACACCCGGCTGGCTTCGAACCTGCGTGATCCTCCTGTCTCTGCCTCCCAAGTGCGGGGATTACAAGCGTGCGCCACCACGCCCGGCTCCTTTCAAGTAATTTAAAGATGTTTTTCTACCATCTTCTGGTTTCTTATTTTTGATTCCAAAATCTGTTTTGGATTTATTCCAAAATCTGTTGTTTTCTTATTTTTTATTCCTCCATGCATGCTGTTTTTTTTTTTTTTTATCAATCTAGTTGCTTTATTTGCATTAAAGTTATTTGATTATGAGGCAAGACCAAGATAGCCGTGGCGGCCAGTATTTGGGAGAGGCGCCAGATCCAATCCAATCCACCTTGAATGTTTGAAGAAATCTCTCCAAAAGGAGATTGTTCCTGTTGCACATGCTCAGGAATTCTGGAAACATACTATGTAAAAAAAATGTTTGGGAGAGAACCAAGATGGCGGTGGCAGCAGCGGTGGCCAGTATTTGGGAGAGGCAGACCGATCCAATCCAATCTACTTTGAACTTTTGAAGAAATCTCCCCAAAAGTAGACTGCCCCTGCCCTACATGCTCAGGAATTCGGGACAACATACTATGTAAGAAAAATGTTCAGGGTGCATCAGAGGGAGTTCTGCATAGCCTGGTAGAGCCACCACGCTGCACGTCCTGGGAGACATCAGTGCTCATGGCTGCAATGCTCCTCTGAACAGCGCTGGGGGCCGGGGTGTGCTTGGAGCAGCAGATCCTGCTCTCTGTGGTAAAGCTGTGGACCTCCGCATTCAGAGGGGAGAGAAAATTCATTGCTACTAGGTATTTGGGCTCCCAGTTTTTGCAAAAAACACATAATATTTTCTTCTGAAAAAAATATGGAAGAAAAAAATGGGAACATCTGTAGACAACCTACCCACAGTGATGGAGGCTGGAGCCTGCCAAGTGGTGAGGCTGGTGCCCATGCCAGTTCCAGAGGGGCTGGGATCAAAGCCTGCTGAGCAACAAGGCCAGTTCCGGAGCCAGAGAGGCCGGGATCGGAGCCTGCTGTATAGTGAGGCTGGATGGGGGCCTGTAGCACAGCAAAGGGCCAGCGGGTCCATACAACTGTGTGGTCAGGAAGTACTTGAAGCTGCCGCTGCCTCACCCCATCTCTTAGCAGATTTCCAGATCCAAGTGACCTCTATTAAAAATTTGCAGTACTGGGGATGGAACCCAAGGACATTCTACCTCCAAGCTGTACCCCCAGTCCTATTTTTTATTCTTTATTTTGTTATTTTTATAACAGGGTCTCACTGAGTTGCAAAGAGCCTCACTAAGTAGCTGTCTGTGAACAGTGATCCTCCTGTCTCAGCCTCCCAAATACTGGGATTGCAAGCGTGCACCACCACACCCAGTGACAATAGTTTTTGTTATCCACTTGGGTTTATATGTCTTACCAGATATGCTAGTGCTATCAAGATCTCTATCCAACAATAGGTTCTATTTATTTCAAGTTAATTGACCTAGCTGACACATTATATTCAGTTACACAAATTCTTTCACATAGAAGTTACATGACATTTTTCTATAAAAGAATCTTGTCAAAACATTTATAACTAAATGTGTAAATTATTAAGCCAATGGAAAGACATGATGATTCTCTGAAGACCTACGAGTGGAGTTTGACATTTATCTGCTCCTATCACACCGAGTGCTAGTTCACTGACACCAGTATCTTTAGACAGTGATTTTGATGCACCTACAACTTCAACTTCTAGCCAAGTGAAGATGAATTCCTTTCTAAGTGATAATGATTTCTACAAAAGAGCACAGAATCTCAAGAGCCAGAGCACTTGTCTCTTACTCTCTTCTATGCTACTGGGATTCGGTTGATTAACTGAACTTAATTGAAGGAGAATAGCTTTTCATTCCAATGAGTTCTATTTTATTAAGCTATAATTATCAAGTTTCCTTTAATCCTTTAAGCTTCTGAGCCATATTTGTGACATACTTTTAGCTGTGTTGTGAGAAAACAATTTTCTCCTTTATCGCCTAAAATTTTACTACATTATTGAATTTGATCTTATTATACGTTGAAGTCAACTTTTTAATGAAAGCCTAGGAAAATTACTTCAATACTATAAAAATATTTAAAAATAAACATTAACATTTACTAAGCATATAACACGTTAGATATGCTATTAAATGCTATAAACTCTTTCTCTGAATATTTATTTTGCAAAAACTCACTACTGTTAAGTATACAGACTGGTTGCCTACGAAACTCAATACCTGAAGACGTCTATACATGTATACATTTTTTCTGGTTTCTCAATCTTTGAGTTCCTGTTGCTACAATGTGCTGAGCTAAGAGTAATAGTAACATGTAATCCTGGCTCAGCTATTTATTAACTGACATACATGTTTTATGTCAGATACTGTTGCTGATGAGATATAGACAAAGATATTTATTGATATATAAATCCTCAAGTAATCCTTTGAGATGGCTATGATTAAAATAAGCAACACCTTTATGAGCATCGGTGCTTGGATTTAAGCCCAGGACATTGACATCTGTCCCTGTGCCTTTAACAAAAATACTAATAGTTAATCCTATTGCATACTTACCTTCTTAAATGCTGTTCTAAAGGCCTGACATGCATTAACTCATTTTTTCTTTACAACTCTATAAGGTAACAATGGCTATTATCTATTATACCCATTTTGCAAATGAGGAAACTGAAGCCTTAAGAGGCAAAGAGTGGCTGTCCCAAGTCATATGTTGTGAAGTGGCAGAGACCCAACCCATGTAGTCCCGCTCCTGAGCCCAGGCCCCGCACCACAGTCCTGCTTGTGTCCCTCAGCACCTTCTTTCCTCTGCTAGATGGTTCTTTAGTTTCTACTATTAGTGAGGTAAACTCATAGGTTAAAAGTGAAGGAAAATCTATCATCAGTGTGTTTAAGACATCCCCATAAAGATACAATTATAAACTGAGCATGGTGGCTCATGCTTATAATCCCAGTATTTGGGAAGCTAAAAGAGGAGGATCACAGGTTCAAAGCCAGCCTCGGCAAATTAGTGAGGCTCTCTGCAATTTAGTGAGACCTTGTTTCCAAATAAGAAATAAAATTAGACTGTGGGTGTAGCTCAGAGGTAGAATGCCCTTGGGTTCAATCCCCAGTGACATATAAATACAAAATATAGAACTATAAAACCATAACTATCATTTAATCCAGCTTATAAATTTTACAGAAGAGGAAATTGAGATTTGGATGGATAAGAAGTTTGGCCTAAAGTTAAATATATATTTCACATCTTCATCAAAGTGAAGCATTTTGACAGTTTTGCATTCTCTTGTACAGAAACATTGAACGCTTTTGCTCAGCAAATATTTGTAGAAATGAATGGAGAGCTGGAGTTTTCCTTGAGATTAGATTAGCACGATGCAAAGTGCCATGCTGAGAAATGCTTTGTAGATCTTGGCTACCTTCACTGGCTTCTGTGCATAAGTAGTGGCCTTGATAGAAATATCTTCCACAGATAATGAAATCACATTTCTTACTTTTGTACTGATGTTCCTGTGCAAGTATTCATAGAATTAATCTGGAATTGTTGTACGTTTGTGCTATAACTTTAAATCTCCACCATACCAAAGAGGTTGAATCTCAGAACAGCTTCTCCCAGGTTTAACAAATTAAAATCTATTGATTTTTTTCCCCCTCAAACAAAGTAAAGGGTATTGCTGTAAGCTCAAGACCAACATGGGTTGAACTTTACTCCAGTAAAGTAGCAGAAATGTTTCAAGAAGGTTGGGCAAGAAAAGTCATTCAAACAACCCAGCCAATTGAAGTAACCTCAAAATGATTTTGATTGGAAAATTTCATTAATCAGCAAGAATCAATATAATTTTCACAGATAATTAACATGTATTGATTGGAATGAAATTATTTTTGCTCCTTGAAGGAATCTTAAAATGCCTTTACTTTTTCTATTAAATTCAAGCATTTAAAAAAGATTTTTAAAATTATTATAGATTACTTTTACCCTGTTTTAACTAATATATTTTTCAAATCATTACCTAATGGATAGTAGTCTAGAATGGATGCACCTATATACAATCTAAATAAAATACGGTTATTTAGTTTTTGTTTGTTTGTTTGTTTGGAGACTATAGAATGAGTAGGTTATGTTGTTTAGACATCTTTAAAAAATAAAGAGACCAGGCGTGGTGGTGCACGCTTGTAATCCAGCATTTGGGAGGCTGAGACTGGAGGATCGCAGTTCGTGGACAGCCTCAGCTATTTAGTGAGACCTTCCACAACTTAGTGAGACCTGATTTCAAAATAAAGAATAAAAAAAAATAGGGCAGTGGGTGTATCTCAGAGGTCGAATGCCCCTGGGTTCCATCCCCAGACCCACAAAAATAAATAAATAAAAAATAATGTAAGAGAACAAATAGCCTTATTAATTCAGCACTTTAAAGTCTTGTCATTTGTAGTACAATATACCTTTAGGAAACATGGTTCATTTTTATCATAAATTTTAGAAGGATATATATTGATTTTTCTATTTAAAGATAGATAAATGTTAACTTATTTTTAAAGGACTTTAGATATTTTATAGAATAGTTTTTTTTAACATTTAACCTAACTTGCATGTATTCATTTATATTTTGCTATGATTCTTTTTATTTCTCTTAAATATACAATAAAACATATAATCACATGATAAACTATGATTAAAAAAAAACCTTCAAAGACAATCTTTCTTTTAGCTTAGAATATCTGGCTATAAACCTCTGGATCTGGGAGCTCACAAGAGTTGTTGATTCATCAACCTGTGATCTGGACATACTGTTTTCTGAAAATTTCTCTGATAAATTACAATGGAGACATACTACTGTTGAATTTGGAACACAAATAGAACAAATATTATCACCCCACCCCATTCCTCAAAGTGCTCAGTTATCAAGGAAGGTGGATTATACATCTAAAAAGCAAACAATGGCAAGTAGAAAATAAACGAAAGCTCTTATATCAAACGGTCTGAACAATGACCCTTTGTTCAGTATGCACATTTATAACAAAACAGACACTGGGAGGAAATGCTTATTCATTTAATGGAATTGATATTAATAACAACAATAAATATCACCAAAGATTAAAAACAACTTCTTAAGGGTGTATAACTAATGAACTGTGTAAACACATAGCTCCTATAAGATGAGTTTGTCACTGACCAGCTTTTACCAGTAAGCTGCTAGGCAAATATTGCTATTTTGATAGGTCAGTTTTTAAGATGTTTATTTAGCTGATGACACAGTTTCACCAAGTTCATTTAATATAGTAACAGAAAACAAAGCTATCGTTTCAGATAACTAAAAGTGAAATATACACTGTATCATTTTATGTTCTCAAAAGATGAAGTTTAAATGTCATAGGTGCCTCAATTAATTTTAAAAAAATGTTAAATAACAAGCGACTACATTGCTATTTGAACTATCAGTGCAATCATTTACCTTAGTATAATCGGACCTTAAGTCATAAAATCCAAACTTCATGACAACATAAACACCAAAAAGCTTCAGTTCCCTTCGTTATTTTTAAAAGACTGTTGAGAAATTATTTTACTTTAAATGTAGCAAAAATTATTTGAAAAGAACTATGTCTATATAGTTTTGAAATTTCAATTACTCAGTCAGACCAACAAATAATGTCAAATATTTTAGCATATACTTTTTTTCTAAAAATTTAATTTTAGTACTGAAGCATCTCAGTGAAACACACTTTTTTGCAAATGTAGACACTGAGATGGAGAAAATTGAGCCTAAATGATATGGCCAAGAAGAAGAGCATTTCTCGGTGGGTGAGGGGATGTAACAGCAATTTGGGATGCACATGGAGAGATGTTTATTATATGACAGGAATATCCCAAAGTACTTTACATGCATTGTCTACAGCACAAGTACCAGCATCCTCTTGTTTTACAGAGGAGGAAACTGTGGCTCGGAGTAGCACTTGCCTGACACCGTGGGTGGAGAAGGACCGCACAACCAGAGATGTCATGTTGTCCTCGGAAGCCATCCGGGAGTTCACTAAAAACTTCTGAATCTCTCATGCAGCATTCTAGTATATACATTCTATATATGACCAATTAATGATACCAATAATTCTAGTAGAATTACAGTAGATAAGCCACAAATTACAGTTTGCTCAGGGGGAAAATAGAAGTCTGGATAAACTTTTTTATTAACTTAATATGGTTTAGTGTTAATGACCTCTAGGCAAACTTATTAATTAATCAAATATACATATTTATGTCACTGGCAAATTTTAGAAAGCAAGTAAAATAAAACAGAGAAAACAAATAAAATAAAAAGCACACCAAAGTCACTATAATTGTAGGTTGAAATTGGTTTAAAATTTTGTTTATTTACTTATTCATTCATTTTATATATATATTTTGGTGCTGGGAATTGAACCCAGGGGCATTCTATCATGGGCCACACACTCCCTCTCTGCCAGATTCATTTATGTACGCATGAATGTATGTATGTATGTATGTATATATATATATATATATGTATATATATATATATACACACACACATGTGTGTGTGTGTGTGTTTGTGTGTGTGTGCTTAGAAACAAATCTCACTAAGTCACTAAGTCACTGAAGGTCTTACTAAATTGCTGAATCTGGACTTGAACCTGAGATCTTCCTGTCTCAGCCTCCAAAGTACTAGGTTTACAGATGGGTACCACCATGCCCAGCTTACTTTTTTTTTTGAATGTTTATTTTTAGCTGTTCATTATTCCAGATTCACCCATATGTTGGGATATCCCTTATTGTAGAAATGTTGGTGGGAGACAGAATATAGCCTTTCACATGGCAGCTGACAAGGATAATGTATTGTGTCCCCTTCAATAGGTGGACTGTTGGCACATGTCTAGAAGGGTCCAACTGGCCACTGCTTTCCCAGAACTCATGTCCAAGGTAGTGGGGACAGAGTAGAAAGAGCCAGGCAAATCCTTAGGGGTGGGATGGCAGCAGAATTCCATGGTGTCCTGCTACCCAAACTTCTCTATTCCTAATCATTTTCTAGGTTAGATTTTTTTTTTTTTAGCATTTAAGTCCTATTTCAATGAATTATTGCTGTGCTTAAGTTATTTGGAACCAAGTAATTTTGTGGTTTTGCTACTAAAAGTTCTCACTAATTAGGCAAGTAGATTATTCATTTTGCAAATATTTGTGTCATATCTAATATGTACCAGTGTCATAGATGAGGCATTAATAAATAAATATGGGACACAATTCTTATCCTTGGAGGGCTTGCAGTCTAGTGAGGGACCTGGGGAATGCAAAAGAAAGATGAAAAGCAATACACAGAACAAATCACACAAGATGGATGTTCTATTGGCCTTGTATAAAAATGAAGAAGATAAGAAGGATAGTGTTGGGATGGCTCTTCACTAATGGGGGGAGGGTTGTGATTCTAAATAGGGTCCTGCAGGACCCTGGCTGAGAAGACAGCATTTGAGTTAAGATTTGAGTAAGGGCTGGAGGGAGGCTTGTGCTTGGTGGTTTTCTGGGAGCAGAAGGAAGCTGGTGCGGCTGGAAGGCCTTAAGAGACTAGAGATGTGGAAAAAGAGGGAATCAAATGATAAAGAAAAGCCTCAGAGCCACTGTCACAGCTACAGTCTATACTCAAGTGAGCAGAAGAGCCACTGGGAGACTTTGAGCAGAAGTACGTCATGGTTTTAATTTAGTTTTTAGAGGAGTAACTAAGGCCATTGTTTTGAGAATTGACTCAGGAGGGGAGGTGTGTACTGGTGAGAGCAGAAGCTGAGAAACCAATTAATTAGACTAATAATTCTAGTAACAGACATTTGGGGCTAATAATAAGATGAGAAGATGGGGTGTATTTGTTTGTTTGTTTGTTTTCCACTGTAGATGCTTTTTTTTCAGTACTGGAGATGGAACCCAGGGACATTCTAACTCCAAGCTACACCACCAGCCCTATTTTTTATTCTTTATTTTGAAACAGGTCTCACTGAGTTGCAAAAAGCCTCACTAAGTAGCTGAGACTGTCCAAGAACCATGATCCTCTTGTCTCAGCCTCCCAAATGCTAGGATTACAAGCGTGTGCCACCATGCTCGGCTCTACTCCAGTTACTTTTAATGTTAATATGACTTTAAGATAGTAACAGCTGGCTTACCCTTTTTTAAAATTTTATTTTATAGTGTTTCTTAAGTCAATGCTTACCAAAAGTTCTATTTCCTATTAAAGAGTGCACCACAATAATATATTTTCCTGTCCACTCTACAGACACTGCCAACCTCATGGCTGTTTGGTATGGGAGACATGACCAGATGGCTTTATTCTGGTTTCTGTAGAAGAGTCCTCCAACTCTAGCAAAAATTTTCACCACAAGGAAGTTGTTTCTCTGGATTACAAACATATTACTTTGCATAATAAATTAACTTGGAATCACTATTAACACATGAGTTTTGATTAGTTTACCAATAGAGCATTAGAGAAGAATAGAGGAATGGGCTACCCTCTCGGATCCCCTCCTCTTTGGAAGCATCTCTGTCTACATTCCTTGGCTTAAAATAAACTTTCATACACTTATCTCTAAAAGAAAAGTGAGGAGAGAAGAAAATTTCTCAAAGAGGGCATCCTATGTAGTTAGAATATGGCTGGTATAAATAAGAAAAGGTCCAAGATACGGGCTAAATGACAGTGCCCTCCTCACCTGGGATAGAAAAGAGGAGGTGGAAACAGCAGGAAATTTTTACATCATTCAAAAATACATTTAGAAAGTGTTCACGACTAAGCACATAAATAACCGGTTTCTGAAGGAAGTCCATTTAAAAAACCATGCAGTCATTTTTTTTTTTTTTTTTTTTTTTTTTTTTTTTTTTGGTGGTGGTACTAGGATTCCTGGAAACCCTTCTACCTCCGGGCTACACTCCCAGACCTATTTTATATTTATTTTTATTTAAAAACAGGGTCTCTTAAGCCAGCAAGGCTGGCTTTGAACCTGCACCCTCCTCCTGTGTCCACCTCCCAAGCATGGGGATTGCAAGCGTGCGCCACCACACCTGGCCCAAGCAATCTTTAAAAGGACAAATCTCAAATTCTTTGGCCTTAACTTTTTTTTTGTCATTTTTCAGTTTCATTGAAATTCTTTAGGTTTTTCAAATGGGAAGATGTTAAAACAGTCAGTGTTTGTTAGAAGTGGATTTCAAAATCATTTCAGTAATGTTGTTAGATTTGTCAGTAACTAAGGATTGAGGACAGAAGAGGGAGCTCTAATTAGATGAGAAGCGCAGTGGAATGTCTCATGGTCATGGTCACGTAGTTTCCAAAAACATTTGCAAAACCAAGTTTGTATTTATAACGCCATATCTAATTATCACTGGGGATGTATGTATCCCGGGCATCTTCTACTAAGAGAGTTATACCTGAAATCATTCTCATTTTTAAATGCCATACAACAAAAAATATCTTGACGACCAGTCCTTCTTGTTTTCCCTGGTCTCAGAGCAGACATAGCTGCCTATACTTTCCTGGCCAGGTTCACATTCTAAGTCAGTTGGTAAATATTTGCTGTTTAGAAAAGCAGTGTGATCAGACAGAACTGCAGTGAGTGGACGAGAACTGGAAACACTCAGTGCCCCAGGCAGAGGGGCCACAGATTCAAATCACGACTTCTATACTTAAGGGCTTTGGGGCTTTGGACAAACCTCTTCAGAGCCTCCATTTTTCATTTCTAGAAATTAGGCAGGGGCTGGGGAGAATAATGCTTTGCTAGCAGTATGATGATAAGCATCAACAGGATTCACATCATGGGAGCCTTGAGTAATGCTGTTCTGTTAGGATGCCTATGACTGCCAGAAACAAAACCCTCGGCTGAAGGTGGTTTCTACACAAGGGCTTTCTTTTTCTCAAAGAACAATGCTGAAGGATGCTCTCTTGGTACTAGAGCTGAATGCTTCACAGATGTAGGTCAGTGTCTCTCTGCTTTTCCTGGCTGCAGTAGCTTCAAGTATCAAGTCCTTATATGACAATGTCCAAAGCAGGAGGGTGGGCATTTCTCTTTGCATTTCTCTTAGGAGGAAAAATTCCTTCCAGAAGGCCCTATGACTCCTCTTCTGATCCCATCGGCCTGCTCTGGGTTGCATGCCACTGATCAGGGCTACAGCAAGGGTGGGAAAGTGAGTCTTTAGCATTTCCTTCCTTGTGTGAAAAGGATTCTGCAGCAAAAGAAACACTGGGAGGAATGTGGGAGTTTGGTAGAAAGGCAATGGTGTGGGCCTTGTGGTGTTCAGCTTGGTAAGCTCTTAAAACCACGAATTCCATGCTGAGACTCCGGGGAGTATCTGAAAGGGATTAGGGAAGGAAGGAGGTGGGAAGAAAGTCATAAAGAATGTAGTAGTGGAAATAATGCTACGAAAGTATACAAAACCACCAATACCAATCTCAAAGGCATGCGTGTGTGTGTGTGGGGGGGGCAGACCCAGCAGGGAGGGCACCGAGAGCTGTGTATACGTACTTCTCTAACATTCTGTAACCCAATATCGTGTAAAATTACAATGTGCCAAACAAACAAACAACAACAACAACAAAAGAAAGAACACACAGGTTCCTTTCCTCCTGCTATTGGCGATGCAATATACAGATGTCAGCAGACACTGCCAGCCTCTCTGTCTTCTGGGAAAGTTGCAAGGTGCTAGCTCACATATCCTACTTCATACTGAGCTTTTCTCCTGCTTACCATCTGGATTCCTATTTCTCTGCTACTGGGAACTGAACCCAGGGGCCTTCTACCTCTTTTTTTTTTTTAAGATTTAAAGAAGTTTATTAGAAAGATAGAAATACAGAAAATAGAAATACAGCTCCATACCAGACTGGCATGGAGGGGTGGCTCGAATGAATACACCCAGCCTTCTACCTCTGAGCTACACCCTCAGCCCTATTTTATACTTTTTTTTATTGGTACATTATATTCATACATCATAATGGGGTGAAACACTTGTGTGGACATACATGTATAAGTCGCCCATTTAGCCCCTACCCAATTCCCACCCCATTCCCCCTATTTTATGTTTTATTTTTTGAAACTGGGTCTCACGAAGTTGCAGAGGGCTTCATGAGGTTGCTAAGGCTGGCTACAACCCTGCCATCCTCCTGACTCAGCCTCCCAAGTACTAGGATTATAGGCTCTAAACCACCACACCCTGGCTTAGATTCCTATTTCTGAAATGTACTGAGCTGCCTAGTATAAATAAACAGCAACAATAAACAGGAAAAGCTTCTTCCCCTCCCCTCTACCCTTCCCCTGCCCTCCCCTGCCCTCCCCTTCCCTTCCTTCCCTTCCCTTCCCTTCCCTTCCCTTCCCTTCCCTTCACTTCCCTTCCCTTCCCTTCCCAGGCTTACCTCAAGAACCATATGCCATAAGTAGACAAGGTACCTACAGATGTGAAAGAAGAACTGGGCTTCTGCTTTTTTTTTTTTTGTCTTGGAATTTTAATAAAAGTACATGGCTCTCCTAATGTACTTCTCACATGGATTTATCTTTGATGTGTGATGTTTTACTTTCTATTCATGCTGGTTGTACTGTCTTGCTCCATCTATTTCACCCAGGAAGTTATTTTTTTGTTAATCAAAGGATATTAAATACTTTAAATAAATGCATATTCCTAGCTGCCACAGCTGCAGTGCAGACTAGTGGAAAATAGGTACCTGGGGAATAAAACAGAGTGGACAGAGAAAAGAGTCACTGGGAGGTTAGGTCTGGGAGAGAGCACTGAAGTAACTGATGGCCCGTCTATATTTAGGAAATGAGGCAGCCAGTATTTTGCAAAGGGCTAGGAAGGGAGCAAGGTCTTCATTAAAATTAATTGATGAAGATGCAGATCTCAGAAATTGTACTTAGAATAAGTGCACAGAAACTTTTATAAGTAAAACCAGAAGGTAAGATGTGGAAATCTCAGCACAAACAGCACAAGACAGTGTGTTAGGAGACAGTGAGAAGATAATACAGACCTTGTTAGGATAGACTACTATATTGACTGTAATGCTGCAAGAGAAGTTTGATTCATGGTTCAGGGAGCAGAAACTAGAGGCTACTCACAGGGGCTGTTGTTACACCATTATAGTTAGTTGTACACGAACTGGTAGTGAAATATATAAATGTAATAACAATATGTGTGTATGTGTATACATACATATATGTCTGTATGTATATTCGGTTATGTATATATATATGTTATATATAATGAGTTTCATACCTATATGTGTAATTTTGCATAAACTAATTATGTATATGAATATATAATTTAAAATGAGTTTGTCATTGTGATATCTGTATTGATGGACATTTCTTGACTAGAGCAGTTGAGTTTCTAAAACATGAGTGCCTTCATAACTTTATTATAATCAGCATAAATTTTATTTTAGTGTGCTCCTTGTCATAAAAACTTGAGGCATTTATAATATCAAAGGAAGATACTGGTTTTATGTTTAGAGTTGGGAGACTTGAGTTTATTGGTAGCAAGGAAAAAATTCATATTATTTGGTGATTATTTTCAAAATATTTTCTGCATATTTAATTGTTTCCTCTAAATATATTACAAAACCTTGGATTAACATTTTCTTTCAGTATTATTGCATTTTAATTCTATATAGCAAGCATTGCAATAGGCTGCACACAATATTTGCTTAATACATGGTGTGTGTGTGTGTGTGTGTGTGTGTGTGTGTGTGTGTGTGTGTGTGTAACTGGGGATTGAACTCAGGGACATTCTACCTCCCAACTATACCTGTAGCCCTTAATTATTTATATTTAGTTATTTAGTTATTTATTGGTGGTACTGGGGTTCCTGGAAACCCTTCTATCTCCAGGCTACACTTCCAGACACCTATTTTTTATATATGTTTTAAATTTGGAAACAGGGTCTCTTAAGCCAGTGAGGCTGGCTTCGAACCTGTGCCATCCTCCTGTCTCTACCCCCAAGCGCAGGGATTATAAGAGTGTGCCACCATGCCAGACTATTTATTTTTATTTTTGAAACAGGGTTTCACTAAGTTACTGAATGCTGGTCACCAACTGTGAGCCTCCTGTCTCAGCCTCCCACATGCTGGGATTACAGACATGTTCCACTATGCCCATCTACTGATGACTACATTTTTGGACTCCTTGTTATTGATCTGCTATAGTTCTTCACTCATTCCTATGCTCCAGCATATTCAAGAATAATATATAACTGTTCTTATTCATATTGGCTTTATATTATTTTGGACACTGAAAATTTAGCATCTTAATCTATGCCCTAGAATGTTCAGTGCTTTGAAAATATGTTAATTGACTTATCCATCACTACGTCATCTGAAAATGCTTGGGGAGCAACTTTGAACATTTAAAAGTCCTTTATGAAAAATATCCATGGTCATCATTGTCATTTTGTTAGATGGTGTATCTAAAAATTGACAAAATATAAAATCTTCGGGATTCTTGCCCATCTTTTCCTCATCAATTTAAAACTGTGTGCATCTTTCTAGATTTTTATTCCCTAAGATGAAGATCAATTTTGCCCACAGTAGGTGAATATACTTAGCTGAGAATTCATAGACGAGTTTGATACTAGAATGCACCCTTGGGATGCTGGTGTTGATCACCCAGATATGGAGGCGATGACCTGCCAGGAGCTGTCCTTTCACCCTGAGGAAGTCTCAGGGTGACATGCATGGTGTGCCGCAATCATGTGATAAGAGACACAGGTTTAAAGGTTTGCACCCTCATTCTAAAACATAAATAACCTCTAATTTTAAAAAATTACAAATATTTCCATCAACCCCGCAACCACAGCGTTTAGACTCAACAACTAAAATGAGTATCTAAAGAGGAAGACCCTTGTTTGTTTACTCTTTGGCTGTGTATTTTCAAAACACAATGGTGGGAGAGGGCTTGTTCCAGTTTTTCACATAAATGTTCCTTAGGGAATGCATTTGAAAGGCACAAAATGGTCTGTCTATGACTCAACAGAAATAGAATCTGTAGTATTATTTGAGCTTAAATGTGATTAGGTGGGAGCATTTCTTTGTTATTTGTTTCCTGGATTCTAAAGGTGGCATTTAATGTAGTTTTGTTTCACTTGAATTTCTCTTTGATAAATGGGAATGAATAACTTCTCTTGAAAAAGAATTAAAATATTTACCTACACATATCCAGGCAGACTAATACTTTAATTAATAGGTGAAAATGTTTTGTTTCAAAGAACTAAAAATGCTTAGATATTCCATTTGCCATTTCCAAGGTAATGAGAATTAGCTTGGGCAGGTATGGAGAATAAATGTAAATAGTACAGTGAATTGCTGAGTCCTGTGTAGATATTGTTACACATTGTGACAAGAGGATTAATTACAAGTTTAGATGCTCCCAACTATGTCTTTTTAAAAGCACATAGCATACCTAAGCAGGATGAGAAGTCTAATATTTAACCAATAATGTGACCAAAGAGGAAGCTGGCTTTGAACAAAAATGAGGGCTCATCCAAATTTATGGTTCGCTTGTCTACCCTTGCTATTTTATAAGAATTTACTCCTCTAGTCCTTATTCTGGTATTGTACCTCTGCTACTCATCACAATCTTTCTCAGTAGTTCAAATTTAAGTTGGTGTGTTGTCTGTTCCCGGGGCTATAATATTGTTAAGTTTCTTTCAAAAGTAAATAAAAAGATCTGTTATATGCTGATGAAATTACAAAAATGAGATGAAGTATAATTTATGGCCAGCAACATACTCTTAGAACTATATATTATTTCCATGTGTTCTGCCAAACACAGTTATCTTTTGGTTCCAGGACCTCAACATGTACCCAAATGCAGGTGCTTAATTTCCTTATCCAAAGCAGCACAGTATTTGAATATAATCTATGTACACCCTTCCATACAGTATTCTTTTAGTGGCATTGGGAGACTAGCTGCTGCCTAGTCTGACCCCAGTTGTTTCAAGCGATCCTCCTGTCTCAGCCTCCTGAGTAGCTGAGACTCCCAGTGTGCACCACCATGCTTGGATGACCTTCCATATACTTTAAGTCATCTTTCATTTATGTATAGTAGTTAATACAATCTAAATGTGGTTAATAGTTGTCATAATGTGTTGTTTAGGAAATAATGAGAAAAAGTCTGCACATGTTTGACAGAAAAAATTTTGTTTTAAAATATTTGAATCAAAAAGCCTGATGACAGAGGGCTGAGTGATAAGGCAAGCCTTTTCCTCTATGCCGTGTTTTTATCCAATAATTTTTTTGTCCTTTCAAGTTCCAGATAATTATATAAGTGTCTTTCAAAAAAATGCATGTCTACCTTTATGGTAAACCAAAATGAAATGTAAAAGTAAACATTATTTCTGAGGGAAGGTCTTTACAAGGTACTCTAAAGATTGTTACTTAAAATAAGTTCAAAGGAAGTGGGGTTGTTAACATAAATTCAAAGGAATGAGAAAAGGTGGTAAGATGAGACTTTGGAAAATATGAGTCTGCTGGCCTTGGGTGTACATTGCAGAGTACACACTGCCAAGTCCTGCAGACTTAATATATTTTGTTCTCTCTAGAATAATGTTTCTGTAGCTCATTTTAAAAAGAAAGATCAATAAGGGTACTGCTGATGCTCCTAAAGTATAATAAGCAACAAGAATTCCCTTAAGTTAAAATAATAATAACCCATTAAAATAATAATGACACTAATAATTTTCCTACTGGGAAAAGAAGAGAATTCTGTCAATACTGCCCTTTTCACCTGGAGTGTCTGTTAAAGAAACTGATTCCTAGCAGTGCATACTAGCACATGCCTATAATCCTAGCAAGACTCTGTTTCAAAACAAGAAATAAAAAGGGCTGGTGGTATAGTCCAGAGGTACAGTCCCCTGGGTTCAATCCCCAGTACTCCATCCACCCAAATACACATGCAAAAGAAGCTAATTTCGAATTCCAATTCCAGATCAATTATATAATAATTTATCTACATAGTATCCTGAAATCTGCATTTTAGCAACCTCTGTATATTATTTTATGCAATTAAAGTTTAAAAATCTGTATTTTGAGCTGGAGGTACAGCTCAGTGATAGAGCTTATACTTAGCATGAATGAAGCCCTGAGTTCAATCCCCAGCAACAACCCCTCCAAAAAAAAAAAAAAAGGTTCAATAAACTAGCACAATGCACTTTTCCCCCTTAAATCTAACAAATTTTACATAATTGAGACAAAAAGTAATCTAACATAAAAGATAATCTTGGAAGCTGGCCATGATGGTGCACATTTGTAATCCCAGCATTCAGGAGGTTGAAACCGGAGAATCGCAGTTGGTGGACAGCCTCAGCTACTTAGCGAGGTCCTTCTCAACTGAGACCCTGTTTCAAAAATAATAAGACTAAAAAATGTGGCTGGGATTATAGCTCAGAGGTACAATGCCCCTGGGTTCCATCCCCAGTACTGCAAAATAATAATAAAAAAGAGATAATCTTAGAAATAAATTTCAATAGTTTAAGAGTAAATAAAAATATTTTTGTCCTAAGCACTGGTATATATTAATTAATATCAAACAATTTATAGGCATTTGATGACTTTCCATGGGGGATCAAATAAATACTACAAGTATTATGAACAGAATAATTATATCATTATAAAATAACTACATGAGGTATTTTCCTAATCCTCTAATTTGACATGACTTTTGAAATATGCATTCCACTGGGAATACATGGTTTAAAAAAGGCATTGGTTTAAGGAATAAAGGACTTTTGTGTCGCGCGCAGTGACGACTCTTACACGATCTTCCTCAAGCAGTTTTATTACCCCAGGTTCTTGTACAGTTACCATTCCTCTTTAATGCTCTCTCAACGCCCTCTCAGGTAAAAACAACATCAGTCTTCTATCTCCTCCCTCATCACTCCACCAACCCTCCTTCTGGCACTCTATGTCTCTGCTGCAGCACACACCGGTCACAATGGTGGCTTTGTGAACATGTCCGTCCCAGCTCGGAGCCCGGAGCAGTCCGCCAAGGAACTGCTCTTCCTGTCCACCAACCCTCTTAGCTCCTTCTCCTTCTCCCGCTAGGGCATGCGCGCTTTTTAACCTTCTCCTGGGCGGGCAGGTGGTAGCACGAGGCGTTGCATCACTAATTATCCGTAAGGCGCCTGATAGGGCTCACTGCGCAGGCTCAGGGCACCGCCAGCCTCGTGAGCCTCGTGACTTGGCTGCAAGCCCAGGCGCCATCTTGAGTCCACGCTGGCAACAAGCCTGGGTGCCACCTCGGTCCTGCCGAGTGGGCCCCAACATATCTCCCTTTTTGTTTTATTAAAATAAGGCTCGGGATCGTGCCTGTCTTAGGTTGCCGACCCTCAAGGACCATTCTTACCCGTCATTGGGAGAACAATAGCATGATTGTTTCCCTGTCTTAGGTTGAAAGGTCCCGGGGACGATCTTACCCGTCACTGACTACCGATCCAGCATACTGAGCCATACATGGGGAGATGAGCCAGCTTCAAGGGCTGCCAGAGCTTGCACCAATATGCGCTGTTGTTGCAGTGTGCGTTGTTGAGTTCGCCTGATATATCCAACCATGAAACATCATGCTACCACCAGCAAGAATGCCCAGAACGCCATGCCACCCCAGTCTTTTAAAAAACCCAATGTTCCGTGTATTAAGTCCATTCATTGTTGTACTGCGGCGACTTCTACGCGGGTAGAATTAATTGCAGCGATGGATGCTCATAGCTCAATCATGGTGTGTTCAAATTCACGGCTCCAAGTTCCTAGAAGCGTCTTGCTTAATTGACGAAACAAATTGCCTGCATGGGAGAAATTCTGATACTGCACATACGTTATACATATAGTCCAGATAATTGAGCTTGCTGAGCCATGCCAGCAGCCACATGTGAGGATAGAGCATTTATAGTGGTTGCAATAACTGCCACGGCCACAGAGGCCACTATTACAGCAATAAGAGCAGAAATTCCAAAGTCTCCAAGGGTGCATAGAAGCATAGCAGAAAGTCGGAAAACAGGTATCAATAAAACAACCTAAACTATCATTAACCAAGGTAAAGGAAGAGGGAAAGTAGAAATAATTCCCCAAAGATCTTAAAGAAAACAACTCATCTCTACAGTACCAAGCAGCAGTTTACAACTCTTACGTTAGGAACTAATCTTCTGACCTATCCTTTACACATTAGGCGCCTTTTCCAACTAACCTCAGGTGTCTTCCATCTATGGTGGCGGATTAGGAGAGGGAGTCGAATCAGGACCAGCCCGATTCTCTAACTTGCTTACACTAAAAAATATCCTCCTTAATGGAGCCCCCTTTGATCGGGGAAAATATCCTCCTTAATGGAGCCCCCTTTGATCGGGGAAAATACAGCGCTGTCCCTCGCTTTTCCGCGAGCCTCGCTTATCCGCGAGCCTTATTTACTAAATATCCTCCTTAATGGAGCCCCCTTTGATCGGGGAAAATACAGCGCTGTCCCTCGCTTTTCCGCGAGCCTCGCTTATCCGCGAGCCTTATTTACTAAATATCCTCCTTAATGGAGCCCCCTTTGATCGGGGAAAATACAGCGCTGTCCCTCGCTTTTCCGCGAGCCTCGCTTATCCGCGAGCCTTATTTACTAAATATCCTCCTTAATGGAGCCCCCTTTGATCGGGGAAAATACAGCGCTGTCCCTCGCTTTTCCGCGAGCCTCGCTTATCCGCGAGCCTTATTTACTAAATATCCTCCTTAATGGAGCCCCCTTTGATCGGGGAAAATACAGCGCTGTCCCTCGCTTTTCCGCGAGCCTCGCTTATCCGCGAGCCTTATTTACTAAATATCCTCCTTAATGGAGCCCCCTTTGATCGGGGAAAATACAGCGCTGTCCCTCGCTTTTCCGCGAGCCTCGCTTATCCGCGAGCCTTATTTACTAAATATCCTCCTTAATGGAGCCCCCTTTGATCGGGGAAAATACAGCGCTGTCCCTCGCTTTTCCGCGAGCCTCGCTTATCCGCGAGCCTTATTTACTAAATATCCTCCTTAATGGAGCCCCCTTTGATCGGGGAAAATACAGCGCTGTCCCTCGCTTTTCCGCGAGCCTCGCTTATCCGCGAGCCTTATTTACTAAATATCCTCCTTAATGGAGCCCCCTTTGATCGGGGAAAATACAGCGCTGTCCCTCGCTTTTCCGCGAGCCTCGCTTATCCGCGAGCCTTATTTACTAAATATCCTCCTTAATGGAGCCCCCTTTGATCGGGGAAAATATCCTCCTTAATGGAGCCCCCTTTGATCGGGGAAAACACTAAAAAATATCCTCCTTAATGGAGCCTCCTCCTCCCTTTTCGGAGTCAAAGGAGTACTTACCAGCCGGCTGCCCTGGACTGCCGAGGTTCTGATCAAAGCGAAGTTCCCCGTACGGGCCACCACTTGTCGCGCGCAGTGACGACTCTTACACGATCTTCCTCAAGCAGTTTTATTACCCCAGGTTCTTGTACAGTTACCATTCCTCTTTAATGCTCTCTCAACGCCCTCTCAGGTAAAAACAACATCAGTCTTCTATCTCCTCCCTCATCACTCCACCAACCCTCCTTCTGGCACTCTATGTCTCTGCTGCAGCACACACCGGTCACAATGGTGGCTTTGTGAACATGTCCGTCCCAGCTCGGAGCCCGGAGCAGTCCGCCAAGGAACTGCTCTTCCTGTCCACCAACCCTCTTAGCTCCTTCTCCTTCTCCCGCTAGGGCATGCGCGCTTTTTAACCTTCTCCTGGGCGGGCAGGTGGTAGCACGAGGCGTTGCATCACTAATTATCCGTAAGGCGCCTGATAGGGCTCACTGCGCAGGCTCAGGGCACCGCCAGCCTCGTGAGCCTCGTGACTTGGCTGCAAGCCCAGGCGCCATCTTGAGTCCACGCTGGCAACAAGCCTGGGTGCCACCTCGGTCCTGCCGAGTGGGCCCCAACACTTTTGAGTATATTTAGCTATGTGAGGCATTAGTCTTCAATTTTTTGACTGCAGATAAGAATCTATGAAATGAAAATACAAACACATATATAACAATTATTTTGAGAGTTCAATCACTTATGGTCTATGAAATACACTTTATTAAATACCAAATGTTGATTACTATTATTACTTTAATAACTCAGAAATACTTTTAAATAGAAATTTTATAACCTCTTGTTACTAAAATCAAAATATCTGCTCTCTCCCAATTCTCATGACTTTTCTCCCCATCACTGGGATACAGGTCTGAAGTGGTTTTATTGTACATTCTTTTAAGTACCAAAGACTCTTTAAAAGGAGGTTGCACTAAGAATAGAGATATGTAGGGCAAATAATCACTTCAGAAGGTGAAATTCTCATTCCAATAACTGCAATGATTTCATTGCAACCCACAGGGTCACTGAGATTCCTGAGTGGTATCATGCTAAGAATCTGAAGCATATCCTTGCAAGTGTTACAAATGAAAGGAAATCATCACATGCCAAAAATATGCTATGGAAATAGTCAAAATTCATTGAAGCTAAGGCTGCTGAGTCATGTTTGTGGTCAATCTGGGAAAAATGGTATGAGGGGAAACAATGTCACAGCGACAGAACTTCTTTCCTCCTATGTTACTGAGCAGACCAGGCAAGAAATTCCAAAGAGGAATTCTAGGATGGTTTGAGAGGGTATTTATGAATTAAATCATAAATTGTTTTAAGGTAAATTTATAGGTGGTAATAACAACCATGTTAATGTAAGTGATTTTTAATTGAAAAACAATATATAGAAATGAAAGTGGATATTAAAATGCATAGTTTGATTTTCATATTAAGTTATGTAATTAACAACAAAACAGATATTGAACAGGCCAAAATTCTAAAAGCCTTTCTTGTACACAGCAGCCACCATTATTAAGCCCAGCAAAGGTACCCATTAGCCTGATGTTGGTCATTATATTTTGTTTTTTTCATATTTTATTTTATTTATATGTGGAACATGTTGAAAATGGTATACATTTAGACAGTGCTTGGTGCCCTCTCCCCCCATTCCAGATCCCTTCCCCCACTCTCAATAATGAGTGTCCAGGTTGACCATGCTATATTCATACTTTTACACATATTCATATGTAGCTCCTCGATTAATCAACCTCAGCCTTCTTCCCCTCCTATCCTTCCATTCTAGCTTTGCTGAGGTTTCCTCTCCATTATCTGGAGTCCCTCTGGTATACCCACTACTCCCTAGTTTGGGCATATTAGAGAGAACATAAATCCCTTCTCTTTCTGTTCTTGACTCATCTTACTTAACATAATGTTTTCCAAATCTTTCCATCTTCTTGCGAATGCCATGATTTTGTTCTTCATTATAGCTGAATAGAATTCCATTATGTGTATTTTCCATAATTTTGCAATCCATTCATCTGTTGATGGAGACCTAGGTTGGTTCCATATTTTTTCTATTATGAATTATGTTCCTATGAACATGGGTATGCATATGATACTGTAGTTCTCTGATTTCAACCCATTTGGAAAAATACCGAGGAGTGGTAGAGCTGATCATATGGTGAATCTATTTCCAGTTTTTAAAAGAATTTCCACACTGATCTCCATAGTGGCTGAACTAATTTGCACTCCCACCAAGAGTGTAAAAGAGTTCCTCTCTCCCCACATCCTTGCCAGCATTTGTTGTTATTTGATTTCTTTATGCTTGCCACTCTGATTGGGGTTTGATGGCATCTCAGCATAGTTTTGATTTGCATCTCCCTGATGGTTAATGATATTGAACATCTTTTCATGTATCTATTGCCCATTTGTATTTATTTTTTGTGAGGCATCTATTCAGTTCAGTTGTCCATTTCTTGATTGGGTTATTTGTTTTGTTAGTGTAGATTCTTTTGAGCTCTTTGTATATTCTGGATATTAGCCCTATATCCCAGTGGTAGCTGGTAAAGATCTCCCATTCTGTAGGCTTCCTCTTTAGGTTCATGGTAGTTTCCTTTAGTGAGAGAAACTTTTTCGTTTGATGCCATCTCACTTGCTAATTCTTGCTTTAACTTCCTGAGCTTTGGAGGTCTTGTTGAGAAAGTTACTGCCTGTGTCTATATGTTGCAGTGTTGAGCCTATGCCCTCCTCTAATAACTTCACAGTCTCTGGTCTAATTTCTAAGTCTTTGATCCATCTCAAGTTGATTCCTGTGCATGGTGAGAGAGAAGGATTTAGTTTCATCTCTTTACAAATGGATAGCCTGTTCTCCCTGCACCATTTGTTAAAAAGGCTGTCTTTTCTCCAGTGTATGAGTTTGTCCCCTTTGTCAAAGATTAATTGACTATAGGTGTGTGGGTTTGTTTCTGTATCTTCTATTCTGTTCCAGTGGTCAGTATGCCTATTGTTGTGCCAATACCATGCTGTTTTTACTACTATTGTTCTATAGTATAATTTGAAGTCCAGGATTGTGATTCCTCCTGCATGGTTCTTGTTGCTGAGGACTGATTTGGCTATTCTGGGTCTTTTCTTTCTCCATATAAAATTCACAATGGGTTTTTATAGATCTATGAAGAATGTTGTTGATATTATTATAGGAATTGCATTGAATCTGTAGATCACTTTTGGCAAAATTGTCATGTTGATATTTATTCTGCCTATCCATGAGAAAGGAAGATCTTTCCATCTTCCAAGGTCTTCTTCAATTTCTTTCTCTAATGTTTTGTAGTTTTCTCTGTAGAGGTTTTTTACATTTTTGGTTAGGATTAGTCCTAGGTATTTTATTGGTTTTGAGTTTATAGTAAATGGAATTGTTTTCTTTCTTTCGTTGTGGATTCATTGTTGGCATAAAGAAAAGTAACTGATTTCTTTAGGTTGTTTTTGTATCCTGCAACTTTGCTGAATTGGTTAATCAGCTCCAGTACTCTTTTGGTTGAGTTCTAGATAAAGAATCATGTCATCTGCAAATAAGGCTAGTTTTAATTCCTCTCTTTCCATTTGAATTCCTTTGATTTCCTTCTCTTGTCTTAATGCTGTGATAAGAGTCCTGAGGACTATGTTGAAAAGGAGTGGTGATAATGGGCATCCTTGTCTTGTTCCTGATTTTAAAGGGAATTCTTGCAGTTTTTCCCCATTCAATATGATGTTGGTTTGGGGTTTATTGTTATTGCCTTAAGATGTCGAAATATGTTCTTTCTATTTCAATTTTCTGCAGTGTTTTAATATAAATTGGTATTGGATTTTGTCAAATGCTTTGTCAGCATCTATTGATATGATCATGTGGTTTTTGTTCTCATTTCAATTTATGTGGTAAATAACATGTATTGATTTGCATATGTCGAACTAGCTTTTCTTTTCTGGGATAAAACCAGTTTGGTCCTGGTGTACAATTCTCTTGATATGGTTTTGAATACATATAGCTAGTATGCTAGTATTTTGTTTAGAATTTCTGCATCTATGTTCATTAAGGATATTGGTCTGTAATTTTCCTTTCTTGAGGTATCTTTATTTGGTTTGGGGATTAATGTGATACTGGCCACATAGAAGGAATTTGGGAGAATTCCATCTCTTTCAATTTTCTGGTATTAGTTCTTCACTGAAGGTTTTGTAGAGTTCAGCTGGAAACCCACCAGGTCCTGGGCTTTTCTTTAATGGCAGAATTGAATTTTTATTGCTGTTTCTATTTCTTTGCTTGCTATTGGTTGGTTTAGGTTTGATATGTCCTCTTGGTTCAGTTTAGGTCAGTTATAATTGCCTAGAAAGCTATCTATTTCTTCCATTTTTTCCAGTCTGTTGGAGTATAAATTCTCAAAATAGCCTCTGATAATCCTTTGAATTTCCCCACTATCTGTGGTGATGTCTCCTTTTTTCATTTTAGATTTTAATAATTTGAGTTGATTTTCTCTTTCTTTTGGCCAGGGGTTTGTCAATCCTATTAATCTTTTCAAAGAACCAGCTTTTTGTTTTGTTGATTCTTTGAATTGGTTTTTTTTTTTTTGTTGTTCTTTATTTCATTAATTTCTGCTCTGATTTTAAATTTAATATTAAACTTAAAATACCCTTAATTTATATTTTATTCACTGTTATAAAATTAATATCACTTTTAGAAATTGTTATTAAGATGTAAGTTAATTGAATATGTCTGTTTCATTTATTTCTGTTTTTCTTTCTAAAATTTTGATCTTTCAGGTTATCCTTGCCTTGACAGTATTAAAATACAGTTTTTGAGCCAGGCATGGTGATGCATACTTGCAATTCCAGTACTTGGGAGGCTGAGACAGGAGAATTGTAGGTTCATGGCCAGCCTCAGTAACTTGTGAGGGTCTCTGCAACTTAGTGAAACCCTGTTTCAAAATAAAGAATAAAATTGGGCTGGGGATATAGCTCAGAGGCAGAATGCCCCTGGGTCCAATCCCTAGTAACACACACACACACACACACACACACACACACACACACACACAGATACAATTTTTGTCTCTTCTGGATTTTCTGTGGCCTACATCACTAGTTGGCAAATGTTAAGAGGAAAACAACTGGAAACTGGAGAAAGCCAGCTCAAGTCAATTTGTTTTCCTTTTCTCTAAGATCTAAATGCTTCCTTCATGTAGCCCTTGTCATTATTTTTAATAGGATAGCTTCTCTAATATAAAATTACTTCACTGAGCCAGGTATATAATTCCATAGTTGGGAGGCTGAGACAGGAGGATCATAGGCTTGAGTACAGCCTCAACAATTTAGTGAGACCCTCAAGAAAACTTAGCAAGACTGTTTCAAAATAAAAAATAAAATAGGGCTGGGGGTGTAGCTCAGGGAGTAGAATGCCTCTGGGTCCAATCTTCAGTACAAAAAAAAAAAGCATCTTGGAGTATCTTTTAAATAAGTAGATGAAGTTGTTGTTTGTATGAGAAATCAGGGACTTTATAGCTTAATCTCACCGTAGCACTAAAAATGACATATTAATGATTAATGTTCAGTATTATGGATTCTATTTTTATTTTAAATGAGATCAGATCTTTAATTGAGGAAAACCAAGATTTTTTGCTATTGAATTTAGTAGGTAATTGAACATTAGAGACATAGGATGTCTCTAATGTGTGGTGTTTAGATATAAAATTCTGGAACCAGACCAAAATTGGTAAGGTTTTGCCTCCTATCACATCACAGACAGGCTACTTGAATTCTACAAGGCTGGATTCTCACTTGAGTTTTTAGAAGTGGCCTACTAATATCTAATATTAAAATATGGTCAGAAGGATTAAATAAAATATTTCAGCTTAGCACACATAATGTAGAACATGGCAAACAGTATATTTTAGGATATAATGAGAAAATTACAACTTGAACACACAAATGTTATTATCCTGAGACTTTTAGTAAATAGGATGTCTTTATGCTAGATTATTCCAATAATCATTTGCCAACCTAAAAAGAGATCCATATTTCTCCAGTAACTTTAATGGCATCAAAAAGAAAAGTCAGCATTTTAAATTGGGAACCAGGAAGAAAAGCTTCCAGAATTTCAGTTCAATAGATGATAGAGATTTGCCAAAAAAAAAAAACCCTCATAATTTCAGGTTCATGACTTTTATATAAATGTCAAAAGTAAAATATTCAGGTGCATATTTCAAGCCATTTGTTTCTTTGAGTTGTTAATCTCTAGGACTAAGATCAGGAAGTGGGGTATCCACTTAGGTTTATCCCAGAGAGTTGGTAGGTTTAGGTGTTTGTGCGTGGTGACTACCTTTTCAAACTTAGAGAACACTTATCATTTGAATAACTGTATTGCCATTTTCATAACTATTTTGGTTTTAGTCTTTACTCTGGTGATGATAATTATTTTGAAATTACTAGAGATTGAACTCAGGAGCATTCTGCCTCCAAGCTACACCCCTAATCTCCCTCCCTTTTTTGGTTTTGGTGACTAAACTCAAGGACAATCTGCTTCTGAGCTATACTCTCAGCCCTATTTT
This sequence comes from Muscardinus avellanarius, assembly GCF_963383645.1. NCBI lineage: Eukaryota > Metazoa > Chordata > Mammalia > Rodentia > Gliridae > Muscardinus > Muscardinus avellanarius. Next base: position 33,932,603 of record NC_137797.1, read on the forward strand.
ATTTTCTATTTTGAAACAGAGTCTCACTAAGAGGCTGAGGTCCTTGTTGTTTCTAAGTCTGGCTTCAAATCTGAGATTCTCCTTTCTCAAGCTCCCAAGTACTGGGATTATAGGCATGCACCATTACACTTGGCTTTTTAAAAATTTTGAAACAGAATCTCTCTAAAATACTGTACACTGGCCTCAAATCTAAGATCCTCCAACCTCCACTTCCCAATTACTGGGATTGTCAGCATTTGTCACTACACCCAGCTTCTCTGTCTTTTTTCTTTTCTTTCTTTTTTATACCTATTTGGCAAACCCTTATCTTTATTTCTATATGAAATGGTTAATCTTAGTTACCTGTGCCTGAGACTAAGCTGTTGCATGTTTCTGGAGCAACTGGCATAAAGATTAAAAAAAAGTGAATAAGAATTCCTTTGAATAAAAAATAATTGCACATCTAAAAACTCACAATTACATAAGGTAATTTATAATTGACATTATGAATCAATGGGTATCTATAGCAACTAGACCCTGAATGTGGTCAAACAGTCCCATCACGGGATTTTATCCAGCTCCCACCCCCACACTGCACGCCCATTAGCTTTATGCACTTCTTATTCTCTTCCACCCATAACACCACCACCTTACTCCTTCATTCTTATCAAATATTTCACCTCTTACTTCACAGAAAATATATCCACAGGTTGGGATTATCTTGATATTTTGTCAGCAAACATTCATAGCTATTAGTGGTTCCCTTCCTACCTCCTCTTCCCTCCTGCGGCAGGTGTGCCTCCTCCCCTGGAGGTCCATCTCCCTCCCATGTTCTGGATTCCACCCTCTGCCACCCTTTCAGAAGCCTTGCCCCTTTGCACACCCTTTACTGGCTCATAGCTCTTCAATCTCTCCTGCCCTGTTCTATCAGATATTCCCAGGAAAAACACTCTGGTCTTTCCCCCACTTTACTAAACAACCCTTTTGACCTCACATTTATTCCATCATGATCCTCTCTTCTTTCTTCTGTAGTCAAATTTGTCTTAAGAAATTACCCACCCTTGATGCCTCTAATTACTCACTAAGTGTGCATTCTATAATACAGCCTATGTGACCTCTGCTTGCATCTCTCTGCTGAAAAGACCATTCTGAAAGATACCAATGACTATGTGGCCACCTAGTCATTGGAAACACTCTCACTGAGCCAGAAGGCTTTTAGTTAGGATGGCCCTGCAAATGAGAACAAAAGATCTCCTCTTTTAGTGACTCACCTGGTGTTAAATCTAATGACGGCTTGCCACTATCTCATTCAAACTCTCAGGAACATCCAATTTGCCCCTCCCTTGTTTCTGAAATACTCATTTCCATAATCTTTTGTTTGTTTGTTTGTTTGTTTGGTGGTACTGGGGTTCCTGGAAGCCCTTCTACCTCCGGGCTACACTCCCAGACCTTTTTTTTTTATTTTTGGAAACAGGGTCTCTTAAGCCAGACCAGCTGGCTTCGAACCTGAGTGATCTTCCTGTCTCCACCTCCCATGCACGGGGATTACAAGCATGCACCACCATGCCCAGTTTCCATAATCTTCTAAGAAACTATTTTTATCTCTTTGCCTACTCCTGCTTAGTCACCTTATCCATTTCATTCTCATTTACTTGAATATGAGATACCAAATCTCATGAAGCTTAGTTTTATCCACTCATCTAGCCATTCATTTCCTAACCTATACTCCCTGCTTATATACTTCTGATTCTTATTCCTTGACTCTTCATCTATGTATAAAGAGCTTTCCAAGTTACATATCCAGCCTAAAGTTCTCTGAGCATCATAGAGACAGCTATCTCATGAATCGACAATTTCAGGTGGAAATTTTGTGTGTATACCAAGACATGTAGGTGCTTGAGGTATGCAAATAATTTGGTACTACTTCTAATTAATGTCCTTAAAATATTTGTCAATCATGTTTTTCAAGGAAGGAAGAAGACACTATTAATAATATTATACAGAAACATTCTCTTAATTGCCATATCCATATTTATTTTAAAACGACAAAATGTCTGCCACATTTAGTCTTTCTCCACTTGCAGTTTTTCAGACACCTTTATTAAAAATAATAAAAAAAATTGGGGAGCCAGGCATAGTGGCATGTACCTGTGATCTCAGCTATTTAGGATGCCGAGGCAGGGGGATCACTTGAGCCAAGAAGTGCAAGACCAGCTTGGGAAACAGAGCAAGACCCCCATCAAAAAAAAAAAGAAAGAAAGAAAGAAAGAAAGAAAGAAAGAAAGAAAGAAAGAAAGAAAGAAGAAATACTTTTAAAGAAATTTCAAGAAAATCATTGTAAGTAATAACTATCAAATAGAATAGAATATAAGTTATCAGTCATATATAAGTTAAATATAGTCAAGGATATTATTATTTGTAGTCAAATATGACTAATTTTGTTATTGCTAATAAACAGCATGATTCTGTGAATTATTATTTCAGAATTTCAACTGTCTTGAACTTTTCAGACTCATAAGATGGAGAAAATTGAATCTTAAAGATGGTATTTCATCGTTTGGGTTGTGAGTACATTGATGTTCAATTTAATATTATTTGTTAACCTATATATACATGTTTATATATATTGTTTTTATAATGGTACCTTTGCTAATAAAAATGTAAATATATTTTTGTACTTAAATTGCCATTCATTTTTTTCCTATTTGAGAGGAGTGGGTACAAAACATATTCTTATTTCTCCGTTTATCTGTAAATACTTTCACATGGAATATTATTGTCCTGTTTTTTCATTTTCTCCTTCCTTTCTTTATTTTCTTCCTTCCTTCCCCCCTCTCTTCTTCCTTTTTCCTTCCTTCCTTCCTTCCTTCCTTCCTCCCTCCCTCCCTCCCTCCCTCCCTCCCTCCCTTTCTTCCAGCAGTATTGAGTACTGAACCCAGCATGTCATGCATACTAGACAGTATTCTGCTACTAAGCTACATCCCCAGCCCTTTATATTTTATTTTTAGGTCAGGATCTCCCTAAATTGCCCCAGCTGGCCTTGAACTTGCCAAATTCTAGTGTTAGCCTCCCAGGTAGCTGGGATTATAGGCTTGTACCGTTGCACCCCACTCTCTTGTCTTGTTAATGCAATTTTTAAATATCTGTCTTTCTCATTGGAAGTTTTATGAATGCAAGGATTGTCTCGTATCTTCTCTGGTGTATTCCCAGTGTTAGTCCTTTCTGAATGTAGGTACTCCACACCTATCTGGTGATGCATGAAATTTGTCCATGAAAACATTACTTAATAAGTGCATTCTTCAATGCATTTTTGCTCAGAGGGGATTCAAAACCTCAAATTACTTCTTACTTTCTCTATGACTCTGATTAAGTTATATCTCTTAGATTTATGTTTCCACATTTCCATGTTTATCATATATTCTTCTTATTCTATTTATTTATTTAGGTATTGGGAACTGAACCCAGGGAAATTCTACCTTTGAGCTATACTATAGCCGTTTTTATTTTGAAACAGTGTCTCACTAGGTTGCTGAGCATTTTACTTTTCTTACAAAATTTGTTCTAAGAATCAGATATAATTAGGCAACATACTCAACATGAGATTTACCTTTTATCAGTGGTTACCTTATATATCAGGGGTCTTTTTAGCACTGTAGAAACACTATTACATTTATCTTTTAAAAGCAAAAATTGTAAAATCATTATATGTCAATGTAAAATATCTTTTAAAAAAAACCCTAAAATATTTCCACTGACTTCTCTATCTAATGGGGTTTTTCAAGTTTGTCTCCTGGCTGTAATTCCAGTACAGAATTTAGTTGTATGAGAAGACAAAACAGTACCCAATTCCGAATATTTCTAAATAAATCAATGGCAATGCAATTCAGTGGCATAGACAAACCTAGTTAGTGGAAAGGCAGTTAATCAATGCATCATCTCTAGTGCTCGCCACAAAGAAAGTGTGATAGTGGTGTCGATGTAAGACCCCACCACCATGGGGCCACTAGGTCACAGCCTTTTACATGTTTTACATCAGGTCTCAATACACTTTCCACATCCATGAGGTATCATAACAACATGTCAAGGCAGTTTTAGATTTAATGGTAGAATGTACATTGTAGTGTGAAGGAGATAAACTTTGAGCTGGGCAAAATGAATGTTCTTTCCAGTTGAGAAGAAACAGGAGGCACTGTAACTCAACTGTCATCAGAGCAAAGTAAAACAGTACCTGGGGGTTTGGGGAATCCTTTGGCACTGTTCTGAAATGGAGAGGTGAAGGAAATAATGCCAGAAACATGTTGTTCTTAGAATTTTGCCAGCAGAAAGCAAAGTTCAGCATAATTTTAGACATGTTCTTTCTTAAAGATAGCCCCACCCTTTCTTGTTTAATGTGTAATTTCAAGATTAATTGGGGTCTCTTATGCTTACAACTTAATGGAAAGAAAAAAACATTATAAAGAAAACTAAGATAAAGTTGTCTAGTGACTAAAACTTCCTGGTTGGGCTACGCAATTTTTTATGAGACTATAAAATATTTAAGTAGTCTTTTGTGTTTGCCTACTGTTTTCTATGGATCCATTCCTTACGAACAATTCTTTTTTCAAACACTAGCTATGTCTTAACTTCTAATTCAAAAACTGAATCCCAAAGTCTTTTTCTTTTCTTCCTGTTTTCCTTTCAACAAACATTTATTGGACACTTACAGTTAGGTACTTCATTAAAAGTATTCAATAACTTGTCTCCTTATTCTTCATGATAGCTTTAGGAGGTGGATAATATTACTATTCTTCCCCAATAAAGAAAAATAGCTGAGCAAAATCATGATTTAGAGAAGGTAAAATGTTTACTTAAGGTCACACAAGTAGGAAGCTGTATAGCTGAGCTTCACCTTCAAGTTAACTGCAAATTCGGTGTTCTTGAACACTAAGCAATACTATCTCTTAGTTGTGTGCACACCACATCGAAATATCAAGGTAAATATTTTTACAAAGATGTGAAAGGTGTGAATTTTCTCACAAATCCCAGAAGCCTGCATAAGATGGTTTTTGCCAAATGTAAATTTTCACAGAGAGGAGGAAGCAGTGGAGCGTAAAAGGTAGGACCGTCACCTTTTCAGAAGAGCTCCCTGCAAGACAAAGTTAAATTTAACATGCTTTTTATGCATTTGATTTGTAAAATATTACTGCCCAATGGTTTTATAGGCCTTCAGGCAAGTACAGAAGTGATGAAGGATGCAGAGAGCTAGAAGATGTAATTAACACCTTCAGAAGGGCTGAAGCTACTGCTTCTTGATGCTTGCTCTGTTTACCCATTGTATGGCAAGAGTGGATTTGGCAAGCTGTTTGTTTTGTCTACTTATGCCTGTGTTCTCAGGACTGTTTGAGTTTGCCTGTGCACTGAATTTTTTTTTTTTTGGTACTGAAGGTTGAACCCAGAGACATTCTACCTCTTAGCTATAACCCCAGCGACTATATATATATATATATGACATATATATATATGACATATATATATATGACATATATAAAATAAAAATAATTTATTATATAAATCATGTATTATATATTATAAAATTTATTATATATAATAAAAATAAATTATATATATAGTATATTTTTTGAAACAGGGTCTTACTAAGTTGTAGAGGGCCTCTCTAAGTTACTGAAACTAGTTGCAAACCTGCAGTCCTCCTGTATCAACCTCTCAAAATTTGGGATTATAGGCATATGCTACCATGCTCAGCTGAGTTTTTAATTAAAACAATGTATCTAGGAAACTGATGTTTACACCAAACCTCCAGATATAAACTAAAACTAATCTTTTATTTTCTATTTATTCACTAACACTCCAGGTTATATAGGATGAATGTGTATATGAAAACATACGTCCTACCTTGGAAAAGTTTAATGACTTTTGGACTAGTGACAACAAAATTACGCATGCAGCAACTTGTGGTTACAATTTCAACATTAAATACTACCTTGTGTATCTTAATCTATATTTCTAAGAAGTGAAATTGTCCTGACTATTCCCTGGCACGAAGGTGATATCAGCAGAGCTTTTTTTAATTGATAATACTGTCTGCTGTACATTTCAAAAGAATTTCTTGAAGCTCTGCCCTGTGTTAGAAGCAAGCTCCAGCAACTTCAGTTATGTAAGTGATGCCACAATTATATAATGCTTTTATTTTTTAACAAGGTAAAAAATGTTTACATTATAGATGAATTCTCTGAGGAAGGAGAAGATGGCACACAAGATTAAAAATGATTAAAAACTAGAACTGCAAAGGGATTATAGGAAAATAAAGAATTCAAAATAATGAGTTTTCCCTCCTATTGACACATTTAGCTCTAGGGCCTCAATTTTCTATGCCAGTGGCACATGAAATCTTGTTCTGTCCAAGTGAGTCAGTAGATCTGGCTAATATCTGTGAGCAAAGATTTATCCAAGTTGTTCTGGAAAACCTTGTTCCATATACCAGTAAAAATCACACTGTATATATATATATATAGTATTGTGGAAAGAACAGGAACTCCATACTTAGACATATTTGGGTTCAACTCTCCCCTTTGCCAGTTATTTGCTGGATTACTCGAACTTTGGTTTACTCATTAAAAAGAAAGATGATATTCTTTATCACATAGAAATGGTATAAAGATGCATAAAATTGAAATGAAAATTAAAACAGGTCCAAGAATAGTAGTAGCTGGTGCTGATAACAGTAGTGATAATAACAATGTTTATAATTACAAGTTATGTGTCAGGCACTGTATATAGTAAGAGCTTCACATTTATAACATCTACAACAACCTTACTAAGTACCTTTTACTATTTGAAATTTATACCTGACAAATAATCCTTAGGGAAATTTTTTAAATATTGTCCAAGGTGTTACTTTTAACAAATGACAATGTGGGTTTGAAACCCATATCTCATGACAGCAAAACTTGCTCTTTTTATTACAATACTTATACAAAAGAATTTATATAATAGTATAGTAGTTAGGAAAGAGTATACCCTTGACAAGAGTAGACATTTCTGTGCATGTACATATGGGTGTGTTTTTCTAGAAATAAAGATTTTTCTCCATTAATTATCCCATAGAACTAGATTTTAACATTTAAAAGTCTCCATATTATGAGGTGACAAAGACTATGGTCCTTGTCTTCTAGTTTCTATAATTTCAAATTTTCTTCAAGCATTTTTTCAAATAATTTTGATAACAAGAAATTGATATAGTCATCATTCAACATTGCAGTTAGTGGAAAACACAGAGATGCAATAATAAGATTCTGACTTGAATGTACCTAGGAATCTTGGTGTTTCTTTTTTATAATTTCTCATCAGATTGTTTTATTTATTTATTTATTTATTTATTTATTTTTATGATGAACATATTAAAAATGGCATACATTCAGACTGTACTTGGTACCCTCTCCCCCCACCAGGCTTCTCCTTCCCCTTCTCCCAACAATGAGTGTCCAGGTTAACCATGCTACATTCATACTTTTACACATATTCTAATGTAGCTCCTCTATTAATCAACCTCAGCCTTCTTCCTCTCCTATCCTTCCATTCTAGATTTGCTGGGGTTTCCTCTCCATTATCTGCAGCCCCTCTGGTATCCCCACTACTCCCCAGTTTGGGCATATTAAAGAAAACATATGTCCCTTCTCTTTCTGTACCTGGCTAATCTCATTTAACATAATGTTCTCCAGATCTTTCCATCTTCTTGCAAATGCCATTATTTTGTTCTTCATTGTAGCTGAATAGGATTCTATTGTGTGTATTTCCCATAATTTTGCAATCCATTCATCTATTGATGGAGACCTAGATTGGTTCTATATTTTGGCTATTGCAAACTGTGCTATGAACATGGGTATGCATGTGTTATTGTAGTCCTCTGATTTCAAATCCTTTGGACAAATACCCAAGAGTGGTATAACCATATCATATGGTAGATCTATTTCCAGTTTTCTTAAGAAATCTCCACACTGATCTCCATAGTGGGTGAACTAATTTTTACTCCCACCAACAGTGTAGGAGAGTTCCTCTTTCCCCACATCCTTGCCAGCATTTGTTGTTATTTGATTTCTTTATGCTTGCCACTCTGATTGGGGTTAGAATGAATCTCAGCAAAGCCGGGCGTGGTGGCGCACACTTGTAATCCCCGCGCTTGGGAGGCAGAGACAGGATGATCGCGCAGGTTTGAAGCCAGCCACGCGCGCTGGCTTAGGAGACCCTGTTTCCAAATAAAAGTGTAAAAATAGGTCTGGGAGTGTAGCCCAGAGGTAGAAGGGCTTCCAGGAACCCCAGTACCACAAAAAAAAAAGAATGAATCTCAGCATAGTTTTGATTTGCATCTCCCTGATGGGTAGTGATGTTGAACATCTTCTCATGTATCTATTGCTCATTTGTATTTCTTTTTTTGTGAAGAATATATTCAGTTCAGTTGCCCATTTCTTGATTGGATTATTTGTTTTGATAGTGTAGATTCTTTTGAGCTCTTTGTATATTCTGGATATTAGCCCTCTAGCAGAGTGGTGACTGGTAAAGATCTTCTCCCATTCTGTAGGCATTCTCTTTAGGTTCTTGGTGGTTTCCTTTGATGAGAAGAAACTTTTTTGTTTGATGCCATCCAACTTGTTAATTCTTGCTTTAATTTCGTGAGCTTTGGGGGTCTTGTTGAGAAAGTTACTGCCTGTGTCTATATGTTGGAGTGTTGAGCCTATGCCCTCCTCTAATAACTTCACACTCTCTGGTCTAATTTCTAAGTCTTTGATCCATCTTAAGTTGATTCCTGTGCATGGGTTTATTTTTGTATCTTCTATTCTGTTCCACTCCTCAGTATGCCTGTTGTGCCAAAACCATGTTGTTTTTACTACTATTGCTCTATAGTATAATTTGAGGTCCAGGATTGTGATGCCTCCTGACTGGTTCTTATTGCTGAGGATTTCTTTGGCTATTTTGGGTCTTTTCCTTCTTCATATAAAATTCATGACTGATTTTTCTAGGTCTGTGAAGAATGTCATTGGTATTTTAATGGGAATTGCATTGAATCTATAGATCACTTTTGGCAGAATGGCCATTTTGATGATATTCTGCCTATCCATGAGCAAGGAAGATCTTTCCATCTTCCAAAGTTTTCTTCAAATTTTCTTTAATATTTTATCATTTTCACTGCAGAGGCCTTTTACATCTTTGGTTAGGTTTATTCCTAGGTATTTTATTGGTTTTGAGGTTATAGTGAATGGAATTATTTTCTTTATTTCTTTCATTGTGGATTCATTGTTGGCATAAAGAAAAGCAGCTGAGCTGGGTGTGGTGGCACATACTTGTAATCCCCATACTTGGGAGGTGGACACAGGAGGATCGCACAGGTTCGAAGCCAGCTTTGCTGGCTGAAGAGACCCTGTTTCCAAATAAAAATATAAATTAGGTCTTGGAGTATAGTCCGGAGGTAGAAGGGTTTCCAGGAACCCCAGTATCACCGAAAAGGAAAAAAAAAAGAAAAAACAACTGATTTCTTTAGGTTGATTTTGTATCCTGCTACTTTGCTGAATTGGTTAATCAGCTCCAGAAGTCTTTTGGTTGAGTTCTTTGGGTCTTCTAGATAAATGATTATGTCATCTGCAAATAAGAATAGTTTTAATTCCTCTCTTCCTATTTTAATTCCTTTGATTTGCTTCTCTTGTCTTATTGCTGTGGCAAGAGTCTTGAGGACTACATTGAAAAGGAGCAGTGATAGTGGGTATCCTTGTCTTGTTTCTGATTTTAGGGGAAATTCTTGTAGTTTTTTTCCCCATTCAATATGATGTTGGCTTTGAGTTTATTGTATATTGCCTTAATGATTTTGAACTATGTTCCTTCTATTCCAATTTTATGCAATGTTTTTAACATGTATGCTGTTGACTATGCTTTTGGTTTTGAATAAACTGTCTTCTAATAGTGATATTCTATTTTTCATTTCATTTAATATTCCAGAATTTTTTTCTATTGCTGTCTTCATTTCATTTATTAACTCTTTCGTTTCATTCCAGACCTCATTCTGATTCTTTCTTAGTGTCTCCATTTTCTATTTCATTTCTTGTTCACTTGCTTTGAGGCTTTTCATCATATTGTTGATAAGGATTTGGAATTCTCCTTCTTGCATTTCTTGTAGGTCAATATTCATGATTTCTGCTATTTCTTTTTTTTTTTTTTTTGGTGGTACTGGGGTTCCTGGAAGCCCTTCTACCTCCATGCTACGCTCCCAGACCTATTTTTTATATTTTTATTTGGAAACAGGGTCTCTTAAGCCAGCGTGTCTGGCTTCAAACCTGCGCGATCCTCCTTTCTCCGCCTCCCAAGCACGGGGATTACAAGTGTGCACCACCATGCCTGGCATCTGCTATTTCTTTACTGTTCCTAGTTCTTGTATTTTCAAGGTTCTCAGGCTTGTTTTTCTGAGGTCTTGGGTATTTTGTGGGTATTATGTCTCATCTACTCTTAGCAGTAGCAATTTAGAGGTGTCAGCAGATAAGCAGTGTTTTTTCCAGTGGTGAAGGTTGGGTAATGGAGAAGCTGGGATGATGGGTACAGGAGTCGGTATGGTAGAGCATATGATTAGGTTGTGTAAGAATTTAAGTATAATAAGGTAGTATCTGGTTGAGAATGAGAGAAGGTTAGATAGTAGTAGTTTTATAGTTAGTAGAGTATTTAAGTATGGAGATATGAAATAACTTGAATATTACTCAAAAAGATACAGTAAGGAAAAATAATTTTTTAGAGAAGAGCATAGATAGCCTAGAGTGAGGAAGTTTGTAAAAGAAATGGGGAGAAGGAGCAAACAAACATGAGTAAAGTAACAAAACAAGATACAAATGCTAACAATTATACATCAAATACACAAAAATCAACAACCAAAAGATAAAAAAGAATAAGAACAAAAGAAAAAATAAAGGACAAAATAAAATAAAATAAAAAGAACTAGTGACAGTATAGGACAACAAAGCAAACCAACCAAACAAACAAAAAACCCAAATAAACAAAAGAAAAAAAGCAATACTCCTATTAATTTATCAGTTTAGAGCTGGGCCCATATAATATCTATATGTCTGATCACTATGGTAGCTTCTGGAGTATAATCCATTTTCTCTTATTTGCTCTGTACCCTATTGTCAGCTATTGAACCCACTCTCTAGGTGCTTTCTCCCCTCTCTCACCTCCAACAGCTTTGTGTATATGTATGAAGGCTTTGGGTGTCACTGTTAATGACTTCTGTGTAAGTCCAGGATTCTGTAAATTTCCAGCCTATGGTCTGGGCCCTGGGCCTCTGTGCTCTCCAACCAGGGCTCAGGCCTGAGCTTCCCTACCCACACTGATGTCTGTGCTTCCTTACATGTGCAGGGGCAGAGGTCATCCAGTGTAGTCTTAGAATGACCCTCTGTGACCCTGTGCAGGTACTACACCTTGAGCACCTTTCCTGTGTCCCTGGAGGTTCTAACTGAACTAGCCCACCCAGTCCCACAGATTCTCTGAGCAGTCTTTCACCAGTACCAAGTAACAGCAGTACTGAGTAATGCAAGCAGTTACCTGGCTGCCCTGCTCCAGGTTTCTGGAGGGCTTGCTGTGCTGTGGCGGATGCCACCTCTGGTGAGTGCAGGGGCTTTTTCTGTATCCCTGAAGTGTGATGCTGGATACTGCTTGCCACTTAAGATGTTGAAGCTCTGTGGCTGCATTCAAGCTCTTGGATTGTTTTTCTAGATTTCTTGGGGCTGCTGCTTGGATGTTGGCCAGAGTCGGGACTTGGGTTTGAGCCCACGACCCGCAATGGTGCCAGTGGCCAGGCTGCATCCACAGTGGGTCCATCATGTGCTCTGGCTTTTTGCAGTGGATCTTGCCAATCTCGCAAGATCCACTTGCACTGGATTCCTTCTGCTGTGATTCCTGGTTTCTCTTTTGGTTCATGAGCTATATTTATTTTGTCAAGACACTGCCTTCTTGGTAGTTGAACTTTGTTTCAGCTACTGAGACGTCCTGTGTCCCACAGTCACCATTTTGAATCCCCTTTTGAAATCTTGTTGTTTCTGACCTTTAAAGTCTGTTTCATTCTCTTACACACACACACACACACACACACATCACAAATATTTTTTATGAGTAAGGAGTTTAATTCTTGGTAAACTCTTTTTCTTTCATTTATAGCATCTGGCTCAGAAACTCCCTAATAAGCCAGGAAACTTAACCACAGATGCCAGCACTGAACGTAACAAAAGCACAGGATCAACATCAAAGAACTTTGGAAGATTTGCAACAACATTTAATAAAAAGAATGGATGCCTCAGACACCTAAGTGTCCAAAAGAGCCAGAACTTAGAAATGAAAATGTAGAAATGAGTCAACTTATGCTGAGTGTCATATTTTCCAAGTCCTCTCATTCTTCAGTGGCCTTCCATAAACCCAAATATGTCTCTTTCTCTGATCTTGTGAACCCAAATTAACTTGCATCCAAGCAGCTTTCCCTTTCCCCACTCCCATTCTATTTGAAACTCTCACGGAGTCTGAGAAAAGAACATCTACAATTTGAGCATTTTGTGAGTTGGGTTTTCTTTTGTAGTAACAATGCTCTCTTCCACACATATCATTCCAGAAAATACATTTTCTTGATCAACATCATCACTGATATATTCCAAATCAAGTGATCACACAACTTAGCAGAGGGAAGATTTATTTGCTCATGGTTTTTTGAGATTTGGGGGTCCAATCTACATGAAGCTGAGGTCTGCATAACTCAGGTGAGGAGGTGGGAAACCGGGAGAGAGGAAGGTTCTGCTCTCATATCATGGAGGCTGAAAGCAGACATAACAAGCAAGCAAGGGTATTCAAGAAAAAAAAGCACAAAAATATGGAACCAACCTAGGTCTCCATCAACAGATGGATGGATTGCAAAATTATGAGAAATACATGCAATGGAATTCTTGCTAATCAGGAATATAATAATATTTTGTTTAATTTTAAAAGCTATTTTTAATATTCCTCCACAATAGCAACTAAATGTTTCATATTTAAATATATTCCTGCATAAAGTGGAAAAAATAAACTCAGCCTTGTTGACAGTTTATTTCTTGGGCTGACTCTATTACAAAGTCAATTAAAGACAAACATCCTGAAGAATAAATAAACATAGCCCTTCATCACCTCTGCAGGTTTAACAATTCCCTAATAAAGAATAAGCTATGCTATTAGGCCAAGAAGTGTCATCTAAGCACAATACACTGAGTGATCACTTTTTAAAATTTGTTATAACTGCTGTATATACATCTATAAATATACTTTAGTTTCCTTATGAAGAACAACAGCATGGCAAAATCATATTAAAAGTTCTCAGAACTGAGAGTAATTTGTATAAAGACTCATGATGAGATTTCAAGTTAATTGTTTCTATTGGGATTGTGGGGACATCCAATTAGAGCCTCCTTGAAGCTTTCTAAATATATGCATGCTATGATCCTTTGCTGGATAAGCACTGTGGTTTTATTACTGCTTAGCTCTCATACAATGTCATTTGTAAAATGTCAATCCTGTAATGTCTTTGCTTATGAGCAGTTCCACACTGGAATGCTGCAGCTGAATCTCTTGGTTCACTGAAGATAGAGTACAGAGCATTACTTAAAGATATCTTAGAAAAACTGCCTCCGCGAGGTATTCCAACATGCACCTGAATTATCATTCAAAAAATATGGCTAGACCTTGTAGAAATCATGGTGTATAAAATTTTGCTACAAAAGGTATACAAGGACATAAAAGGTTAAAGTTACAGAGCTAAAAGATTAGATCAGCTTCTTCAGAGCAGTGCTATTTTAACTTTGTTTTAATTTTTGAAGGATAACTTGCAGGCCTTGCTGAGAGAAGCACTCTACAGAAACTGAAAGAAAATGATAGAAAAATGTAGTAAACTTTTTAAGTCCTTAAGGAACTCAAAAACCATTTTGCAAAAATCCAGCCACTGCAGCCTAATGAATAAACACGCACATTAATCTATGAAAATATTTTACAGATGCCACACAAACAGGCCAGAATTATGGCTTCTGTATCTGAAAAGCTAATTAAAAAGTTAAAAACACTGTACCAGCCTAAAATCAAATTCAAATAGTAGTAAACAGGGTAGCAGACATTGAGATCATATCATAAAATGTTAAATAAGATTGAAAATCCATTCAAATGAATAGTTTAAAAGTAACTGGCAAAAGCTAACTTCTGTAATATGAACTCTCAGGTGAGGCTCTAAAATAATATGAATGTTAAAAATGTATTTTGTCTACCAAAATACAAGTTTACTGTGATATTTATCAAAAAACATCTGGGTAATATTGAATATGTTGTCAGCATATAAGTTTATATCTTTTCTCAGTTTTTACATGAAAAAAACACTTATGGGAAAATATAAGAGTCTTCATTATACAAATAGAGTTATTTCCAATGATCTGTTCAGGACAAATGTATAATAGAGCTTTAAAATCCATGGGAGGCTCTACAGAGATGCCCTAAATAGCAAGCAAATCACAATAACAGAGACTCTGCAGTCCCAGTATTGGAAGACTTGAAATATATTGTTGTTTTCTAAGACTTTTTAGACTTTTTTGGAAATATTTATTTTCTTCTAATTTATATTTTTTTCTTTTTCAGATACAGTGTTTCAACTGAACTTTCATGTAATAGTGCCAGACATTTTCATTCCATAATGGAACTTTAAAGAATGTATTTTGTGTTATTGAATACAACTTTTCACCTTTGAGCTATTTATAGTTTGAAATTTAAATGTCTCTCAAAGGCTCATATGTTAAAGGCCTATGGTGGTGACCTAATTAATATTAATTTTTCATCTAAAGAGCCTACATGAGAAAAGATAAAATGATTAAGATGGTCATGCAACTATTATAGTCAGAGTCAGTGATTAATAATATAAGCTATGAAGTATGAAGATATCCTTGACATTCTCCAATAGAAAGTCATTTTGTTGGTGAAATCAAATTGAAAACTTGCCTTTCCTTTAAAAAGAATAAAATAATAGCATTTGCAAAAAGATGGAAGGAACTGGAGAACTATGTTAAGTGAAATTAGTCAAGCACAGAAAGAGAAGGGACATATGTTTTCTCTAATATGTCTAAGCTAGGGAGTAGTGGTAATACCAGAGGGACTCCAGATGATGGAGGGAAAATCTCAGCCAAGGTAGAATGGAAGGATAGGAGAGGAAGAAAGCTGAGGTTGTTCAATGGAGGAGCTACATTCAAATATGTGTAATAGTATAAATATAACATGGTTAACCTGGACACTCTTTATTGGGAGGGGTGAAGGGAAATGGGGGGGAGGGCACAAAGCACAATCTAAATGTACACCATTTTCAATATGTTCCACTTATAAATAAAATAAAATATGGAAAAAATAAAACTAGAAGAAAATTAAATAAATAAATAAATAAATAAATAAATAAATAAATAGAGTCAGAATAGAAACAAACCAACACACCACTTCAAGGCAAATAAAAAACTCAGGCAGTAGTCAGTAGGTTCTCATAGAGTCAGAAAGCAGCAACACTACACATATTCAGATGGCCAGACCACTTCTTTTCTTTTCTCTCTTTCTTTCTTTCTTTCTTTTTTCTTTCTTTCTTTCTTTCTTTCTTTCTTCCTTCCTTCCTTCCTTCCTTCCTTCCTTCCTTCCTTCCTTCCTTTCTCTTTCTCTCTTTCTTTTTCTTTTCTTTTTTTTGCAGTACTGGAGATTGAACCCAGGAGTATTCTACATTGTAGCTATACCTCAGACCTGTTTTTTACTCTTTATTTTGAAACAGGGTCTCACTAAGTTGCAGAGAGTCTCACTAAGTAGCTGAGGCTGGCCGAGAACCTGTGACCTTCTCTCCTCAGCCTACCAAGTACTAGGATTACAAGCATGCACCACCACGCCTGGCTAACCAGATTGTGTGTGTGTGTGTGTGTGTGTGTGTGTGTGTGTGTGTGTGTGCGTGTGTGTGGTACTGGGGTTGGAAACCAGGGAAATTCTACTTCTCAGTTGCACTCCCAGCCCTACTTTTTATTTTTTATTTTGAAACAGGATCTCACCGAGTTGCAAAGGGCCTCACTAAGTAGCTGAGGCTGGCCACAAACTGTGATCCTCCTCCTATCTCAGCCTTCTAAATGCTGGGATTATGTGCCACCACACCCGGCACCAGATCATTTCTAACCAATGGGTTTGGCTAGAATATATTCTGTAAAGTAGATGAATTTAAGCAGTTATAATAAAAATTTGAGGACATTTGTTATTGCATAATGTAAGATAACAAGTCATTAATTTCTTCAATATATTTTTTCAGCATTTAAAAATATTTTAAAATAAGTTGATTCTTTATAAAATAGAGAAATAATGAATTGATGAGTTTTAGCTTACTTAAAATTTTTAGTGCATCTTAAGACTCTTAAAGAAATGATAGTTTCTTTTGTGTGGTCCTGGGGATTGAACCCAGGGGCATATTACTTCTGAGCTACATCCCCAGCCTGATTTTATTCTTTATTTTGAAATAGGGTATCACTAAGTTGCAGAGGGCCTCACTAAGTAGTGAGACTGTCAGAACTGTGATCTTCCTGTTTCAGCCTCCTAAGTACTGGAATTACAAGCGTGTGCCACCATGCCCGGCATAAAAAAAATGCCAATTTTAATTAGTAAATTGGTTCTTTGAAATAAAATGATGTGATCACAGTAGAGAATAAAAAGTAAGGCCTAATTGAGAACAGGAGGTAGCACCCATAGATATCTATGAGATGTGAGGTACTGGTGATGTAAAATGAGGGGGAAGAGATGTGAAAATACAAGTAAGAGTCAGGAAACAGAAATGTGTTTGACATGGAAGAACTTAGAAGATCTCGGTGTGACTAGACACCAGTGAACAGGCCAGCATGGAATGAGGTGTGGTTGGAAAAGTTGAACCAACATAAATTTGGCCCACATCAGCCTGGACACTTGAAAGTTAGGCCCAAAGTGGCTTTCCTATGGAATGAACATAGACGGATGTAAAAGCAGATTATAATGTAAATCAAGAATATACCCTTATAACCAAGCCTCAGCCAATGATTGCAACTAAATTCCCAGCCAATCAAAGACTAAAACTTGTCAAAATATGACCATACAAGGTGATGGCCAACTGCAGCTAATCCAGTTTTCTGTATGTATATCATTTTATTTTCTCTAGTTATAAATATAACCTGCCTGTGTGATATGATAGGGGAATTCTGAACCATCTTTGGATGTGGAATGCTTTCCCAGTTTCAAAACTGTTGTCCTTCTCAAGAAAACTTCGTTAGATTTATCTTGGCTTAGTTGTTCTTCGAAGGGAGTGTTGGAAAAGTCTGAATTTTGCAGGGATTTTCAGATCATGTCAAGCATTTTGGTCTTTTACTATAAGCACAATGAGAAGGATTTCCCTGTTTTAAAGGATTTTAAGCTGAGAAATAATGTGTTCAGAAAAATGTTTTGCAATCACAGTAGAAAAATGAATGGAAAGGAAAAAGGTTCAGAGAGAAACTGAGTTGGCCTTCTAGTAGTGCATATGAGGACCCTCTCGGGGTGGTCTAATTAAGAGGTGATGATGTCTTGGATTAGGTTAATGGTCGGAGATAGAAAAACACATACTCTGGGAATACAATTGACTAGAGTTGATGGAAGTTTTAGGATGAGTTGGTGGTAAAGAAAATTGCTCAAATTACTCTTGCACTTTGTACTTGGCATTAACTACAATTTTCTCAGTGATGGGGCTGTTAAACAAGAAAGTGGGATTGGGAAAAGACTTGGAGTGATGAAGGGTGAAGAAGAGTTGGCTTGGGGCATGTTAACTATGGGTCCTTTTAAGGTTTCATGTTCAGATTTTGGATGACAGATCTCTAACCCATTGCTCAAATAAGATTTTGGTTCAAGATCCAAATCCAGGAGCCTTGATATAAAAGTAGCATTTACAGTTATTTCTAGTGATGATATCACTGAGAGTGTACAGAAGGAGGAGGAGGAAGGAAAGGTGGAGATGGAGGAGGAGGAGAAGAAGAAGAAGAAGAAGAAGAAGAAGAAGAAGAAGAAGGAGGAGGAGGAGGAGGAGGAGGAGGAGGAGGAGGAGGAGGAGGAGGAGGAGGAGGAGGAGGAGAAAGACTATATGTAGAATATCAAGAAATCATATATAAACCTATCTATTATCTGAATTTCCAAGGAAAGAGAATATAATTTGGGATTTGTTTTAATTCATTTTAATATAATTATGAGAAATTAAATAAAAATATTTAGAATGAAACCGAAAAGGATAATGACCTTCATAAAAGTTTCCTTAATGACAGATTTTTTAGTTCCCATGGATGTCAATATAATTAATACAATTCCAAGAGATTTTTCTGGGAGTCAGTACATATAAGCTATAAGTTGATTATCTGACCCTCTGGGGAGCAAATAATAAGTTACCATGATAATTGACTTAAATTGATTATGCCCTTCTTGTTCATTGTTAAACATGGTGTTAAATTAAATTTTCCTTTTCAGATTAAGAGTAGTGGCTGTGTTTTCTGGTTCTTAAAGGCTATTTCCTGCTAAAAAGCTGCAGGAAATATTTTACTTCCAGAGTGTAAGTAAATCAGATATTGTAAGAGAATTCCTCAGGCCAAAAGAGTTTATTTAGAAAGTTAAAGTATTACTGTTAAACGTAAACACTATTGCATTAATTAGTGCCTTCAAGTATTTGGTTTCAATGAAAACCTTTCCAAGTTTCTCAAGGGTACTTCCAGACAGAGCCCCACATTTCATTTCGAGGAAGTATTAGCGAACAAATTGAGATACTCTCAAACATTGGAGCCAGGAAATCTTTTAGAGTAGAAAACCTCCTACTGCATTTGTCATATTAAAATCCAATTATGCACTGAGAAAAGAGAAAGAAATGCAGTAAATTGGAGAACAACATATGTTCAGCATAAACACACATATACTACAAACAGGCTTAAATATCACATATTAAATCTTCCAAGATTTTTTTCTTGGAAATCAGAAGAAAAAGCATGTAGTGAATGTTAAGCAAAACTTAAGAGTTTTAAAACATTAATTCCAAGTCATGAAGCAATAAAATCAGTATCATTTGAACTGATCCATTTCCTATATCATGACTTTCTCTTATGCAATACATATTCTAGTGACCACCAAACACAGGCTAGAAATATGATAAATTTTTTTGTGTGTTGTTAGCATTTTTCAGCTATACCTCTATAGGAATAAAAAAAAGCAGAACATATAAGTGTAAGCAAAGTTCCTTAAAATAGCAATGGTGGGTGAACCATTTCAGTTCTTTTTTTTCCCCTCGAAGTTTCTTCTCTTTTATTTTTTTTTACAACAAAATATTTTATTTGTGCCTACTCACATAAATTTTAAAAAACATTAAAAATTTGGCAATATTTAAAGGAGAAATTCTGGGATGCTGCAGAAATATTCACAGATATTGCATAGTATAGACTTCTTTTTACTATAATCTCCTGGAAGCTCACTTGATCTTCTTTATTATTTTTTTAATTTTTTATTGGTGCATTGTAGTCACAACTCTTAATGTCTTCTCTTTTAAAGCAATGGAAGACTTAAGCCAGGCATGGTGGCGCATGCTTGTAATCCCTGAGCTTGGGAGGCTGAGACAGGAGGATCGTGCAGGTTCGAAGCCAGCCTCAGCTGGCTTAAGAGAGAGAGAGAGACCCTGTTTCCAAATAAAATATAAAATAGGTCTGAGAGTGTTGCCCGGAGGTAGAAGGCCCCTGGGTTCCATCCCCAGTACCACCAAAAGAAAAAAAAAAAAAAACAATGGAAGACTTAGTCAACATGACAACTGCTTCCAAAGGGGTTTGTCAAATTTGTAACTACACTTCTTTGGGTTTACTCCTGCTCAACCCTCATCCTGGGCTTTCTGATCTTGCTCTTTACTTTAGTCAAATGAGCTAAATCAGGAATAATCTAAAATATTCTAAAATTTTGCTTATAAAAATGTTATTCATCTATTACAGTTAGATGGGAAATATCCCCTGAAGAGTTCATGGATTGATGTTTAGAGTTGTTCATGAGCGTTTATGAGGGTTGAAATCTCATCAGTAGATAAATCCATTGCAATGAATTTACTGGGTGGTACTCAGGCAAGTGGGGTGTGACTAGAGAAGGAGGTTCCTCGGAGGTGTGGTCATAGGGACTGTTCTTTTGCCTTTGGATCCCCTTGCTTGCTGGGTTCCAGCCTCTACAATGTGAGAACAGAGCCTTGCTCTCTCCCTCTGTCTGCTTCCTGTTACCATGCCCTGAGGTCCACAGATGCTGTCTCCACATGGACTGAATCCCCAAATTCCCCAAACTGTGAGCAAATAAATCTTTCTTCCTCTAATCTGTGTGGTTATTGTTTTATAGCATAAATCTTTCTTCCTCTAATCTGTGTGGTTATTGTTTTATAGCATAGAGGTGAGAATGATGACTGAGACATCAACCTGCAAAGATTTACATAGAGAATAGATATATAATATTCCTCCCTGCTAGAAATTTTACTGCTGTTTTTATATAACATCCTCATTAAAATTGTCAGAATTTATTAGATACCTTTGCTGCAGAATCCATGCTAGATATGTGTTCAAATCTTTTTCTAACTGCCTCTAAATCCCAGTGATTCCCTTCCATAGTTAGTTAATGCTATCATCTTAGAGATCATAAGTTCTCTGTAGACAGAAACTGGATTTAGTTTAGCACAGCTTCTACACAAAACAGAAAGTCGGTAAATAGTGCTTTAATGTGTGGGGCCCCTTTTATAAGTATTCTGCAGAATAGGCAATACAGTAAGTGCTGAAAAGCACTTTGGTATCAGCTTATTTGTTCATGGCTGAATACATGAAATCATCCAAGAATGGTGCACAGCTCTGTTAGCTGGTTGCAGTGAGTGGAGTTCTTAATTGGTGTCAGGAATGATATAGCAGGTAACTTTCAAATTGGATTTTGGTCTTCCGGAATTAAGATTGTGACAGTTAACAGACTCATCCATTGGAGTAAAACCAGAAAGTTCCATTGTCTTCATGGATGGTGGAAGAAACAGAAGGTAAAGAAATGATTTAGTCCTCTTTGGAGGGCAAAGGGTCCTAATTAGCAAGGAATAGTAATGTGAAAACTCCTTAGCCTGGCATTCAGGTCCTGTATGCCTAGGATTCTGTTTCTCTCTCTAGCTCATGTTGCTCATCTCTTTGCATAGGAGATGGCCCAGCTCTCCAAATAGGCCCAGCTTTCTCTGATGTCAAGCGTTTGGACATTCTGTTTCTGTCTAATAATCCTTATGCCTACTTCTTATTTCTCTATACCCTCTTTTATCCCAGGAATATAAACATGTGGATAAGTTTAATTGGCTTAAATGTCACCTTCTATAGGATGCCTTTGTGTCTGCCGAAAGCACAGTAGGAACCCTAGCACCTTGTTCTCCCCATCAGGACATACTCACCGCATTGGAATTGTCTCCCACTGAGCTTCTCTCACCTCTCGATTCTGAACATCTTGAGCACCTACTAGGCTAATGGTCACTGTGGTGGTTCATTTTATGTTTCAAGTAGGCTAGGAAACAGTACCCAGTTACTTGGTCAAACATTATTCTAGGTGTTTCTGTGAAGATATTTTAATGAGATTAACACTTAAATCAGTAGACTTTTAATAAAGTAGACTATCTTCCATAATGTGAAGAGGTCTGATCCAAACTTTTGAAGGTCTTAAAAAGACTAACTTACTTAAAGGAAAAGGGAATTTTGCCAGCCAAGTGTCTCCACACTTTTCTTTGCACCTCACCCCTGGGTCTCCAGCCTAGTGGCCTGCCCTGAGGTTTTCAGAGTTGCCTGCCTCATAATTTCATGGAGCCATTCTCAAACTCACTCTCTCTCTCTCTCTCTCTCTCTCTCTCTCTCTCTCTCTCTCTATCTCTATCTCTATCTCTATCTCTATCTCTCCCCTGCCCTCCCTCTTTCTCTTCCTCTTGTTACTATAGAGAAGGCTGGCTAATAAAGTCACAAGTTTATTTCTCTAACACTAAACTCAGTGCTCAAATGGTAAAATAAAATTTGATTAGGTTGAAATAGATTAAATCAATCTGACTTATGGGGAAGAAAATCATTGCAGATATATTGTAAAGACTTCTCATTTAAGAGTCAGAAGTCTGCACTGGTCAAACTACTATAAGCAATGATTGATTTTTTACTAACCTTGGAGTTCCCTTTTTTTCTGATCTACTGAAGACAATAGAGGGAATAAAAGATAATACATCTTCTCATCCATTCGCACTTTAGTCCCTGGCTTGCATCTACCTGGTATTCTATTTGGTGACAGAATTGACTTTTATCAATCATGAGGGGGCTTGTACAATAGACTTTAACACAAAAGACAATGTGGAAGAGAAGGTGACTGACTAGCTCTGGTTTTGGACAGATTATCATAGGTTTCTCTAGTCAATAGAAAAAGATGCTCAAAAAGGAAACCCCATCTCTCTGTCTTTCTGTCTCAAAACACCTATATCACAGTAAATTTAATTTACTATGCCACTTGGAATTATTGATCCAGCAATACCACTGTTGGGTATCTACCCAAAAGAAAAGAAACCAAACTACCAAACTAATGCACGTGTATCTATGTTCATAGCTGCACAATTCACCATAGCCAAACTATGGAACCAGCCAAGATGTCCATCAACAGATGAATGGATTACAAAACTGTGGGATATGTACACAACGGAATTTTACTCAGCCATCAAAAAAAACTCAATTACATCATTTTCAGGGAAATGGATGGAACTGGAGGACATTATGCTAAGTGAGATTAGTCAGACACAAAAAATAAGAAATCAGATGCTTTCCCTAATATGTGAGAGTTAGGGAGAAAAGAGGAGCAAACAAGACAACCTAAAGGAGGAGAAAGGAGGGGAGAAGAGGAAAATCTCTAAAGCACACAATGTACTTAAATATATCGAAGTCAATCACTAAGCCAAGCAAGGGAGGGAGGGACAGGGAGGGAATGGGGTGGGATTTGGGTAGGGGTTAAATCAGCGATGAGCACATGTTGGTACACATAAGTTTTTTACCCCAATAAGTTGTATGAATATAATGCACCAATAAAAAAAAAAGAAAAAGAAAAAAAAAGACTTTAGGCCTTAGCTAGGTATAGTGGCACACACTCGAAATCACAGCATTTGCGAGACTGAAACAGGAAAATTGTGGTTCATAGACAGCCTCAGATACCTAATGAGGCCCTTTGCTACTTAGTGAGACCCTGTTTCAAAATAAAGAATAAAAAATGGGGCTGGGGGTGTAGCTGAGAGGTAGAATGCCCCTGAGTTATGTCCCCAGTACCACATAAAAAAGAAAAAAGATTTTGAATCTTGACAGATTTCTTACATAATGAATAGGTTCATAAGCATTCAATGTGAATGAGATGGTCAGAGAAAATGACCTGGTAAAGACTTTTCTTTATAGCCATTCAAATTCAACTTCTCAATAGAAGAAATATCCCAGATATTTATTAACCCATGGAAAAGCTTGGATGGGCATAGATAAAAAAAAGGATTCTCACTTAGAGTTTAGTATTTAGTATGGCAAATTTGCAATTATTGAAGATAATAACTTGTATTTTTAGTGCAATAACACCAGCAAAAAATACTAATAATAAGGAGATCATTGGGCCCAAATTTTAGCTTCCTCCTTTAAGTGACATTGACATTTTCAGCTTTACACTAACTTTGATAACTCCCTTGCTTTTCCCTCTAATCAAGTAAAAGGTTAAAAAAAACTAAAATGATTGAACTACTAACAAATGCATAAAAACTGTTGGTATCAGAAAATAAGAGATGAAAAGACAAAAGGAAGCTTCTATTTCTACAAACTACATAATCCATTCTAATCCATTAAGCATTGTTTTATTCCCACTAAGCAGTCTCTGTTATGTGTCTTTTCATAATCTAATCTTTTTATAACTTTGACTATATTTGGAAATTTTTAATATGTCTCCAAGTTTTCTTCTTATGCTATTTTAAAAGACTTATATGAATGATCCTATAAATAAGTAAATATATTTTGGGTTTTCCGAATGAAAGACACAGGGACAACTTTTGTTTGACCACTTACTTTTGGTACAGGTATGCTGAAATATATCTTGAGTGTAATCTACATAGAATGATAAAAACTAGATCAGTCTCTTTAGTGCTGTATATCTTAAATCTGTTAACCATGTGTTATCCAATAAATAAGACAGAAAATAGTGTATTTGAAAACCAAAAATGTGAATAGCACATTCTGCTTTAATTTTAATTTCCCATGCATTCCTACAACTTCACAGTTATTTATAGATCTTTTCCCAGAATAATTTACAATTTAAGTGAATGAAATGTTTAAAAGTACAGGAAATGTCTTTCAGTTTCTTTCACTGCAAGGTCTTTTATTTCTTTCCCTATGCATTTGGTTTTTTTTAAAGACTAGGTATAAAATAATGCATCATAGTATTTGTGTGGGGCTCTGTGATCCTTTTAAATTAGATATTATAAGAATAATTTTTGTAAAGCTCTTTATAACTCATTCCATGCTCTTGCATATAATATAAAAGTTATTCTAGAAATCAATACCAATGTTTAGAAACAATCAAATGAAAAATATACCTTATGAAAAACTTTAAAATTTAAAAAAGTTACAAAACCTCAAAACACAAATACATCAAAATTTGTGTAGGAAGAGCTCAGATAGAAAAATCTTTTGATGGAAAAAGAAGGAACATTATTTGAAACATTTTTAGAGCTTACTTTAAAAAAGGCTCTCTCTTTTTCTTTTTGGTACTTTTAGTTGGACTTTTGCCTGGTTTTTGGGGTAGGAGATGGAAGGTTTCCTACATATTTCCAGAAAGACCTCTTCTCTCTGTGTCCTTATACCCTTGTTCTTTTTGGCTTGACTAACATAAAATAAACTTGTCAAAAAAAGCTCTGCAATTAAACTTTAAAGGAAAAAAATTGACCTGGAATTTCCACATTTCCTCAACAAATTTCTATTTGTTATATCAAAAGATAAAAAGCAAATAACATACAGACAAGAAAATTTTAGAGCCCTTTTCCCTAACAAATATTTTTCACTAGAATCTCATGTGTCACACAACTCTTTAAGAATCATTGCTGATAGTCTCTCCTTTTGAACTATTCATCTCCTCAATTTTTTTAAAAAAATTTACTGGTACAATATAGTCATACATCTTAATGGAGTACAAGATGGCATACATGCACACATCACTTATTTAGACCTTCCCCAGTTCCCACTTCATTCCTTTCCCCATCCCTCCTTCTCATGTTTAGCTCAGTAATTGGCTTTGATATGTTTGTGAATGTACATAATATACATTAGGGAATTTCCTTCTATCCCCTCCTATCTCCTCCTATCCCCTTCAGTTAGGTTGCCTTCTTTGCTCATCTATGGTTTCTCCTTCTTTATCTAGAGTTCCTTGTATAACCCTTTTTCTCCCTAGCTTCCGCATGTGAGGGAGAGCATCTGATTTTTCACTTTTTGTGACTGACTAATCTCTCTTAGCATAATGTTCTCCAGTTCATTTCCCCACAAATGACATAATTTTTTTCTTTTTTAATGGCTGAGTAAAATTCCATTGTGTACATATCCCATAGTTTTGTAATCCATTCATCTGGGACTTTCAGAAAGATGGGGACAGAGGGAAGCAGCACATATCTGTCCTCTGTCATAGTGAAAACAGCATTTGGACAAAATGGTGAAACAGCATTTGGACAAAAGAAAGAAACTAGCATAAATTTGAACAAAGCACTGACAATTAAAAGACGTCAGAAGAACCTGGACTGCCAGAGACCCTGAGCACAAAAGTCAATGACTTGAAACAAAGTAAGTGGCCGCAGCTCATTGGAACTGTGAGGGGTTGGCCCCTCCTGCGTAGACCCCAGCTTCAACTTGCAGCACTGGCAGCAGAGCTCACCATGCCCTTCAGAGATCCATAGTGGTGCTCAATTTTTTTTTTTTTATAATTTGGCCTTTACCTCCCTCCCCAGCCTCATCTTTACAATATTTATTTTTCTAAAGCCTAACAAGTATCTGTTAATTAATGGATGAATGGATAGATGAATGAATGTATCATACATAGAAGAAGGGATGGATACCTTCCTGATATAGCTAACTATGTTCTTTCATCCTAGCCCTGTAAAGGTATCATGATTATGCAGAACATTGTCTAATAAAAATATACACTAGAGATGTCATTTTAAACTTTCTAGTAGCCACATTAAAAGTGACAACAAAAACAAAAGAAGAGGTGAAATTAATTTTAATACATTTTAACCTAAAATATGCCTAAATTATAATTTCACTGTGTTATTCAATACAAAGTATTTTAAAGAGATACTTTTTTAAACTAAATATTTGAAACCTTATGTACATTTTACACTTCTACACATCTCAGTCTGGACTAGCCACATTCTAAAATCACAGTATCCCATGCCCCTGCAGTTCAGAGGCCAGTGAAGGCAAACTGCCAAGAGTTCAAGTGCAGAAAGAGAGGCTGGAGGGAATGGGCAAGTTTGTTTTAGGAAGCATGGAAAACACTGTGGTTTAAAATCATTGATTTGGGTAAAAGCAAAGAACATGTTTTAAAAATAACTAAAGCTGGGCGTGGTGGCGCACGCTTGTAATCCCCGTGCTTGGGAGGTGGAGACAGGAGGATCACAGAAGTTCGAAGCCAGCCTTGCTAGCTTAAGAGACCCTGTTTCCAAATAAAAAATATAAAAATAGGTCTGGGAGTGTAGCCTGGAGGTAGAAGGGTTTCCAGGAACCCCAGTACCACCAAAAAAAATTTTTTAATTAAAAAAATAACTAAATATTTCTACTCATTACATAGTCTGGGCCTTATCATTCCATTTTTTTTCCTGTGAAAAAATTGAAATGGGGGGCTCTCAGAAAAAGTAATTTCATTTTTCACTAAACTCTATGCAACATAAAGAGGACGCATAGCTCCTGAGAGTGTGACATGGAAGCAGAAGCAGGATGAGAGGAGTTGGGGTGATTTAACAGGGAAGAGGGGATGTGGAGGTCCAAGGGTGAGAGCCCAGGCATGGAGCAGAACAGAATGGAGGAAGGCAGGTGGCCTCCTTGTAGGTTCTGAAGACCATGTCCCTGAGTTCATGCAAAGCTTCCTGTGGACTTCATGAGCAAGTTAAGAGTATTTTGTTGTTGTTGTTGTTGTTGTTGTTGTTGTTGTTGTTGTTGTTGTTGTTGTTTGTGGTACTGGTGTTCCTGGAAGCCCTTCTAACTCCGGGCTAAACTCTCAGACCTATTTTTTTTTAATATTTTTATTTGGAAACAGGGCCTCTTAAGCCAGCGCGGCTGGCTTAGAACCTGCGCAATCCTCCTGTCTCCACCTCCCAAGCTCGGGGATTACAAGTGTGCGCCACCATGCCCAGCAAGAATATTTTGAAGTATAGATAGAGTCTAAACTTTTCTAAATTCGGTCTAAATTCAGCATACAATTAATGTCATATTCTTCCTAAGATAATATGCAGGGCAAGAAAGTGGTATTTAGAAAATTTTCTCTCTTTTAAAGGTAGCCAGACCTGGATGTCAATATTTGATGTAATAGAAGATATTTCATTGATATACTGTGACTGGATTCTCACCTTTATAAGAGAAATAATGATACAAAAGTGAGAGGCTAAATGAATATTTATAGAGAATACCTTGTTTCCTGATATATTATGCACATCATGTTTTCTTGGGGGGAAACTCTCCCCATTTTAGCACTGACAAATTGGAATGGTAGATTATCTTATGTGCATGTGAGTTTTCTATACACTTTGGTGCATTGTATATTGCACCAAATATTGGTGTATTGTAATTATACATCATAATGTGATTCAAAGTGATACAGACATCCATGCACATATCACTCAGTTTCCTTTCAGATTCCAGACCCTCTTCCTTCCTTCTTCTTCCTTCCTGATGCATGTTGGTGAAATTGGTAGTGATATCTTCATGTATGAACATAGACTTATTTGAATGTTTCTTTCCTCCATCTTCACTTTCCTCCTCTCTACTTCTCCCTCCAATAACATTCAATGTGAGAATTTTCATAGGAATTTTTAAAATTCTCATAGCTATATAGACTTATGAAAATCTTTATTTTAAAAATGGGGTTCTGCACATGAAACATGTTGGTTGTTATGATATGAGTTGAAGCCAAAAACAGTAGGTGTATGGGAATTTAATTTAGATAGCATGATGTATATGGGCATGCCTGTCAATATTTCAGATATTTGAAAACCAAACTTCTAGGATAACCTACTAAAAGGGTAAATAACAGATAAGATGTGTGCCACGAGAGATCATTTTCACATGCTCAGTTCCCATTCACATAACTAAGATACTAAGATTTTGTTTTAGGTTTATTTGCTTTCTTTCTTTCTTTTTTTTTTTTTTTTTTTTTGGTGGTACTGTGGATGGTGGTACTGTGGATGTAGCCCTGTAGCCCTTCTACCTCCGGGCTACACTCCCAGACCCATTTTATATTTTTTTATTTGGAAACAGAGTCTCTTAAGCCAGCAAGGCTGGCTTCAAACCTGTGCCATCCTACTGTCTCCACATCCCAAGCGTGGGGATTACAAGTGTGCATCACCATGTCCGGCTGGTTTTTTTTTTTTTTCTTAAGCAATCTATCAAAACATTAGTTTCAGTGGCAAGACTATGATGATAGTTGATGAGAGACTGAGGTTCAGGTATTAATAAGAAAAAATATGTATATATAAATAATCTTTCACATGGCCTAGCATATAATAGATGCCCAACAAATGTTTTATTTTGTTTTTCCTTCCTCTTCTTTATTGTTTATAACATAATAGAAAAATAGATTACAGCAAGGTAAATTAAGATTTGAATCCCAGCATTGCCAATGGCCTGTAAACTTTAAGCATGTTGTGTAGCCTTCACAGTTCTCTACAGAATAGTAGGCAATCTGATTCACTTCAATCATTAGGACTCAGTGAGATGACTGATATAAGGAAAAAATAACTATTCAGAGAGGTACTTGGTAAATATTGGTCTATTTTTTCTCAATTTTCAAAAGTTCAACAGAATAGCCGGGCATGGTGGCGCACGCTTGTAATCCCCGCGCTTGGGAGGCAGAGACAGGAGGATCGCGCAGGTTTGAAGCCAGCCGTGCGCGCTGGTTTAGGAGACCCTGTTTCCAAAATGAAAATGTAAAAAATAGGTCTGGGAGTGTAGCCCGGAGGTAGAAGGGCTTCCAGGAACCCTAGTACCACCACCAAAAAAAAAAAAAAAAAAAAGTTCAACAGAATATACTTTAAAATTTTGGCGATTCTCTCTCTCTCTCTCTCTCTCTCTCTCTCTCTCTCTCTCTCTCTCTCTCTCTCTCCATATATATATATGTATATGTGTATATATATATATATATATATATATTCTCTTTTTTAATATTATAGCAATTTATCCAAAATTAACAATGATAATCTCACATAACAGATTAATTTGTCTGATATAAAATTTTTGATCACTTAGAGATAACATTTAAATATTTCTTTTTTGTTTTCTTTCTAACCAGAGGATTTTTTTTCTTTTTTTTTTTTAAGGTGAAACTATCATACATTTTTTTTTCAGAAAAAAGCTATCCTAACATGAAATATGAACTTTAAACACCCAAAACAATATCAAAAAATAACACAGCTAGAAGATGTGCATTTTCTGATTTCATACTTTATAAAGCTACAATAATCAAAATAGTGTAGTACTGCTATAAAGGCAGATATATAAACCACTGGAGTAAAATAAAAAGCCTAGAAATAAAGTCTTCCATCTATGGTCAAGTTTTTTTTGACAAAGTTTCCAAGAAGATTTGATGAAGGAAATAAGAATCTTTTCACTAAATATTGTTGAAAAATAATAACTACATGAAAAAGAATAAAATTGGACACTTACCTAATACCATATACAAATATTAACTCAAAATAGATAAAATACCTAAATGTAAATCTTAAGACTATAAACTTTTAGAAGAAAACCTGGGTCATAAAACTTCACAACATTGAAATTGGCAGTGATTTCTTGGATATGATTCCAAAGGCACAGACAAAAAAAGAATAAACAAACAACGTAAAAAAATATAAAAAAATGTACATCCAAAGGCAGTGTAAACAATTAAAAGTTTCTGATAGAATGGGATAAAATATTTCTGAATGCTATATATGAAGATATATTAATATTTCAAATAGAAATCTTAAAAATTAGCAACAATAAAAGCAAACAAGACAGTTAAAAAATAGGTAAAAGACTAAAATAGACAATGAATCTCCAAAGATTTTTTGTGTGTGTGTGATACTAGGGGTGGAACCCAGAGACTTTCTACCTCCAGGCTATACTCCCAGACCTTTTTTATATTTTATTTGGAAACGATCTCACTAAGTTGCCGAGAGCCTCACTAAGTAGCTGAGGCTGGCTTCGAATCTGTGCGATCCTCCTGTCTCAGCTTTCCAAGGGTGGGGATTACAAGCGTGCACCACCACGCCTGGCCTCAAAGAATTTTATGTGACCAATAAACACATGAATATCACTCATCATTATCATAATATAACTAATCATTAAGAAATACAAATAAAAACTATAGTGAAATACTACTTCACATTTGTTAGGATGGCTACTTAACATGAATTACCTTGCTCTAGCCCTTTACCTTGAGTTTGTTACTATCTTTACTTGTAAAGTGTGTTTCTTGTAAGCAGCAGATGGATGGATTCTGGTTTTAAATCCATTTTGCCACTTTATGTCTTTTCATTGGGGAATTGAGGCCATTTACATTCAGTGTGATTATTGAGAGATAAATTTTAATTCCTAACATGTTAAGATTTTATTTCTGTTTGAAATACTGTTTATTCTTCTTTGCTTAGTTGTCTGCTGAATGGAAAATCTTGTTTCTCTCTCATTCTGGTGTGTATTACCTATTTCTTCTTTGTAGTTAATCTCTGAGTATTTTCTCTAGTGCTGGTTTTGAAGACATAAATTCCTTCAGTTTCTATTTGTCATGAAAGCTTCTTATTTCCCCATCTAATTTTTTTTTTTTTTTGGTGGCACTGGGTTTCCTGGAAGCCCTTCTACCTCTGGGCTATACTCCCAGACCTATTTTTATATTTTTTATTTGAAAACAGGGTCTCCAACGCCAGTGCGGGTGGCTGGCTTTGAACCTGCGCGATCCTCCTGTCTCTGCCTCCCAAGTGCGGGGATTACAAGCGTGTGCCACCATGCCCGGCTCCCCATCTAATTTGATGGATAGTTTTGCTGGGTAGAAAATTTTTGGCTGGAAGTTGTTTTCTTTCAGAGTTTGGAATATGTTACTCCAAGCCCTTCTGGCTTTTATAACTTGTTTTGGGAAGTCTGGAGTGATTCAAATTGGTTTGCCTCTGAATGTCACTTGGCCTTTTGTTTTTGTTGCCTTTAAGATTCTCTGCTTAGCTTCCACATTAGTCATTTTGACAATTATGTGGCATGGGGAACCTCTTCTCTGATCCTGTCTAAAGGGAGTTCTATAAGTTTCCTGGACCTATGTATCAACCCCTTGCTCTATGTTTGGAAATTTTTCTGCTATTATTTCTTTGAAGAGATTATTGATCCCTTTGGTTTCACCTTCTTTTCCCTCCTCTATTCTTATTTTTCTTAGGTTAGCTCTCTTAAAATGGGCCCATATTTCTTCAATGTCAGATTACTGCTGATTTTTTTTTCTAAGTTACAAATTATACGTTCGTTTTTGGAGTGATCATCTTCTAGGAGCGAGATTCTATTCTATACGTGGTCTAATCAATTGTTTATAGTTAGAATTGATGCCTTTACTTCAATGATTGCATCTTTTATTTCTTTTAGACTCTCTCTAAATTCTTTTTGAAGGTCCTGTGTTATTTCTACAGTTATATTCCTGATTTGATCTTCTGGAGATTTCTGAAGTTCTGTGTTATCAGGTTCTAATATTATGGGGTTGTGGGCATTTATTGCTCTATTTTATTGCTCTATTATTGCTCTATTATTGCTCTATTGCTCTAAAATCTATCCCATGATTTTAAAAGTTTGTGCCTTCTCTGGGTTCTTCCACAGGTCACCACAACTTCACTTAGGCTGCTCTGGATCTCGAGTTTGTGGTGATCTCAGCCACCACTATTCCTTTACTGGGTTGTATCGCAAAGTCTCAGACCCAGGAAGTTAATTGAGGCTGCATGAGACCATGTGGGTGCCGAGCTTGGAATTTTCCCACAGGGAACTGTGACTAGGGTGTGATATCTTTGCCACCACTACTCCTTCACTGGGTTGGACTGCAAAATCTCAGACCCAAGATTATCAAAGTTGTGCAAGTCCCTGAGGGTGCAGTGCTGGGATTTCTCCCTTAGGGGGTGGTAATTTTACTTATGGTTTTTGTGTGCGCTGATCTGTAGCTGTCGTGGCCATGGTGAACTCTCCACTGCTGCTGGGAATATGGAGCCACTGCCATGGCTTTGGCCATGAACCTGGTGTATTTCTTTTCTGGTTTTGAGCTCCATTCTGAGACCCTTGAAGGCGTGATGAGCTTAGCCACTGGGAGTTTTAGATATTCTTTGCGCTGAAAGAACTGCTGAGTTACACCCGAATGATATGCAGCTGCTCACTTCAGCTCCTTGTTTACCTTTTTTCTCTGGAGCCTGGTGCTGTGAGGTAAGATAGTGCTGGTGTGGCTCTGCCACCGCTATGTGGACTGGTATCTTTTCTGGTCTTTGGTTGTTCTTGTAGTCTTCTTTTTCTCTGTCCCTTGTGTTTAGTTTTTATTTCTCTGTTGATAGTGTTTTCTGGCTATGAAAAGCACTAATAATGTGGCAATATAGATTGAGTGTTAGCAGGACTTGTATAAACTTCTTTTCTTGGTCACCATCTTCCCAGAAGTCTGCCATTCTCTTTAATCCAGGAAATTTATCACACCAATTTTGGCTTTCTTCCCCCAACTATCTTTAAACATTAATTGAAACATAATAGCAATCAGGACTCTTACAACAGACCTAAAGCAAGCAACTAAAAATGTGATGAAAAGCCAAGTACAATTATGATGGATAGAACCTTGAAAAGAAGTAATGTGTTCTGGCTGTGGGAGAAAACACATAGATTTAGGTATTACGATTCTGTTATCAGTGATCACAGAAAAGCCACATTTTCTCATATTTCATGTCTCTTAACATAACACTGCACCCTCATGTGTTTGGGGTTTTTTTTTGAGAAAATAATGGTAAGATAGGGAAGAAAAGCAGAAGAAGAAAGAAAAGAAAAGGAGGAGCAGGAAAAGGAGGATAAAGAAGAAAAGGAAGAAGAAAAAGGAGAAAGTATGCACACATATATACATTCAGCAAAAGATAGGTTTAGGAATGTTTATAGCAGCACTGTTCTTAACAGCACAAACTAAAACAACCCAAATGTCCATCAACAATTAAGTGGTTAAGTACCCTGTTGTATAATAAATTAAATACTATATTGCAGCAAGAATGGATGAACTATTGCTATGTGCAACTCAAGTAAGTCTAATATGCATAAGAAGTGAAGAGGATGAATATACTAAAAACTATGCATGGAACAATTCTATTGCATTTGTACAAAGATGAAAGGCAAGCAAAGATAATATAGTCTTAGATAGAAATCAGAGACTAGTTGCTGCTGGCGGGGAGTAGTGAATGGAAGGGGACGTGAGGGGTTTCTGAGGAAATGATGATGTTCTATTTTGCATACTCTTGCAGCTACAAATACTACAAACCATATTTTCATTCTTAATCTTGAAGTATTTTCAACTTTCTGGCTGTCACAGTCATAAAAATAACTTTACTTATTGATATTCATCAAAATTAATGCTAAAACTACTGCCTATGCTATAAACAGAAAAGACTACATCTCATGTATTTCAGTAGCATGTGTCTTTTCTCAAGAAAGATTTTGGAATTCTTTTGCAAGACTTCTTGTCTAGGACCGAATTTCCAGGAAAATTAACCCATAATATCTTGGGATTTTGTTTTTCTTATATAAAGAGTGAGCTTATTTTCTAAATAGTCTAGAATAGTCCTAGCTATGTACCACTCATAGGAGAACTGAAAATAGTTACTCAACTTTTCTGCAGCACTTGAATTTCTTACAGAATGCCAGTTGAGAAGGTCTCCCAATTGGGAAAAGTGATTTTTCTATAATAAAATTATGCTTTCAAAACTATGCTACTGGTAAATACAAGATGAATTTAGTAAAATAGATATCAATTAATATGGAGAGTTCACATAAACTGATGAAACAAAAATCTAAAACATTTACTGTACAATTGGAGGACTTCTTTTCTGCCAAGACCACTGACCCATAAGAGAAAAATATACAAATTAAAAGACTGCTTAGAAAGCAATTTCAGCAACACTTGGAAAAAATTAAGGAATATATGGCTCTATCAGTAAGCTTTCTTATGCAATTCTCAACAATAGTCTCACTAAAGAATGCATTATAAAGCAATAATGGATCAGAAGTGGTGGTGTACACCTGTAATCTCAGCACTTGGGAGGCTGAGATAGGAGAATCATAGGTTTGAAGTCAGCCTCAGCAACAGTAAGGCCCCCTAAAATTTAGCGAGACCCTGTTTTAAAATAAAAACATAAAAATAGGTCTAGGGAAATAGCTTAGAGGTAACATGCCACTGGGCTCAATGTCCAGTAACACATACTCGCTCACTCACTCACACACACACACTAATGAGCAAGGAACAGCATAACAATTAAAAACAAGTTTCAGTGCATGGCTCACCAGAGAGAGAGAAAAATGAAGACAGAAAACCATCTGCAACTTCCTATATATCTAGTCTGATTACCACTTACTCTCTTACTTTTCCTAATACTGGGAAAGTTATAAAACCTCATTCTGATAATATGCTACACTTGACTTGGTATAAAAGGTCCATATCTACTCAAGTCTTAACTATACTTAAGGGTTGAGAAAAATATATGAGCCATGTATTGAATAGATACAAATTTGGAAAGAGAGCGTTCTAGTCAACAGCAGCTTTATGAAAAAAGGCACTACACATCAAGGACACATGAAAATATAGCCAAGAGCAATTAAATAAATACAGAGGTGGTGGGGTTGGGTGAAAACTAAGCCAGATGCTTGCTGATTGAGTGAAGAGGTGATGGGCATGCCATGCCTTGTCTTAAACACTATTTTGTTTTGCTGACATGTGGTAGGCAGATTCAGATTTGTTTCCCCAAATCTACTCCATCATTGGCACATGGCCAGCTGTCTAGATGCTGCATTTCTCAGCTTCCAGTGTACCTTGTCATAGTCACACAGAGTTATCAGTAATGAAATGCAGGTAGAATAAGGTAGGAGCACACTAGTGTGCAATGTATAAGGTTGATTTAAAAAGAAGTCCAATTCGAACTAATTGCAATGGTTAGTTTTATGTGCAGTTGAGGACACACTGTGGCCTAGAGGATTAGAGTTAACTTGATGAAAATCCCTCAGTGTGTGCCTAAACTTGCAAAACAGGAGCTGTTCTTCCAGCCTAAGCCAGTTGGATTTTTTCTAGAGAGAAATATTTTGTTTTAAGTCACTGAATTTTGATATATCTTTGTTACTAAATCTGAGCTTTACCTTGATGAATATAAGGGAAATATATTAAAAACTGAAGCAAATAAGAGGACATGATCACATATATTTGAGAAAATAATTTGGGTAGCCACATGGAGGATAATTAAGAGGGGGAAAGCCTAAAACTTAGGAACCAGATAGGAAGCCAACCCTGGGTAATTATATCCCTTAAATATTTCAGAACTCGTAAATAATATTGCCGCTACCAGTATTTAATTTTCTCTTCATCAATTACCAAGAAGATCATAAACAGCTTCTATATGAATTTTTCTGTCTATATACCCATTTTTCTCATCTATTTTTAACACAGCTACAGACTTTTACCTAAAATGTAATGTGATCATGCCCTTTTTCTGATTAAAATTCCTAACAGTTTTTTCACTATAGAATTGGTTTTCAGCCGGGCGTGGTGGCCCATGCTTGTAATCCTCCGCGCTTGGGAGGTGGAAACAGGAGGATACACGCAGGTTCGAAGCCAGATGCGCTGGCTTAAGAGACCCTGTTTCCAAATCCATCGTACTAATATGTACAGGGAAGGATCAGGGTGGGGGATGCAAACGCAAATACACCAAGAGCCATTGGCAGAAAATTAACTCCTATAGAGAAATAACAAGTAGATGATGAATATTGTAAGGTTAAGGGAGAATATCAAAGGAAGGGATAAACTTTAAAAAGGCCCCTTTCTCAAACATAGGATTCAGGTGGGAGAAAAGTGTGGTTGTAGTCAATGGATGAAAGAGGAGTTGGCTGAGCTTTGGGTCAGAGCTGGTTCACTATAACATGGCAGACAGGAAAAGGCAGATTGGAACTGGCGTACTTGGAGGTGAATCCTACTATATGTCCAGCATGCTGCTGACTGCCACACACGTAGTGGCAAGCTGATCATGGGTGGCCTAATACATCACCACTCTCTACCAGCAAAAGAAAGATGTTAGGAGATTCAGTGCCACTGTCACAGCAGGGCAATAAAGGATGTACTTGGAATTAAAAATCAATACACATGGTTTCTTATAAAAACTATACTTAAGAAAAAAAGTACTTCAGATTTCTAACCCAAAATAAAAGAATTTCACTGTCACCGCTTTGTCTCACATCAAGTATAAAGCTGGGAAAACTGAGAAAGCAACAATATGAACCATCAGAAAAATGACAGGATGAACCACTACCTTCAAAATTTGAAAGACCAATAGGCAAACATAAAGAATCACAGCTTACTGGAGCAGAAACTGGTAAGCACAATCTGCCTCACACACCAGGATGGAAGTAGGGAAACCCAACCTGTAACTGATGAGTTGCTGGAGACTCATTATGGACAGGTGTTCTAGTCAGCAGTCTCACAGCCATAATTTAAAGACCTGACCGTGTAACTTAGAGTAAGAAAGATTTATTTTATTGTAGTTTCGGGCTCAGTCCATGAGAAGCCAGGGAATGAGGATCTCAGGGTATGGGGGCGGGAGGCAAGAGAGGGAGAGCACACGGGCTGTGCTATTCACATTATTAAGGCTGGAAGCAAGAGAGAGAGAGCTTGGTGAGGATGAAGCAAATATAATACCCAAAGCTGCACCCCAGGGATCCAACTCCAGCCACACCCTACCTACTGACCTACTGGGTACCACCCAGATAAATTCCTACAGTTGATTTATCTACTGCTGGGATTACAATCCTCATGACTCAATTATATTAACTCCAAACATCAATTTATGAGCTTTTCAAGGGGCCATTCTAATTCTAAACATTAAAAGAGGTATTAGATAACACTCCAGGATGAGATAGGAATAGCCCTCCTCATCCAGGAATTCCACAAGATTCTCCCAGGAAATATTTGGCAGAAAGAGAGAAAAGAAAACCATTTTGAGATGGGCCAGAACATTCTGCTCTTAACAAGTTCTTCCCTCAGGAAAAATAATTAACCAAGGCCTAACCGGCTGGCAAATTAAATGTAATCAATTGATCTTTGACAAAGGAACAAAGGCAATACAATAAAGAGAAAATAGTTTTTGCTCAATAGATAATGCTGAAATAAATGGACATTCATATGCAAATTCTGAATCTAAGTTTAAGCCTAAAGTTCTTTGTAACAAATAAAAATAGAACACAAATCTAAATGTAATATTCAAGACTGTAAAAATACTACAAGAAAACAGAAAATCTAGATGACCTTGGATTTGGTGACTATTTTAAAAATACCAACCAAAGGCATGACCCATGAAAGAATTGATAAACTGACTCCATTAAAATAAAAAATTTCTGTTCTGCAGAAGACACTGTCAAGAGGATGAAAAACAAGCAACACACTGGTAGAAAACATTTGCAAAACTTACATCTGATAAAGGACTGTTATAAAAATATACAAAGAAGTCTTAAAACTAAACAGTAATATAGACCAATGGATCAGAATAGAAGACTCAGAAACAAATCCACACACTTAAAGCCAATTGATCTTTGACAAAGGGGCCAAAACATATATTAGAAAATAGATAGCTTCTTCAACAAATAGTGTTGGTAAAACTGGTTAATCCTATGCCAAGAAATGAAAATTATCCTTAATTTCTCAACCTGCACAAGAGTCAATTTAAGATGGATCAAAGGCTAAGAAATCAAACCAGAGACCTTGCAGCTCCTTGAAGGTCCAACATTTCAACACATAGGCACAGGTAAAAACTTTCTCAACAAGATCCCTAAGGCACAAGAAATTAGAAGAAGGATCAATATGTGGGATTGCATTAAACTGAAGAACTTCTGTATAGCAAAGGAAACTATCAAGAACTTCAACAGAGAGCAGACAGAATGGGAGAAAATTTTGGCCAACTACTCTTCCGATATAGGACTAATATTTAGAGAACTCAAGAAACTCAGCCCTAAGAAAACAAATAACCTAATCAAAATATGGGCAAGTGAATTAAATAGACACTTCAGAAAAAAGTAATTTAAATGGCCAATAAATGCATGAAAAATGTTCAACATCATTTATAATCAAAACTATCCTGAGATTTCACCTAACTCCAACCAGAATGGCAATCATTCAAAACACAAACAACAACAAATGCTGGCAAGGATGTGGAAAAGTGAAAAGTTTAATACACTGTTGTTGGGATTTAAAATTAGTGTAATCACTTTGGAAAACAGTATGGAGAGTCCTCAGAAGAATGATAACAAACCTACCATATGATCCAGCAACACCACTTCTAGGTATCTACCCCAAAGAATGGGAACCAAACTACCAAACTAATTCATATGGATCTATGTTATAGTTGCACAATTTACCATTGCCAAACTATGGAACCAGCCAAGATGTCCATTAACAGATGAATGGATTACAAAACTATAAGAAATGTACAAAAGAATTTTACTCTGCCATAAAGAAGAGCAAAATTATATCATTTACAGGGAAATGGATGAAACTGGAGAACACTATACTAAGTGAGATTAGTCAGTCACAAAAAGTAAATATTAGATGCTATTCCTAATATGCAGAAGCTAGGGAGAAAAAGGGACATAGGAGAAAATCTAGACAAAGAAAGAGAAACCATAGATGAGCAAGTAAGGC
Source organism: Muscardinus avellanarius (assembly GCF_963383645.1). Taxonomy (NCBI): domain Eukaryota; kingdom Metazoa; phylum Chordata; class Mammalia; order Rodentia; family Gliridae; genus Muscardinus; species Muscardinus avellanarius. Next base: position 33,971,834 of record NC_137797.1, read on the forward strand.
TACCTAATTGAGGGGAATAAGAGGGGGAAAGAGAAAAATTCCCTAATGTGCATGATGTTAATCATAAACACAGCAAAGTCAATCATGAGAAGGAGGGAGGGGTTGGGAAGTTGAGACAGGAAGATCATAGGTTTGAAGCAAGCCTCAGATACTTAAGGGAGGCCCTCTGCAACTTAGTGGTACCTTGTTTCAAAATAAAAAATACAACATAGGGCTGAAGGTTTAACTCAGAGGTAGAATGCCTTTGGGTTCCATCCCCAGTACCACAAAAAGAATAAAAAAGAGGAAGAAGGGAGGAGAAAATTGGGGAAGGGATAAATGAGTGATGTATGCATGTATGTCTCTACCATTTTGTACCCCCTTGATATGTATAACAACAATGCACCAATAAAAATAAAATAAATAAATAAATAAAAAAGAAAACAACATGCTTAAAAATGGGCTGAAGATAGTAACAGTGACATCAAAAAGACATACAGAAGGAAGATAAGCATAAAAGTTGTTCCACATCTATATCAGCAGAAAAATGAAATTTCAAACAGCAGTGAGATACCACTGTATGCCCACTAGAGTGGCCAAAATCCAGACAACTGACAACACCAAATGCTTGTGAAAATGTTGAGCAATAAGAACTCTCTTTCTTTGTTGATAGGAATAAAATTCTATGCAGCCAATCTGCCAGTTTGATAGTTCCCTACAAAAGTAAACATACTCTCCATAGGATGTAGCAATCCTGTTCCTTTTTATTTGCACAAAGTAGTTGAAAACTTACATCCACACACAAAACCTGCACACAGATATTTATAGGAGTTTTACTCAAAATTGCCAAAATTTGGAAGCAACCAAGATGTTCTCCAGTACAAAAATGGATAAACAAATTCTGGTACATACAGGTAGTGGAATATTATTCAGTGCTAAGAAAAAAAATGTTCTATCTAGCAAAAAAAAATACTGAGAATATATAATGCATATAGTAAGTGAAAGAAGTCAATCTGAAAAGTCTATATACATTTTATTTCAATTATCTAACATTCTGAAAAAGGCAAAATTATTGAGACAGTAAAAAATATCAGTGGTTTCTGGGAGCTAGCAGGGGGAAAATCGATAGGTAGAGCACAGAGGACTTTTTTTAAATTTTTAATTGGTTCATTATAGTCATAATGGGGTACAAGATGGTAGAGGCATACATGCACACAGTACCCAATTAACCACTCCACTACTCAATTACCACCCCACTTCCTCCCCCCTCTCTCCTTCTCATGTTTGGCTTAGGGATTGACTTTGATATGATTTTAATGTACATCATGTACATTAGAGAATTTTCCTCTTCCCCCCTCACATCCTTCTCAATTAGGTCACCTCATTTGCTCATCTATAGTATCTCCTTCCTTGTCTAGAGTTCCCCTATGACCCATTTTCTCACTAGCTTCTACATATTAGAAAGAGCATTCAATTTCTTATTTGTTGTCAGTGATTAATCTCACTTATCAATATTCTCCACTTCCATCCATTTCCCTGTAAATGACATAATTTTGTTTTTCTCTATGGCTGAGTAAAATTTCATTGTATACACTCCCATAGTTTTGTAATCCATTCATTTGTTGATGAACATCTTGGCTGGTTTCCATAGTTTGCCTATGATGAATTGTGCAACTATGAACATAGATACACATGCATTAGTTTGGTAGTTTGGTTTCCTTTTTGGGGGGGTAGGTACCCAGAAATGGTATTGCTGGATCATATGTTAGGTTCATTCCCATTCTTCTGAGGATCCTCCATACTGTTTTCCAAAGTGGTTGCACTAATTTGCAATCCCACCAATAGTGTATTAGAGTTCCCATTTCTCTACATCCTCTCCAGCATTTTTTGTTGTTTGTGTTTTGAATGATTGCCATTCTAGTTGAAGTTAGGTGAAATCTCAGGGCGGTTTTGATTTGCATCTCTGATTGCAAATGATGTTGAGCACTTTTATGCATTTATTGACCATTTAAATTTCTTCTTTTGTGAAATGTCTGTTTAGTTCATCTGCACATCTTTGATTGGGTTATTTGTTTTCTTAGTGCTGAGTTTGAGTTTTATGCATATTCTAGATATTAGTCCTCTGTCAGAGGAGTAGGTGGCAAAAATCTCCCATTCTGTTGGCTCTTGGTTGAGGTTCTTGATAGTTTTTAAGGCAGTGAAATTCTCTGTACAGCGATATAAGGATGGATACATGTTGGCATTCCGCAGTTTTTTTTTTTAGAGAGCAACAAAGTCAATTTTTAACATAAAATTCTAAAAAAGAGAAAAGTATGGAAGGTAACCAATAAGTTGATGCTATTCCAATTATTGATTTTGTTGTTCTCTGTTTTAGGAAGTCATTTCCTATGCCTATATGATTGTTGTGTTAATTTGCATTTTCCTGATGATATATGATGTGAAATAAGTTTTCAAGAGTGTAACAATAGGGTTATGGTTAATTTTTAATCATATTTTTCATTTAGAAATTCATAGCAAAATTTATGAAACATATGAAATAATTTTATCTGAAATTTGTTTAAAGTTATGAGGGGAATAATGTGGGAGGGCCGTTACATTAAATTGTTCATAAATTTATCCCATTGAAGCTACATGATAGGAACATGAGGCATATTATACCAGATTCTCTAATTCTGTGCAAGATATAAAATTATATATATGTACAAACATCCTACATACTCAAGACATGAGTTATAATAAGTTACACATACTTGATATTAACCACCCCATTTAAGGTGTTTTTTTTTGTGTGTGTGTGTGGTACTGGGGTTCCTGGAAGCCCTTTTACCTCTGGGCTACACTCCCAGACCTATTTTATATTTTTGAAACAGGGTCTCTTATGCCAGCGCGGCTGGCTTCGAACCTGCGCGATCCTCCTGTCTCCGCCTCCCAAGTGCGGGGATTACAAGCTGTGCCACCATGCCTGGCTCCATTTAAGTTTTTATACTACTAGTTACTTCAGCTACTATTACTCCCTTATCTCTTTGGATCCATCCCAGGTGATAACCATTGTCCTAACATTTTATTTTTGCTCTCTAAGGCTTTTATAATTATCATCATCATCATCATCATCATCATCATCATCCTTCTGTGTTTCTGTAAATATCCCAAAATATTTGTTTTGCTTATTTTTGAGCTTTGTAAAAAAACATCAGAGTTTAGCTAGTCTTCTAGCTGTGTTTTTTCCATTCATCATTATTGCTAAATTTTATTTACATAGTTTATTTCAATTAGTAAAAAAAAAAATGTACCATTTCAATACTCTGCATTCAACTAAACCAAAAATTTCTAGGGATCAGAGACCATGAATTTCCATAAATTTTTCATCTTCTAGAAAAAGGCAGTGTAAACCATAAGACTAAGAAGAGGATGGACTAAGAAGAATCTATTCTTTTGGGGATGAGTTAGTAATAATAGGTTATGCATTTGTGTACATATGCAGTGAGTGATATTTACTCAGTAGCATTACAAGTGGGACTCTAAGGGTGTCTGCAGTGCCTGCTCTGGAGTCAATATTCAACTGCAAATCAAGCCCAGTTTTACAATCCATAAATAACTAATGTAGTCTCATCTAAATTTTTAGGATTAGTATTCATGTTATCTATTGATTTACAAATAAATGATTACATTATTAAAAAATAACCCAATTAAGAAATGGCCAACAGAATTGAATAGACATTTCACAAAATAAGAGATACAAATGGCTAATGGACACATGAAAAAATGTTCAACATCATTAGTAATCAGGGAGATGCAAATCAAAACTACGCTGAGATTCCATCTAACCCCAATCAGAGTGGCAAGCATAAAGAAGTCAAATGATAACAAATGCTGGTGGGGATGTAGGGAAATAGGAACTCTTTCACACTGTTGGTGGGAGTGCACACTAGTTCAGCTGCAACGGAGATCAGTGTGGAGATTCCTTAGAAAGCTGGGAATAGATCCACAATATGATCTGGCTATACCACTCCTGTGTATCTTTCCAAAGGGGCTGAAATCAGAGAACTACAGTAACATATGTATATTCATGTTCATAGCAGCACAATTCACAATAGCCAAAATATGGAACCAACCTAGATCTCCATCAACAGATGAATGGATTACAAAATTATGGGAAATACACACAATGGAATTCTGCTCAACAATAAGAACAAAATCATGTCATTCGCAAGAAGATGGAAAGATCTGGAGAACATTATGTTAAGTGAGATTAGCCAAGCACAGAAAGAGAAGGAACATATGTTTTCTCTAATATGCTCAAGCTTGGGAGTATTAGGGATGCCAGAGGGACTTCAGATAATGGAAGGGAAATCTCAGCAAAGCCAGAAAGGAATGGTAAGGGAGGAAGAAGACTGAGGTTTATTAATGAAAAAGCTATATTCTAATATGTGTATACATGTGAATATAATATTGTTTACCTGAACATTCAGTATTGGGAAAGAGGGAAAAGGAGAAGTGATGGGAGGGAGATCACAAGTACTGTGTGAATATATGCCATTGTCAACATGGCCCTCATTATGAAGTGAGACTATAGTGTGCCAATAAAAAATAATTTACCAATAAAACAAAATATTTAAAATCAATAATATTTAATTTCAAATAATACTTAATTTCAAATATCCTCATTTACCTCTATTCAATTATTTCTGTAAAGATCTAGATGCTAAGAAAATATTCTCTGTGCAGATTTTTTTATCCCTGTCTTCTATCTGAAGATGTTCTAAGCCATGTCTTAGAAATGAGCTGAGAAACTGGCTGAAAAACAATTATAATGGTTCTGCTTTCAAATATTTTACTCAGTGTCTTCCTCTAAATATTATTTGAATCACCCTCTATTCAATTTCACTTATCTCAAATTCATATTCTTATACTAATGAGAACATCTTTTTAATTATTTTTATAAGGTCTTTAAAGTTTTCAGTTTTCTTTTAAAGTCTTTTTAACAGCAAGAGCTCCTCTACTTAGAGGTACAGTTCTTTCTCAGCTATTTTCTCTCTCTCTCTCTCTCTCTCTCTCTCTCTCTCTCTCTCTCTCTCTCTCTCTCTCTCTCTCTCTCTCCCTCTCTCTCCATGTGTCTCATTTGTTTTGTTCCTTTGTTACCTCTCTACCCTCTCTCTTCTACCTTGCAAGCCAAGGAACAGGTTCTGCTCAGCTGCAAAGACTCATTTGCTATGTCACTAACATGTGTTTCTTTTCTGTTTGTGGTCTGACTAAAACCAATATAACACCAAGGAAATAATTTTTCGATTAAATTGTCTCAGAGGAAGAAAATGTGAAATTCATAGCAACTGACTTCATTCAAATGAGTCTGACAGCATTATTTACTCAAAGCAAATAAAAAAATCAAACCTGCCAACTTCATACACAAACAAATGATACTTCAAAAGTACCCTAGAATTTTTTGAAATTATTTTTTTAATTTTAGAGTACTCTGAGTCTTTTCTTTAGTGTAATACAATGTAGATGTATTAATTTTATAGCATTTAAACTGGTTACACACACACACACACACACACACACACACACACACACACACACACACATTGTCCAAGATATGTTTTGCTGATATATCATTGGACTCTTTATTTCCTGAGTCATCTAAGTGATAGTGTATGGTGATCCTATTAGTGTATACATTGGTATAGTTTATAAAGGTGTAACAGCAATGATTTTATATTTCTATTCAGGAGCAATAAAAAGTGCTCCTGTTTTTGTACACTAGTTTATGGGGAAATAAACAAGAAGTATAAATGTTGTAGCCTGACTCTATATTTCTGGTCTGTTCCAAAAACAACAGAAAAATCCCAGGGAGTATTTCTGCATGTAAGGTAACATTCCTGACTTGCAGAGAGTGGCCTGCCACCACCTAGGTTTAGGGGGTTCATCCTCTTTTTCTAAAATAATGCTTTAGACTTTGTTGTTCCAAACTTCATTCAGAACGATCTTTCAATTTTTTTCTGGTTTTATCTCGGTCTTTGAGATCCCTCCACAAGATTATAAATATTTTCATCTGTCTCCAATTGCTCAAAACCAAATCTGTTCCTTCTTTGATTCATTTTCTTCCCTACTCTCTAAAGAAACTGGGGTAAAGCTCTTGGTACACAATTTCAAAGTGCTTCTTTGGAGGTTCTAAGCACTTCAGCAACAGACCTGCTGCCTTCCTTTCTTCTCTCTCTCTCTCTCTCTCTCTCTCTCTCTCTCTCTCTCTCTCTCCATAGCCCTAGAGATTACTTTTTTTTTCTTGCTAGTCTGGGGATGGAACCTAGGGGCATTCGACCTCCGAACTATAACCCCTGGTCTATTTTTTACTCTTTATTTTGAAACAGGGTCTCAGTAAGTTGCAGAGGGCCTCACTAAGTAGCCAAGGCTGTCCAAAAACCACAATCCTTGGGTCTCAGCCTTCCAAATGCTGGGATTATAAGAGTGTGCTACCATGCCCAGCTAGTTATTACATTTTTGGTATGGCTTTCTTCTTAAAATTCTTTCACTGACTCATTGTTATCCTAATTCCTACTTCCCCATCCCTGTATGGTGACACCTCCTCTTTGTCTTCTTCACATCTGCCATGCCCTCCTTAAGTGATCTCACTTCCAAATCTTTGATACCACCTCCCAAGAGGACAGCTCTTTCCCACCAAACCCTCCTCCCCAATATGTCTTGTTTAACTCCTTGCTTATCAGAGTCTTAGAAAGGATACTTAAACTCTCCACATCCCAAATTAATCACTTTATGAAATTCTACTCTTTTTTTCTGTATTCCAGTAATTAATCCAGTCGTCCAGGTACTAAAGCCAATGACTCTGAGCTTTATCCTAGACATTCCTTTTCATTGCTCCTCCACACAGTCAATGACTCTTCATTATTGCAAACCCATTATCTCATTTTCATTCCTAATACCACGGATCTAATTCATTTTGTCAAAATAATTTACAATAGTTTCATCATTGGTTCCAAAGCTTGGCTTCAGTCTCTTTCCATTTAAACTTATTTTTATTAATTTCAATCTCTCTCTCTCTCTCTCTCTCTCTCTCTCTCTCTCTCTCTCTCTCTCTTTCTCTCTCTCTGTTGTATGTGTGTGTAATCTGGCATCAGTCTTGTACTTTATTTTTCTCCATAATTTGTATGAGTGGTGTATTTTCTTAATGTTTATTTGGTCTTTTCTTTTGATTTTATTGGTAAAAAACAACTGAGTACTAAATCTTAAATCAAAGGCTTTCTCTCCTAAGTATTATAGAGACTGCATACTACAATGAAAAGGGGACATGGTTTGGAATCAGTAAACTCATTAGATTACAATTTTGTGATTTTGTGATTGTGAAGTCTTAGCCATGTCATGTCTAAATCTCAATGTATCCAAATGAAGATGTATCACCTACCTCACAGGGATGTTGTCCTAAATAAAGAAATAAGATGTGTAAGCAATGTTTCATGCAGCAGACACTACTGAATGATAAGTATTGGATCCTCCTGTCTCTTCCTCCCAAGTTCTAGGATTACAACTATGCACTATCACACTCAGCTAACCTTATATCTTTGCTTTTAATACTTGTAACATTTCAAGCAACCCACATTATAATTAAAATTTAAGATTCATATTTGAACCCCCTGTCTAGTGAAATACAATGTTCCAAAACTATATCCCTGAGATAAAGATTTAGACTCCCTATTATTGTTATTAGAGTTTACTTATATTCTGGTATCTAAGGTTTTATAAACAATCTGAGTGTATCCTAATTTTATCCTGAAAGTAAAATTTCATTGCTTCTTTTTTGTTTAAATGCATTGTCTATATTCTACAAAAAGAGGGCTTTCAATTTGTGTTTTTAACTCAAACATTGACATATTTTTTCATTAATTTTTCTAGAATTTAGCAAACCCTGAAAACATTTGCAGATTCATTTTTAAATCTCAAAATACTTTTCATTTATGATTTCATAATCATTCAGATTTTTACTGAGGTTTTAGTTTTATTTTGTTTCAGCTAACTCTGCTTCAACTAATCTTTATGTTGACTCTGTTCTTCGAACCCCATGACCTTCATCTACTCTGTTACATTTTCTTATCCCAATTATTTTCTCCAACATTCTGGGAAAGCTTAGGAAGTTTATATCACTGCTTTAATTTTCTGCAACCTCTTATCTACTTCTTTGACTCTGCAGTAGATTTTTACTATGCCATTTCCCCCTATTTTTTGGAAATCTTTATTCAGTCATTTCTTTTTAATCTCTTGGTGTTCCTTTAATTCAACATGCATCTTTCTTCCAATTTTATGCTCCTGTTTCAAAGAAGCCAAGACTTCTTGTATTCTATTGAAAATGTATACTCATTTTCTAAACCTTAAAATCAAATTTTTCTCAGGTTATTTTCAGCTATAGCCTCTTCCTATCAGTTTTTGATGCTGTTTTTTCCCCTTGTTTTGCAGTATTTTTACTTTATTTTTTGCTCTCTCTTGTATCCAACTGAATAAAGCCAAATCCTTTTCAGGTTTCTGTCAACAGACAGATTGTATGGTTTGCCTCAATCCATTTTGGTACTGGAAATTGAATCCAGGGATATTATACCTCTGAGCTACACTTCCAGCTGTTTTTTTATTTTGAAACAGGGTCTCAGGGCCTCTCTAAATTAGTGAGGCTGACCTTGAACCTGTGATCCTCCTGTTTCAGCCTCACAAATATTGGGATCACAGATGTGGGCCACCATGCCTGGCTTAATATGTTCATTTCTGAATAATGAATAAATCCTTCTTTCTTATCTACAGCTGGAGAGAAAGTTATTGTGGACAACTCCTGGATCAATTCCATATTCTTGCTAAAATATGCTTAGTGTGGCTATCTACTACTGAGACTGCTATTTATCCTAAAGAAAATGTTCTATCTTCTGTCATCTTCATTTTTTAATTAAAAAAATTTTTTTACTGGTGCATTGTAGTCATACATCTTAATGGAGTACACGATAGTAGAGGCATACATACATACATCACTCAATTAGCCCTTCCCCAATTCCTGCCCCATTCCCTCCCCTCTCCTTTCTTCTCATGTTTTGCTTAGCGATTGACTTTGATATGTTTGTGAATGCACATCATGTACATTTGGAAATTTCTCTCTTCCTTCCTACCATCCCCCTCTATTAGGTCATCTTGTTGGCTTATCTATAGTTTCTCCTTCTAGAGTTCCTCCTATGACCCTTTATCTCCCTAGCTTCCACATATCAGGGAGAACATCCAAATTCTTATTTTTTGTGATTGACTAATCTCACTTAGAATAATGTTCTCCAGTTCCATCCATTTCCCTGTAAATGGCATAATTTTGTTCTTCTTCATGGTTGAGCAAAATTCCATTGTGTACATATACCATAGTTTTGTAATTCATCTGTTGATGGACATCTTGGCTGGTTCCATAGTTTGGCAATGGTAAATTGTGCAGCTATGAAAATAGATACACAAGCATTAGTTTGATAGTTTGGTTCCCATTCTTTTGGGTAGATACTCAGAAGTGGTATTGCTGAATCATATAGTAGGTTGATTCTCATTCTTTTGAGGATCCTCGATACTGTTTTCCAAAGTGGTTGAACTAATTTGCAATCCCACCAATAACGTATTAGAGTTCCCATTTCTCCACCTTCTTGCCAACATTTGTTGTTGTGTTTAAGTTTCTCAAAGGCTTCCTTTGCTATACAGAAGCTCTTTAGTTTAATGCAAGCCCATCCATAGATTCATCTTTTAGTTTCTTCTGCCTTTAGGTCTTGTTGAGAAAGTTTTTACCTGTGCCTATGTGTTGAAGTGTTGGACCTGTGCCCTCTTCAAGGAGCTTCAAGTCTCTGGTCTAATTTCCAAGTCTTTGATCCATTTTGAATTGACTCTTGTGCAGGGTGAAGAAGTAGAGTTTAGTTTCACTTTTCTGCATATGGTATGTTTTTTGGCCTTTTTGCCTAAAATAAATTGGCTGTAGTTGTGTGTATTTGTTTCTGAGTCTTCTATTTTACTCCATTAGTCTATGTATCTATTTTTGTGCCAGTGCCATGCTGTTTTTATTATTATGGCTTTGTAGTATGGTTTAAAGTCAAGTATTGTGATTCCTCCTTCATGGTTTTTGTTGCTGAGAACTATTTTGGCTATTCTAGTTTTTCTGTTGTTCCAAATGAATTTAAGGGCTGATTTTTCTGTCTGTAAGGAATGACCTTGATAATTTAATGGGTATTACATTAAATTTGTAGATCACCTTTGGTAGTATGTCCATTTTGATTATATTTATTCTGCCTATCCAAGAAGATCTTTCCATCTTCTAAGGTATTCTCTGAATTATTTTCTCAATGTTTTATAATTTTTTTAGAGGTCTTTTATCTCCTTGACTAAGTCTATTTCTAAGTATTTTATTTTTTGGTGGGATATCCTGAGTGGAAGTGTTTTTTTGGACTTCTTTTTAGTGTATTTATGATTGATATACAGAAAAGCTTTAAAATTTTTAAGATTGATTTTGTATCCAGACATTTTGCTGAATGTCTTGATCAGTTATATAAGCCTTTTGGATAAATTTGTTGAGTCTTCTAAGTAAAGTCATCTGCAAATAGTAAAAGTTTTAGTTCTTCTTTTCCTATTTGTACTCCTTTGATTTCCTTTTCTTGCCTTATTGCTCTAGCTAGAATTTCAAATACTATATTTAAAAAAAAAGTGGTGATAACAGGTATCTTTTTCTTGTTCCTGTTTTGGGAAAAATTCTCAGTTTTTTCCCATTGAATATGATGTTGGCTATGTGTCTACTGTATACTGCCTTCACAATGTTAAGGTATGTTCCTTCTCTAAGATTCTCTGTAGTGCTTTTAGCATAAATGGATTTTGGTTTTGCCAAATGCTTTTTCAGCATCTATTTAAATTATCAAATTTTTGTCTTTGGTTCTGTTTATGTGGAGAATTACATGGATTGATTTTTGTATGATGAACCAGCCTTGCATTTCTGGGATGGACCCTATTTCATCATGGTTTATGATTTCCTTTTGAATGTGTGTTGCTAATATTTTGTTTAGTAGTTTTTTGTCTCAGCTCATAAGTGATATAGGCCTATAGGTTTTTTTTTTCTTTGAGATGTCTTTTCTTTGGTTTTGGTATTAATGAGATGTTGACTTTATGTAATGTATTTGGGATAGTCCTACTTTTTTTTCTATTTCACAAAATAGATTGAGGAGTTTGGGATTAGCTCTTCTATAAAAATTTTATAAAATTTTCTTGGTCCCAGGCTTTTCTTTGATGGTAGGCTCTTTACTGCTGCTACAATCTTTTGATTGCTATTGGTTGATTGAAATTTTCTATATCTTCTTGACTCAGTTTAGGAAGGTTGTATTTATATAGAAAGTTGTCACTTTCTTTCAGATTTTCATTTTGTTGAAGTATAGTTTTTCAAAGCAGTTTCTGATAATCCTCTGGATTTCTACACTTTCAGTGGTAATATCTAGTTTTTCATCTCTTTACTTCATAATTTGGGTTGGTTCTTTTCTTTTGTTTGAGTAGTGGTTTATCTATCTTGTTAAATTTTTTTGAGAAACAAGCTTTTGGTTTTGTTGATATTTTGTATTTTTTTTAATTCTCTACATTGATTTCTGCTGTGATTTTGATAATTTTCTTCTTCTACTGGCTTTGGGATTAGACTGTTTTTGTTTTTCAAGGGCTTTGAGGCATGTATTTAGGTTATTTATATGGTGGTTTTTGTTCTTATGTGAGCACTCAGTACTATAAATTTTCCTCTTAATACTGTCTTCAAGGTGTCCCAGAGGTTTTATTATGTTGTATCCCTATTTTTATTTGTTTCTAGAAATTTAAGTTTACCCCTTACTTCTTCTATGACCCCTTCTTCATTCAGCAATGTGATGTTCAGTCTCCACATGTTTATGTGATATCTGTGACTTAATGTCACATACAGTGTGTTTTATGGAAGTAGCTACACCTATTATTGGGGCATAAATGTTGATTATTGTTATTTACTCTTCCTAGATTATTCCTTTTACCAGTAAAAAAATTATCTGCTTTGTCTTTTCTGATTACTTTGAGCTCAAAGTCTAACTTGTCTGATATCATAGTTTCCACTCCCACTTGTCTTTGAGTTCCTTTGGCATGGATTAACTTGCTCCAGCCTTTTACCTTTATTTGTTAGTATCTTTACTTGTAAGGTATGTTTCTCGCAGGCAGCAGATAGATGGATTCTGGATTTCAGTTCATTTTGCCACCTTATGTCTTTTTATGGAGGAGTTGAGGCCATTTATGTTCAATTTGATTATTGAGAGATGGTTTTTAATTACTAACATATTGATATTTAACTTCTGTTGGAGGTAGTGTTTGTTCTCCTTTGCTTAGTTGTTTGCTTGATAGAAATTCTTGTTTCTCTGGTTCTGGCATGTATTACTTATTTCTTCTTTGCAGTTAATCTCTTTGGGTATTTTTTCTAGTGCTGGTTTGGAAGACATAAATTTTTTCAGCTTCTGTTTGTCATGAAAGATTTTTATTTCTTCATATAATTTGAGAGATAGTTTTACTGGGTAGGTCATTTTTGGCTGCAAGTTCTTTTCTTTCAGAGTTTGGAATATGTTATTCCAGGCTATTCTGGCTTTCATAACTTGGTTGGGAAGTCTGGAGTGATTTTAATTGTTTTGCCTTTGAATATCACTTGATCTTTTGTTTTTGTTGCCTTTAAAAATCTCTCCTTGGCTCTACATTTGTCAGTTTGACTATTATGTGGTGTGGTGAACCTTTTCTTTGATCTTGTATAAATGGGGTTCTATAAGTTTTCTGTACCTATGTATTGACCTCTTATTCTATGTTTGGAAAATTTCTAATATTATTTTTTTGAAAATATTGTTGATTCTTTTAGTTTCATCTTCTATTCCCTCTTCTATACATATTATTCTTAGTTAGCTTTTTAAGATGGACCAATGTCTCTTCAATTTCCAATTCATGCTGATGAATTATTTTTCTAAATTATATACTATGCATTTGTTTTTGGAGTAATCTTCTAAGAGAGAGATTCTATTCTCCATGTGATCTAATCTATTGCTTATAGTTTAAATTGATGCCTTTGCTTCAATAATTGTATCCTTTATTTCTCTCAGACTCTCTGTAAATTCTTTTCAAAAATACTGTATCATTTCTACTGTTAAATGTCTGACTTGTCCTTCTGGTGATCTCTGCAATTCTATGTTGTCAGGTTCTGTTATAGTGGGGTTGTGGGAGCTCATTGCTTCCTTGTTATTCCTCCTCATAATTTCAGAAGTTTGTTTGTTTTGCTTTTGATATATTTCTCTCAGTCTCTAGTTTTCAGCTAATATCTTTAAGAGCAAACTGTGTTGTATTCAACAGTAAATGTTGAGTGAGGAAGAAAATAAAGTCTTAAATGCTAGAATAGAGTAAAGCCACAGACAGTATCAAATAGTATGAGAGTATGAACTTGTTAAGGTAGTATATAGTAGAAATTAGATATAGTGAATATGCAGCAGTATTCTAGTAACCAATATAAAGTATTTAACATAGTGATATGCAGTGGATTTAATATAAGACAGAGAAGAGAAAAAAGAGAAAAAAGGAAACAGGATGGAGAGAAGAGAGTAGGTGTATACAAGGGAAAAAACTTCTGAAAGGGATGAGGAAGAGAGCAAATAAACAAGCATACACACAGAACAAAATAAAACAATAACAACAACAATAAAATGCTGCAACCCTACAAATAAAAGAATATTCAGCAGACTTGGCCTCTGCAGTCTCTCTCTGTGCAGATGCTGAGGGCTACTGGCACCTTTCTTGGTGAAAGCCTGGTTCGTTCTCTCTCTCTCTCTCTCTCTCTCTCTCTCTCTCTCTCTCTCTCTCTCTCTCCTCTCTCTTTTTGGTGGTACTGGGGTTCCTGGAAGCCCTTCTACCTCCAGGCTACATTCCCAGACCTATTTTTACATTTTAATTTGGAAACAGGGTCTCATAAATCAGCATGCGTGGCTGGCTTCGAACCTGTGCGATCCTCCTGTCTCTGCCTCCCAAGCATGGGGATTACAAGCGTGCGCCACCACGCCCGGTGAAAGCCTGGTTCTCTGAGTCTCTCTCAGTCTACGCAGATGTCCAGTATCAATGGGGCCAGATCTAGTGTTAAGTGTACATCTCTTTCCACAACTTCCACAGATGCAGAGCCTGAGTCTTTCCCTGCCTGCATAGGCGGCAGGTACCTCTGAGACCAAACCCAGTGTATACGTAAGATTTTCTGTTCTCCACATCTAGTGCTAGGTTGGTTTTACTTCTCT